>NC_134733.1:16894100-17519100 GCF_049634645.1 Pelodiscus sinensis | reverse complement strand
CATCTGGCAACCCTACTAGCCAGCGGCTCCAGCCCTGGGAGCGTTTCAGGAAAGGCCCTGCCTTTGGGGCCGAGCAAGTGGAACCCTCCCCTTGGCACAGGGCAGCGGGCTGTGCCCGTTTTCCTTCTTCCAGCCACAGGCTCCTTTCGTCCCCCCATCCCCAGCGATGGCAAAGGGTGGGGGTGATGCCCCAGCCTCCCCAAGCCACATGCCATGGGAACGAGCACCCCCTTGGAGCCCAGCGGCGTTGTGCACCATGCTACAGGCACCGTCCGCACCGAGCAGACGTGTCGGGGGCACCTCTATGCAAAACAGTGGCTGCGCCCCGGAGGCCTGGTGGGTGCGAGGCGCAGCCTCTGTCCCAGTGTGAATTCCCCCCGCCAGGGCCAGCCTTATGTCCCGTACTCCCACCTGATTTGTGGCCTGATTCGCGTTTGCCCTGGTGTCCCAGTGGCGGAGGGGTTAGACAAGGGCCCACGGCTGGGCAAAACGTGTGCGGGAGCTGGGCACTTGGTGAATGCTGAGAGCCAGGCAGCAAATGCCAAGCTTCATGCCTGCACCGTGGCAGTGCCCAGCCTCCCACACGTGCCCGATGGCATGGCCGCGCCAGACTGTCTCCACCTAGCAAGCGCTCTCCGGCGGCTACAGAGTAAAAGCGAGCTGGTTCTCTGGGGGGTGGGGTTTGAGCACCTCCTGTATCAGCCCAATGCAAGTTCACAGGGTGTGGCACTGCCCAGCCACGTTTGCGCCCTGAAGGTGCCGAATCCAGGCTCCTCCCATCACCAGCGTCCGTCTTCCTGGCCTTGCCGGACAGCCTCGGAGTTTGTGGTCTCGCGTGCTCTTGTGGAGCCTGTTACTGTTGCTTGCGGCTCAGCTGTGCGTCACGTTGCCCTGTGTTGCCTGGCCCGTGCACGTGTCTGTTTTGCTTCTGCCTGGGTGTGGTGCATGGAGGGTGTTTCCCCCCCTGTTTAATTGTCTGAAGCGTAATACATGGGCTTCCTCCTTGTGTTCTTGCCTCTGATCCAGTCTAAAACGCAGCTGTGTTATTGGGACCAGGGGAGGCCTGGGCTGCAAGCTTAGTGCCTGGCCTGTGAGGGCAGCTACAGAGGAACGGGGGCCATGCGGCAGCGCTGTGAGCTTAGTGCTCATAAAGCAGATGCTGGGAGAAGGCTTTGGCTGACGGGGAATTTTCTGCAGCCTCGGGAAGGGCTATTTTTAGAGCTGCCAGAGCTTCCAACTGTCTCCCCACGTTTGATCTCCAGAGCAGGGATTGGAACGAAACATTTTCCCCTGTAATTTCAGCACACGAGGCTCTGCGATGCTGCCGCTTGCAATGAAGAACCAATGCGAGCAAAGGCACCAGGTCTGCGGGAGTCTCACGGCTGCCACCAGCCCCTTTCAAGTCGCGCCTGCTGTACCCTGCTAGTGGCGCCCCAGCTCCTCACCGAAATCCC
Source organism: Pelodiscus sinensis (assembly GCF_049634645.1). Lineage (NCBI taxonomy): Eukaryota > Metazoa > Chordata > Testudines > Trionychidae > Pelodiscus > Pelodiscus sinensis. The sequence continues at coordinate 17,517,646 of NC_134733.1, read as the reverse complement.
TGCAGAGCGAGGCATTTGGACTCAAGCCTGCCCAGCCCTCCTTCCGGTCTCTCTTTAGAATCAGAGAACACTAGAACTGGAAGGGCCCTCGAGAGGTCATCGAGTCCAGTCCCCTGCCCTCCTGGCAGGACCCAGCACCGTCTAGACCATCCCTGACAGACATTTATCTAACCTGCTCTTAAATATCTCCAGAGATGGGGATTCCACCACCTCCCTGGGCAATTTATTCCAGTGTTTGACCACCCTGACAGGTAGGAAGTTTTTCCTAATGTCCAACCTAAACCTCCCTTGCTGCAGTTTGAGCCCATTGCTTCTTGTTCTAACCTCAGAGGCCAGGAAGAACAATTTTTCTCCCTCCTTGTGACACCCTTTTAGATACCTGAAAGCCGCTATCATGTCCCCTCTCAATCTTCTCTTTTCTAAACTAAACAAGCCCAGTTCTTTCAGTCTTCCTTCATAGCTCATGTTCTCTAGACCTTTCATTATTCTAGTTGCTCTTCTCTGGACCTTCTCCAATTTCTCCACATCTTTCTTGAAATGTGGTGCCCAGAACTGGACACAATACTCCAACTGAGGCTTAACCAGCACAGAGCAGAGCAGAAGAACAACTTCTCCTGTCTTGCTCACAACACACCTTTCTCTTGCTTCTTTTGTCAGTCCCAGGCGGGGACCCATTCTTGAAAAAGCCTAGTCTGCTTCCTGACAAGCCAATCAGCTCCTTTGCTTTTCTTCCCATCTGACATCATAATCACCATCGTGGACTTCAGCTTTGGAGTCTGCTGCGCTGGGAGGCAAGGGGGGGGGGCGGGAGGTTAATGTAACGGCGATGAATGGAGCTGTGCCAGGTGTGGTTTAGGGGTTAGAGCAGTCCCGGGAGCAGCATTTTATTTTCAGCCATGTGCTAGTCCTGCTGGGTGACTCTTGGCACATCACTTCACACCCCATGCCTCAAGTTTCCCTGGCTGCAAAATGGGGCTGCTGCAGATTCCGACCTCCTTTCGAAAGTGCTTTGTGCACGTGTGCTGAAGAAAGGAGGTACGCCACTAGTAGAGGAGGGGTTTGACACCTGAGTTCCATGTGCACAGAGGGCAAAGAAATGCTGAAAGTCGCTGCTAAGAAACCAAAAGAGGGATTCCGGGGTGAGACTCAGGCTTGGGCCCAAGACCCCTGTATCATGGGCAGCACCATTTTCCTAGTAGCACTGGCCCTCTGGGCGAAATGGCTGTGAGCTCCTTCCCTTGCAGTGGTGGGACCAGCTGTGATCCAGGCCCCACTGCGCCAGGCGCTGTACAAACCCAAAACCAGCGAGAGTCCGCACCGCAAAAGCGCGCATCGCTCCAATGGTGGCAAAAGAAGGGTGGTGGGAAGTGAAGTGCCCCAGCCACTCAGGGGCAGAGCTGGGAGACTGAGGGTCCGTCAAGTACTCTATCCACTAGGCAATGCTGCCTCTGCATTAGCTGATTGGGGCGTGTCGGGGAGGCTTCCAGGATGGGCACCTGAGGACGGAGGGAGTCAGTTGCATCCTGGGGCAGCTGCTTTGGATCTGTGTGGGCGCTAGGGAAATACCGCCCCTCATTCACAGCTGCATAGGCACGTAGGGCAGGCAGCACCCTAGAGCAGCCAACCGTGCTCAGGTAGGTGCCATGGACCCCACCGCCCCCCGGCGCATTTGTCTACTTTGATGATGGAGCTTTCACAGCCTCCTTTGCTGTAACCTGTGGCAGAGCTTCATTGCCTCGAGAGTGGGGCAGATGTTCCTACTAGCCACCCGAAAGCCTCAGCCCCTCACTTCTTGGCCTCCATTCGGTGGCCACCAGGTCAAAGGATCACAGACTGGAACAACCCTTTATGTACCTGACGCTCACGCTCCGGTTTCTCGTTGCTCCAGACTAAGCTGTCCCCCGGTTTTTAACCTTTCCTCCCAGGTCAGGTTTTTTCTGAACCTTTTGTCATTTTAGCTGCGCTCCTCTGGACTCTCTCCCATCTGTCCCCCTCTTTCTCAGCCTGACACCCAAACTAGATGCCAGCTGAGGCTGCGCCAGTACCCCTGCTATCTGCCCCGTCTGCCCCAGAACCCTCCTGATCCTCCATGCCAGTGCCAATGGACGCTTGAGGCTACGTCTATACTGCACTAAAAGGGGTGTTTCCGCTCAGGTTCAACAGTGACAACGAAGCCACTTGGCTTTTAATTGGGATGACACCTGAGCCGGCAAAGTAGCATTCAAAGCCAGCTTGCTGCCGCATTGCTGCTAGTTGAACCCTGAGCTAAGCACACACTGGCTGGTTGTGTATGGAATGTGCAGCTCTCCCCTCCATCCCACGGGCTGGCCCTCAGCGAGCCTGGCCTGCAGGCGCGCTCATTAACCTCAAGAACCCATCACAGCTTATGTCTCACTGGAAGTCAATGGGACTTCGGCATTCTTGAAAACTGTGCCCATTCGAGTTAGATCTTGATGCCGCAGATCCGGCTGTTCTGATCCCGAGCCTGGGAGCAGTAGGCGAGCGGCTGGCAAAGGCTTGGGCTGTAAAGCATGCATGCATGTGTGGCGCTTGTGTGTTTCCAGGCCCGGGGAGTAGGAGGGGGTGCACCAAAAGGGTCGGACAGTTGGAATGTTCATTGGGGCTGTGATGCCTAGTGGGCAGGTCACTGCGCTCTGGCTGCATCTCTGTGGTACATGTCCGGTCGTGTTGACGTTTCTGTCTGGGGGTAAAAGCGTGAGTTAAGCGCTGCGTGGGCTGGCAGGTGTGCACATACACGCCCATTTGTATCACACTCTTCCATCCTCTACTCAATGGTTGTCTTTCTTTTTACATGTGGTCTCTGCTATTGTTCCCCTCTTCAAGCACAGCACTGTGAGTGATGCCAAGAAACGACGTGGGTGGCATGAGTGATGAATGTCACCCCAAAGGACTCAATCTTGTGACGTGCTGGGCACCCTTCAGTCCCAATGACGAAGGCAGCAGATTGTTCAACAGGCCCAAGATGGGGGTAATAATGCTCCACTGTAGAGCGACTGTAGCAAATCTTGAAGTAATACGTCCTCCAGTTCTTAGCCCCTCTCTACCTGTTTTCTACACTCAGAAAACAATTTTGCACACATCAGACAGGAAACAGGCTCAGTCTACGTTGGTATTTCCCAAGACGGAGAGCGAGAGATTAAATGCTCATAGAGTTAATCCTGGAATAAGCTCTCTTGTGGTCTGAAAAGCAATAATGGCTAATTTTCTTTTTAACGTGCTTGCATAAATGAATGTCATCTGCATTTTGTAGTCTCCTGGCAGTTGGGCTCAGAGCTGCGCTGTTTCTACGCTAAGCGAGAAGGCGATAGCGGAGCAGTCCTATCGAAAGCTGTAGCGAGCTTTATGGGGGGGAGGGACGCACACTGTGATTTTTTTGGGGGTGGAGGGAGTCAATGAGTGAATGTATTTCAGCCAAGCCTTCCCTTTCGATAATGTTTGTATAATAGGTGATCGATTTAGCCGCCTGAAACCAAGCCCGTCCTTTGCTGTTTGTCAGTAAAATAGTTTTTTGCATGTTTTGCATCTGACTGGTTCTTTCCAAACTTTTGCAGTGAGGAAGCCTGTGGGAAAGGAAGCAGGTTGTGCCAAACCCAAGCGCACGGCTTCTAGTCAATATCTCTCCTGTCTACAGGAGGAGTGTGTGTGTGTGATATTGATGAGGCGGAACTGAGCACCTCTCCGAAACCTTGGAGATGCTTGCACGGCAGCGTAAGTGCTCCCCGCATTATCTGTTGAGGCATGGAGAACAACCCTCTTCCATTATTCAGCAGGTTAAGAGACCCCTTGCTAGCCCGGGTGCCTTAGAGTGAGTGTCTAAATATACACATATAGTACCACACACACAAAGCAACTGAGTCCTCGTGGGCGGAGGATTTATAACGGTTTCCATAAAATCAATCCATGTCACACACTCAGACGTGATTGCTCAGTTACACCCTAGCAGTCAGGGTGAGCTAGAACTAGCAGCAGCCTCGCCCCACTTCCAAAATGAACATTCCTGGGATTCACTTTGTTATAGGCCGCCAGAGAACACTCCACAGACCAGCTGACTTTGTGGAGTGGGGATTTAAGCACTGGGCAAAGAACTGGGATGCCATAAGGTCTGGTCTACCTCCCATGTGCACACCTTGATGGAGCGGCTGGGCTAAGAGTCCCACAGGAAGTTTGAAGTGCACCGGCATTGAAAATTGCAGCCTCTTTGCCTCCACATCCCCATCTGCCAAATGGGAACAGTGTCGGATTCTCCTCTCACTCATCCCAGTGTAAATTCATTGGCGGTCCTCTTGATTTACCCAGAGGTGCAAGCAGAATCAGGCCCCCTTGGCAGAGTTAATTAGCCTACGCTTATTAAGTGCTTTGACTATGAGATGCGCTAGGCAGTGCGCTCCTTCCTCCTAGGAGATTTGCTCCTGGCTTTGCTTGGGACAACTCAGAGGCTGACAAGGAGACAAAACATCCCGGCTCAAATCAGGGCAGCTCCGAGGAGGTGGCTGGACTAGCACAGGGCTTTCCTCCTGGCCAGGGTTACGTGCCCAAAGGGGAGTTGCACCTGGAGAATAATCAAGGACGAAGACGTTTTGACAAACTGGGAAGGGTCCAGCAAAGACCTGCCAGGATGAGCTGAGGGCTGGAGCCGTTCCAGCTCTTCACTTTATCCAAGTGAAGGCCACGAGATGAGCTGATCCCCGTCTGTATGTGGCAGCTCTTCCATCCAGCACAAAAGGCAGGCGGAGCTCTGCTGGCTAGAAACTAAAGCTAAATGCATTAAGACTGGATAGAAGGTGCCGATTGTTTTGTAACAGTGAGGACAATTAGCCCTTGGACGACCACAGTAAGGACGTGTTGGCTTCTCCATCACTTGCAGTCTTTAATGAATCCAGCTCAACCAGACGTCCTGGACCTGATGCAGGAATCACGGGAAAGGCGCTCTGACCTAGATTATGCAGGCCGTCAGGCTAGATTATCCTAGCAGTCCCTTCTGGCCTAAAAAGTGGTGACTGTATGAAAGACACTGAGGGGCACAACGTTATAATAAATAGGACAGACTGAGGCACAATGATCTCAAGTTGCAGTGGGATAGGTTGGATATCAGGAAAAATGATTTCCCTAGGAGAGTGGGGAAGCACTGGGATGGGTTCCTTAGGGAGGGGGGTGGACTCTCCATCCTTAGAGGTTTTTTAAGTGCTGGCTTGACAAAGCCCTGGCTGGGATGAATTTTGTTGGGCTTGGTTCTGCTTTGTGCAAAGGGCTGGAAGAGAGCTCAGGAGTCAAAGTGCCCATAAACTGCGCTGTGTGCGCTAATGAGCATAAAGAACAGCCGGGGGGGAGGGGAGGGAACGGACAAAATGGCTTAGTACTAAGTAACCATCAGTAATTAGCATCAAGCACATGGAGAAGAGCTAATTCCCCTGTCTTTACTGCTCACGCCCTGTCCATGCAGGGCGAAGCGTATGCCTAGACAGGGGACCACTACGCTGCGCCGTCAGATCTACTGCCACAGTGATCGCGTGCTCGTCCTCCCTGAGAAGTCTGAAGAAAGCAAAACGAAGCTCTGTTGATTCTCTGGCCAGTTTGCATTTATCTCGCAAGGGGTCTTACCCCAAACACAGCCCTCAAGCAGCCTGGGGCATCATCTTCATAGGTCGGCCTTCTCCCGCCACCTGATACCAGCCGCATTGGTGGCCAGGAATTGCTGGCGAAAGTGTACTAGACGCTGTTGGGCTCCAGCATCTGTCGCAGGGTGGCCTGGTCCTGGAACGCAGCTGGTGAGGCGTGAAAAGCAGGGCCAGAGACTTGTGGAGCCCACAGCTGGAAGGACAGGCAGGCTGTGGGTCAGGGGCGAGGTACGCTGGCTGAGCACGGTGCAATTTAGGGGGAGATTAGTAATGGGGGCAGATATTCAGAAGGGAAGTGCCTTAGCTGAACTGTGCTCGGTATGGGAAGAGCACACGATGTGGGGCAGGGCAGGGGGCCAGGGCCTATGGTTAGGAGTGAACACTAAGGGGGAAAGCTGGTATATTAACCCACTGCTGATCTGTCTGTTAATGCCCCTCCCTTCCTCACATCCCGCTCTGCTTGATACTAAACCAACCAACCAAAAACAGTCACACTGAGCAATTCTTCCAGGTCTTTTCCTCGGTGAGGAGTTGTTGGGGCATGATTTGTTATCCAGGATTCGGCAGGCAGCTCGGGGGCACAGATGCCTCAGGCTCAGATGAGACCAAATGTGAAATCAGAGTGGGAACAAAACCCACCCCAGCCTCTGCGGAGAAGAAATTCAGAGCCTCCGGTACAGCAGAAATACAGGAGAGGAGGGGCTGGCAGGCCCAGGCTGCAAAATGAAGGCTGGTTGCTGGAACTGAAATTGACTAATAGCAGCTGGGACCTACATTGAAGGTCACGGCTGAGGTCAGGGAGAAGCCAAGAGCACTGATGATTTTTCCAGCACGTTCTCCACAGAGCAGAAGTGCACCACAAGGCCGAGCCCTGGAGGGCTAAGTGGGCGCTGTTTTCCCTCTAATTTTTTATGTCCATGTGTCTGACTTGAATTTTGTTGTGTGCAACCACCCATAGGGAGCTGATGTGTGACACATGGGTGATTTGTGGTGGTGGGAGGACTTAAGGTTTAGTGCGGGAGGGGGCTCAGAGTTGGGGGGATGGGGGCTCTGTCTAGGGATGCAGGCTCAGGGATGAGGCATTTGGGGAGCAGGAGGCAGCTTACGGTTGGAGTGCAAGGGCAAAGGTTGTGGCTGGGGCAGCCGGATTTCAGATGAGACCGGGGAGAAGAGGTTTTGCGTACAGGCTCCCCTGGGAAACAGCAGCTCTGGGCCAGATGAGAGGTGCCTCTACCAGCCACGGCAGCTCCAGTGGGGCAGGGCTGGGATGGGCACCTCTCTTGGCTTTTGGCAGGTCTGGGCTGCTGGAGACAGCGGGGGAAAGGAAATGCTGCATGATGCATGGCAGCTCTGAGCCCCTGCCTGGCACTTATCAGACAGCTGCTCGGCCACGCAACGTAGAGGGAACCCTTTGCAGATCTCACCCAACAGCCTTGATTGCAGCGTGTAACCTCAGTCTGTAAGTTGCCTCCCCCCATCCCACTGCTAGAAGGGGACCATTGCTTCCTGTGATGGAGCCACCGCATATTCAGAACCCGACACCCGGCCTCTCCCTAGGAGATGATGCTTCCAGTTGCAGGCTCGGGAGCTCTGCAGGGGGTGGGGGGGGGGAAGGGGAGAAGAAACGAAGGCTAACAGGAACAGCTGTGGAAGCGGGGCATCCAGATCCCAGCCCTTAGGGCTCCAGTTTGCTCTAAGCTGTGAGATTCCCGGCCAGCTGCCATCAGCCTGCTGCTATAACAGAGCTCGTCGCGCAGACTCCGGGCTGCTTCCCCTCTCCTTGGCTGGGGGCTCCAGGATCGGTCTCTGTTCTACTGACTCCTCCTCCCGCACTGGAGGTCGGTTCCGGGTAGGGTTACCCAATGGCTTTAAAAAGAAATACCGGACACACTTGATCTCAGATGGGGGGGAGGGAAGGGGGTCAGGGGTCGGGTGGGGCTGGTCTGGGGGGTTGGTCAGGTCAGTGAAGCCGGACTCAAAACTGATCGACATCAATGGCTCCATGGATCAGGCCCAGTGTTCTTTACAAACTTGGCTTCAAAGCAGTGGTGTTGACAGCCTCACTGGGCCGTGAAGCAAGGCAGGGGGAGGCGGGCTCTGTGCCTCCAAAAGGGGCAGGGCTGGGGCTAGCTTCCCCCAGGTGGCCTCAGCGGTGCCTGGAATGCAGCACGCTGGGCTCCAGAGGTGATTTAAAGGGCCCAGGGTGCTGGCTGGTGCTGCTGCCAGCAGTGGTAGCAGCTGATAGCCCGAGGCTGTTTTGAAATCGCCAAGGCCTGGGGCAGTTGCCCTCTTTACCCCCTTCCCCATTGGTGGGTCGCCTTCAGGGTGATCAGACAGCAAAAGAGGCCCGGTATTTGAGAGCGCTGGTGTTCTCTTTCCGGCACAGAAACATCTCTCCTGGCTGGGCCTGGCGCTGTCCTCACTTCAGAGCTGGAAAGCGCCTCGTTGCATGGACCTGGTGTGCAGGTGGCCTGATTTTCAGCGACAAAGGAGCGCACACCCCTCTTCGCCCCTGCAAGCCCTGGGGGTGGGGGCGGGGTCTATGCAGCCAGGCACCTGCATGCGCAGCATCACCTGCCGCATGCCACAACTGCCCCCACCCACACGCTGAGCAACCAGCAGTAGCCCCGGCGGTTGGGACTTTCCTCTGGCAACTCCACAAAGTCCCTTTGCCCTGGGCTTGGCAGGCCAGGAAGCACACGGGCCATTGGGCACATGCTGCCTTTGGGGGAAGGAAGGAACAGGGGCTTGCACTTGTTTATGCAGGTTCAACCTCTCTAGCCCAGCACCCTGGGGAGCTGACCGGAGGCAAATTTGCCAAACCATGGGCGGTCAGTCTTCTCTAGCAGCGTTACCAACCTTTCCCCTGCTTGCTGGGCTCTTAGAGAGCTTTCGGGGTACATTAGAACTAATAACAGAGAGCCAGGGCTGGTGGCGATAAACTTTATGGGACCATGGGCAACTTGGCCTCGCCTATGGGAAGTGGACATCCGGTGAACTGAAATCATGCCGGACCCTGGATGTTGCCGGACCAGAGAGGTTCAACCTGTACTTGCCGTTTTGGGCTGCAGCGAACGACATGCCAGCCCTAACCGCTCTGTTGCGCTGCCCCTCCCAGCCGCACTATTGGGGGCTCCACCTGCTAGAGGAACGGCACCAGCCCCAGGGAACTGAGCGTGGCCAAGCTATCAACACGCAGAAGGCACATTCTGCAAGGAATTGGCCTTGAACACGGGCTGTTTCACTGCTCTGGAGGATGGGGACGTGTCGCTCTCCCTGCACGACGCCCTGAGCCCTTGTACCTTTGCTGGGGGCGCCGAGCTCTGGGCCTCCCTTGTTAGCGAGCTGCCATGAAGCAAGACCCTCGACAAGGAGCCGAGATGCACGTTTCTGTTGGGAGCCGGGGCCCGCTATGAACTAGCACATAGATGACAGGCCCAGCAGGCTTGGACCTTGACATGGATGAGAACAGCCAGTCGCAGGATTAAGACTAGGGCTTGGGGAGGTTTACATGCCCCACAGCACGAGCCGACCTCCCACACACAGGCAAGAGGAGAGATCTTTCCCTGGGGCAGGTTATGCCGGGACAGCCTTCTGCAGCGTGTCTTGCACCTCGTTCAGAAGCTGCACCGACCATGCCATGTTCTGCTGCTGTAAATGAGCAGGGTTATTTATCGGGTGCTAGCCCCAGGCCCCCGTGCGCTCGGAGCTGTACAGCTGGGTTGGCTCCTGGGACCTCGGCACACAAGACCAAGGCTACCTGCTACATCACAGACTGCAGGTCCTGAGAGAGGAGCAAACCCTGCAGCAGACTTGCATGCCTGATGAAATCAAGGCGAGCCGAGAGCGGCCCAATCGCTAAACAAGCCTTTGGACGTGGTTTTGCTCTGAGGGCACCGAACAGCCCCCTTAGGACTGTCTGAGGCACAAGCAGCTGCTCCTCGCTGTCCTGCTGCCGAAGAGGGAACAGAGTCGAGAAGCTGCAGCGGAAGGCACTGTGCTCTGGCTGCCTGTTGCATGCTCCTCTCTTGCCCCATCCCAAGGGCCTGGAATAGCCCAAGCACATGCCTCACCTGCTTTGCTGCCCCTTTCACGAGGAAGTGAGGCTGATGCTCAACAGCAAATAGCTTCTTAAACCATGACACCCCCATGGAGTCCCCTCGCTGTTAGCCCCTGGGGCAATCCCTCCAACAGCAAGGGGGGGGGGGGAGGTGGGAGAGGGAGTGGGGAAGAGAAGGGATATTTAACACTGAATATACATAGATAGACTCCCATGCAATGCTGGGTACCAACTCTGCCTCCCTCTCCAGCTGCTTGCAGGGCTCAGGTCTGGCTCCATCCTCCAACAGCTGTTAGCTTATGAGCAGCACATGGGGAAAAGACATCATGCTGCCTTTGAGATACAATGGCAAAGAAGTTAGCAGGTGCTTATACAGACACAGACACAGACACACACACACACTTACCCATATCTATTGTTTTACCAATTGATATATTTATTAATCTGTGGTTTTGTGGCTAACTAGATTCATTACAAGTAGAGGAGTGGGGGTTTATTGGTTTAGACTGATGATTTAGTTATGGCAGGATGTTTTTAAAAATTATGGTAAAGCAGCTTTTTTTTTTTTTTAATAGCAGTTTTTTTAGTAGAATTAGTAAGTTTTATATTATGGTGTTTTTTGTTGGATGTTTGTTTTTTGCTATGCTGAGCTGTTTTTGATTATGAATATTTTGTTTTGATAGGTGCTTTTTTTTTTTTTAGAGTTAAGTTGCTTACATTTGGATGGGGATAGATAGCATTTTTGGTGCTTTTATTGTTTGTTTTTGGCTTTTTTTTTTTTAAGAACAATTGGTTTGGCAGCTTTTGCACTTTTTTAATATCAATTTTTTTTATTTACATAAAACAAGTTTTTTTTTGTTCTAGAGAAGCAATATGCACATTTGAAGAAGGACATTAAACTACAATTTTAAGAAAAACAATTTTTTTTTTACTTATTTTATCATGTTTGTTATAAGTCTAAAACAGAATGGTGACCCTAAGAATCTATTTTTACTTTAGGCACAATATTTTGGCTGGTGCACCAATGGAAAGGTAAAAGTTCCTTCTCCTGTCCGAAAGGGTGGCTTGCAAAGTACAATGAGGCACATTACTTTGCATAACACTGCATTTAAGCTACATGGCTACATTTTTTTTGACCCCTCAAGAACAATTCTTGAGTGGGTCACAGTTTATATAATTATTTTAGAGCAATATACTGAGAAGCAATTTGGGCTTGTGGTTGTAATTTAAATTATTAAATAAAAAATATGGTATATAGAACATTCTATTAATTATTTAAATATGCAATATTAAAAAAATAATGATAGTATTAAAATAATTAAGAATGGCTGAAACATTAGAGACAGCATGCTTTTAGAAGTTGTAGACTAGCCAGTAAAATATTATGCCAGTTATAGGCTGTTATTTTTTTTAGAATTAGCAAATAATATATTTTATTAGCATGTAATATTTGAATATATTTATGTATATATTTGTGTTTCTTTTAAAAACTGGGTTATTTTTCTTTGTAAGTGATTTGTTAAATTATGCTAGTTTAGGTTAAGAGTAGCAGAAATTTTCTAAACTGTAAGTTATACTTATTTGTGTTTTAAAAATTGTTGGTAAATAGTAAGTCTGGTACTTAATATATAATATGACGACGTTTATTGATAATTGGCTAATTTTTAAAAATATTTTTTAGGCTGTAATATTCACATTTTGTTTTTTATACAGGACGCATTGTATTGTTTAATTTATTTTAAACATTTTTAATGATGTGTTTATGTTGCATGGTTTTGTGGTGACAGGCAAGGATAAGTATAGCCATTTTTGAGGGCTTTATTTTTTATATTTGAGTGTTTAATAATTGTTGGGTTTTTTTAGCTAATTGATTTATAATCCGGGATAATTAAAAAGATTTTATGGTTAATTTTTTGAGTGGGCTTATTTTTTATATTTTTGTTTTTCTAGATTGTTAGTGAACCATTTTAATACTGATGTTTTTGTTAATTAGGTTGAATTATATTAGAGACAAATTGTATTTATTTATATGTTGAATAATGACTTTTTATTGCAAAAGATGGGCCAATATTTTTAGATATTTAATATATTTTCTGTTTAAGAGATGCCAAGCTAAGAGTTTGCACTTTAGCACATTTTATAGCTAAGGCAGTTCATATAGTGTTTTTAAAGGCACCTTTAATTTTAATGTGTTAGTGATTTTAAAATTTAGCTTGTGTTTTTATATTATTTTATGATGATTATTGGATTATTAATAGGACTTATTTATGGCTAATTGATAGTAAGTGAACTATTCTAAAAATTTTAGTTTATAGGTGGAACTGAATTTGTAAATTTTTATAACAAGTTATTTGAACATTTAATATTTTCAGGAACTGATAAAGCTAATTGGGAGTTTTACTGTATGTACATAGAAATTGTGGTGATTAAGAAATTGTGGTGCTTTGTGCGGCTCCCCAGAAGTTTAGCTTCATGGCTACACAACCACGACTCGGAGGAAATTCAAACCCCACACTTTGCTGCTTGGAGCCTGGAGCCACAAGGCTGCTACTTAGGCCAGGTTTACACTGGAGGAGAAAGTCACCTTAAGTTACACAACTCCAGCTACGAGAACAGCACAGCTGGAATTGACATATCTTAAATTAAATTTCTGCAGTGATTCCACTGTGGGAAGTCAATGGGAGAAACTTTCCTGTTGACGTCCCTTACTCCTCAAAACCCCATGGAGTACTGGGGAGCATGGTCAGCAGTCAATTTAGTGGGTCTTTATTAGACCCACCAAATTGCTTACCTGGAGATCCATGCTCCACAGATCTATGTTCCAGGGTTCATAGACAAGGCCTGAGCCACAGGTCAAGTCAGCACAGGCAGCAACAGAGCAAGCAACCCATGGTAACATGCCTCAGGTCTCGGCATTAGAAGAGAACTACAGAAAGGAGTGGAAGGACCCTCAATAGGGCAGCTGCTCCCATCCCCTGCCCTGAGACAGGACTAAGTATAACCTAGAGTTTTGTGGACAATAATTTTTGCAGTTTTTGCCACTTCACAAATTTTGGTCCATGGTTGCAGGCTGGCTCCGCCCACCCCAGCAGGGATGGGGCCTCGAGTGTAAGAGGTGGGGCTTGGACTACAGAAAGTGTGTGTGTGTGTGTGTGTATGTTTGTGTGAGAGAGAAAGAGACAGAAACTTTGTGAGATATTTTGTGACAGCGATTGTGTGGCACAGAGACAGGAGTGTATGTGACTGGCTATGGCACAGACAGGTGGGTCTGTGTGTGTGCTGGCTACGTTTCTGAGAGGTCATATGCACTATGCAAATTGTGTATCTTTTTCCGATTGACTTTCAAAAGAGGCTCTTTCGAAATGTGGCGGGTCTACATGACGCCAAATGTCGAAAGAAAGTGCTCTTTCGACACATCCCTTATTCCTCGTAGAACGAGGTTTTACAGGGATGGCAAAAGCGTACGTCTTTTTCAAAAAAAAATTAAAAAAAGCAGATGCACTCCTTGGACACGGCATTGCTTTTCCGGGATACTCCCAGTATCCCCAAAGAGTAATGCAGTCTAGACATAGTCAAAGGGAAATTAGTCCTGCTCTGTGTTCCCCCATCACAGGCTTCAGACTGGAGCAGCTCTGCTGAGTGTCTCTGTCTCTGAGTCCTGCTCTGCACAGCTAGGAGGATCCTGGGAGGGGCTGGGCTGCAGGATGGAGCTGAACACAGGCTGCCAGATGTAAGTCTGCACCTCTGCTCATGAGCCAGATGGGCTGCAGAGAGATGCTTGGGGAACTAGATCCAGCCCCCGGGCCTGAGCTTCCCCATCCCTGCTCTAGACCATCCCTGACAGGTGTTTGTCCAGCCGTAAACATTCTAAAACATTGATGGAGATTCTACCACGTCCCTAAGTAATTTGCTGTGGTGCTTAAGTCCCTGTACTGGTAGAAGCGTTTCCCAATGTCTAACCTGATCCCGCTGGTTGGTTGGGCAGTGGATGGTTCCGTCTCTTTAGTCCATGCAATCCCTGGCGCTTCTTCTGAGTTAGGTCATTCATTTTAATTGACAGTTGTAGAAGTAATTCTTCCATAAAAGCAAGACAAATCTTTTTGCATAATTCATCCTTAACACTCCCCCCGCACCCTGTAGCAAGTGGGAAGGCCCATGGTTTACATTAGAACAGTGCAAAAATTTTCCAGCAAAATATTTTTTAGAAAATTTTCACCAAAAAGAGTCCATTTTGTCAAAAAATTGGGGGATTTTCACAGAAAATTCCCAAACCTGCAAAATTTTCAATTCCTCTTTTAAAAGCCATTTCTTCTATTTTAAAACTGTCAAAAACCTGAAATTTCAACAGAACATTTTGATGCAAACAAACCCATTTTTATTTTCGTTGTAATTGTTTTAGCAAGGGGAAGGGATGTCAGATTTCCTGAGCAGCTCAACTTCATACCCCCTGGAGGTGTCTTTCCCTAGAAAGCATATGATTTGGGATGGGCTGTAGTTAGAAGCAGGACACACGGCTCTCATTTCTCCACCCCGAGTGATGGATCTTTTATCCTGATGCATTATATTCAAAAGCAAACCGCTAGCACGGGTGGCGGAAGGGAACAGATAGATGACCAAATTATAAATCTCTCTTGCAGATCTGATGGTATTATGCACGGAAAGAAGGTTCGGACGGCAACGGCGATGGGGGGGAGTGATTGATCGCTCACTGATCCATCTGGCCTCAGATTCGCTGTCGGATAGAACATATCGTTTTCACAAAGCACCATTAGCTCATAACTCACACTATTTCATGGATGGGAGATAACCTTTGCCAGGAAATGCCATCCCATCCCTGCCCAGAGCATTACAAATTGCCATCTCCCCAGGGGCATCGTTTAGTCACTGGATTGACAGCTAACTAAACTTAATTATGAAGCAGATTAAGGCCGGGGAAGTTGTCAGACTCTGCCTTTAAATCTGATGAGCTTGGAGGCTGGAAGCAGGCAGGCACCCCTTTTCCTCTTTGCATTGGGGGATGATTAACAACAGTGGTGGCAGCAACTGGCACAGCGATTCAGCAAGCAGCAGGGCATGAAATCGCATCTCCTGGAGGCGGGGAGCCAAGCACATGGGCAAAAGGAGGAGGAATGCCTTCTAAAAGGCAGGCCCTACAGGGCCGGTGGGCACACGTTCAGGTTTTAATCTCCTTTGCTGCGGAGGTCAGTTTCAGCTTTTGGCTGGTGCAATCCAAGGGGATGCTCTGTGAAGTGGGGGGCAGAAGCGTAACACCCCCAAGGTGGAGCTCAAATCCTGAGCTGGTACCAATGATACTAGCCAGGCGGCGGGGGTGGGGTGAGGTCGGAGGGGTAGGTGGAAGAACCTTTCAGCTTTGCAAGCAGGAGGCCACTTCTGACTGTGGAAGGTTACATTCATCATGTGGCTAGACACAAAGAGCACGTCTACACGTACAGGGCTGCTGGGCCACCGCTGCAGCGCATCTGGGGACGGGAGAGCTCTCCCATCGGCACAAACCCGCCTCGAGTGGCGGTAGCTATGTGGGGACGCGCGCCTGCCAGCCCAGCACTGTGCACGCTGGTGCTTACGTCAGTGTCATTTGTCATTCGGGGACGGTGTTTTCACCCCCTGAACGGCCCACTATGCCGACATCAGCTGTCAGGTAGACTCAGTGGAGACACCGGATAAGTCTCATTATAAGCCGCTGTAATCCACTACCCCTTCTTTGCCCTACGACTGCAGGGGTCGTAATTGTCCATTTTGCCTTATATGGTCTCTTGCAACAAGTGTCAACTTCTTGTGCTTAACAATCCCACCTGGTACTTGACTGTGATGCTTTGAGCATCCTTCCCAGATGGAGCGCCAAGAAGTTCATCTCTCTCACCAACAGAAGTTGGCCCAGCAATTATTGCCCACCTTGTGTGTCTCATATCCTGGGACCAAGATGGCTACAGAAACACTGCAAAAGCTTTTTTTAGTTGGGATTTTTCTGGGTGAGGCTAAAAAGTCACCGAGCCACGGGCTACGTCAGGCTATTGATACTGTTTTTGATCTACCACCTAACCATGGCAGGGAGGGAGGGAAGTGGACAAGAGACCCAAGCGTGACGCTCCAGAGATCTCAGAAGCCCAAGGCACAGTCACGAGCAGCTGGCTAACAAGGCCTGCAAAGCCCAGATGTGCACAGCTACAATGAAGTTAACTGCTGCATGTGGGGATGGCGCAGGTGAGGTTTGGAGCTAGGAATGTTGCAGAGCTGTGCAGGGTGCAGCCCCAGAGAAGACAGAATTCCTGTGCTTCAGTGTAAGCCACATGGATCTGAACACGTACCACCCACAGGCCTGGTTACAGCAGGGGACGGGGAGGCAGGACTGAGGGGTTCTCTTTCCAGTCTGGGAATAAAAAAAATAGTACTATGTAGCACTTTAAAGACTAACAAGATGGTTATTGGTTTATTAGAGATGATATCATTAGCTCAGACATTCACCTCCACCCCCATCCTTCTTCTGTTCTGAAATTTGATTTGTCTTTTTCATATGTGTTCATTTTTTTTTATTGTATCCTTTGGTATATATGGTCATGCCAATTTTTTTCCACTATTTGATCAGAGGAAGTGGGTCTGGCCCACGAAAGCTCATCACCTAATAAACCATCTTGTTAGTCTTTAAAGTGCTACATAGTCCTGTTTTTTGTTTCAGCAAGACCAGACTAACACGGCTCCATTTCTATCACAGTCTGGGAATACACCTTCACTGCAGGAAAGCAGCAGTATTACACCCCCACCACCACCACATCCAGATATCAGTCTCAATGTAAAATCTAGCAGAGGTGAACCTGTTTTCACCCCAGATAGCTAGTCAAGGTCAACCCCAGGTGGGCGGTATGAAGTTGACATAAGCTTTCTACATGGAGGTAAAAGCCGCCAGCGCCCGGTCTCCATTAGGCCTTTACCTCAAGAGCGCTGGGTGCAAGCAATGCACCCACCCGTGTAGTGGAAACCAACCCACTGGTACTCCTGGGTTCAGTGCCTGGTGGAAGCCACCTCGCTTTACTGGGTGCAAAGCGATTTCAGAGGGAGAAAAAAAATGACTTCATTAGCGAAGGGCAAAGAATCGCTGATCCCCCCCCCCCATAAAAAGAAACAAAAGGTTACTACCATCAGCCTCTCTTCGGTTTCGCTGGCGAGCCGCCCGTCCCCACCCCCCACATGCACACAACCAGGTGCAGGGTCCCACAGAAGGCAGAGAGCCACTGACTACAGAGTCAAATTTCACATTGTTTTATTAGAACAAAAACCATTGGCTCTATCTTGACAGACGTTTGCCCCGCCCCTTTCCTGCTCTTCTCAGATGCTCCATTTCCAGTTCAATTATTTGGGCAATTTACAAAAATAATGATCACAAGACCTAAAAGTTAGACACGGAGCCTGGAGTCCCACTTAACTCCCCAGACCGCCCACAGAGAAGCCACTGGAGCCCAGTGGCTGTAGCACATGGCAGGAAATACAGTTAGTGAGGGCACTAATGGAGACCGCTGCTTACGCCCCAGAGACACTGCAGCGATTCAAGTAGCAACCGGCTGCTTTCCAGGGCATGGAACCTTTGTCACTCAGGTGGAAATTCTGTGCAGCAGAACCCCAGGGGAAAGCTACGGACGCCTCCAATTAATAGCAGTCACTTAAAGGCCGTTTCTAAGTCCACTCATTTGGCAGCAAAGAACTAATAATTGGGGCAAAGCCTCACCTAAACTGGCTGTCAGCACCAGCGAGCAGCTGGGCCCGGGATGCCACCAGTCCTCCAAATCCACTCCCCCCAATCTAACTGCTTTTAACTGGGCTCCACCTCTCCCTGCAAAATGACCAGTTGGGGTGGGGGCGGGGGGAATGTAACCGTCACCAGTTTTGGCTCCACAAGGAAGTAACAGAGGGTGGCCAGTGGGGGGAGCCGCATGGAACACACGGTTTCACGCAGTTACGTGGCGCGCTCTATTTATTGGTGTCAGCGGAAAACAAGAAAGGCTAGAAAGGGATGAACGGACGGAGAGCACGGTAGGAAGCACAGCACTTCTAGGAACCGCGGGCTCCATCTCTGCCATAGCAGGCCAAGCGGTGAACTACCCAGCTGTGCCCCAGCCCTTCCCTCTCTCAGCCTATGGAAGAAAAATGTGATGAGGAAAAACTAGAGTGGGAAGAGACTAGTGTGCTGGTGCTGCCCGAATACATCCACAGCTTGTAGGGACTGAGCAGTCCCCGTGCGGAAAGAGGGGCAGTAAGAACGATGGGCCGTGTTTGTTTCTAGGGATGCCAAAGGAAGTGGGCTCCGTTGACAAGGGAAAAGGCGGATCCCCCCCCCCCCCCCCCATGCTGCCAGGGCTGTAACACCTGAAAGGCACGCAGTGGCTGTTCACATTGTTAAAGGGTCAAAGGTTAAGACAACGGTGCTGAGGCAGAGTGGGATCCAGACTAGGGATGTGAAGGAGTCGTTGACTAGTTGATTAACCGATAAGCCTGGACTTATTGGTTAATCTAGTCGACCACTCACACCCCCCCTTGCTGCATTAAAAGACAGCTCTCCTCAGCACCGGCTCCGTGGCGCTGTCTGCCGCTCCCCGCACGGCTGCCACTACTGTGGGGGAGGGGGAAAGGGGAGGCTGACGGGAAGCAGCCTCAGCCTGTGCTGAACCCTGGGTCACCACGGGCAAAGGCTGCTTTGCAGGCGCGGCCGCGTCTGTGGTGGGTCCCACCTCACTGTGGTCAGGGGCTACTGCCACCCTGCGCTGCTGCCTCTGTATCCGCGAGAGGAGCTTCCCTCACGTACCAGCTCGGGGAGAGAGGCAGCAGCAGCGCAGGGTGGCAGGGGGCTCCCCAGAGTGGGGCCGGAGCGAGCTGGCTGCCAGCCCTGCCCCAAGGACGATCGACTAATGGCTAAGAATTCAGGCGGTTAGCCGACTATTCAGTTAACCGACAGCTAATAACACCCCAGTCCAGGCCGTAGCAGTGTGGCCAGGCGGAAAGGCCCCAAGGGAGGCAGGTCACAGCTGGTGCATTCCCCATCAGTAGATCTCAAAGCACTCTCCAAAGCAGGGTGAGGACCATTCCCTGCACCACTCCCATTGCACAGGCGGGGAGGCCAGAGACAGGAAGTCTGATTTTCGGAGAAGCCGAGCATGCCCAGTGAGAGCTGCACGACTTCCGACCGCCGGGACCCCCGGGCATGTGGAACTTGCCTGTGATCTCAGCAGGGCAGGTGGAGAGCCTGGACTAGCACCTACATCACCCCACACCCAGCCTCACGTGCAGCCCAGCAGCCCCGACTCAGACACACTGGGGGGGGGGGGGGGGGGGGGGGGGGGGGAGTAGTAAGGGTAGGGGTAGGAATGTCGAGTAACAAGATGCCACAGTCAGTATTCCCCGTCTGACCTCTGGTATCAGCTCTACCCCTTGGGCAGCTCAGTCTCTACTCTGCCCTCCCTACACCCTGAGCTTGGCCCTGCAGGGCACCTTGGGACCACCCCTGCCAACCTCAACCGCAGGGCATGTAATAAAACCGGCCCCTTGCCAAGGCAAAAGGAGCTGCCCCCTTCTTGGGTAATTACACCGGTCGCAGGGCTAGCGCTGCACGAGGGAGAGGCCTTCAGCTTCCCTGGCGCCCAAAACTGACAAAGCCACGTCCCCACCGGTGTTTGGCCCCATGATCAAAGCGCCAGGACCCTGCCGGAGATGCAGGAGAGGACACTTTGTAAGCACACACAGCACAACACAGTCCGGCACCTACTCCTCCCTCCCCCCTGCCCCAGCCGCCATCACCTCCCTTCCCAAGGCAGCAATGAGACCGGACGGACGGCGCTTGCCCACTTCATTCTCAGCCTGAAATGTGTCAGCTGTTCCAGCAGGGGCACCCCTTTAAGGGGGACAAAGCCCATTGGCCAGAGGAGCATGGGGCGCGCAGGCCCTATGCTCCCCTGGCCAGAGCTGTGTGAACTCCCTCACTCCTCAGCACAAAGCAGCACCTGCCCGCTAGCCCACAGCACCGGCAGCCTTGCAACAGGCAACTTGTGTCCCAGAGGACTTGCTGGGCAGCTGCTGGGGGAGCAGCGGGGAAGCTGCCTGCAGAAGCACTGACAGGCACCTCCCGGGAGAGACGCTGCCAGGCCAGCTGGCTCTCTGCCCGGACCTTAGCAAGAGGAGCCACGTACTGCTGCACGGGACCCTGCAGCTGCACCGGCCTCCCACAAACAGCCGTGCCTGAAGCTGGGCTTTTCCCAGGCAGACAGTCTCTCATGCCAGACCTGGGATCTAGGGTCTCGGGGCAGCTGTCGCGAGTGCGAGGATGGCTCAAGCCGAGAGGATCTGCAGCCACGAAGGCTGGTGCCTTCATGTTGCCATGAGCTGCCTGTTTCAAGTCCCCACGAGGCCAGTCTCGGCGGCGTCAGCCCAGTCGCCTCATCCCTGCCACTCACACGTATTTCTCATGCCCGCAGCGAGAGGGACCGGCGGAGCGCTGTCTGGTCCTCAGCAAGGCGCTCCAGGGCACAGGAGGCGTCAGGCCAACACTGCCGTGCGATGCCAGCATGGAGGGGAACCTGGAGTTCAAACCCAGGTCAGCTCCAAACCAGAGGCTGTGTCTGGCCAGCCTGCCCTCTCACTCCCAATCAGGGAGCTTGGCTCCCTGGCCCCGTCACAGGCATGCTTGTCAAATGGCAGCCTGGCAACTCCCATTGCTGCCCACGCCATGAAAAGGCACGAGAGCTGCCATGGCATACGTGTACCTAGTGAACAGCACTGGGACGGGGCCAGAGGGCAGACATCCCCAGAGCACGGAGAGCAACCAGGCCAGCTAACCCCCATGCCTGGAGAGCAAGCCAGGCCTGGAAGGTGGGCTGCTGTAGGGTACAAGTTCTGTCTAATCCTTTGCCAGTGGAGCTGGTGCTTTTTATGCCCCGGCCACCTGTCTGCTAGGATCCACTGACTCCGAGAGTCCTCTGTGGACAGAATCATGTGGAAGCAAAATCCATATATAAGCCTTTACTGCTCCCTGACCGGCCAGGGTAGCAAGAGGCTGGATGGGCACCGCAAACCTGGCATCTCCTGGGACACGTCCTGTGCAACACGAACGTAGCCCCGGTCGCGGGGAAACAGTCAACCCTATAGCATGAGGATTCTGGCCGAGGCAGAAGGCTGGGGCTGCTCCACTCGCTGGAAACCACAAGCCAGCAATGTTCTGGGACAGGCAGCAGCCCCGCAGCTGTGTCCAGCCACCAGCGGCGAGACACCTGGCCTGGAGCCCAGGCAGAACGGGAGGGAAGCCACCAGCATCAGTGACTTCTCCCTTCCCTGGTGGAGAGCCGGGGCTTCCCTCACACTGAGCACAAGTAACGGGGGAAGCCCCCAAGGAGGGATTCATTTTCCCTGCAAACATCACAGCCCCTGCGGAGGCCTGTCTGTTACCCCACCCAGCCCAGCAGGGCAGGCAGCAAAACCGCAGCACTCTCAGCTGCGGGCGTTTCTCCCAGAGACAGGGCCCAAGCACCAGCAGGAGCCTGCTTGGACCTGTCCCAGCCTCACCCCACGCAGCCAGGGGGCCAGGAGAGGATGGGGAGTCTGGGGGCATTCGCAGCAGAGGATGCTGGGGCAAGACCTGGAGGTGGCAGGGATGTCAAATCCTGTTTAATCAGGGAACAGGTTAAATGTAACTGATTAAGCAGGACTCCATGGGGAGGGGGCCACTCAGTAGCCTCTCACCCTCCTGCCAGGGTGATGCTTCCTGTGTAACCAGTAACCCATTCACATCCCTAGAAGGTGGTGAGTGAATGAAACACCCCCCCGCCCTCAGCAGGCATGGCTAGTGCCAGGCATCCTCATAGCCTGGCTGCTGGCTGGCACAAGGGGTCTAGTGGCACCCAGAGGGGGCTGACTTGGATGCTCTCTGGGGACAAGCCAGAGGCTAGCTGCGAGGTAGGAGGCTCCTTCAGTAGGGCAGCTTCACTCTGCTTTAAAAGACATTTATTTCCGGTGCTCCCTAAAAGTATAAAATTGAGAGGGCAGGGCCGGGGCAGCTCCTGCCTCTGCTCGGCTGGCACCGCTGGGCACCCATCTCCATCACATGATTCCACCAACCCGGCCGGCCAACACGTGCGCCCGGCTGAGCCCAGGGGCAGCATCTCAGACGGCTGGCCCCACGGGAAGAGGCATCCGGCGGCTCTTGCCCGCCTCCTGGCTCGCTTCCTTGCCCTCGGTCTTCAGCCACTCCATCTTCTGCTGGTGCTGCTGCACGGCATCCGTCACACGGGCGTCGATCATGGCCTCGGTGAGGATGCCGTCCGAGGACGCATAGGCGGCAGCCTATCGGGGGAAGAGAAGGCCAATGGGTTAGGAATGGAAGGCCCTTGGCAGCACTGGGGTGACCTCCTCCTGCCCCCCGGAGCCACGCAAGAGCTGCCAGAGCGTCTGTTCCCTGGGTTCCTGAGCCCCCTGGCACAGGGCCTTGTCTATCTTGCTAGCCAGTAGGGCAAACCAGCTGAGCTGCTCTCAGCGTGAGTACCTGGAAGCACAGTAAGATTCCCAAGGGCTAAAAGCATGTTTATCTGCCTGCACCCGGGGGCAGAAATCAAAGAAAATCCACCCCAGGGACTAGGCTGGGCTGATTTCAATTTTTTTCCACCTTAGACAGATCAGAGGCAGCCTCCCTGGTCTCAGCCCTCACCCAAAGGGCTGGCATCTCTTGCACAGAGATCTTCCTGCCTGTCTGGCAGGGGTTTGAGTGAAATCACGGTTAACATACATCCCAGCCCCCTCTCTGCCTCCAGCATTGGAGCAGCCGACTTCAAAAAAAATCGCTTTATAATGGCTCAGGTTTCACTTGCTTCACACTGGTGATGCTGTAACCCCAATGGCTCTCCAGTTACGCACAGAATCTCCCTGAAAAACGGAGTCTAGACCAAAGCCCCGATCTTCTAGAGAAGCAATCACGAAGCGCAACCTGACCTGAGCTTTGTGGTGGTAAAAGGAAAAACTCTTCCAGGGCTTCTCTCCGCATCCCAGAGCGGCAGGGAACGAGACAGACACTATTTCACTCGCAGATGCCTCCCTTCGCTTTTAAAAAAGGTGCTTCCACCTGGGAATCACTGCCATGGACAAACAATCTAAAAGCGCTGGGCCGCGGAGAGGGGAAGCCCGCTGAACGCGCACACCCCTTTGATTTAGATATTGGCATAGAAAGTACGCTTAAGTTTGCAGATGATACGAAGCTGGGAGGGGTTGCGACTGCTCTGGAGAATAGGGTCATAATTCAAAATGATCGGGACAAATTGGAGAAATGGTCTGAGGTAAACAGGATGAAGTCTATTAAAGTGCTCCACTTAGGAAGGAACAATCAGTTTCACACATACAGAATGGGAAGCGACCGTCTAGGAAGGAGTACTGCAGAAAGGAATCTAGGGGTTATAGTGGACCACAAGCTGAATATGAGTCAAGAGTGTGATGCTGTAGCAAAAAAAGCAAACATGACTCTGGGACGCATTAACAGGAGTGTTGAGAGCAAGACACGAGAAGTCATTCTTCCGCTCTACTCTGCGCTGGTTAAGCCTCAGTTGGAGTATTGTGTCCAGTTCTGGGCACTGCATTTCAAGAAAGATGTGGAGAAATTGGAGAGTGTCCAGAGAAGAGCAACAAGAATCATGAAAGGTCTAGAGAACATGACCTATGAAGGAAGGCTGAAAGAAGTGGGCATGTTTAGTTTGGAAAAGAAGATTGAGGAGGGACATGATAGCAGTTTTCAGGTATCTAAAAGGGTGTCATAAGGAGGAGGGAGAAAACTTGTTTATCTTGGCCTCTGAGGATAGAACAAGCAGCAACGGGCTTAAACTACAGCAAGGGAGGTTTAGGTTGGACATTAGGAAAAAGTTCCTACCTATCAGGGTGGTTAAACACTGGAATAAATTGCCCAGGGAGGTTGTGGAATCCCCATCTCTGGAGATATTTAAGAGCAGGTTAAATAAATGTCTGTCAGGGATGGTCTAGACAGTATTTGGTCCTGCCATGGGGGCAGGGGACTGGACTCGATGACCTCTCAAGGTCCCTTCCAGTCCTAGTATTCTATGATTCTACGATTCTAAAATGCTACAGCTGCAAAAACCTAAGACCCATAAAAGAATTTAAGCCTGATTATAAACCCACATTGCTCTCCCCACCCAGGGTGGGACAGAGGGCTCCAGATGGCTTGTGCCTCAGAATTGAGAGGCTTAAGGCATCCCAAGGCAATGGCCACCCCTCGTCTCCTGCTAATGAAAGGTGCTAGACCAGGGAGGGCAACAAAAATGAAGGCAGTTTGCCAGGGTTAGCTCCTGGCAGGTCACTGGTGCAGGACACCACTTTCTGCAGCTCTCATTGGCCGGGAACAGCGAGCTGTGGACAATGGGAGCTGCGAGCAGGTAAATACACCAGTGGTGGCCCAGCAGGGGTGCACCCTGGCAAACAGCATCCAGCCTGCCGGCGGGTATTTCCCAATACTGAGCTAGACAGACCGCCCTAGAGACTGCCAACTTGTGCGCCCACAGATCAGGTGCAGCGTGGTAAGGCAAGCCCCCCGCCTGGCTATTGTGCTCTCAGTGCCGAGCAGAGAATCTCAGGTGGGAGCTGCCTGATGGGACGTCAGGGGGAGACGCTCCCCTTGAGTGGGCAAGTTCCAGGCAAATTGTTTTTTGAGTGTGAAGAGAGCACTGCCAGAGCCATCAGCAGCTACACAAGGGTTGCAGGCTGCTGGTGGCAGGCGC
Organism: Pelodiscus sinensis; assembly: GCF_049634645.1. Classification (NCBI taxonomy): domain Eukaryota; kingdom Metazoa; phylum Chordata; order Testudines; family Trionychidae; genus Pelodiscus; species Pelodiscus sinensis. Next base: position 17,493,185 of record NC_134733.1, on the reverse strand, counting down.
TGGAGCAGCTGCTGGTGTATTCAAGATGGGATCACCTCCTAGTGCTTTTAAAACCCTTCCTCCTTGAAAAGAAAGGAGTGAAAGAAACAGGAGTGGAAGTCACGGGGCGGAAGAAAGAGCTGAAGGAGCAAATGGAGTTCAAGAGGAGAGGAGAGATTCTAGCCCCTCATCCAGACAAAGGACTGACTAAAGGTTAGTGCAGTGAACTGGAAGCTCAGGTCCCCCGGGTGCCCTTAGTAGCTCTATCACCGACTCACTATGCGGACTAGGCAAATTGCCGCCTCTTTGTACCTCAGTGTTCCCATCTGTAAAATGGGGTAAGTCCATGTGCCTGATGCGGCCTTCTGGAGATCAATGCTTCTGTGGCACTGATGGCATTCCACTAGCGCTAAGCCTTACTGCAGCCTTTCAGAAGAGCCAACAGAGGGGTCAGCCAATGTTCACGCCAATCTTTTCCATCCCTGTGCGGAATACATTTTATGCGCACTGAGGTATGTGTGACTGTGCACCCTCGGAACAAACACAAACCTAGCGGTGAGCTCTTTACTAATCAGCTGGTGCCCATTCGACTTTCTCCTGCACAGCCACACAAGCACTCAGATTACAGGGAACTAAGTGTCCGCCTGTCCTGGCCTCCTTTCAATGAACAACTGACCTCAAGTGAAAGATCCCCCTTTCCCTGCATCCCCACCGGAGTGAGCTCCTATGCTGAGCAGTCACCCACGAGCCTGCTTCCTCTGTGGCCTCAAGCCACGCACATACTAATTCCTGCCCAGCTCATAAAAGTGCGGCGGGTCACCAAGCCGTACGCCCCCCTGCGGGTTTTATCAGATTTGAATACAAATCTGATAAAACTGTTCTGTGCTGGAAGGAGCGTAATGCACTTCCTAGTCATTAGTGACTTCAAAAGCAACCAGCAGCAGACTGGGACGGGGCGCACAGATCAACCGTTTGGGGGGATGCAGGACCCAAGAGGAATGGTCCCACCAGAAGTGCTGCCCAGCTGTCCTTTGTGGTAAGGGCGGTCATACTGGTTTCTCACACCAGACTCTAGTTCCTCGCCTTCCACGCTAACTGCAAACGTGTCTCGACCTCCACCGCTGCGCTTCTTTGCTCCCCTCTCCCATCTGCAAAACCCGGACAGCACTTTCTGCTCTGAGCGTGGCACTGGGAGTGAGCATCATGCTCAGCACCATGCAGGATGGGCCCCCTATTGGCACCCAGTACTTCCCCCATGCCGAGAAGAGTCCTTGACTCCTTGGCCAGCACATGCCAACGCCATCTCCCCAGCAGCCTGGCGGCACGGCTTCCCCACGAAGCAGACGCGTCTGGCTGAATTACAGGAGAAGCTTTTCAAGGCGGAGCCCACATCTTGCATCCATAAAGCACTGGGCACAAGCACCTGGCTCCATAAATCATTAATGAGAGTCCACTGCTGAGGCTGCCAGGCGGGTTCGCAGCTGTGAAATGTAACGTAATGGCTTCTTGCTCCCCCAGGTCCTTATGCAGACAGACAGCAAACCAGACCGAGAGGGGGAGGCCACATGGCGCCATAGCAGCAGAGTAAGGGGACGGCCGACAGAGGGAGGCTTCACATGTTCATCTGATCTATGCTTCCTCATAGCAGGACCAGAAAGCCCGTCTCTCCTAGTTGTGAGGTGCAAGGTTCCCAACTGGGTCCTGGCCCCCCTCCCGCCCATGCTTGGACCCCCCTTCTTCCTCAGACAGCTGGCCAGCTAGCAAGGGGAGGAAGGGCTCTCTGGCCACAGCATGGTCCTCCCCTGGACATGCAGACAGTAGTGTCTGAATCCAAAGGGGCGGCGTGCTCAGGCCACCACAAAGGGAGTCACTGAGGCACAACCTTGCAAATTTCTGCACTTGCCCCCAGGCAAAGATTGTGTGGCAAAAGAGGGCAGTCAGAGTGGAGGTGTATTGCCTTTTGGCTGCAATAGGCATCTGAATACAGCTTCTCCTCTCAAAGCCACGGGGACATCTGGGCTCGGGCCTCCCTCCTCAAAGGCACAGACCCGGGAAGGGAAACTGATGTCAGCGAGGTCAGGACACCTGCTCCCCCAGCCTATCTTCCTCCATCAGAGGAGCTGCTTGATTCCTTTGCAGCCCAGCTCTCAAGCCCAAGCTGTAACTGCTTTAAAGCCTCCTAGAGAGAGATCAACCACAGCAGGCAAGAGGGCTCACTGCTTGCAGTGCGTGTAAGAGCCCCAGCGGGCCCTGGCAGAGCAGTTCTGCTCCATCCCTGGTCACCTCTTTGGACTTTAGGAAGCCTGGAAGGAAGATTCCTGCCTCCAGAAGGCGCTGGTGGCGGTTGCCTAGGTGATGAGGCCTGCTCCATTCTATTACCACCGTGGTCACTGATGCGCCTGGGCTAACCCTGTCCAGCCTCCCTGCCTCACTTGCCCACCTTGGAACGGGGTAAATTCCCCTCTCACAGGGGCGCTTGTGCACCTTCACATTAGCAAACAGCCTCACGGCGCTTGGCTGAGAAGCGCCCAAGGAAGAAGTCATGAAAGGACAGCGTCTCGGGCCTGCCCTGCATTTACTCTCCTAAGTCAAGCGTTTCCATCGGGCGGGAGGCTCCGTGCTGCGCACCGACACTACAGGCCTCATTCTGCAACACACTGGCAAGGGAGCCCAGGCATTCCTCAATCACCAGCCAGCCCCTCACGAATACTCACGAGCAGCCTGGGTGGTGAAAAAGCTGCAGGGTGAGTTTGAACATCCCTTTTTCCACAGGGGGTAACCCTGCCAGCGCCGTGCCCCCAAACCTGCTGGTTTTCTCAGGGGGCAGCCCTGCAGTTGGGACGATGCAGCAGTTTAAAATGGGGGCAAGCGCTTCCCTGTGACATGCATGCCCCCCATGATGAACAGACAGGAGGCATTCGCTCCTTCCCTGCCCCTGCACAGCCCATCCGTCCCATTGTGAAAGCTTCAGCAATGCTGTGCAGTTCACGCTCCACTGATTTTCTCAATGACTTTCTATAAATAGAAAGCCCAGGGCTGTAGCTATCAAGGAAGCAAATAGGGAAGCGGCTATCCCTTCTGGGAGCAGCTTGGATGGTAAAAGCTGTGCCGTGCGTCATTTATATTCATACTTTGCTCTTCTGTGCGGACATATTTTAACCCAATTTTCTCTAACGCGACTTTGCAAGCTTGGGAACGTGGACCCAGACGTGGAACAATTTGGAGGCAAAGTGAAATTGTTGGGGAGCTTGGTTAGGAGGCAGAGCATAAACCCCTTACGAATTACCTAACCAATTCTCCCCAACCCCCTTCTTTGAGCAGGGGAAAGACTGGTAAGCTCAGCTGACAAGCTCTGATCTGGATGTGTTTACTAGAGATGGTGCGGTGTAGGACAGCCTGCCTGGTAACAAATCTCACCTCAAACACCCTTCAGCTCAAATCACTTCCCAAACATGAATTCTCATGACACACTGCGAGGCAGGCATTCTGCAGATGAGATGCAGACTGGGTAAGGTCACACAAGTCTTTGGCAAAGAAGGGAACACATAGATTCTCTATTTCTAACTGTTAGGCAACTTTAGCAATGGGACAGAATCCACACTGTGGGAATTCTCTCTCAGTGAGGTTCTGGCAATCTCCCCTAGGTTAGAGGATGGGAGCTGGATCAATAAAAACTCATTTGCTAATATTCCAGAGCAGCAACATGTCAATAAGCTGCAATTCAAGATGCAGAAATCAGAAGTTTGCAGAGTACTGGAAATATCTTGGAAGGAAAGACTCACTAGGGGAAGTGAATTTAATCTTCTGCCGTAGCCATAAGGGTCAGTTAGGCAGAAGAAAAAGCCATCTGGGACTCGGGGAAGCCAGTGATGATTATCTGTAAAAGAGGGCCTATGCCCATATGGGTTTCTAGCATGCAGGCTGTTACAGGCAAATTGCACAGAGATGTAGTTTCCCAGTGCGAGACACTGGACATGCTGGCTTTTTTGCACCTTAATGTTTGCGTGAGGAAAACAGGTCTTGGCAAGTGAGCCAAAGTAAAAGTAACTGACCATGACCCACAAGTCAGTTTATGAGAGAATCAACTTAAAATCCCGTTTATGATGGGATTAAAACCGTACTCGCGGCAACGGCTATCCTGATGTAGGCAGGAAGTTAGGGTCGGGGGCAATGTTGTTTCCACAGCACACGAATGCACACTGATGCGAGTTACTGCAGGCTAAGCGACACAGTGGATCCGTGCCCCTGCCTTTCACTGCAAACCGTCATTCACCTCCCTACTAGGACAGGAGCAAACTAAGTTGGATAGTTTCTTATCCCAGCCCTGGCCGGACGTTCATGCCCGTCTCAGAACCACCAGAGTTGGGTAGGACTGGTAGCCCCGAGGCTCGATGTTTATTAGGCTAACGAGCACTAGTGATGGGTCAGGACCTAGATAAGCAGGTGAGAGGGGGTGGCTGCTGGCTAAGATCAAGATGCAGCAGCAGAGCGGAGGGACCTGTGGCCCGGGGAACAGCAGGCAGCTCATGCAGGACATGCGCTGGCACCACAGTGCACGTAGAGATGAAGGAGAGCACATGCATGGAGGAAGAGCATGGGCTGGGGCCATTTATGCTGCTGCAGCACAAAGCCTGCACTGCATAGCACCCACCAGCAGTACCCTGACAATTCGCGAACACCAATTTCACCCAAAGCCCAATGCCTTTTTGAGAGCTTGGTAATAGATGTGTTCTCTGCCTGCATTTCTCCCAGGGTGGCTGCTGATTTGGGGAGGCAGTGGGGAGGTGGAGAACAGAATCAGACAGCAGATAGTGCCGTGTCTGGTGTTTCATGGGTGATTTGTTCAGGTACAACTAGGGGGGAAATTAGTATGGAAATCAGATGCAATGTGGGCCTGGCCTGCTCGGAGCAGCGAGAGGACAGACCTCACGGAACGCAGCAGCATTTTGTGTGGCTCCAGCCTGCCATTTCATGCCTGCAGCATTCGCTGCTCCGGCCAGACACTACGCATGGTTTTGTTCAGTTTGAGACACATGGAAGGAGGTTTAATGATTACAGACAGCAACACTGCAAACGACTGGTGGAGAAAAAAGCTAATTAAAGAAAATAGATACATGAATCTGAGACAAATTAAGTGACAGGCATGTTGCAATTAAGCCCGCTCTTTGGGGATTAACTTAGAGTCACGTTGAGGGCAGAATGCAAAATAGCCCAAAACAAAAGACAGATGAAATGCAGCCAGTGAGCATTTTGTTCTAGCATTCAGAACTGACAATTTTCACTGGGGCTCTACGCTAAAATCTTCATTGCAATAGGTCAATTTCCCTCTTAAATTAATCGAGTCTGCAGGCATATTAGATTCTAGGAGCTGTTCTGACGAGCCCAACTTGAGAAGACTTGGAAGCTTAAATACCTCAAGCGATAATTGCTGCAAGGCTGCTTTGAGGATGCTGAAAGAGCACCAGCCTCGCTGCGTCTGCTGGTTACCAGCTTTAAGGCACAGCTATGACTAGAAAGCCAGGAGATAGACACGACACCCTGGCATTACAACATTACCCCCCCCCCCCCCCCCCCCCCATCACAGCTGCTCTGCTCGGAAATTAGGAAGAAAATCCAAGTTTTCCCTAATGATCAGCACTGTGACCTCAAAAAAATACTACTTTGAGAGAGCTGGAGGGGACCTGGAACTGAATGATCATCCATACAGCCCCAATTCTGAAGATTTTGGATCCTCACCATAATAATTCTGCATCATGAAGCAGCTGGCTGCTTTCTGGCTATTCTACTACTGCAGGACCCATAGGCATCTCAGGCCGGGGAGTTAAAGATTATGTTCCCTCAGCTTCCAGAGTAAAGCTAATCACAGGTGAATAAAATAAAGACTTGTTGGTGTTCAAAAAGACAATAACCGCTCCCCCCCAAAAAACACCAGGTAGCCACATTTTTGTTCTTTGTTTTAGGTGTTATAGGTTCAGCATCTCTCCCTTGGCTTTGTGTATTTATAACAAAGAATTCAGGATTCGTATGAGCAACTGTGCCGAGTGTATGATGGGCTGTAACCAATATTCCTGCTAATTTTTTCCATCCACGGGAAGAATAAATGTTATGTGCATGTGCAGAGGTGCATCACCAGTTGAAGCCACATGCTGGCTGTGAGTGCTCTGCTAATCAGCTGGGCAGCATTGGAATCTCTCCTGGGCAACCCCCCAAGCATTCCACTTAGAGAACACTGGTTGCAATATGGGGAAAAAGCAGCAATATCTCCCTGTACTAGAGACCTCCCTAAATGGTCTGGATTAAGGGTGTTTAGTTTCTACTAACTTATGTAGAACCACAAGGGAAAGGGAAGTGCAATCAAGAAACAAGCTGCTTGCCCACAAAAGGCAGGCAAGACAAAGTTTGTGACCTGACATCTTACCTAGATGCCATGGTTTGGGTTAGGACAGTGGTCCCCAACGCAGTGCCCGCGGGCGCCATGGCGCCTGCTGGGCCATTTATGTGCGCCCGTGCAGCAATCTGGACTGGCGCCGCCCCTGGGCGCGCTGCAGGTGCCAGCCCCAGGCACATAGGCAGCCCCTGCCCCGGGGTCGCAGCACATGCTGGTGCCGGCCCTGGGCGTGCGGCACCTGGGCGGTCCCTGCCCGGCGTCGCAGCACATGCTGGTGCCGGCCCCGGGTGCACGGTGCATGCTTGGCCCCGCCCCCAGGCACGTGGCCCATGAGCGGCCCCGCCCCTGGACACACGGCGTGTGAGCGGCCCTGCCCCCAGGCGCCTGGCAGCCCCAAAACATTGGGGACCACTGAGTTAGGACATATTTTCTGCAGGACTGAAACTTGATTTATTACTATGTGTCAATACACAAAGCAAAATCCTTCACTTCTGGGAAACGGTATTTTCCCAGCCACAAAGGGAGTCCATCGCAAACTCCACTTAAGGAATAAAGGATGGAAGGGGACGTCATTCCTGGGAATTAATGAAGCCTGGACGAGTTGGTGGCTTGATGAACTGCATTAGCTGCCTGGTACCAACGTACTTCACCTGCATCTACAGTGCAGAGAAAGTTGACTTGAGCAGGTTGTAACTGGCTTATAGGATTCAGGGCATTAGGAGCTGTGGTCCAATACTGGAGCAACATGCTAGGTGCTGTATAAATAGTTGGGAAGTTGACACTACTTGCTTTCTTCTTAATGTTATGCAAGAAATCTAGTAACAGTACTCTTACCAAGCACTCTGGCAAAACAGGGTAACAAAAAGCTCTGAACACTTACAACCAGCACAGTGACTATTTAATTCTTCCTCAGCACACACGTGTGTGGAAGAAAACAAGTTTCCTTTTTTTAACTTTAGGTCATAGTGTAGGGGAGACTTTTAGTACTTTTGAAGAGGCTGAAATCCCTGTCTAGACAGCATAATGTGAGGCTGTGTAAGTGCCCCTTCATCCAACCAGATGCAATGCTCCAGGTATTTGCTTCGGCCAACTAGTGCTCTAAGGACACGAATGATGAGTAGTGCCAATTCTGTGGAAGGATTTCTGAAACACGAGGGATCTCCACTAGGATTAGCTCATTTCAGCTACATCTCCAACATCCAGTGTGGATGGGGTTCTGTTCCAGGTAGGAACTGCTCATTCTGTTGTTCTTCCTCTACCTGCATAAACAATGCTTTGCAGAAGGAACCAGGTTTGGGAGGATTTATCAGCAAAATAGCAAATGGACTTGTTAGCTCTTCCCCTGTGACAAACTAGTACAGAAACTACCCCCCAATTCCAGCTCAAACTCTCTCCCTTTTCACCAAACACTTGGCTGGCTTGTAAAAATTCAAATATCCCAGGGCCGCAGCAGCTTTGCAAAATTTAACTCCTAGGCCAAGCAAGCACTTGCGAGGTGAAAAAAACACCGTTCACTCCTTCATTATGCAAAGGGCAAGCGAGTACACGGCATGCTCAGGCTGAGACGTTCATGGGACGCTTGCGAGATTGCTCTGCAAATGTGTCTAAGAGGAGCACAGGCAGCCCTTCTAAAACAACCTTGAATTCACTTGGCTGGGGGGAGGGGATGGGGGAAGAGGAGGTGAAATTCAACGTGAGGAGCTGCTTTCCAGCCGAGGGGGCAAGGGGAAAGGAGAAGGATGTTGCTGTGGCTGCTAGATTTCAGCCTTCAACCTCGGAAAGGAAACCTAACTGAGGCACTGTGTAAAGCTTCCTAAAGAGCTCCTAAGAGCAAGCTGCACATGACAAAGAGCCCCCCAGTCCTTTTTAATGGAATGACCAGCATAGTTCCCACTAAGGTGCGTAGCTGTGCACAAAAAGTTCTTCCCCGTCCACTTCCTCTGGATAGCCGCACGGCAGGAGGCTGCTCCAGCCTGGTGAGGGAGCTGCTGTGGCGGGGAGCCAAGACTTGCCGAAGCTGTGCGGCAGGGGAGAGAAGGCAGCCTAGCCTGTTCTGGTGGCCGGGACTGCCATGTGGCAAGGGGGGCCAGGAATGGGACCTGCCGCATGGTGGGGGGTTGTGTGTTCATGTCCGCTCCAGAGGCCAGGAACAGGACATGCTGCATGATTGGGGGGAAGGTGGGGATGTCTGCTCCATGCTGCATGGCAGGGGAATGGGAGAAATTCTGCTCCAGCAGCTGGGGAGAGGGGGGGGGAAGAGGGAGGGGAGGGAGTGTGTGTGTGTGAGAGTGAGAATTGGGTGCCACGGCAGCATGCATCCAAACCAGCACACATGACCTCAATATTGGTGCACAAGCCTAAGCTCACTCTGCTCATGGTTGGAAAATCTTAGAGGGAACACTGATGACCAGCCATAGTACTGATCACTCATTTTTCAGGGGTGGAGGGGAAGGGAAAGAATTCTTCAGTAATTTAGATGTTACTGGGTAGAATGAAAGCTCCTGGCAGCTAGTGAAGTAATGCCAGCACCCAGCTTCCACATATCATTTAGCGCTACGACTGATCGGAAGCCGATTGCCGAAACGGTGCAGTTGTGGTGATGGGCAGGAAAGCCATGGTGTTCTCAGTTACCCCTTTCCCTACATGGCTGGCTGAGGATCATCTGAGGCAATACACAGGAAAGAATCCAAGCCTTACTGCTCTACAGCCATCTGGGTTCTCTCTGAAAAGCATTTTCTGTCTCTCCACTGCTGACTGGTCCTTGACCAGGGCTCTATGGACTCTGCAGTGTGAGGGCCCTAGAGTTGGCTGCTGAATCAACCCATTGCTGCAGAACTGTGCTTCACAATTTGTTTTATTTTTTAAAGCATTTCAAGCCAGCGCAAACAACCACGACAAAAAACTCTAGACATCCTGAAACAGGTCGGGGAGATGTGAACGGCCCCGTTCATATCCATAGGATTTTACTTCTGAAGTCTTGCAATGATGTTACCACTGCAGAAATATTGAGCTGATGTGCTGGTCCTATAAGGCTGGATCAACTCCCAGGCCTTTCTGAGTGCCCAAAGTCTCAACCTATCTCCTGCCCAATTGCCAAACCAATTCTAGCTTTCTCTCCGTTTCCAATTCAGACTTCTCCAGCGCCATTCTGCATCAACTGGACAAAAGTCTCCAGGGAGATCAAAACTGCAAGTGCAGAGACAGCAATAAATAAATAAATTTACTATCACATGGGACACTGCTCTGGTGGTATTGATCACCACACTTGGGGCCTTCAAAATCTCAATCTCTCATTCAAACGTAGCAGACATGGGTTCAGCTTGCTGCAACGTGCTGCAAAAGCCAGGGTCCTTGCCACAAAACTTGGGGCCTTATTTTGCTGTGATCTGGGCCCTTCTCCAAAAATGCCAGCAAGCGAGACAAGAGTCAAATTCTTTGGCAGAATAAACCATGTCTTTCCGCTGCCCCTGTCTCTCATGCAGACCTATTCTGCTAAGCAAGGCAACTGACAAACTAGATTTGATCTGGTTTTGCAACACTTGGCTGGATTTTTAAAACCGGTCGCTGAGTTACAAGATCATTCTGGAAACTCACCTCCTCTTTATGGGAAACCGAGCAGATGACCGGTCAGAAAAGACGCTTTTAAAACTCAAAGCTGCACTTTCCAGTCCTAGACACGAATGTCTAGAAGAATTGTTTATATGAGAACTGACTACCAAAGGGATTTTTAAAAAAATTTCTTCTGGTCTGTTCAATGCATGAATACTCTGAGGAAAACATACACAACATTCCATGGCTTAAACTCAGAGAAATCACATTCTGCTGTACTTTATACATGCTACAAAAGCCAAGAGCTCTGGCCTTGAAATAAGTTCAGTTTTGGTGTACAATATTTTGGAGTCTAAGTCACACAGACTCTTGATGGAAAGTGTTAAGTTTATATCACTAACGGTTTAAATCACATTGGTTAGACCTGTGAATTTCCCACTATTCCAGTTCATTATTCAGGAGAGAATGTGTGGCAGGTACAGCATTAAATTCTTCTTCTCACATCTTGTGAAATTATAGTTTAGGCAGGTCACAAAGTAAAGGCAAAAATTCTACTGGCCTGTCTTTTGATGTAGGTTGGATGTAAAAATCAGACATAAGCTTCCAATGACCTGCTCAACTAGCAAATGTATAAACACGTGGAGGTTGATTTTCAAAGCTGCATGCACAATTGCTAGTTACAATACTGCATCTGCTGCCAAAAACTGGGTAACTGGGCATGCGGATGGACTGCAGCTGTGCATGTGAATATGCAATTTATATGTACAACTGTAGGAATTTCAAGCGCCATTCTAAACATGCAATTATGTGCACTTCTGAAAAATCAGGCACCACGTCTCTGCCACCATGGTCATTAGCACGAAGTTGTAACACACACAGTTAAACAGGCTGGCTAATTCCTAAGGAACACGCTGCTGAAAGGAAAGTGACTTCAATGTCTGACTTCATATTTAAACGACCAGCTGTTTCCTGATCGCGTCCATAGCGTGTAACAAGATTGTATACAACACGTCTTCTGGAAACAATTCCATGGTGCAATTGCAGCAGAGCTCGGATATGGAGAAGATACTTGGTCTGATATTTTAAAAGATTAAGCAGCAGAAGAGAGTAAGCAGCATCCCAAACAGAAAACAGTCTGTAACGGCTCTGGTGGCTGCAGAACAGAAGGCAGGACTTGGGAGCATGCGGAAATCTACAGCTGTAGGAAGGTTATAGGAGCAGAGAGGAAACACCTCAGGCGAACACCATTAAGATTAGTTACATTGGCATGCACTAGTTAGAAGCCAAGCATTATCCCAATTGAAGGGAAAACTTTGCAATTGCTTTATTCCTGCACGGCGATGTGAAGCTGTAGCAGCAGCCGCCGCCAACTACTGTTGAATTAGCCTCATAACACCGACTTGCAGCTCCCAAAGCCATCCAATCAGCTAGATTCGGGAACTGCCCTCTCTGGGGATTTCCAAAGAGAATGACATAGGGCCAGGGAGGCTAGAGCTCACGGCTTGTAACAGTCAGTCGCCATGCGTCCCAATCCAGGCGCTGGGGGCTGATTTGGGAGCGAAAATAGCTTCAACTGGAATAGCAGCATCAGGTCAATCAGCAGGCTCCACACTCCAAGCGTATTAAGCAAATTGCCAGTTTACTGCAAATTGTTATTCACTCAGTAGAAAGGATCACGTTGCCATTTCTGCACAAAGTCATTGTTGGTAATTTGCGATGGAGGGAGGCAATGCTAATTGACTCCCATGTTTAGAGGGAGATGGGTGTTGTCCCTTTCAAATGCAGCATCCGCAGCCTGCACCTTTGCTTGCCTCCCCAGAAGCAGGAGGGCGGCAGATTTTAGATTTTGCAGCACAAGAAGCGAGAGCGAATAGGCTCACCTTTGTGCACTCATGCCAGTAACAGGCAACACAGCAGAGCCAGAAGTAAGAAACCATGGGCCCATGAAAATGTAAAATACAGGCAGTCCCCGGGTTACGTACAAGATAGGGACTGTAGGTTTGTTCTTAAGTTGAATCTGTATGCAAGTCGGAACTGGCGTCCAGATTCAGCCGCTGCTGAAACTGATCAGTTTCAACAGCGGCTGAATCTGGACGCCAGTTCTGACTTACATACAGATTCAACTTAAGAACCCCAGGCATCCCCAAGTCAGCTGCTGCTGAAACTGATCAGCGGCTGATTCCAGGAAGCCCAGGGCACGGGCTTCCTGTAGTCAGCCACTGGTCAGTTTCAGCAGCGGCTGACTTGGGGACGCCTGGGGCAGAACAGCTGCGGTGCTGCTGGGTTGGTCCAGTAGCGCCACCGCTCCTCGGCACTACTGGACCAACCCAGCAGCACCCAAGCTGCTCTGCCCCAGGCGTCCTGATTCAGCCGCTGCTGAAACTGACCAGCAGCGGCTGAATCAGGACGCCTGGGGCAGAGCAGCTGGGGTGCTGCCGGGTTGGTCCAGTAGCGCCCAGAGCGGCGCTACGGGACCAACCGGCAGCGCCCCAGCTGCTGTACCACAGGTGTCCGGAGCAAAGCCGCGGAGCACGGGGGCAGCGGGACAGCCCAGATGCGCCGTGGCTGTCCTGCTGCCTGCGTGCTCCGCCACTTTGCTCTGCTTTGCTCCCCGTCCCCCTGGTCTCCAGCAGACCAGGGAGAGGAAGCAAAGCGGCGGAGCACGCGGGCAGCGGACAGCCCAGACGCGTCTGGGCTGTCCTCTGCCCGCGTGTTCCACCGCTTTGCTTCCTCTCCCTGGTCTGCTGGAGACCAGGGAGAGGGAGGGCGCCGTTCGTAACTGCGGATCCAACGTAAGTCAGATCCACATAACTTGGGGACTGCCTGTACTGCTATGGAAAGGAGTGCCCTAAGTTATACTGGCCACTAGCTATCCTATGGGTTCTCTTGTGGCCTTCTAAACTCCTGGGCATCTGAACATACATACTTAAACCTTTATTTCTGATGCAATGCTCAGTGGTACCCTTTTCCTCACCTACAGCACATGCCTTTGAATTTCCATCATTAATACCACAGTACAACTCACGAAGTGAAGTATCTGAGCAACCCTGCATTATCCCGAGAGCTTTCTGTATGAATTATTTCACAAGGCAGGAGGCTGAACAGATGCCCTGGGCATTAAATAAAAGTCAAGGGACAGAATGGTGTAGCTCCATTGAAGTTAAATAGATTTACATCAGGTGAGAATCTGGCTCATTCCACATCTACCTTATTTCCTTTTAAAATAAAACCCATTAGACGAAGTTGTGAAAAGGGAAGAAGGTGTTCATTTCAGCTGCTTTTTTGCCAAGCTATTAGAAAAGCAGTTTTTGAAACATGAGCTTTTGCAGACAGGCAGCCTCATCTACCTGTGAACTTCAGCAAGTCTGAAATTCTGACATGCAATTGATATAGCAGGAAGCTCCTGATAAATTACCAGTTTGGGGAGGCAGAGAATTCTGGGAAGATTTCCCAGGAGATGGTCAAAAGCCCAATAGGTTGAGCAAAGGTTCAAGTTCTGCAGAGATGCAGGAGAACGCAGTATGAGGCTTGCTGGATACAGACTGAGCAAAGGATGGAATCAGGGGTCAAGGGAAAGAAGAGATTTATTTCCCAACTTCCAAGATTAGAATAGCCGTAGTGTGTCAGACCAATGGTCTGTCTAGCCCAAGATCCTATTTTCTGACAGTGGCCAATGCCAGGTGCCCTAGAGGAAACGAACAGAACAGGGAATCAAGTGATCCCTCCTTGGTCATCCATTCCCAGCTTCAGGCTAACAAAAGCTAGGGATACCATAACTGCCCATCCTGGCTAACAGCCAATGATGGACTTATCCTCACTGAACTTTCCTAGTTTTTTTTTTTTAAACTACATGTAATTTCAGAGAAGTTGTAGACTCTTCTTTAGTAACTTTAAATCTGTACCTGGCATATTGACTTTTAAAGGGTCCATCTCTGCTCTTGGCCATAACATCGTAAATTCTGAGTACTCCATCGAAGTCGTAATGGATTCACACTTCAGCTACTGTGCAGAATTTAGCTAGAGGAGTCTGCTCAATCATCTATGCCTCAGCGCATCTAACCAAGCCCAAGATGTCACAGGCTTATTATTGGTAACAGCAATTGCGTTACAGACCATCAGCCAGAGACCAACGCTGCACAAGAAAATACACAGTTCCAACCCTGATTTTCAGCAACTCAGTAACGTTTATTTACGTGGAAACCAACAGGTGTGAATTCTGCGCTCTGCTTTGGGGCACTTGCTGTAAAAAAGCAACAGACTTTCTGCTCTGACCACTGTAATGTACAACCCAACAGAAGGTGACAGGAGCTGCATTCAGAGCACTTATGGGCAACAGGCTCTCTGCCATCACCCCGGCATATGCCAGTGTGGCTGCTGAAGAATTAAGCTTTAATGAGAGAAACAATTCGGCAAGGCCTCCTTTCGTGCACGCAAAGCGAGAAGAGGGAATCAAGCTGAAGTCAAACCACTGTGGGGTTGTTCTTTTCATCAGCCAGAAATGTAATCCGTGTCGTAGCTACGTATGCCCAAGCATGTGTGAACGTGCACCCCTCACAGAAACAGGGCGCTCTGCTAATAAGCTGGGCAGCATTTAAATCACTCCTGAGCGCACAGATTACAGGGAACCCTGGTTCTAAGGGAAGTGCTGTCATCCACAAAGCATTTTGCTATCTTTGTGAGCCACCAAAAACTGACAGCAAAGCTACTTTTCACATCTCACAACCCCAGAGGCCCCCTGCCCCTACTACCTGAACCCTCACAGCCTGAGGCAGCAATGCCAGAACAAGACACCATCACTTGCCCGATAGCGACTGACATTTTCAGATTTTTAACGACTTAGAAATCCACTAGCAGAGCCCAAAGCTGGCTCCCTATTACATGTCTTCAAGAAGTAAGACACCCCCAAATCCTAGATCACAACCACCCCCTCCATACCGCGTCACAACATTCTAGTATTTGGGGCCGAAGCTGCTTGAATTGTGCAGTATTCACTTTGCTTTCTGAATAGCCACCAAACATTAGGCTTGCAGTCTCTGCCTGGGAACCTGTTTTCTGACTGGTGTGTACGACAGAATGAAACTCAGACCTGACATAAGGTTGTAATTACAGTCAAGTCTCAGCATCTGCTTCCACCAGGTCTGACTCTGGCTCATCACTGTTTGGGCCATTTGTCATGCCTGGCAATCCTCCCCCTCCCCACCTCACACAGTGCAGTCTATTGAAGCCAGTGTCTGGCCAGCTCTGCACTTCTGGGCCCTGGCCCTGCTCTGTCTGGAGACTGGCTTGCTTTGTCCCTTGCCTTTTTGCCCACAACGAAGCATGAACAAGACTGGTTACCGCTCCCATCAGCTCACTGACCATTTTCCACCAGGCTCTGGTAGCCCTCCTTTCGGAATCATTGTTCTCCAAGTCAAGCATTGAAAGGCCAACTGCGGGTCACCCAGAGCACAGCAAGAGGGATTAAAACGCCACGTGGAAAAGCAAAAGCTGACTATCGAGGTGGGCATGGCTGATTGTAAGTGTTCCTTCTGCTCTTATAAAAGAAAAGCCACCCACGAACGCCAGTCGTCAGCTTACCTGCCACGCCACAGCTAGCTGGGAGATCTCTCGGCCAGACATGCCCTCTGTCAGCTTGGCAATCTCAGAACACTTTTTCCCGTAGTCAAACTGGGCCAGCTTTAGACGCCTACAAGCAGAAGCACAAGGATCAGTTTCCATTCAGGAACATCGCGAGACAAAAACAGGAAAGTGAGATTTTGAGAAGTGCTCTGGCCTCCATTTAGGTGGATGGAAACAAAGTGAGGCCAATGCAGGTGCCATACGTTCGCATGCTCTCAAGGGAGCATTTACATACAGGCGCCAGGAGCTGGAATAGCACACGGACCACAGCTAGGCACAGCTATCTGTGGTGGGCTCCTAAAGGTTCCTGACCAGATTTAGACTCCTGCTGAGAAGGTTAATTAGGCCCCTGGCATCTCGAATGGAGGCAGAGGCGTCCCGCCACAAAGGTGCCGGGAACTGGTTGAAAATAATGGAGAAGTATGGCTGCTACGCTGGTTAACCATCACTATTCAAGCAATTTTATCTGCCAGCAGCAGTTCGCTTTTGGAAATTAGGAAACAAAGGATCAAACTGGCCCCCCAGTGTAATCTTGATGGTCACAGCTGGTTGTCAGCTCTTCTCTCATTAATTCGTGCCCCCCCTCTAGCTGGTGAAATTTCCACTTCTCTTCATGAGGTCTATGCCAAATGTTCCAGAGTTTCATAAGCACTAAGAAAAAAAAAGAGGGATTTGTCAGGAGGCTGCATCTCTATCCCATTTGTGGCCTGGGGACCTGAAGGACAAGACAGCGGAAGGCAAAGCTCACAGCTTACACGTAGCCCGAGCAGAGGGCTGGGAATCAAGAGACCAGGATTCTACCCCCAGCTCTGCTGACGGCATCCCGTGTGAGGGACTCCCTCTGAGCCCCAATATATCCCACTCTGCAGCATGTTGGCTCCCACCCCCACGCTGGTGGTAAGAAGGACAAAGGGGGAGATTCTGAGATAAGCTGTCAAGAGTAAGGCAGCGTGAAACTCTGAATGAGACTGAATGAGGAGTGTTCTGGAAGCAAGTTGTTGTTTGGCTCTTAGGTATTCTAGGGGCATGGCATGCAAACCACAATGTGGGTTTTTCACACAAGGGAGTCTGGACTTCGTGAGTCCCCCAGCAACTGAGAAGTGGTCAAACCCACAAAAGCCACAGTTTCATGAGGTATAAATATTTGGCTAGCAAATGAGGACTGGGATAAGCTTCCTAAAGGGGCACACACTTGAAACTGTAAGCAATCAGGAAATTTCTCTGCCTTCACTTTTGCCTCATCTCCCTTCTTTAATAGTCTCCTGACTGTTCCCCCTCCTCCCAGAGATGCTTATTCTGGGGGGCGGGGGAGAAGAAACAGGGAGAACCACTGACAGACTGGGATATGTCCCAAGCTGACCGAAACATGAATCCATTATCACCACAGCACTTACAACCCAGTGACGAACCCCAATATACTAGGTGCTGCACAAACAAAACAAAGGTCACTGCCCCAAGGAGCTTACAATCTAAATAGAAGACATGACAGATGGCCACAGACTCTGGCCACAGGCTCAGGCCATGTCTCCACTTACCGGAGGATGGACACTCTGGCGACTGATCTTTCAAGGTTTTTTTTATTTAGCAGGTCTAATAACGACCCAGTAAATCGAATGCTATGATGCCCCCATTGACTGTAGTACTACTTGCTGTCATGAGAAGAATTTCTCCTGTTGGCCTCCTGTGGGGGCCTCCCCCAGAAAAAAAAAAAAAAACAATGCAAGGTACATCGACTTCAGCCATGCAATTCACGTAGCTGGAGTTGTGCATGTTGCATCAATTTTCTCCACCAGGGTAGACCTGGCTTGACAGACAGTGGAGTACGAGGAAATTCCTTCCCCAGTGGCCTAATTACTGCCAAGAGTCCAGTCACCAAGGTATTGGGGGCCCAGTTATCACCTTCCCCAAATTCTACTCAAGAGCAGGGGACGCTCTTGAATGATGAAGAAGAAAAGCTCAGAGTCACTCTGCAGCAAACGTTCTCCTGAAGCCCTGAGAAATCCACCTTCTGATCACAAGGCGCAACTGGCTGTGAGGGCAACTTTGGCCTCCCCAGTGATGATAATCAACAAAGAGCTTTTCTCTGACTCGGGGACCAAACCCTCAGTGACCCCACTGCTCTGAGATGGGATACTTACTGTTTCCCCTCTGTGGCAGGCTTCAAGACGTGCTTATCAAAATACATCCTCACCAGTCGCTCCCGCTCTTCTAGCTGCGGTAGGTCAAAGTTCACCATTTCATCGATTCGGTCGTTGATGGCCCAATCAAACTGCTCTGGCTGGTTACTTGCTAAAACAAGCATAAACCTGGTGAGGAGAGAAGAAGGGAGAGTAGTGAGAAAGACCCCCATGGGTGTGGCTGCAATACGCTGACTCATGACTGCTGTGGCCTGGAGATCTGCACACTGCAGAGTCCACATGATGCTTGGTCCTACAATTCCTCATGTAACTTTGCAGTCGTAGCAACATGTACCCAGATCCTATTGCAGCATGACATAGTACATGGGTTAGAATGTGCAACATGCACATGTTACACAAGACATTCATCTTTTCCCACTTTCTAATCCTCCAGCGAAGGCCTGCTCGGTGTGGCCATTGCTTCGACTGCGACAGATGTGGGCTGGAAAGAGGCTTGGAACACCAGCACAGAAGCAGCTGGCTAGAGCGTGAGAGCCAACAAATAGACCAGCACCGATATCACCCATACTAGCTGAAGAGACTGGCCCAGAGGCTGGCAAGAGGACAGATTCTCTCACACCTCTAGGTCACTGGTTCACACTCACTCCAGAGAGCTGGATGAAAGCTCTTACCCTCTAGCAGCAGTCTGGTATCTTAAATGAAACAAGATTGGGGGGAGGGAGAAAAGAGGCTCACAAAAAACTTGCCGCACAGAGAGAACCTTTGCTGGCTCTTTCAGTGGAAACACCAAAGACTGGTCAGAACCATCTTCCTTTAGGATAGCAATAGGCAACGTAAGCTAGTGAGTGGGCTGCATGACTGACCCTCCATCTCAGGGGGCTTCAAAATTGTCATAACCAAGGCAGTGTCCTGGAACAGGGTCATTTTGCTCACTGTGCTTGCGTGCCTAGAATTTGCAGGGGGTGCCGATGGAACCGTAGCAGCGCTTTGACTGGATGCAGAGGGAGCGCCCAGCTCTCACAGTCAATGCTATGTACAGAACCTCACTTCATGTGCCCTGGCTTTACGTGTGCATCACTTCAGTAATGCTGATAGGGAGAAAAACCAAACAGTCCAAAATCAGTGGAATTTAGTAACCCTGCATGTGGGCACCAGTAAACAAAAGTTTTCACGAGCCACATATACAACCCATGCTACATATACAAGCCATATACAAGCCAGCCCCATGCTCGGAGGAGACTCCCCAGTGATGGCACAGTTGTGGCTGCACCCGCTTTGTGACAGGACTATTTGGGTCCCTGCGGTTCAGAAGCAGCTGTTTGCAGGCACATTAATTCCTCTGGAAAGATGGAAACATTTAGCAGCAGGGAGCCTGCAAGTGGCAGGGAAATTGCTTTTGATTTAAACCTGGATAACACCAGGCATTTCCTTCAGCGCGAAGAATGCAGGGAGAGCCCAGCCTTTGAAGCACACTGGCAAGCGCACCTAAGAGAAGGTGGTGTTCAAGATCGGGCAGGCCAAAGGAAGCCGACCTGACCTCCCATTGCTCCAGCAGCTACCCACCCCTGCCCTCTCGCTCCCTGCCTGGTGTCTTCCCAATTTGCATTTTGAAACCGCCTGCTTTTTCGCTTTGTAACGATGCACTCTCCGCATGCCAATTTTACTTTAATGAAATTAATTGATGTGACTGGCCTAATGGTACTGGTTAATTTGAAATGGGCTTGTAACAGCAGCTTTCGGAATATCAACACTCTTTGCCATTTGTTTAAATCCAGGCCTGCCAGAGGCCATGTTCTTTGCATTTATTTGCAACGATAGCTTGTCTGGCCCCAAAGTTGCACTGGCATGAACCTATTTCATCTGCTGAGCCATGGGGGACACACAGACGGGCTTTCCTAGACAGAGGGCTTTCCTCGGGCAGGGGAAAGATTAAGTGAGACACCTTGATAGAAGGGATCTGAGAAAGTCTCTTGGAGATGTTGGGCACCTGTTATTAACACTCTGATTTCCTGGTACATCCTCTGGGGAAGCTAAGGTCAGTTGTATAAAACTGAACACTCAGAGGCAGTTCCTGCTAAGTAACAGAACTCTCCGGGTCCCACTGATGCTGGTTTCTTTACATGGACCATCAGAGTCACATCCCAAAATTCCCATCTATGGCTGGCATGGAGGATTTGACAACTAAAAAAGCTGCACTGAGAATCTCTCAATTAAGCCATGTACAAAATCCAGGAAGGGTTGGTTAGTTTTCCTAGAATGGCTCACTGCAGGAGTCATGGGCAAGTTACGTACCCATCAAAATGAAGAACTGATCATTTGGATTGGAGCACGGGACCAGCAAACCCAGGAACAAGCTTCTCCAGAGCTCTGCCCAATGCACCTCAAAAAGGGAGCTCAAGCGCCCAGGCTGTTTCCGGATCGCTGTGTGACTGACTCTGCCCACTTCTATATTTACCCACACATCGAGGCTCTGGGATCTTCTGGCTTCCGATTTAGCAGGTCTAGTAAGGACCTGCTAAATCGAATGCTGAGGGTGCCCCCCTTTGGGCACGGATACTCCTACTCCTCATGAGGTATAAGAGGAATTGACGGGAGCGGTTCTCCCATCAACCTCCAGTTGTGGGCATGGTGTCAAAGTTTGAAACAAGGTACGTTGACTCCAGCTACACAATTAACACAGCTGGATTTGCACATCTTAATTCAAAGTTATCTTCTAGTGTAGACCTGGCCTGTGATGCTAGGCTTCAGTTTACCCTTGAAATATAGAGCCATAAGGTTTACTCCTTGGGAGGAAAGACAGAAAATAATTGCAATAAACCTTGAGCTGCAACACACTATTATTCCTGAGTCCTGGGGCTTCTTCTGGACAAAACTCCCTAGCTGCTGCTCTATTGTTTTGGCAAGACATAGGGCAAACAACAGCCTTTAAGATACCTGATGATTAGACATTATACAGCTTTACCCCTTAAATCTTTGCTGTGTTGTCTTAACACACCACAACGCTCACTCAGAACGTGTAGCATTTGTTCTACACCGCTGGGAAATACTGAAGTAGCACTGCTTAATTCTTAGCATTGCTAGAACTTTTCCAAGTGCTTCAGAAAATGAGACCAAGAATCCCCATCCCCATTGTACTGCAGGGGAAACCAAGGCACAGGAATTCAGCATGCCAGGAAGAGACTCCAGAATGTGTGTCTCACGTTTCAGTGCCCCCTATGTAGTTGGCCACATTCCCACCCTATTAAAACACCTGAAAAGTTTAAGGGGGATCAATGTACCTAAACCATACACTTTGCAGGCTATAGGTCTCATCCCTGCTAAGGAGAGTCCAGTGGGTGCCTCGGAGGAAAATCCCTTAGCTAACTGTCCTGAGCAGTCAGACTATTACCATGACAATGTGCACTGTCTATGTCCTTCATTACATTTTAATCACTGGGCAGCTGACCTCCTGGAACTCTCAAAGGAGATGGCTATTTTTGATTTGGCTCATGTATAAAAGGAGAAATTTAATTATCAAGCAGATTTGGCAAAGAACCAAGTAATATGACTAAGGGAGGAAAAAATCACCTTTATGTGACCATTATGATCAGAGGGAAATGAATCCCATTAGGTGAAAGAGTGCTCTCCAAATGGGAAATGCTGACTGTACAGAAGCAGGGCAGAAGGTGAAAGACAGCCAGTCTAATTCACATGCACGCATCTTTGACAAGAACACCCCACAATAACCTGCATTTGGGGACACACGTGACTGGCTCAGAGAATAGCTCTAAGTGTATTTACAATAGAGAGGACAAATATATGCAATCCACTTGACAGCTTGTTCACAAGTGAGACCAGGGCCAGCTTTAGGCACGAGAGATGGCTCGCTCTGAGGCACATGGTCAGAGGGGACACTAGAACAGGATGAGAGCTGCAAGTCAGATGCCAGGATGTCCTGTCAAAAGGGTTCAAACTAGGGATGTTAAATATTGACTGACTAATCAAATAGTCAATGCAAAATTCATCTACTATTCAATTAGTCGATAGGGCACCTCCGCCTCTGAAGTGTAACAGCCACCCAAAGCCTGTTGCTATACTTCAAAGGTGTGAAAGTCACATGGAGCACAGGGTCAGCTGGGGACTCCCCCGCTGACTCTGGGCTCCGTGCAGCACTGCTGCTTTGAAACACCGTGAGGAGCCTGACCCCAGGCTCCCCATGGCACTTCAAAGAGATAGTGCTGCATGGAGCCCGGGGTCAACGGGGGAGTCCCTGGCTGATCCCGGGCTCCATGCAGTGCTGCTGCTTTGAAATGGCATGTGCAACCTGAGGACACCCCAGCTGGCCCCGTGTTCCTTGAGACATTTCAAAGCGGCAGTGCTGCTTGGAGCCCACGGTCTGGCCCCAGGCTTCATGCAGTGCCGCCGCTTTGAAGTACCCCATCCTCTTTCCCCTCCTCCTTGTGATGCAGGCAGCAAGGTGGGGAGAGAGGGGGGAGACTAGTTGACTAGCCTCCTGACTATCTGATAAGCATTTGCTTATCGGATAGCTGACTGGTCCTTCACATCCCTAGTTCAAACACACATCTGAGTGCCACTCAACCTCATGGTGAGCCTACCACTTTAAGTAACACTGATGTCCAAGAAGTCAGACTCCGCTGGCTTAGCAGAAATGCTAACTGCTCAAGGAGAAAGTTTGAGTTTATGCTTCCTTCAAGGCGATCTACAGACCCATATACCACCTCTAACTAAGGATTTTAAGATGCGGGTAACTGGGTAATCGTGTAGTCAATACAATTTGACTAGGCTTATCGGGTAGTAGACTATTTGATTACTCTTTTATATCCCTACCCATATCAATTAAGGTCGTACAATGCACCTCAAACACTAGAATAGAGCTATATGCCGTATCTGCATGTATAAGGACTACTAGATCTGTTGTACCACATATTCGAACGAGATCTGTACAAGCTCCCTTCAAACACTTTCTGGGGCACCCAAAGAGCCTCCAAGTTTGACAATTTGGAGTCTCCACCCTGCACGACACTTAGGAGCTTATTTTCTGGCTTCAAGGAAAGAGAAGCAGGTGACCACATTTACATATTACTTTTAAGAAGTCAGTCACTCAGTTTGCTCATCAGACTTTTGTATTTGATGGAAGAGCTCAAAGGTCTAACTCCCAATGACCCTCTTCACTTGCATACCCTTTCACCAGGCAAAAAAGGACGTAGTGACTTTTGCCTGCTTTTTGCAGCACTGGAGTTGCTGTACTCCAGAGAATGGGTTCTTACTTGTTGCTGTGCTGTCCTGTCCTGTGCAGAAATGCGTTCAGTGTCGCTCTCAGGTCTTCACTGATTTTCTCCTGCAGAGATACATTTCAGAGACTGGTCAGTCACCCTTGGGCTGCAACCTTTCCAAATACTAATAGTCATTTTTGTGTTTGTATGGTAGTTGCCTAGAGACCTTGCACAAAGCCAGGGCCCCTTAGATGAGGCACTGTGTACACACTAAGTGTGCCTGCTCTGAAGAGCTTGCAAGCTACATATTCAAGAGAGTGGGAAGGGAAAAAACACAGAAGTGAAAGTTACCAAGCACACCAGTGGCAAAGGCAGGAAAAGAACCCAGCTCTCTTGGCTCCCAGTACAGTGCGCTAGCCACTGGATCATGCTGCCTCTGGCTATCTAATGTACTTAAGGGAAGCTGTCATTTTCTATCTAGGTACTTGAAAGGAAGGGGAATAAATAGCTGCAGTAAGCAAAGGATTCCCTTGCATTGTATGAACATGATTTCTCCAGAGCTGGTTATAAAAAAACCTTTAACTGGTTCACTTGGATGCTGAGTGCTGGGCCTCAGAGCAATGCGCAGCATGGGAATTTGTTCAACAGGCAAAAAGAAATTTGTGGCTTTTTTGGTGAAACTTTGTTACTGCTGTGGAAAGCAACTCAGATTTTACAGAAGCCCAAGCCAGCCACTGGCCAGGGTAACACACACCTGCAGGGGCACGGCAGTGAAATGTGGGATCATGTTTCCTCTGCCTCCTGTTATTTTAATTACTTATTTTCTTTCCTATCCCCAGCCACCTACAAGACTTCCAATACACAGTTCATGCTACCCCTCCATTTCCCATGTCAATTTCGAGTGAGGTTGCACCAGGCAGTTGCAAGAGGGCAATTTCTCCTCTTCAAGTCACTAGATTACATAAAGAGTAGGGCACCTGGCAGTATTAATCATTTTTGCCTGGTGAAACTAACTAATCCGGTTAATCATGAAGGCTGCTTGCTGAGTGACTGACCCCCACCACACACAGATGGAGCTGCATGGAAAGTACTCACTGTCGCCCTCTTCCGTAGGAAGGCGTCTGCTTCATCCACAAACAGCAAGAGGCTGTGAAGGGAAAAAAAGCTAAAACAAGCAGAAACACAGGGAAACAAATACAAGGCAAGAGGGCCAATGACCTACAGTCCCCTAACTGGCTAAGGATACCTCCCCCTTAGACCTGATCAGCTGAGGTGTCTAAGTGGACACTCCACTGGTGTATATGGGGAGTGGCTGCTGGTGGGGTCCCACAGACTTGGAAATTGTAGCCCAATGGTCAGAAATCACCTTAATTGGGAACTTTCAGGGCACAGGGCAAAGCTCTTCTCTTTTCTCCAGCTGTCTGAAACAGGAGGGAGCATGGAATAGCTACAGGGAGTCTGAGGCTTTGAATTGCATGGTTTAATGGAAGTGGATAATCCTAAATTGTACTGCTGCACTTGAGTTATGTTCAAGTAATTAAGTAGGGTAGGTGCTCCTAGCGTTTGTATACATCTAAGTAAACGAACAGCTCGAGGTACTAGGCAGACATCCAAGAACCCAACAGGCTGCGGCTGCTGTTATTTCACCAATGTGATTTTCAGATCACTGCCATGGAATGAAAATTTCCCCCACTAACTGGTGGTATTTTCCCCATATCTTCTCTTTGTTAGCTTAATTGTTTTTGAATACACAGATGGAAATAATGGTTTTATTACTTATGTATTTGTTTCTCCAGGTAAAGTCAATGAATAATTCAGAAAATAAATGCTTTGGTAACACAAAGTTTCTGGTCCCTGCAGGAGACAGAGGGTAAAGAGAGGAGACCAGTGTATTATATTCCTATCTAACACAGAGAATAGATGTTGTTTCAAGTGATCCAAGTGCCTTATTTAAAAAAACCCTTTTACTGAACTCCAGCGCTCCTGAAAATATTCTCAGCTACTCCTTCCCAATGGCACAGTTTGAGTTGCCTTTGCCCCTGCCTCCAAATATTGGCAACTTAACTGCTCAATGTCAACTCTGAAAGACAATACGTCCTTGATGGAAGCAGGTTAGAAGCTTGCGCACACTGCTCCTAGAACGTGAATGTATATACCCATGGCCTTTGCCGTTTACTATTTCTGGGATGGAGCCTTGAGATGTAGCAAGTGTGTATGTTCAAATTCCAAACCAACCAGTGCTGTGAAGTGTGGCAGTCTGCTGGGGAGTCTGGTTTAGAGGAGGGAACCTCACCTCTCTTTCCCTTGCCCTCCCCAACAACCTGCCCAGAAAAGAGCCTGCCTACTGAGGACACCCTGTCTGGAGTAGGAAAGTGATCCAAACCAACGGAAAGCAGGCTGGGGTTCCTCCAGCACACCCTCAGGTGGCCATTTTCTGGCACATCTAATGCTAGTCCCTTTCCCTACAAACTGCATGCCCTCCCCTTTACAGCCTCCATTCAGGGAAGTTTATTTTGCTAGCTTTAAATATCGACTTTGGGGGGGAAATTAAAACATTTTGGTGAGGAACACAGCAGAGTATCAGTATGGACATGGCACGAAAGTGTCTGTCTGAACCAATCGCAGTGCACATCAGTCACCAATTAGCTTTCTCCACGCAAGGCTTACACTCTGCAAAATAGCACAGCAGCAAAATAAGACTGCTCCCAGGCCGCGATTGGATTTTAATAT
The DNA here is from genome assembly GCF_049634645.1 of Pelodiscus sinensis. Taxonomy (NCBI): domain Eukaryota; kingdom Metazoa; phylum Chordata; order Testudines; family Trionychidae; genus Pelodiscus; species Pelodiscus sinensis. The sequence continues at coordinate 17,467,569 of NC_134733.1, read as the reverse complement.
GCCGGGAGAGGGCATAGGTGCACAGAGGGATAGCGGCTTCATGCCTGGCTGCCACTCGCACAAAGCAATGCACATCCCCGCAGACAGACTGGCAAGGTGCTCTCTCAAGACTCAAAAGTGGGGATTTAGCATCAATGAAAGAACCACTCCAGACTATTTGTTGTAAAAGGGATTTTGGAAAGACAGACTGACACAAACTGATCAAGAAGGCACCATGTGGTGAAATGGATTTCCCTCCTTCCTCCTCTCCTTGTTACAAATATCAGGAACAGAATTCCCTGTTTTTGATGGAAGCTCATTGGCAAAAGAACCAGACAAGCAGGGAGATCATGACACCACAACAGCCTGTAACTTGATAAACAGAAAGGGGAGGGAATTACTAGATTCTCTAACAGAGGTGGGGACCACTGACCCACAGGGGAAAAAAAATTTAATCTGGGGCCACATGCAAGTGAGAAGCAAAACATAACCCTCAGTGACTTGGCCTCCTCAAGTGAGAAAGAGAAAAAACCCCTAAGAAACAGGAAAAAAATAAATTCCCTTTACACCCATCAAGCTCCAGTCCCAGGGGTAGAGGAGGAGGCATCAAGGCTCAGGGTTTATGGCCTACAGCTGGATTAACTCTTCTGGTGGCTTGAGGCTAGTAGATCATGGGGCCCCCAGGCCAAAAACGAGGAGTAGAAGGTGCAGGAGGGGACTGCCCAGGAGTGGTTCGGGGGGAGGGTGTGGGGTCTGGGCAGGAGGGAGGGTGCAGGAATGGGCTGAGGGTGAGGGATCTAGGCGGGAGTGGTGCACAGGTAGCTCCACGCAGTTTTGCGGGATCCAGGGGAGTGATGATTAGCCAATGGGAGTGATGGGGGCAGTGCCTGCAGGGAGCGTTTCCCTACATTGTGCAGAAGGGATGCCAATTAGACAATTAACCGATAAGCCTAGGCTAATCTGTTGACTAGTCACATTACCCTCTGCATCAGAGTCAGCAAGGGGGGGGGGGGGGGGGGGAGAAGCAGGAGCCAGCGCTGGGGGGAGCCATCTTAAAGCAGATTCCCCCAGCACTGGCTCCGCAGTGCCAGCTGCCCTCCACCTTCCAAGCTGCTGCCTCTATCAGAGTCAGCAGCAGCAGGACGGGGGAAGTAGAAGCCTCCATGAAACAGCCCCTGTCTGTGGGGGGTCCGAGCTTCCCGCAGACAGAGGCTGCTCTGCATCTCCTCTGTCAGCAGCAAGCTCAGTACCCCACAGACAAGGGCTGCATGTTGCTACCTATCAGAGGCAGCAGGGCGGCAGGCAGCTGGTCTATATGGGGAGCTGTTTTTTAAACTGGCTCCCCTCGCAGACTGGCTCCTGCTTGCAACCCCGCAGCATAGTGTGGCAGAGGGCTCCCCGGGAGTGGTGGCAGAGTGCATTGGCTGCCAGCCCCGCCTTTGGGAACTACAGAATAGTCAAGCAACCAATAAGAATTCATGGAGTTACTCAACTATCCTATTACTTGACATCTACCATCCCTAGCGTGCAGGGCCACTTCCTCCCCCTCCCGGCAGAGTCCACAGGCCAGATGCTGCCCATGGCTTGCCTTGATTGGGCCTGAGGCTCTAGCAACGGCGCCAGTTCACCCCTCTGTGGTAGGGGAAGCTCTGCGGGCCGTAGGTTCCCCACCCCTGCTCTAAAACCTGGACATGGCTCAATTTTTGTTAACATTTAATTGCAACCACTGACACTCTTAGGAGAAAAGCTCTTGGATTCACCCCTCCCACTTCTTCACCCAGGAACAGAGATCTCAGTCCAGTTCTCTGTTCCTCTAGGAAGACTGTCCAGATAGGCCTGGCATCCCGGAGAAGCCTCAGGTAACAAGCAAACTGAATATTATTCTTTCTGACTGAGGGGGTCGGGAGGGGAGGGCTCCTTTAGCCCTTTATACCTCGTTAAGCAGCAGCAGGGGGCTCCTCCGTGCAGGTCACTATTAAAAGGTACGATTTGGGACGGCTGAAGGAACACCTGGTCCGTTAAGAGTTTCCACTCAGTCCCAGAAGCACCTGTAGGTACCTAAGTGACCTGGGATCCTGTGCTCACTGAAGCTACTGCTGCCTCAGCTTTGCTGGAAGTAGGGCCCAAGCCAGTCAGCCTAAAGCTTATGAGGGTACATCCACTGAGACTGAAGTACAGACATACTGTTGCTAAAGGCTTGGGCACTACACACTCCCATTCCACTAGGTCCCCCCGTGCAAGATAAAGGATCTAGGCAAAGCTCAGATGCCAGTGGCATTCCTACTTACCCTCTCCTACTCGTGTTAGCCCAGTCAAAGACCTTGTGCATGGCAGTAACTCCTTCCCGCCCCATGGGGGCGACATCGCCACCTGTCATGATGGCATAATCCATGCCGGAATGCATGGCTAATTTCTGGAAAACAGAAAGAAGGAAGAGCAAAGAGGTTGTGAGTGGTGATTGAAATGTTCTCTCTCTACTGCATAGTACAGAGCAAGGCGGCGCAAGAGTGTTAAATTATTGACATCATCCATGGCTTGGGACATGTCAGAGCCTCTCCACCTCATTTGCCCACCTGTGAAATTCTGGGAATACCTTCCTCAACTGGGTAAAGGGAATATTAATGCTAGTAAATTGCTCTGCTGATCAAAAAGGAAAGTCCGAGTAGTACTAAACGCTGCTCTCAAATCACAGGGGGCACGAGCAGAGTATTTTCAGGAAAAGGACGGAAGGCAGAATGGATAGCCATGAGGGCAGACTTAGGAGATCCAAATTCACACATTTTAAAACACAGAAGGGACTAATTCTAATCCTAAAGTCTGACTTCCTACACAGCACAGGCCAGAGATCACCTAGTCACTTCTGCATTAAGTCCAGACCTTCTGCTTCAGCTGGAGCACATATCTTAGAAAGACATCCCGTCTTGATTTAAAGCCCATGTGAGTTCCAATGGTTATTACCCTGCCTGTTAAAATGTTCACTTGACTTGTAGCCTAAATATATCTAGCTTCAGCCGCCAAACCAGGGATCTTGTTGTACCTTTGCCTGCTAGATCAGAGCCATAAAACACATCTTCTCACTTAGTATTTGCACATCTTGGTCAAGTCATCTCTCTCTCTCAGTGAAACTACAGTTGTAAAGAAGCTTTTCCAAAAGTCAAATAATTCTCAGAGCAATTCTGAATCCTTTCCAATCTGATATCCTCTTCCCGTCCCCCCGTTTGTTTGTTTTTTAAGAACCGGACACCAGAAGGTCAATGTCAGGCAACTCATTTAACCTTTCTATGCCTCAGTTCCCCACCTTCTCATTGCCTTTTGTGTCCCCTTCTCTGCATTGTTTGTTTAGACTGTAAAGGCTTCAGGGCAGAGACTCTTCCTTTCCTGCCTGGGCAACATAATGGAGCCCTAATTTCAACTAGTTCTTTTGGGGTTAGAGTGATATAATCCATGAGGGATGAAGCTCTGCACTTCTCTGTTTGCTGGTGGAGTTATAAACCTGGATTACCGACGACTATTTAATTTAGTCTGAAGGCTAAAGAAGTTATGGAACTTTCCTTTCCCTTTTGTAGGCTGTCTTCAATGCCTGACAAGTCCCTCGCCTGGTGTCATGAAGAAACCTTTGGAGTGGGTCAGGAATTTATGCCACAAGCCTGGAAGTGAGGGGAAAATCTGCGGTGGTTTTGCTAAATCACAGAATGCTAGCCCAACCCCCAGGCAGGCTGGAAGCCTGTGTTGATGGAGCAGGTCGGAAGTGACATGGAACCAGAGAACCAGGAGAGTCTCCCTTCACCCCCCAAGCTTTGGAGCTGTAGGCTAAGAGCAGAAGGGGCCATCATGACCCTCTAAACCCGACCTGCATATTGCAGGCCAGAGAACCTCGCTCATCCACACCTGAGGTAAACCCCTAAGCTCTGGCTGAGTTACTGAAGGGCTCAACCCATGATTTCAAGACCATGACATTAATTCCCAAATTTCCTCAATACGGGAGGCTGATAGGGGATTAGCCTGCAACTGCCCATGCCCAAAAGCAACAGAGGGGCTTAGTCAATTGTTCAGTCTGTCCCCAACACACAAGGACTCTGTCACAAGATACATGCACATGTGACCACCCGTTCCACACAGACCCTCTGGGTTCAGCTGAGTGTAGGGAAAGAGCATACTAGGACAGCGCCTCTCCCTCCCCCACGCCCCATATCAGGAGGTGGTGGCAAAGAGCAGCTTGAGGGAGCCCAGCCTGGAGCAGGCTGAATTAAGGAAAGAGCTCAAATAGCCAGCCCAGTTCTTTGCCACCCCGTTCTGCTGAGTCAGCCGAAGGAAGTTACCTGAAGGAGCAAGTGAACAAGGCAGCTCATGCAGGGAAGTGACAGCCACAGCCACCGACACCATTAACACCTTCCCATCTCCAGTGAAACAGGCTTAGCTGTACCGGCCAATTAATTGCTGGGCAGCAGGAAGCAGGGGAAAAAAGCTTTGCTTTGTCCATTAAAATCACCCAGCTCCCGCTGCTAATATTGAAAGTGTTCTGAATCAGGTTGACAGTGCTGGGAGCTCAGAGCCACATCTGCGGCATTGACATCCTGCCACCCCACACAGCTACTTAGCAGATTGTTGACCCACAGAGCCCTACATTGCATGAGGCAGAAAATCCAGTCACGTTGCTCCGTGCTGCCATCTTTTGTTGTTTGCGGAAGAGTGAGCTCGTGGAACTGCTGTGTTCTGGTAAAACCGGTCTGAACACTGATGCTGGGATACAAGTCAGTGGTTTCCAACCTCTTTCCCAGCGGATGGGTGGCCACATGACAAAAGCCACCCACAACCGGCCAATGATCAGACGGGCTAGGGAAACACACACAGTGGCCCCTAGAGGACAGGACTGAAGAAGATCAATGGAGCAGCATGAGCAAGAGTTCATAGCTGCTGCTTCAGCTTTACCTGTTCTGTGGAGAGTGGACATCCACGTCCAGGGCTAATACCTCACGCTTCACCTCGGAAAGGATAGCCAACTTCACTGACAAGTACTATGCCATTCTTGTTGGGAAGAAATGACCCAAATTACAGGACACAACTAGAAGACTGATTTCATACCTTAAGAATTGTATCCAAAGAGGAGAAAAACCCTGGACATTTCAAGAAAGCACAAGGGGGGCTCCGAATTCCCAGGATGGTGTCTCCCAGCGTAGAAGTGCTACCCGAAAGAGCACCGTACACACTTGCTCAGAGGAGGGGGACAGGAGGGCATAATGGAGATGTGAACATCAAGATGGTGCAGATTTCTCTCCCCAACTCCCATTCATGGGACCATAGGAGTGTAGTAAGATGAGGGCCTGAATCAGAAGTCCACATATTACAGGCCAGATATGAGGCTAATACGAAGCGGAGTGAAGCTGTGAGCAAGAGGCAGGTCCTGCTCACAGAAGTTGGCAAGAACACGGCCAACATTACAGAAACACTCAGACCTCAGAGATACTAGGCACAGGCCTTCAGCACATTCCAGAAGGGTCATAACAGAACACCTAGTAAAGGAATATCTTGCTACTACCACACTCCCCACAGAGAACAGGACCGTACTGACCCAGGTTCAGGACAGGGTCCAAGCTGACAGCACGACAGACAGGGATCAAACCCCTGTGTACAAAGTAATGGGTGTATCTTGGTAACGTAAGAGAGTGGCAACCTGATACATGAGGAGTGATGTGTAACTTGTTTGTGCCTGTGTATAAAAATGTACCCCAAAGAGTTGTCTTTGTCCAACTGAAGGGGCAGTGTCACATTCCTGGCACTGGGTTGGGCCACTGTCAGAGGGTACATATGCACAGTGGTTCAGTGGAGTCTACTGACAACTATTATTGTACTTCCTTTGACAATAAACCTGGCCTGGTGCCATTGATCCATATCTGATTTTGTAAGTTTTGCGGGCTCTCACAGAGTCTGCTGTGTTGACCCGCGCAAAGTCAACACGACATACAGGAGGTGCACACACGCACACAGACGGTTTTCATAACTGATGGAGCAGGAGACCTGTTAGGACCCCCTGACTACCACGAGGAGCTTGAGATGGCAAGAGATCTACAAGAACAGGGCTTATTTCCTTAGAGGAGATCACAACTGATGCTTTCCCTCCCATCGAGTTGTTAAATAACATGCTGGTAGGCCTATGTCCCCTTATACTAGAGGTGTGTTTGGTCCACACTTGTTCTGAGAGATTCTGACAGCTGATCCATCGCTAGACTTTACAACCAATGAAGTCGAGATAAGCAGATGAATTCTAACAGCAGCTAGTTTCCTACGGCACTGGCAGCATCTCCTTTTGCTATTTGGGAAGGTTTATAACTCCCATGCTGCAGCTCCACTGCTCAGCAGTTATTCGCCCATATTTTAGTTATAGCACCCATGTGCCCAATGCTACCGCCTAAAGACAAAAGAACAAGTCTAAGCACGCAGGGTCTTTGGATCCAGGTGCTGGGGAATTCTGGCTGGCAGCAAAGTGTGGATTCAGTGCCACACAACCCCACCACGGTTAATCACGAGTGACAGTCAATCCAAACAGGCATAATGGACTATCTGGTGGTGTCACAGGCTAAGGAAAAGAAGGCTCCTGCTGTGATAATGTCGTCTTTCACTACAACTAAATGTAATGTTTGTGAAATGTATTCTCTCAGGAACACTCGAAAGCTTTTATTTTTACAGACACCCATTCAGCAATGGTGGAGACAGTCAAGCCCTAGCAGTGTATCAACTCCAAACCTGAGAGCTCATCTCAAGAGATAAGATGCTAGTTCAGTCTCCGACTCATACAACTGGCTTGGTGACTGGATGCTCTAAATGCAAGAATTTAGGAACAGTCAATGAAACACAAAGGTGACAAAAAACTGAAAAGGAATGACATTTCCACAGCATGAAGCACCTGTGGAACTCACTGGCACAAGAGCATAGCAGGATTCAGAAAGGACTGGATGTTTATATGCAGGGCTCACCAAGCTGCCATGAGGTTCTGTACACTGCGCATGCACAGACCGCGCTGTGCAGCGGTGCCGGCTTGTAATCTACTCGCCATGGGAGAGTAGATTATATTAATTGTCGAGCCCTGTTTATATGGATATGAATATCCTGATCTAGAATATTTAAAAAAGAGTTTGGAAGGGATCTAAACCCTCCTGCATCAGGGAGACCAAAATGAGGAGGATGCTGGAGCACATGACTTATGAGGAGAGGCTGAGGGATTTGGGCTTATTTAGACTGCAGAAGCGTGAGGGGAGATTTGATAGCAGCCTTCAACTATCTGAAGGGGGGTTCCAAGAGGATGGAGAGAGGCTGTTCTCAGTGGTGACAGATGACAGAACGAGGAGCAATGGTCTTTAGTTGCAGTGGGGGAGGTTTAGGTTGCATATTAGGAAAAACTATTTCACTGTGAGGGTGGTGAAGCACTGGGATGGGTTACCTTGCGAGGTGGTGGAATCTCCATCCCTAGAGGTTTTTAAGTCCCGGCTTCACAAAGCCCGGATTGGGATGCCTTAGTTGGGACTGGTCCTGCTTTTAGCAGAGGTTTGGATTAGATGATCTTCTGAGGTCTCTTCCAACCCTATGATTCAATAACAACTATCAGGGTTGGGAGAAAGATTTCCCTGGGGCTTTGAGAGCAAAAGTAAAATCCATTATCTAAATTAAAGAGGCCTTTCCACCTATCAGAGCTGCTGTGAGATAGCTGGGTGCTGTTTGGTGTGAAGGTCAAGAATAACAGGGTTCCCGCAAAAAACAAACAAACCCCAAATCCCCCACCCACCACACTAGATGAGATAATAAGATAGGTATATGGAAGATAAGTTCATCAATGGCTATTAGCCAGAATGGGCAGGGATGGCGTCCCTCATCTGTCAGAGCCTGGGAATGAAACAGAGAATGGATCACTGGATTTTCCTGTTCTGTTCATACCCTCTGGGGCACTGCCATTGGCCACTGTTGGCAGACAGGATACTGGGCTAGATAGACCTTTGGTCTGACCCACTATGGCCATTTTTACGTGCATTAGAGTAAACGCCGGACAAAATGAAACACATTGACAGGGCAGACAGAACAATTTCTACTTATCCAGCCCTCCTGCTCCCAACCCCATGAGTTAATAAGCAACAGGAAAGCCCCGATGAGGAGTCAAACATGATTAACAGAGGTGGAAATGAGAAACCAGGGCTGGCATTGGCATTTCACAAGTCATGCCTGCCAAGTGGCACGCACAGACTGTTTCATGCTATCAGCCAATCCCGAGGGAACAGTTTCTCTCTCTATGCTGAACTCTAGAATCCAAATCATTGGACTGTCTAACCCGGAGCAGAAAGTCAAGTGCTGTAAAGTGAATGTCCCTTCTTCCTCCTTCAGTGTCCCAGTCCCCTACTACACACACACACATACATACACACACACACACCTCAAGGCGTGGCAAAACTACAGCAGTTGCTTGCAGGCCAGAGAGGCATAGTTATAACACTGTGGATTTTTAAGGTATATCCTACAACAGCTGGGCTGTTAGAATCTTGGCAAAGTCTTACCTTCGCAAAGAGTGTCTTCCCAGTACCTGGGGGGCCGTACATAAGGATATTCCTGTACAAACTTTTGTTCTTTTTTGTATTTCTTGTTGCTATGGCGATGTCTCTCACACGTTCCTCCAGCTTGGGCTGCAAGAGGAGAAAAGTTGAGGTTGAGAAATCAGATACTCAGAACTGTACACATCGCATAATGGTATAAGCAGATGGCCATTGGGCTGTATGCAAAGACCAGGGTTGGAGTCTTAGGTATGATGAGTTTTTAGCCTGAATTCCTGCAGCTTATTGGCTTGGACTTAAGTAGTTTCTCTTCCTGCTTTAGGATTTATTATATTTCAAAGTTCTAATTACTTCAAACTCAAGCCACAGCCAATAAGCAAAGCTTTAGCTAATAAGGATACTTTCTTGGATGGATAATGGACATGAACCTTTCAGAATCCAGGCTACTATGACATGTAGAACTCAGACCAAATATACTGTCACATTAACATGTTGACTAAGGAGAAAATCATATTGACAGAAGTGCTGACCCAAGACTTCCAATTGCTCCGTACAGAGGGATCAAAGGTTAGCAAGGTGTTTAATGTGGCCCATGCTGAACACAGAAGCTTCTTTACATCTGGGTTGCCCCAAGAGTGCTATGTTTCCTGTACTACTGAACTCTAACAATTTAAAATAAAAGCCAGGAGGGAACCTTTGATGGTTAGACACCAAGAAAGTCACTTAAGATTCTGTGCAGACAGAGATAGCAAAAGCCAATACTCACACTGAGAACCACTCCTTCAAGGGCATCTTGAGCCTTGCTGGTAAGACGCTTGCCAACCTGAGAAAGAGGAGATTAGTTACCAATTCAGTCACCTGCCCGAAGAATCCAGTCACAGTGCAAAAGCAAGCTAGCTTAGATCATGATAAAAATAATAGGCAGAGAGATGTCAGTATGTCTAAGCAGTCCAGATGCTTATCACTCCCCAGAGAATGGACTGGAAACTGTCAACTGAGACAGCATCCCCTGTCCTGTTTATCTGATAAAAAAGTTATGCAAATATAAGCATTCCCAGTGAGTGTGGGGTTACCAGCCTCACACTGTCAGACCTTGATGGTATTTACCGTGATGGGATGCTTGAGTGCTTCTAGCACAGTAATGCGCGAAGTCTCTCTCACCAGGGAGGGCTTGCCCAGACGAGCCTCTATATACCGCCCTGCAACTCCTGTAGCATTCTTGGCAGTGTAAATCCCCACTGCTAGCAGGGTCAGACCAGCCACCTGGAGAAGAGAGGACGATTCTGATCAATCTCCTTTGCAAACCATGCTAGAAGAATGACAATCTGGAGTCTGCAGCCATCTCCTATTGGCAGGTCATAGTCGAGGCTTTAGGAGGCCTTGTCTACCTACATGCTGGTCAAAGGGTGTTAAAGCACAGATCTGTCCAACTCACACTGTAAACTGAACAGTGTTATGGAGGAAGAGACTAAATTTATTTTATTTCCTACTTGGTTAATTACATTTTTGAACAACGAAACTGACAGTCAAATGTATTTTCAAGCTGCATTAATTGCTAAATCTGTTTATCTTTGTATATTCTCTGAATGGTACCGGGGTGATTTGATTTATATTTACATGCTAGTGTACAGCAAGTAACGTGTGACTCTAATAACTACCAATATAAAGAAGGGACTTTTCAGTGGAAATGTACTTTTACTGTTCCCTCCTTTCAGTTAATGGACAAAGCATCCTCCACCATCAGAAGATCGCCAGTTACCAAACTATGTCAAATCTTGTCATGTAGTTTTAACTGAAAAACAAGCACCCAAAAGAGAAAACAAAATAGTTTCCATAAAGGGTGCGGTGATGTTCTCAGACCACCAGTAGGGTTTGCAGACAGCGCAGCAGTGTTAAAAACACTCAAGAGAGAAGAAACAGACCTGTCCTCTTTCATTGTCCAAAGCCAGTGAACGTGCCCTTCATTTCTTGCATGCAACACCTAACATGCTTCTGAGAATGGTACAGAACCCAGTTTTAATGATTCCGAATGTTACTTGCAATGCATGAGTATTTAAAAAAAATCTGAGCATGTTCCTTTAAATATTTAGAAGGATTTCCATATACAAGCAACTCTAAGCGTAGCTGTGAAATTCAGAGTAAATTCGAGAACGATGGGAGACTCAAGCTGGCAGTAACTTTCCAGGCCAAAGGAGCAGTCAAGGCCAGGTGCAAAGCTCTGCTCTTTCGCAGAGGGCTTCTCAGGAAAAGGGACCTACAGTAGAAAGTTTGGTTAAAAGAAACAAAACATGGTTAAAGAGAAGAGAATATGTGCTAGTGGCGTGAGGGCACCTTGGTCAGCTGGAAAACACCACAACGCACAGCCAGCCTGTGGGACTCCTTGCCAGAGGATGTTTTGAAGGCCAGGACTATAACAGGACTCAAAAAAACCCTAGATAAATTCATGTAAAGTAGGTCCATCAATGGCTATTAGCCTGTTTGTCAGAAGCTGGGAATAGGCGACAGGAGATGGATTATTTGAGGATTCCTTGTTCTGTTCATTCCCACTGGGCACCTGGCATTGGCCACTGTCAGAAGACAGGAGACTGGGCTAGATGGACCTTTGGTCTGACCCAGTGTGGCTATTCTTATGTTCCTAAAAAGCCTCGATTTGTGTTATTAAGGTGCTTTAATATTTCATCACTTTAGCTAAAATGCCACTGGATACACACTCCAAAGAATCCGAAGGAGGCCAGGTCACATCAGCACACCACTCTCTGCTGTTGGTCTGACTGGCACTGCTTTGCTGGCAACTGCAGAGCTCTATGGGCGAAGAGGACAGTTCCCGGAAGCTCAGACTGAGTTTTCCAAAAGCACATTAGAACTAAAGCCACCGATTTTCTAGTTCAGAAAAGTCCCATTTAAGGAAACACAGGGGAAAAGGCTAAGTGCCCCCCAATCTTCTCTGCTGCTTAGCAACCCCCAGCCACACCTGGGCCATCAAGCACCATGCTGGTCCCTCATGTGAACAGGATTACCAAGAGTGGCTGCCAAGAGAAAACCTGTCAGGGAAGGAAGCAGATACAGCTTGAAATCACACCACCAGGAGGTAAGCATGAAACTGCCAAATTTACTGTCACTTCGCCACAATTCTAAATCATTGCATGCTGAACTAGGGATGTTAAATTTAGTTTCATCAACTAGTCGATAAGCGGGGCAGCCACAGCAGGGTTAGCTCCCAGCCCCCAGGAGCTAACCCCACTGTGGCTCTGCCTTTTAAATGTATTGAGAGTCAGCAAGCTCTTAATACATTTAAAAAGCAGAGAGGCAGCATCCTGGGATTGGGTGCAACCTGGGAATCAGCTGATTCCCAGCTCACATCTGGTCCCCCCTATCCCTCTGCCTCCCACAGAGAGGGTGCTGGAAAGAACGGGCTTTTAATCTGGCTCTCTCCAGCACGGGCTCCTGCTCCTCCCCCTCTGCCTCTGATAGAGGCAACAAGAGGGGGAGCGATTAGTCGAGGGACTAGCCGCTTACATCCCTATGCTGAACCAAGTCCTGGCTATGGTTGCAGGCTTAGCTTGTGCTCCTCTCCTTTGTGACCCCCTACTAAATGATTTTGGGATGGTCACCAAAATATCCTTCCCTTCCCCTCCTTCCACTCCCTTCCTTTCAAGGGTGAGGCGGGGGAAATCTCCTTATACTTAGATGCAGAGGTACTCTGCTTTAGCAATCAAGCTGCTAGAGTTTGCTGTGCACATTTTTAACCCCCATCTTTGTAACGACCAGCAAACTACTGTGATAGTGAGAGCGCAGGAGGCTCTGCATTTTACCTTTAATCCCAATCCCTGTTGGCAGCAGTACAGGGAGGCATGAGGGGGCCCAACAGGATGGAGATGTAGTGCCTGCTTCACCCTCCCCACCTGTCAACCAGTTCCTCTTCCAACCAAAGTGAGCTTTATTTGCTCTAAATGAAACTAGGTTTCATTTGGATTAAACTGCCCCCACCAGAAATGCTGCCAGAAAGAAATCTGCACTCAGTAAGGTGAGCTATCCATAGGCCATTTAAACACCATCCGCACTTGCTTTGATAAGCAGCCTGTAAATAAGCTTCCTGCAACAGCCTTTTCCGTGTCCAGCTGAACTCCTCAAACCATTAACTGCCACATGGATTGAGCGCAGAGAAACCCCCCACTAGTCACAGTGCAGCAGAATGCTTTGAACAGGAACAAACACCACATTCCAAACACCACAGGAGCCAATATAGGGAGAGGCAGGAGGTTGGGGGCTGTGTGGCAGAAAGCGAATCCTATTTTTAGTTTTTAAAGTGTCCTTAAATTATTCACTTATGGAACAATCTGGGGAAGAGTGTCACAACCCCAGAGTGTGCCCAGAGCATTCATGCACAAGGGAACAATGATCTTCTAGCCAGCAGAATCCTGCGCTGTTTTAACAAACTACGGTTCTAAGCTTTTGTATGAGTCTCTTGAAAAAGGCCTGACTTTCAGGAAATGCTGAGCCATGGGCAGTCTGAAAATCTGGCCCCTTTAAAATGACGCAAGTCAGGCACCCAAAATAAAGCCGCTTGTGTGTCTGTGGGTCAAGATTTTCAAATCACTTTGCCCACCACTGATATGCAGCTACCTCGAGGTGGAGCCTGGCAGGTATACATCAGTGTACGGTAACATGAAACAAGAGTGTAGGAGGTGAACAACGTATCCAACCAAAACTGCATGGGAATTTCAGGAAGGCAGAAATAGCTGCCATGAAATAACCACAAGACTAATAATCCTTCTGCCCGCCAATAATTTCAGGGCTGAACCTTTTCAAACCAACCCATATCAAACGGAGCATTTCCCCTAGGGCAAACTTTGGCTCAGAGCCCTCTAGATTATGGAAACATTATTATACCATTGGGGTGAGTTATTTTTAAGCCTCTTCTGTACAAGCATTTAACCTTGTGCTCTATGGGTGGTTCCCCTGCCCCAAAGACAGTCCTTGTTGGGACAAAGATGCTCAGACAAATGTCTGAATTCTGCTTGCTAGTGAGGGCTAAGGGCAGATGAAAATACACAAGAAATTCACCACCTGTCAAAACAAGGGCAGAGATAGCAATAAACTATGGCAGGAGATACCACCAGTTCAGAAAAAAAGGCTCTTGCTACAACTTTTACACTAACTGGCCCATAAATGCCACAAGTAAATAACTTTGAGGATTTACAATCAATGGTGTCTCAGAGCCCTTCTGGTATCGAATCAGATTATTAAGGGCATCTGAGCAGACTGGCCAATAAAGAGGGTTATAAAAACAGAGACACAGAGTTCATCAGGGAGATGGTAAAAATTATGTCCTGACATGGACAGGTGTGTTGTGCGCGGCATCCCTTTGGAGAGAACCACAAGATTTTGCTCAGAGGCTACTGAAGTAGATAAAGAGGGAGGAGGGGCTTGGAGGAACCTCATTTTGCACTGTTGTTCTTCTGTTGGCCCAATGATCAGAGAACTTTTTAGGCCCAAAACATAAGCTCTGTGGCTACCTGACTACATGGATTCATTCACTGACAGCCCTTTAGATTTGCACTCTAGTCCTATCACAATCAACATAGCAGAGCTCCCAATATAAAGTGCAAGGCACACTCATCTACTGTTCAGTAGCATGGAACTACATCCACATCAATATGTAGTACTGCACATCCGTGAGCTGCGAATACACTTGCCACCAGCACAGTTCAGTCTAATGAACCCTTATAAACATACTCCGTCACACACACAGTACTGTAATACCATGCACTAGGAAGCAGTATTAGCATCTCACTATTCAAACAGAATACTGTAACATTTCTTGGAAGGGGTAATATATACATGAAGAGGGCTGAAAACCAATACAGTATCACCGTGGTTATCCAACAGTGTGTGGGGGAGGAGGGACCGAATTGCCTGTGTGGCTTTAGAGAATCGTGACAGTTTCTACTGTGATTAACAGGCATTGGGAACTCTTGGTATTACAGGGTTGTTCACCTAGGACTCCAATGCTGCTCTTAGTGAAAAGGACAGGAAGCTCTGAATATTATTCCTAGCTGACTAAGTGCCTATTCACTTTTTCATATCAAAGACTGTAAAATGAATAATAAATGGAGCTTGGCTACACTCCATTTATCTTTGGTATCGAGGATTTCTGTGAAAATGCATCCAAAATGAATGTGAGAGACCTGCTAGGGTGATTCACAGCAGCACTACCTCTCATGACCCAAGGGCACCTGCCCATTACAGTCTCACCAGGACACTTTTCAGAAGTACAGGGACATGGGAATGGCTAGTCTGAGGGAAGGTCTACACCAAGTTACGCAACTGCAGCTAGGTGAATAGCATAGCTGAAGTTAATGCATTTAGACCCATGTACCAACAGGAGACAGTCTCACATTGACTCCCCTTGCACGTCTCTGAGGTGGTGTACCAGACTCGATGGGAGAGTGATTGATGGTCTATTTTTTATGTCTATATTAGACTCCATAAATCGACTGCTGCTGGATGGATCGCTGGCCCAGTGGTGAAGACAAGCCCTGAGTGTGTTCCAGCAGAAGCATTACACCCAGAGAAACTCTGGTTCAGGCTGCGGTACAGTGCCTCTGAGCTCTGTTTCACCAGCATCCAAGGGCTGCACTCATTCCCTCTGCAAGTGTCAGTCTAGATCAAAGAACATCTCCCCTCATTCTAGACAGGAGAGACATGCCCACAACTAACACTGCTCCTCTGAGGAACTGTCTGTAAATATCGGGTGTGCTCTCAACACTGAAAACTCAGGGGCCCTGCAGCTCAATTCATTGGATTCTGCTAAAATGCCAGTGGAAGACAGTTCACAGTGGTGGTTCATCCGCAAGTCCCCACTAACAGCCCTACAATAGCTGAAATTGAAATTTTCACTGGCATTCTAAGCATCAGATTCATTTCAGCCTGACCAGCCCAGTTTGCACTGAGACCAATTCGAGTTAGCTGCCTGTTGTTGCTGGGACATTCACCTCGCTGACTTCAGTGGTAGTTTGGCTGAAATAAAAAGGCTGAGGTGAAGCTGAGACTGAACAGAATGTAGCTCTACATTCGACCTCCACAGACCCTTACTAGAATGGGGCCATTACGGCATTTACAGCAGGCGGCAGTGGTAGGGGGAATAACTGTCCTTGGTCATGAATGTGGAGAAAAGTTAAAATTCTCCTTCTGCGGGCTATTCCCATATTTAATTTAAGCAGCCAATTAAAAAGAACAGGCTTGATCAAAGCAGGCATGGAAATAGGAGGGAGATTTATTGCCTGATAATAGTTCAAATAAATCCCCTCCCACCTTCCCTGAAAAGAACATGAAACAGGCAAATATGATCAGCTGAAGCAGTGCATGGAATTAGAGAATGCATCATCATAATGCATATGGAGACAACCATTTCAGAGCGCACAGTACCCGAGCATGGACATGTTACAGCCAGGCATGAGTAGGTAGGGCTAACGGTAAAGGTGGCCCTGGGAATTGCAACCATCAGCCTGGGGTCCCGCAGAGGTGGGGTGTGAGCTGCATTTTAAAAAGGAATAATGAACAGAAGATGAGCAGATAGCTGATAGGATGGCAGTAACGGCTCAGCCTCCAGCTGCTAACAGGGACTGGCAGTGACTACACCTGGCTGCAGGTGGGGGATGAACAGAGCGAGATCAAGCACAGCAGCAAGAAAACAGCCACCCAAAACTAGCTTTAACACTGTACCAACCTTTGAAATTATCTTCCCAATGTTAAAAACTACAGTTCTCAGAAAGCATTGGGCACAGAATATCCCCATCAATAAGTTGAGCAGAAAGACCTGAAACTTCCCCTCTGGTTACAGCTGGTGTCCAATTCAACAACCCTGCAGTAAACTTGTACTAAACTAAGCAACCCTGCTGGCAGCTTCTTTGCATTAGCTGCCTGTCAGACAGAGTAAGGCAAGCTGCCTTTCTGACAACACGAAAGGCATTCTGGGAATTTGCTAAGACTAATGCTTCAAAGTGGGAAGGATTAGAACAGCAGGACTTCAAACAAGTCTTCAATGTGAATGGGCACTACATCTCCAGGAGCAAGGGGGAGAGTGCTTGACTTCCAAAACTCTCGATTAGGGCCACGCTGTTTGGCACATTCCCTTGTCACGTAAGACCCAACACTTGCTCTGCCCCCAAACTCCATCTGCCAAGACAAGATCGTGGGGAAGATCTTGCCCACTGAAAATCATATTCCCTGTTCATTACAACATCTGGAAATCCTACCACCTTATACACTTTGGGTACATCTAGACTACATGCCTCTGGCGACGGAGGCATGTAGATTAGGCTACCCGGCATAGGAAAATGAAGCGGCAATTTAAATAATCGCCGCTTCATTTAAATTTAAATGGCTGCCACGCTGAGCCGATCAGCTGTTTGTCGGCTCAGCGTGGTAGTCTGGACACTTTGCAGTCGACATCTAAGGAATTTGTCAACCTCCCAGGTAAACCTCATCCCAGGAGGCATACCTGGGAGGTTGACAAATGCCTTTGATGTCGACCGCAGAGCGTCCAGACTACTGCGCTGAGACGACAAACAGCTGATCGGCTCAACGCAACAGCCATTTAAATTTAATGAAGCAGCGATTATTTAAATCGCCGCTTCATTTTCCTATGCCGGGTAGCCTAATCTACATGCCTCTGTCGCCAGAGGCATGTAGTCTAGACGTACCCTTTGGGCCGCCAATGCTGAGCCTTGAAAAGGGATCACTCCAAGGCATCTAAAGGCTGCCAATTTAAGAGTTAAACTTTAATTAAGAATTCTGAACCAGATTATGTGTTTTAGCACTCCTATCCCCGTCAGACCTCAAAGACCTCTGCACAGATAGATACTGTCCCTATTTAATGGAAACAGACGTTGTAGTCGGAAGAGCACCTGAATTATAACCCCTTGTATTAAGAGGCCTGGAATGAGGCAGGAGCTGCTCAGACTCTGGGAGGAACAGGGCTCAAATTGCAGAATACACACTCCTAAGTGCTCATCTCAGAGCACTCACGCAAACACATCCCAATATCAAATAATACAAGCACATCCTGACCTCAAGGACAGTGCAAACATTCCCCCAAGTATAAGAGGAGCACACTGAGACAGTCAGGATGATGTAATAGAGGTGAATTTTGATTGAACCAAAATGACCAATGTGATCAGTGATAACTAGCCACGTCAAGGGGCTGTAACTATGTCAGAGGGCAGTACTAACTTGTTTGTATCCGGGTATAAAGGTATCTCTCTGCCTAGCCTAGAAAGGAATGGAAAGTCCCACTGGTCCATTGTTTTGGGCATACATATGTTAGTGGTCCAGCACAGTCTGCGGGATACTAGTACCGTGCTTTGTCAACAATAAACCTGGCCGGATGCCTCTGCCCCTTAACGAAACTTGTGGTCATTGGGCAGTTCACACAAGGCCTGCCGTGCCAGCTGTCTGCGCTGTGCTGGGGTGACACACAGAGGGAACCTACACACAGAGCCAAACAT
Organism: Pelodiscus sinensis; assembly: GCF_049634645.1. Taxonomy (NCBI): domain Eukaryota; kingdom Metazoa; phylum Chordata; order Testudines; family Trionychidae; genus Pelodiscus; species Pelodiscus sinensis. The sequence goes on along the minus strand of NC_134733.1, from coordinate 17,449,550 downwards.
CTCTCAACACCCAACCACAGACATTAACATGGACTCAGTGGCAGAAATAGAAACTAGGTCTCAAGAGTTTCCTGATCTATGCACTAGGCAACAATGTGGCGCTACACGTTGGATCTGCCTTTTTCTTTCTAAACTACTACAGTGCACTCCTAGTTAAGAGAGACTTTGAAGGCTCATCTCTCCAGAGGGCTGGCTGCTCTTCATCCGGCTGAGGTAGTAAAGTTAGTGCCATTGAGAAGAGGAAGAGGGAGAAAGCATGCTCATACATGGAGAGACAGTAATGGCTCCATGAGATTTTTTGTAAAGGCTGAGGTTTGTTCCTGGTGACAATTCCCTTCCCTAGTAATATATTTAACTAGGGGTTGTCACCTGCCTATGCATATAATCTGTGAAGTACTTGGGGATAGAAGGTATTATGCAGGCAAATTAATCACCACTACATTACATACTTTAAGAACAGCTGACTTTAATGTAAAGGCACACAAACTAACAGCAAATGTTTTAAAAGTTATATCAGAAGCAGAAAACCTGCCAAACAAGGAGTGGGGTTGCTGAAGAAGCAGTCAGTTAATGAAAACAAGGCTGCTGCAGAAAACCTGACGGATGCAAAGAATTCATTTTTCACTGCAGTGGATGTGAGGGAGATTCCTGCACCTGTTTCATTCTCTTTAGGTGACAAATCTGAGGAACTGTTCCAGACCAAGGCATTAGAGGAGTATTTGGGATAAAATGAAGAGTAACAAGTCACCAAGACCAGAAGATACTCAGCCCCCCAGTTTGGGAACCGATGCTCTGAACCATCTGGCACTGGCCACTATTGGAAGACTGGGTGCTAGGCAAGGTGATCTGACCCAGGACAGCCATTCTGATGTTCTTAAAAGTTTGCAAAGAAAGATTTTTGGGGAAGAGGCCAGTTCTGCAACACTCCAGAAAGACTTGAACTCTGTGCCCCAGAACCTAGCAGCACAGTTTTACAGAAAGGATGTGAAGGTTTAAAGGTTAACCCTCATGCTTAATGGGTGAGGCTTACCAGTTATGGTTAACCAGTGGGGGCTGGAGCAGCTTCCCACCTGCTGCAGGAAGGGGACTGTTCCAGCCTTATAGGGCTCACCACAGACAGGGGCTGCTGGAGCAGTCTGTCTGTGGTGGGCCTGGGCACCACACTGGCAGGGGCTGCTCCCATCAGGACATCAGAGCAGCTCCTGCCTATAGGGTGTCCTGGACAGCTGGAGCAGCCCCTATCCATGGTGAGCCTGGGCGCTCTGCCTGCGGGCGGGGAGGGGGAGGAGAAGGAAGCTACTCCAACCCCCCCCCCCCCCTCGCTACTCACCTCCCTTTAATCGGTTAACTGGTTAGCCAATTAAATGGGATTTTACATCCCTAGTTTACAGAGTCATTAGCTTAATGTTTAATTTACAGCCCGATGCTGGCGATTCAAACCAAAGCAGCTCCAGTTAGAGGGGGCAAAGAGCAGGATGCAGCAATTGCTTTTAGAGCCAGCAAACTGAGTATTTCTCTCAAAGTGAATGACAAGGTCAAACCAAGGGCTCAAGGGCAAATAGAATATGAACATCATTTAATTTTAGTCACTCTAAGTGTGCAGTAACAGGCCTGGAGGGCTCAAAATAACCTCAGATTCATAAAATAGCAGGAAGGCCTCAGCATTCAATTCATCTCAATTTACAGATATGTTGGAAGGAATCCACAAGGGAAGACAAAAAAAATCCCTTCCCTTTTCCAGCAGCCCCTCTGTAAAGAGACTACCCACAATCAATATCCAGCCCATAACATGCTCTCTCAGGCAAAGACCTTCTGCTTTGATACATGGCAATTAAGAACTGGGTCAAGCCACTATTCTAGGCTGCAAAAATTAAAAAAGGATCTGCCAGAGAGCTATTAGACTTGCATTTTACTAATATACACTTGCAGGTTATGGAAAAGCCATGAAAAAAACAAGGAGTCCTGTGGCACCTTAAAGACTAACAGAGTGATTGGGGATCAGCTTTCATGGGTAGAGACCCACGCTGTCTGATGTAGAGACAGACTAGCACGGCTACCCCTCTGATATTCATCCCCATGGTATCCAAAGCTTCACAAAGGCCCGAGTAAGTGACAACCCCAAAACAAATCTTGCTCTTTTGAACCTGCAGGGAAAATGATCACTCTGAAAATACCCTGCATCAATCGAGTAGAACTATTGGGATTACACATAAGGAGGGGGAGGTGACCAGTAGGCCTCAGAACACAGGGCTAAGTTATGGGAAACCCTGAGACAGAAAATAGGCTGGGTTAAAAGAAACAATTAGACTGACTCCCCAAATCTTGCCACCAAAGATTTTCACATGGCAGAAAATCCAGGTGAGAGCTTGGGAGGGAATAAAAAGTTTAGCTTAAAACTCCAAGTTCACAACAAAAGAGCATGTTATCTTGCACAAAGGCTGCAATAAAGCAGAGATCTCTGGATCAGGAATTTGTGGAGCTAAAAGCACCAGACAGCAAGTTTCAAAATGATCTGGCGGCTCCCGAGGTCTCCCGTGCGGCCCACATTTTACAAAAGGATTCACTCAAAGCATGTCTTGCTGTCACTGCAAAGGCTGCACAATATGCTCTTTTTACCAGCCCACATAGGAGCCTCAGTGTGTAAAACTGGAGGGTGGAGCAGACGGTGGAAATGGCTTTCAAGCAAGGTATCCATTTTAACAAGCTGGGCTTCTAAAAATATCTCCTCAAAAAACTACGAAATCGGGAGGTGTTGCTGAGTTGGTAAGATTCTAAGAGGAAAACTTCCAGCAACACAAACAGGCTGGCCTGCATTCATGCTGCGTGACTGACACTGTGAAGCTTTGAGCCACAATTTATTTCAGCAAATGAACTGGGACTTCAAGCACATGTCAGGCTTGCTGCTCTGGGAGGGAAAGGAAAATATGGACTCAAGAAGTTTTTGTAAAGCTTCATTCAAGAGGTGATAAATTAAGTAGGAATGTCTGCCACAGGTGACTCCACTAATTTTGTTTCAAGGTCAACTTTAGCATGAGCAAAATCCTTAGCATACACAGGGGGGCCCTCTGAACAGAAGAGCCCAGGGACTTGAGTCCTTCCAGACTCCCCCCACCAGTTCCCACATGAAAAGTGCCCCATAAGTATCACCCCACCCTCCACCTCCATGGTTTTGTGCTAAAACTGTTCAGCACATGTATACAATGTGATGGAGTGAGGATTGGATTCAATGAGTTCACTTCATGATGCTGCATATGAGTTCTACTGTCCTGTGGTAACCATGTATATGTGCCTCAGTTTCCCTGGGCACTGTACTAATACATAGAAAGGGATAGAAATTCCCAATGAGAGAGGCTGCCCCAGCCCCAGCACGGATGCAATGGCAAGGCTTTCTGCAACCTGAGGCTCAGAGGGGTGTGTGACCAGGTGACTCCTTCTGCCCAGGAAGCTGGACAAAGGTCGGAGCTGGAGGTGGAGCTGCCTGCAGGTGGAGATGGGCTACTAGGCAGGGGAGTGGATCTGGCTGGCTGGGGGAGCAGAGATGGGAAGGCAGGGCCCTTGGCTCTGAACCCCCTCTCCCCAAGATGACTTGTACTGACTTTCTGGTTCTAGTGCTAACAAGTCTGTTCTATGCTGTATCTTTGTGAACTAATAAACCTTCTGTTCTACCTGCAGGCTGAGAGCCACATCTGACTGCGGATGGGGGTGCAGGGCCTGTTGGCTCCCCCACTCAATGGGGACATCCTATGCTGCTACTTTCTGGGGAGAAAGTCAAATGGTTGTGCATCCTTCAGCGTAGCCATACAGGACAAAAAGCAGGGCCTTCCTGACCTAGCCTTGCCGTTGCATTTACTTAGGCAGCAGAAAGATTGCGACATCAGTACACCGGGAAGCTCACTGTCGAGACTATCTTCCGACATGGTGAAAGCCATGACTCGCTTCCAGGCCTCGTGGGGTCCTCTACAGCTACCTCACTGGACAGTTTAACTGTGGCACTGATGACAGCCCCCTCCAGTCCTCTTCAGCTGAAAGAAGCATGGCAGACAGGCAAGATCTTGATAGCAAGGAGGAGGAGTAAGTCGTGTAAGGCAAGCTGGACGTCAGAGTGAGGGAGAATGAAGAATGTCTTGCAGCGGCCTTAAAAACCTGTAGCTTAAAATAGCAAATTGAAACCAGCTTTTGTGCTGTATCTCCTATTATTCCCAAAGATGCCGAGTCTCCCCGTAGGAGGTTCCCAAAAAGAAACTGGAAGGGAGGCAGCATCTTCAGCAAGCAGCCTTGGTGCTCCTGAGCTAGTGATGAGCTAGGCAGCAAAGTGCATGACTGATGTCTTCTCAGTTTGTTATGGAACTAGGTCAGTGACTCAACTCACTCACGAGGTACTTGGAGAACTGACTAACCCAACAGATTTGCACTTTGGAGGAAGGAGGGAGAAAGAAAGAAAGAAGAGCCTTTGAGTCTGGAACTCAGCGTACAGAGGCAGAGCTCAATGATCATTAGGGTAGGTCTGCCCGTTAGAGAGAGCATGGCAAATATCCCACTACCGCTCTTCCCCTCATCACCAACCAAAATCAAACCACCCCTCTGATCCCATGCCACAGCTTTCATGCAGATGATGAGAACAGCTGCAGAAGATGGTCTGAAACCCGGGCAGCTGCTGACGTACCAAACTAGGGATGTAAGCGGCTAATCAAAAGCTTATCTGATAGTCGACTAATCACCCCCACCCTTGCTGCTTCTATCAGAGGCAGCAAGGGGGGGAGAACAGGAGCCAGTGATGGGAAGCCAGCTTAAAAGCCGGTTCCCCCCAGCACCATCTCTGCGGGGGGGCAGGGGAGTAGCAGGGAACCAAGTGCAAGCCAGGAATCAGCTTTGATTCCCAGCTCATGCCCAGTCCCAGACTCTGCATGCTCTTAATACATTTAAAAAGCAGAGACGTAGCAGGTTTAGCTATCTGGGTTGGGAGCTAAACCCCCTGCAGCTCCTCCACTCATTGACTAATCAGTGGAAAAATCCATCGACTAGTTATATTTAACATCCCTATACCAAACAAAACTTTAACTGACAATCCAAATGCGCAAGTGCCGGGCTTTTCCTCCACGTGGCATTTAATGGCAGCTCCAAAATACAGCCACACCTGTTGTGGAAGATGCACACACTCGCTCCATCGATGGAAAGTCAGAAAATGATCAAACTGTGACCGTGGGGTGGTGCTAACTGTCGGGCGAGCATCATGCAACAGTGCTCAACCTAGAGGGGTCGCAGTCATTCACACGACTACCCCTTCTGTTTCAGACTGGGTAAGAGAGCTTAAGATGCAATGGTTGTCACACCAATGTTGTCACCGAGGTGGGGGGAGTCACAGGGCCCTGCACACCCCCCATCCGCAGCCAAATGTGACTTAGACTTTCCGTTCTACCTGTTGGCTATTAGTCCACAGAGATATGCTGTAGAACAGGCTTGTTGGCACAGGAACCAGAAGCAGTGAGTAGAATCCATCTTGGGCCCCTCCCTGTATCCCAAGCCAGCTAAGACTCATTCACACCTCCCAGTAGTCCACCCCAGCCCTGTCTCCAGCCATTGTCCAGCTTCATGGGCACAAGGTGTCACTTGATTGCACCCTCTCTCAGGCACAGGTTACAGAAAGCATCAGCCATCGTGCACGCGCAGGAGGCTGCCACTCTGAAATTCCCATCACCATTTAGCTATTGGTGTGATGCCCAAGGAAAATGAGGCACACACCCGGACAGTAGAAATCAGATGCAACATGCCAAGCGAACAAAGCAAATTCCATCCCTAGTTCGTCACAATTGCCATCACTGTTCCACACGCATCAAATAAAAAAGGGTTTGTCTACACTGGAAGTGAAGGCTCATAGCATGGGCAGGCACACCCAGACCCATCTTCATCTAGCTTGCACTGCTAACAGTAGTGTAGATGTGGCAGCATAGGCATTAACACAGGCCAGCAAGCCACGTATGTACCCAGGCTCCTGGCTGACTTGTACGTTGCTTGCCCAGATCTGTCCCCCAGCCACAATGCTATTGTTACCTGTGTTAAACAGATGGAAGCTAGCCTGGGAACACCTATTCACACCTTGATTACACTCACTTGCAGCATCGACATGACCTTTGTTTGTCCACACGCTCTGAGGACTGTATGAAATAGAGGGATAAAGTAGAAGAGAGTTGAGGCCTACGGGCAAGGTACGGATGAGTTTTTGGATGGACAGCAGTCCTATATAACTGGTGAATGAATATAAAACTGTCCCTGTGGCTAAAGCATAACACCAGCATAATTTATAAATCTCTCTCTCTCATAAATAAGTATCACATTTTGAAAACCTACAATGAAAATGGGGAAAAAACCCACAGGTAGATAAACACATAAAGGCAAGTTTTCAGCCAAATCTAACAGGACCTCAAAAATGGTTTCTGAGGTCCAGCTACTAAATGCTGGTATCTTCCAGATCTTAGCTCATACAAAGCAATATGCATTAGAAAAGATGTTGGCAAAAGCTGAAGCTGTCCAATGTGAGCTTTTCACAAAGTTCATAATGTATTGAAGCACACAAACCAGGTTTAAAGCAATGTTTGGATAAATTTGAGACAAAATTCTAAGGTAAAGGGGTTGGGTACAGTGCACGAGACCAGATAGGCAATGAAATGCAAAGAGTAATTGTCACCATAGCAAGACACACCTAACAAGATTGCTAGTCTGAAAGGGTCATTTAAATGCTAGTGCCAACAAACTTGGAAAAGGAACTAAGTAATTAAGCACTAATCCAAACCCTAACCCTGTAGTGTCCAACATGTTAGCCACTAGCCACATGTGGCTATTTGGTCCGAGTGTGGCTAGTTCACTACTTACTGGCTTCAGAACTGGTTGAACACCACGGACCTAACCCCAGTTCCTAGCAGTTTTTTCTTGAAACTGCAAGCTCATTTAGTGAAGTTATTACATAGCATCAAGCATGCTGTAATATCTAGGCACACCAGAAAAATTGGGGAACATTAACTTAGGATTTCTTTTCTATGCAAACTACCTTTGCATGGCAGACATAAGGGCAATATTCATAGGAAAATGGCGCCACCTAGTCAGTCATTTGAGCAGATACACTCAGGATATAGCCTAGGTGTCCTTGGGAAATTAAATCCGCAGATTTCTTACACAATAAGCTGCAAATGCAGATTTCAAGGATGCAACACCAAAGGCTCAATCCTGCCTTTTGGTGCACTGCATACATCAACACTGATCTTGTAAGTCCAGTCATTGTGTGACCTGTAGATGATTTTCCAAGATAATCAGTAGCAATGTGTGACATACAAGAGGTTAGAAATGAACCCAATCTGCTTCATAAAATCCCTGTGCAGAAACATGCAGTTTCTTAAAACGTGTCTCAGCAGATTTTCAGCCCAGGATCTACCAAAAGGGTCTGCAGTGCCATGTGGGATTAGACGGAAATATATCAGAAGACAGAAATCTACTGCTCACCGGAGCATGACGCACATCCTTATGTTTTCAGCTCGACTCTTACAGCTAGATCAACAAAAGAATCAAGTGCTTCTTTTATTTTTAAAATTAAAGAATCATCTGAGTTAAAAGAACAAACACCTGAATTTTTAAATCTTTGCCCTGGGATTTAAAATTAAAATGTTTGCCCCCTGGCTAAAAGTTTATTGCCAATTTAAAACCTAGTGTTTTTCTCCTCCCAACAATCAAGTAATAAAACCACTGCAATTGAACTGCGCTATAATGGAAGCTGTGACAATTTAGTATTGTTCTGCTACCAGTACCGCTGTCATAAAGCTACCTCTGGGTAAACATTACTGCATTTAGGTGGTTCTTTACCATTGCCAGTTATGCCATCTAGTGTTACAATATAGAACTAGGCCTGTGTATTGTAGGGACTGAAGTGATGTGCGATAGCCACTATGCTGTAAGCAGACGAGGCTGGAAAAATAAAAATTCAAATGTCTCTTTTGTTCAATTTTCCTTCCTCTAAATTAAGTTTTTCTGATTCTCCTTTTGCAAATCAAAGCAGGGGCTTGCAGCCTGACATCAGAACTTTCATCTGCCCCAGCAAACTATTGCAGCTGACAGCAGCACAGCCGGATCCAATCAAGTTACTGTAGGAACGAATGCCCATTATCTAAATCCACCAAAACCTGGCTGCACACTTCACTGTCTACGTTCCATCTTCAAGTTCTTGCTAAGAGGCTAGTTTGCTAGATACCAAGTGCACACATAAGGTGCAAGAATTCAGACAGATGGAAGAAGCCCAAGTCTTGCTAGCATCTAAGGCAGCAGAATTTGTGCATGCACTACATGATACTTCACTTGAGTCTTGCTGGATATACAGCTTGGTTTAATAGAAGAGTTTGTTTTATAGAACCAAATACAAATTGTCATGGAAAAGCCAAAAAAATCAATTCTAAAAGCTGAAGCTTCCTATGTTATTCTCCAGCGAGGGTTAGACATGTACCCTATGGGGTCTGTGGGTCCTGACCCAAAGACACAGGTTTTTGGATTAAGCCATGATTCAGTATCACACTGCATCAGATTTTATAAAACCAACAGACAGAGGTGCAGACATGAAAAACTTACAGGTCAGTGCAAAAAAATCAGTATGTATTTTTTCACGAGGAGATTGGTAGCAAAAATAATGGAGCTAAGAAAGAGAAGACACAAAGATTAACTGTTAGCAGGTATTTACCTGCATAATTCATATTTGTACTGTACAATGCACAAGAAACCCTCCCTAATAAACAGCTTATTCACCCAAAAAGCTGCATATGACTGTCACCCTCAGCTCAATAAGACAAGACCCACTGCACCTCTAGTGATCAATACTTGGCATACATATGCTGATTACCCTTCCAAAGTGCTGTATGAACCTCAATTAAGGGGAAGAAAATGAAGGACAATATATTTAGGCTATATCAATGGTTTTGAATACAGAACTAGTTGAAAGAGGAGATGCGTCCTAAAGCTGTCAAATCACTGACAACCAGAAAGGGCAGCATTTTCTTTCCTTTGTCATTTTAGTTTTTCAAGCTAGATCCATCCTATCTTTGGACCGTTTTTAAAAACAAAACAAAAAACCCACCACCACCCACCCACCACGCCACAAGTAGAAACTCCCTTCACTCCGAAACCCCCTTTTGGATCTTTGTCCAGAGTAGAGTAAAGAGGGTATAAAGCTCAACTTGTTCCCCCTTTTGCAGGTACACAAATGCATCTTTCCTTCACACCCTCAAAGAGTCACTTCCAACGTTATTGCAGTGCCACCGACAAGACACCAAAACAGACTCTTCCGTTTCCTAAACATGAGAACGGAAAAGGGAGAACAGGCTGGAATTCTTAAAATCAACACGTTTGTTTTCAAGCTCTCTACTGAGCAAAGGTTAAAGAGCGTGGGATTACCCCACAGGAAGACATTTCCAAGTGCATCTTCCTGAGCTCTCACGGGGTTTTTGCATTGGGTGGGAGCAGCGTACCATCCAAGGTCAGGGAGTCTGTGACCAAGGGGAAATTTAAGCAGAAACCTTTAGAGGCAAAGTGTTTGGGTTTTTTTTTTTTTTTTTTTTTAAGTCTCTTGTGGGCCTCCAACTTCTGCACTTAAAGTGCCAGAGTGGGGAACAGCCTGGACACATGCAGAAAGTAAATAGGAAAAGTTGCCATTTGTCTCCTCTTGTAATAATTGAAACCTTACGTGTTAACTGGAACAAAAAAAAAAAAAAAACAGGACTATGTAGCACTTTAAAGACTAACAAGATGTTTTTTTAGGTGATGAGCTTTCGTGGGCCAGACCCACTTCCTCAGATCAAAATAGTGGAAGAAAATTGGTACGACCATATATACCAAAGGATACAATCAAAAAAATGAACAAATATGAAAAGGACAAATCAAATTTCAGAACAGAAGGGTGATGAGGGGGGAGGTAAATGTCTGTGAATTAATGATATTAGAGGTGATAATTGGGGAAGCTATTTTTGTAATGGGTAAGATAATTAGGGTCCTTGTTAAGACCTAGGTGTAAAGTGTCAAATTAAAGCTTGAATGATAGTTCAGAGGATAGTGATAGAAATGGAGCCGTGTTAGTCTGGGGTAGCTGAAACAAAATACAGGACTCTGTAGCACTTTAAAGACTAACAAGATGGTTTATTAGGTGATGAGCTTTTGTGGGCCAAAGCTCGTGGTCTGGTGTTAAAAGGTCTTGAAGCAGGATGCAGGTAATCAGGAGGCAGACTGGCAGACAGAAACATGGTGTTACAGACACCATCAAAGTATCTTGGAAAGTCAACTCTTTTTTTTAACATTACCATAGAAAAGGTGAAAACACACAAATTCAGGTTTGAAAATAACTGTTTATCTTCTAGAAGTTATGTCCACTGCTTACCGTGGCTGTAACTTTATCCCAGTCTGTTACAAAGGCACGAAATCCTTCTCCAAACAATGTACCTGCTGTCCTGCAGAAAGAAAGCAGCAATGTAAGCTGAGACATTAGGGTATATGGCAGGAAAGAGGGAAGGATTTTAAGTTTTAAGGACAGAATTACAAGCATTTTACAAGATTACTCCAGTTTCCCTGATTACTTTCTTCAGAACTATTCAAAACTAAAAGAGTTCATTCAGGAATCCAAACATGCAGGGCAAGTATATGTATAACAACTAGAAGATTTACCTGGCAGTGTTCCCATACGAATCGTGTGGAGGTAAGGGGAGCTTAAGGCCCTATGCCAAAGGGTGCCTGGTGGGTGGAAGGCTTGGGGCTGGTGAAGTCCCAGATGGGGAGGGCACCCCCCGCCAGCCCCCCTTTCACTTGTCTGGTGATTCTGTCTCTTTTCTGTAGGGTTTTATGAGAAGCAATCCTATTTCAGGCACATCCCATTTTCCTTGCACAACCAAACCCTACCTTTGCTTTCAGTTATGATAAAAGGAGGCTGCGTATCTAATTTGGTGGTCCTAGTTCTTAACGTTTAGGAGGAGTTCTTGAACAAACAAACATGTAGACATACAAACAAATATGGAGCAGATTGCCTGGTGTATCTAGGATTAAATCCAGAAGAGTTTCCAGACCAAAGCTAATATGTTTATTTTTCACTCATTTCATTAGAGTTGAATGGTAATAAAATTTCATAGTTACTTTGCCATTCTTTAAAAAAAAAAAAACAACACACCACGAGGAGTCCAGTGGCACCTTACAGACTAACATTTATTTGGGCATAAGCTTTCGTGGGCAAAAACCTACTTCTTTAGATGCACAGGACTCCTTGTCCGTTTTGCAGACACAGACTAACACCCCTCTGATATTTGCCATTCTAGACACCATCCAGCCAAGAATCTCAACGGACTTTATAAAAATCAAAACCAACACCCTCATGAGAAGTAAATTTTACTTTTGTTTTGTAGTTGGGGAAAACAGCCTCAGAAATTAGGGTGAAACCTCTTTTCAGTAGAGCCAAAGAGCATTGCCAAAGATTTCCACAGAGCCAGGATTTCACCCCAAAATGACCAGGTTAGTCATGCAGTCTGTTAGGGTATGTCTACACTACAGCGCTAATTCGAACTAACTTAGTTCGAATAGCTTAGTTCAAATTAACTAACGGATCCAGACTAAAAAACTAGTTCGAATTAGCATTTTGCTAATTCGAACTAGCATGTCCACACAGAGTGGACCCTGAACCAGGGTTAAGAATGGCCGGAAGCAGTGCCGGCAGGGCATCAGATGAGGACTTAGAGCGTGGAGCTGCTGCCTCAGGCTAGCCGAGGGCTGAGCTTAAAGGGACCCGACCCCCACCCCGGACAGACAGTTCTCAGGGGTGTCCCGCTTGCAAAGCAGTCCTGGCTTGGAGTGCCCACATTGGGCACATCACAGCACTCGGCCATCAGACCGGCTGCACTTGCCGCAGGCTGCCATCTGGGGAGAGGGGGCAATTGGGGGGCTGCAGGAGAGCTTCCACCCCCAGAAGCCCGCAGAGCCAGCCCAGTCCTCCCCATCGGGGGCGCGTACCCCATTCCTCCCTCACCTCCTTCCACTTACCCTTCCCTAGCCCCCATTCCTGATGTACAAAATAAAGAAAACATGTGGTCAAAAATAGAATCTCTCTTCATTGAACAAAACTCGGGGAGACTGGGAAAAGGAGGTGGGAGAGGGGAAGAGAGAAGGTGGGAGTGGGGAGGGCAACTACAATGATCAGAGGTTTGGAAGAGGTCCCATATGAAGAAAGGCTAAAGAGACTGGGACTTTTCAGTTTAGAAAAGAGGCGACTGAGGGGGGATAGGATAGAGGTCTATAAAAGCATGAGTGGGGTGGAGAGGGTGCATCAAGAAAAGTTCTTCATTAGTTCCCATAATAGGACGACTAGAGGACACCAAAGGAAAGGAATGGGTAGCAGGCTTCAAACTAGTAACAGAAAGTTGTTCTTCACAAAGCAAAGAGTCAACCTGTGGAACTCCTTGCTGCAGGAGGCTGTGAAGGTTAGAACTAGAACAGAGTTTAAAGAGAAGTGAGATCAAGTCATGGAGGTTGGGTCCATGGAGTGGTATTAGCCAGGGGGTAGGAGTGGTGTCCCTGCCCAAAGTTTGTGGAAGGCTGGAGAGGGATGGCACGAGACAAATGGCTTTGTCACTGTCTTCGGTCCATCCCCTCCAGGGTCCCTAGGGTTGGCCGCTGTCGGCAGACAGGCTACTGGGCTAGACGGACCTTTGGTCTGACCCAGTACAGCCATTGTAAGCTCAGGGCTCAGGGTCGGGGGTCTCAGTGGACCACCTTGATTTTCATGCACACCTGCTCCTGGGTGGCCAGGCTGGCAGCTCTCCTGCCCTAGACAGCTCCTTTCCTGTGCCTAGTGCGGAGGTCGTGGACGAGGTCCATGATGTCCGCACTAGACCAGGCGGGTGCCCGCCTCTTGCGGTCCCGGGCAAGCTCCCGGGAGCTGCCAGCCTGGTCCCGGGAAGAGGGGGAGGGCTGGGGGGCATCGGGTGGCTGGCTCGAGCCGTGCTAGGTGCAGGGTCTGCTAGCTGGGTGCTGGCAGGCTTGCACCTGGCATGGGCACCCTAGCCTGCCCGTGCCCCTTTAAGGGGTCTGGGGCCGGGAGGTGGGCAGTAGAGTTTCCCTGGTGTTGGCCAGAGTGGCCACCAGGGAAAGCTGGGGAGGGCTAGCCTCCCACTAGTTCGAATTAAGGGGCTACACACCCCTTAATTCAAACTAGTAAGCTCGAACTAGGCTTAGTCCTCGTAGAATGAGGTTTACCTAGTTCGAACTAAGCGCTCCGCTAGTTCGAATTAAGTTCGAACTAGCTGAGCGCTAGTGTAGCGCCTATCAAAGTTAATTCGAACTAACGTCCGTTAGTTCGAATTAACTTTGTAGTGTAGACATACCCTCCGAGACTCAGACTAGAATGCAAGCTTCCTGGGACCCAATACATGGCTCTAATCACTAGAGAATAGTTCCCCTTTCCACTACACTATCAATCCCAAGCACACAGAGAAAGAGCAATAGCTATTTTTAATACACCATTCTGGGTGGGGAATGAGGGAATGCCAGCAATAACTCTCGTTTCCTTTAAGCTTGTGGAAAGGCACCAAAGATTTCTATAAACCCCGTTTGAGGTGGGTAGTTGGAGGCAGCAGCAAGCTGACCAACTCCCCGCAGCTGGTTTGCACGTACTTGAGGGAATCTAACACTGTCTGGCGATGCTCAGCAGCTTTCAGGCGGATCTGCTCCCGAATGAGGTCGGCATTCTCACGCTCAGCCTTTGCGCGGGCGCGGACTTCCGCTTCGATACGCAGCATCTCATTCTTATGCCGCAGCTCCATCTCCCGCTCCACAGTGGCTTTAGAAGAAACAAGAGGGTCAGAAATTACTCTAGGCATTATCCCAAAACCCAGCTTTGGGGAAAGGGATAAATATCGGCTTTGCTGCACGTCAGATGGGTGCGACCTGACGCTAGGTTTCAGTGGTGACTGGCCTCCACAAGAGGAAGCAAATCAATATAACGGCTTGAAAGCCAAGCCTAAGAATCCTCCCTCTTTTGAACAAGGAGATGGTCATCTCTGTAATATTTAGGCGGGACTGTACTAAGAATCATCATTCCATTCAGGGAACATGCTACCAAGAGAACACACTAAACTCCTTTGTGGAGAGCAGAGCAACGAAAATAACGAGGGCGAACGTGGCATCAGAGAACAATAAGAAAACTCTACTTAGACTGGTGGAGTTTGGATGCCTGAGGGGGGCATCCGTTGCACAAAGGGAAGGGTGCACACGCCCAGGGTGTGCAACTAGGAATAATGGAGTGAAAGCAAAGAATCAATGTAAGCAAAAAACTTACCCAAATGCAAAAATGACTAGACTATGGACAGGGCTGGCAGAATGCCCTTTTTTCCTAATTTCAAAATTGAATATTTTATTTTTAATACTCAATTAGCTATTTTTATTTTCATAGCTATTGGAAATTAAGGGGCAAGGAAGCTAGGGCAGAGCTGACAGCAAGGCAACCGGAGTCTCCGTACACAGTAGAGAAGCCCAAGACACACATGGGAAAGGTGCAGGGAAGGCTTTGGTCCTGGCAGTGTGGAGCAAAGACCCTGTCCAGGACTGTGAGAATGACAAACCCTGGCACGGGGGAGGCCACTGTGGGGCTGAATAGCACTGGAAGCCGTCTGCCTACCTGCTGTCATGGGAGTGAGGGCACAGGCAGCGCCAGTGATGGCACAGAGGGATCCCTGACCTGCTGCAGGGCTACTGACATCCAGCCCCTGTAGGTACAAGGGGGAGGCCGCACACCCAACAATGGTCACCAGCTGATTTTTTTTTTGTGCTGATTTCAGCATGTTACCTGAAATCAACACTGGCCAACAGTTATCCATAGGGATGTAAGCGACTAATTGACTATCCAGTAGCAAAGCTTACTGCATAGTCGACACTCTAGTCGACTAGTTGCTTCCCCCCTTGCGGCCTCTATCACAAAGAGGCAGCGGGGGGAGGGGGGAAGGAAGAGGAGCGGGTGCTGGGGGGGTGCGGGGGGGGAAGGGCGGCGTTCCAACTTTGAAATCTACTCCACATGGCATTTTAAACTTTGAATGTACAAGAGTCCCCCTTGTACATTTCAAAGAGGAAGCACCCCATGGAGCCTGGAGTGAGCAGGACTCCCTGCTGGCCCAAGGCTCCATGCGGTGTTTCAACTTTGAAATTCACAAGAGTCCCCACTGGGACTCTTGTACATTTCAAAGACGAACCCGCTAGTTCTTATCGAATAATTGAAAAGTTGATGGAAATCCCATCCACTGTTCGATTAGTTAATTCATCAAAATTTAGCATCCCTTGTTTTCAATTCAAATCGAATCCTACCATCCCTAATTCTGAAACAAATCTCCTAACAAGGCCCATCGAGATACTTAAAATAGGAGACAAAACACTAGAGGATACATTAGAGGGGAGATACAGTGCTCCAGGGAAGCAAAGGGAACCGGATGACTTTACAGATCCTTTCCACCACTGATTTCTGAGAGAAAGCCAGTGCACAAGCAGGACAGGCAAACAAGATACTTAAAATCAACACTGGATTTCAAGTATTAATGCCCAGTGAAGTCCTAGCCAAACACCATATTGATCTCAATGGTTCCTGATTACATCCTGAGGATGGGAAAGCTGGTGGTGCTACAATATTACTAGAAGATTTACCCGGTTTTGCTCAGGTCCTTAATACAATTAATTTTTTTTTTTTTTAAAGTAAAATGAAATCGTACATGTTTCATTTCAATCACTGCTCTGGGGTGGGGCTGGGGAGGAGGAGTTGACTAGGCAGGCTGCCCCTAGGAGAGAGGACTACCCCAGCCCTCTCACTGCAGCAGCTTGGAGCCAGGGGAGAAGCGCCTCTCTATGGCCACTGCAGCTCCAGCAGGCATGGCTGGGGGAGGGGTGTGTTCCCCCCCGACTGGGGCAGGTCCAGATTCGTCTGCCCCCTGCGCTCCCCAGCCAGAGCGAGGAATGCAGCCAACTGTGCACTTTCCCTTTGCTCCCTAACGAAGGGGAACAGCCAACAATTTTCCCGCATGAATGTGGGAGACAGGGAGGAGAAAGCTTCAGACCCTTTTGCCTTCTCCTACAGGCAACTGGGGGAATGGGAGGCTCAAGCCATTTCAGACAGGTGATGGGGTCCCCCAGCCAGCTCCTTTCACCTGCCTGGTCATTTTCACTTTGCTTCTCAGAAAACCACAGAAATCTCATTCCAGGCACATCCCATTTTCCTGGTATAATCAAACACTGCCCTTGCTTTAAGTTATGGTATAAGGAAACTGTACACCGAATCTGGTGGTCCTAGTTCTTATAGTTTAGGAAGAGTTCTTGAACAAACACACAGATTCTCTCAAATACATACTAGACTAGACCAGTGTTTCTCAATCAGTGGTACGGATATCCTTAGGGGTATGCGAGACATCTAGGGGGTACGTCAACAACTGACATTTGGAGAAAATTGAATTGGTTTTAATTTTTATAGCACTGTATTATTTTTGTACTTTTTATACCCAAAAATTTCACCACCAGCCTGGCTACAATTAAGTTGTTTAAACAAATGTGTTGCAATGGTAGGAAAAATTGTGTATGTCTGAAAACTGTAGGTACTGGGGGTATTTATAATCAGGGCTCGCCAAGTGGCGGCGAGCCCCACTCGCCAGCCACGCGGTTCTGCGTTCTGCACATGTGCAGATCGTTCTGCGCTGGCTCTTCCGGGTTGTAATCTACTCGCCATGAGCAAGTAGATTACATTATTTGTCAAGCCCTGTTTATAATTATTATTATTTTGAAAAAGGAGTACTTTATAAAAAAGGTTGAGAATCACTGTAATACACCAACCTTTCTTGGTCTAGTCCAGTGTTCAGCCACTGGAGGCCACAGTCGAGTGTTTCATTTAAACAAATGTTCTCTATAGTCAAGTTTAGCCTTTCCCAGAAAGGAGCTGCAGACACCAGTAACTCTAAGGCAGTGGTTCCCAAACTTTTCGGCATCACGCCTCCTTTTTGATCTTTGAAAAACCCTCATCCCCTCCCCCGCCTCCAAGTAGCAGCAAAACTTGAGCAAAAAAAGAACTGACTGGGGCAGCAAAATTTGATTGGAGGGTGGGGAGGAGGCTGGGTCACCTTGCACCCACCCTGGAATTTCTTCACGCCCCCCCAATTTGGAAACCCATGCTCTAAGGGCTTATCTAGAGGTTTCCATAGTTCACAGCAAGGTGGGATGCAAATCTACCCTGCACTGTCTGCGCAGACACTGCCAACAAGCCTTTACAGTGCCATAAGTGCACTTTGATCTACTCTGCTTTGAAACAGGAGTGGATCAAAATGCACTAGGGAACTGTTCATGTGTGTTAGCAGGGTACACAAGGACAGTTAGCTTGCAGTAGGCTAGTGAAGGTCGAGTAACATCTCAGCTGGTTGTGAACTACACATTCATGTAGACAAACCTGAAAACTAGCCATGATCTAGCTGCTACTTACAGACACTGCATTTTGAACCTTTGGATGACATACCAGCGAGTACGTACTTGCACTCCAAATGCAGTTCAGTGTTTGCTCCGCAGAGCCAATTAAATCCCAACCCCAAAGGGAAAACTGAAATTTAACGTTACCTCGCCTCATTGCTTCCTGCTTCTGCACAGATTCTTCCTGCTTCCTCAAGTTCTCCTCATTAAGGAGTTGCTACAAAGAAGAGATCACAACAAAAGAAGATTTAGGTTGTGAGAAAAGGCAAAACAGAAAAATGGAAAACTGTTTGTAGTTTTCACACACACTAGCTGTTTTAAGGTCACCAATCAACCTAAAACACATGCAGACCAAAACATTACAAACATTCTGGGGAAAGAAAAAAAACAAAACAATCCTTAGAATTAAATATGTTCTTCCTATGAACCCACCACCCCATCACCAAGACTCATATTCAGGATCTCATGCTCTCCCAGCTATTTCTTGCTTCTTTGCGATATTTGCTGTCAGTTTCTTTTGCGTCACACTGAAGCCTGCTAGGCTGGGAATGCAAAAACCCTGAGGCTGTGCAAAAAAACGAAGCCCTCGCATCATAGTGGTGAATAGCATCAGTCATTAGGTCATGAGGATTGAGCATCATTGCTCCAGGTGAAGTTAATATGGATCATCTAGGCTCTCAGCAGTTTTATAAGACAAAATATCTTACCTGCTGTCGCAGCTGCTCTTCGTAGCGCTGTCTTGCCAGCTTGTCCTGATATTGGGCCCTCTTCAAAAAAGAAAAGAGAAAATGCACAAACATTAAGGTTATTCTTGTATCCCTGCTCAAATCAGTAACGAGGCTTGGAGAAAACAAAGTGAAGAAGATCAGCATCTGAAAAACAACACTGCCAAGGTGTGAGACAGTCAGTCCTAGACCAGTGGCAAAAAAAGCTGAAGGTGTATGGCAGCGGGGATTTGAAGTTATGATAAATGAAAATACAGGGCTAGTGACGAATGCTTCAAAGCATCTGGAAATCTTTGCTTTTCCCATGGATAAAGCACGTTCTCAGCAAATGGCAAGGATGTTGTACCTTAACGTCAGTCTGTCAGCAATAAGAATAAAAGCTGAACTGCATTTTCCCGGTTATAACCCCTCATGTACCCCATCAAAAAGTACAGCAGCCAATTAATAACCCAGAATTTGATTTTTCTTTTCAAGATGGTAACTTCCTGAGTTCTTTCTACGGGGTTAAATTCCGGAAAACTTGAGAAGCAGGGAAAATTAGAGGCAACCTGAGGTGGCACTCCAAGTAACTTTGGATTCATTTCATTGTCCAGACTACAGACATGCTATATAAGCCAACAGTTTTCAATTCTTCTCTTACCATGATGTGTACATAGAATCCTAGAACTCGAAGGGACCTTGAGAGGTCATTGAGTCCAGTCTCCTGCCCTCATATAAGGACCAAGCACTATCCAGATCATCCCTGATAGGTGTCTATCCAACCTCCTCTTAAATATCTCCACTGATGGAGATTCTACAATCTTCCTAGGCAATTTATTCCAGTGCTTAACCACTCTAACTGGAAGTTTCTCCTAATGTCCAACCTAAACCTCCCTTGCTGCAAGTTAAGCCCGTTGTTTTTTGTCCTGGGGTACATGCAAGCTACAATGCACCCCAGAACTTTTACACCATGTACTGCAGCACTTAAAGATGATTCAAAGGCAGAGCCTAGTAACTGGTATAATTTACTTGATTCTCCAGGATGTCTGAGAGACTGCTACAAGTGATGAGGCAAACCAGCATCAATGGAATGCCAGAACTGGGGAATGAGGCAGATTCAATTGGGGATGCACTCCCCTTAAGGACAGCAACCCCCAGGTGGAGAACAACTGTTGTAACTGCAGAAGCCTATCATGGTGTTTTGCTAGCTGGAATGGGAAACAAGCCAGCCATCAGATCTGCTGGCTTCCCCCAGTTTCCTTACCGCTTGATGCTGTCTGGTTTCTTCATTTAGCGTTTTTCTTCTCTCCTCTGCTTGTACTCGGATCTGGTCATTCTTTAGCTGCTCAATGGCCGCTTCATATTCCTATGAGAAAGACGTCAGCTGAACACAAAAGCCTCTAGAAGGCTACAAACTATGACATTCTTCAGAATAGTCCTTCTAGTAAGTTTCTGTTCCTTGGTGGGGTGATCTTTCGAAAAGAAGGATGTAGATTAGGCAGATTGAAAGTGCAAATGAAGCACGGATTTAAATATTCCGTGCTTCATTTGCATATTCATGTCCGATCATTGTTTTGAAAAAGGGTATTTCAAATGTGAAACCACAGTCTAGCTGCTGTTCTTTTGAAAACAAACAAACAAACAAAAAAAACCCTTTTTCGAAAGATCCAGTACTCATTTTTTCAGGAGTACAGGATCTTTTGAAAAAGGGGTTTTATCCCCCCTGAAAGAACCGCATCTAGACTCTGGTTTCAATTTCGAAATACCCTTTTTCGAAACAGCGATCGGACGTGAATACGCAAACGAAGCACAGGATACTTAAATCCACGCTTCATTTGCTCTTTCGATCAGGCTCATTTACATCCCTCTTTTGAAAGAGGGATGTAGTCTAGACAAGCCCGGAGTTAAGATGCCTGGTCTTTTCTGATTTTGCATTTTGCAAAATGTCACATGCACATGCCATATTGAGATGACCAGATGCCCCATTTTTAAAGGGACAGTCCCATATTTAAACCCTCCTGCAGGGGACCCTTTTTCTTAAAAATGGGCAAATTGTGGGGTAGTTTGTTTCTCTCCTCCCATCAGTACTGATGGGTCCTACTGCTGAGCAGATCCTTGCTTGTCAGGCTGGCCACCCATCAACGGTGAGTTCGGGAAGGGGTGTTGAGTGGCAAGGCTGGTGGTCAGGCAAAGCTGCGACATGCATGGCCGGCGCGACTCCTTACTGGTCCGACAGTGCAGTCCCTGCTGCGAGCAGACTCTTGGCCAGAAGGCTCACGCCCACAGGCTATTTGCTTGGGTGGCTGGTTACGCGTTGCCTCAGCTGCCCACTCATCAACCCTATACATGCTCTCCCTCTCATTGTCCCCTTCCTGATGTATCCTTCACCCATGCCCCCATACCAATGCTCCAGTGGAGTAGGTCTGCTCCCAGTGCTGCATGGTGAACCAGCCCCAGGTTGGATCATTCAAGCTCATCAACAGCCTGGGTGTCAGGCTCCCTCCTTCCCCCGCTGACTCTTGTTGGGCTGGTGCTTGGGGAAAGCTCAGCCCCTTCAGCCAGGAAGCTAGCAAAGCTCCACACAGCACTGGCACAAAAATGTCACTCTGCCGTTAGCCAAGCTCTGGAATGGCAAGAAGGAAGCCCTTTCCAGCCTATTCGCACCAAAACCCTGCATAGCAAATGCTGCATAGCACCCCCTCTGACTCTCTCCCTGCAATGATGCTTAGCACCCTCTTCACGCTCTGTCCCACCAGAGCCATCTCTCTGGCCCGGTTCGCTGAAGCCTCTGCAGTCAAGTTCCCTGGTGCACAATGCATCCTAGGGTTTATCCCCCTCCTGCCCCGCTGTAGGCAGGGGACAGGAGGCAGCTGGGTTATGTCAGTGGCCAGCAGCAGCATGGATGTATTAACCGCCTTTCTACACTGTACAAGCAGGAAGGGGCAAGACGCTTCTAGCCACAGGGAAGCAGTGAGGGAGGGTGGAGGAGGGAAAAGATGACCTCTGCAAAATACAAGCTAGGTCATCCCTACTCTCTGCCCCCCCAGGCTGGAAGCAGATCCCATCCCCTCCCTTCCACACATTTAAGTATCTGTCACATTTTGGCATGAACTCTGACAGAAATTTGAATGGGGGGAGGGCCCTGTGCGCCCCCCGTGTTACCCATGAACAGGGTTCGACAAATAATACAATCTACTCGCCACGGACGAGTAGATTGTAACCTGGAAGAGCCGGGTTCGGGCGATGTGCGCATGCGCAGATCGCCGGACAGTGCGGCTGGTGAGCAGGGCTCGCCGCTGTTCGGCGAGCCCTGCCCATGACGACCCCAGAGCCAGGTACCAGGAGAAGTGAGTCCCTCTCAGGGGTCCAGCCAGGCATGGTGGGTGGGGAGCACTGGGCGGGGGGCGGTTGGGGCAAGTCAGTCAGCCCTATCCCCATGTGAGAGGTGTAAAAGTGTGTGAGCCCACATCACCGCTGCCTGTGCAAACCTTTAAAAATAAGAAGGTAAACAGAGACCCAAGCGACACAGGATTTCTTTTTAATAGGGGCTCAGTCAACTTGATGTTAATTTGTGTTTGTACTGCATAGTTCTGAATGTTTGATTGCCACTGACTTGAATATGAGTAATTTTACCAGGTGTCCTGTATTCAGCATAGAGGAATATGGTTACCCTAACCATACTTGAGGCTCAGATACCACAAATGAGGCACTGAGAAAATATATGTATCTATTGCCATTGTGGCTAAATGAAACTCTGGGGACTACCACAGCAGCCACAAAATACCACAAGTTCTTAACATGGACACAAACCCTGTAAAAGAGCAGAAGTTAGTCCAGCTGCAACGCTGCATTTCCAGACTCTTTTTTAAAAATAAATGATAAGTAATGAAAATGCTGGGAAAAGCAGTGTGCTAAAAGTGAACTTCTCCGCACAAGTAGTAGTGAAACGATCCTAAGCAGATTGCTAGACAATTGATGGCCAAACTCATCCAAGGATATGAGGAGAGATGTAGCAGGCATGAATCTGATCCCAAGGCTTAACGTACCTTAACTTTGGACTGCTGCTCCAGTTGCAATGTCTGTTCCTGCAGCTGAGCAAGATTAAGAGCCTCTTTTGCATGGCCTGAAATAATAATGTTGTTTAAGAACTTGTTCCTGTAGAACTTGATCCTATTTTTCTAAGCAAACAGCGCCCGTGAAAGATGTCATTTTTGGCTCTAGAAACTCAGCTCTTTACCCACAAAACTTACAGTCCAGGCACTAGTCACATGATGCCAAGTCAAAAGGGCAGTGAGTAATTGTTTGATGTAATCATGTGCAATAGCTGCCTGAAAGCAGCTAACAGATGCAACTATTTTTGAAGCACAGGCAGGGAATCTAAAGCCCAGGGATCAAATCCGGCCCTGAGGCTCCCCTCCACCATTGAGGAGCCTGCACTGGCACTCAGCCCCATGGCCCTCCTGCAACTCCCCATGTGGGGCTAGAGAGCCAGCTTCCCACTGTGGGGGAGTCCCATGCCTTGCAGGCTGGAGTTGTACTGCCTATCCCTTCCCCATGCTGGCACAGCAAAGCGCTGACTGGAGGCTTTTGCCCCTATTGCTCCAACTGCCTGTGTTTGTGGTCAATAGGAGCAGCAGGAGACAGTGCCTGTGACACAGAGCAATGTGTGTCCCCAGATAGCTGCATTGGGTAAGTACATCATCATCCAAACCCTGCACCTTCACTTACCCAGACCCCCTCATCCCCAGCCCACTCCTGCACTCTCTCTCCCACCCAGACCCCACACCCAAGAATGCTTCCTGGCAAACCCCTCCACACACTGAACCCCTCATTTTTGGCCCAGCCCCACCCTAGAGCCCATGGGCCCCCACAAAATCCATAGCCTGGGCCCCCTTAGTGGGGAATGTCTTTCTGCTTCTCAGTTGGGGGCCGCATAAATGGGTTTTTTTTTTTTTTTTTTGGTGTGTGCTTGCTTCTCACTTGTGTGGCCCAGGACTGATTTTTCTTGCAGTCAGTGGCCCCCTATCCAAAAACGGTTTCTGACCCCTGCTTTAAAGAAACTACCGAGTGTTTAAAGCTTTCAAGAAATGTGTTTTGTGTGTTATGTTCTTCAAAACTGTTGAGTCCCCTCACTTCAGGCCAGGAACCTTCATCACCCTCAAATACTCCCCACTCTTTTACTCCCCAAAAGAAAGGAATATTTAAGTGCTCAAAAATGTATGCATTATAATTTGGTAATTTACTCTTTATCATAATGAGACTCTGAACCAAATGTATGAATAGAAGCGGGGGGAGGACTGGACACAGGAGACAGAGTCAGTCACTTCTAGGTCACAAATCTGAAACCGATGCAGGTCAAAGGTCGCACAAAGTTATTAGCAGCAAATGGCAGGTAGCTTGTGTAAATTCATTGGCGGGGAGGGAGAGGGGTTCAGCCCAACTTTCAATAAACCAGCTTCCATCAACAGAACTCTCGTGAACCCCAACGGTCACAAAGCACGGGCAGGGTCACCAGGACAGGGCTGCTGCCCCGCCACAGAAAAGGTCTCGCCAAGGCAAGGAGACACATGAACTGGGCGACCCTGCGAAGCGGCCAGCGCGGTGCCAGCCTCGGGCCCAGACTCAGAGGCTCCGGAGCGGCGAGTTTTAGGCTGTCGCCAGTAGCGCGCGATGGGCACCATGACGCCAAGTCACCTCGCCCCCCCCCGCGGCCATCAGGACCCGTGTTAATGCGGGACCAGCTGGGGCCTGGCGTTTGGGCAACTGACGCTCAGAATAAAGTCAGCTCCACGCTGCACCCGTCACCAGCACCCGCCTCAGGGCAGCAGCCTGCGGCCCAGCGCCTCCCCCCCAACCTGGCCGGGAGTCCCCAGCCGGGCGCCCGCCCCCGAGCCCAGGCATCACCCCCCGGCCAGCGAGACCCCGGCCCTGCCATGCGGCATTACCCTGGTAACCATCAGCCCCCCCGCGCCTCAACCCCAAGTACCCCCCCCCCCCCCCCCGACTCACGGGACGCCTCCAGCTCCCGGGCCGCCTTGGCCGCCCGCTCCAGCCCGGTGGGGTCAAAGTTGCTCCATTTGTCCTTGGGCGTGTGCCGGTCCCCGGCCCCGTCGCCCGCTGCGGGGCCCCCGGCGGAGGGAGGGGGCGGCAGGGCCAGGCCTGCCCCGCCCGGCCCCGCGTCCCCCGTCGCGGGGGGAGAGCCCCGGTTCAGCCCGAACAGCCACGACATGGTGCCCGCGCCACCGCCGCCGGGAGCCAGCCACACGCGGAGCCGCCGCCGCTTCCGCCGCGCAGGCGCGGCGCCGCCCTCCCTGCGTCCATTGGAGCAGAGCAAACGGGCCGCACCACGGCGTGGAACTTCGGATTGGCTACGCTGGGAATGACCTCAGCACGTCCCTCGAGGAGGCCCCGCCTCGGTCACGGGATCCCCTTCCCGACTTCCGATTGGTTCGATGCTGGAGCGGGACGCTACGCGCCGGCTGGGAGGAGTCATCCGATTGGTTAGCGAGGTCGCCGAGGGGGCGGGACTTCGAGTTCAGGATGGGAGGGGAGAAGGGACAAACGGGAAGGAAGCAGGCCGGCGCTTCCCCCTAGCAACGAGAGTGTTGGGGGGCGTCGCTAAGGAGGGAAAGCAGCCGGTTCCGGACATGGCGGAGAAGGCGCTGGGGGTGCGGGGCCGCGGAGCCCGCATTAGGTACCGGGGCGGGGCTGAGAACTGGGGGAGTGACCTGCCGGCGGGAAGGGGTAGGAATCCCACGGGAGCGAACCCCCCGGAGGCAGGGCGAGGAGCCCCAGGGCGGGGGGAGGGGAGCAGGAGCCCTAGGGAGGGACGCCCCTCGATCAGGAACCCTGGGGAAGAGCTACCCCCCCCCCCAAGAGAAGGTGGACCCCCCGACCCCGGGGAGGCGATACTGACCTCCCAAAGAAAAGGGGCAGGAACTTCAGGGGAGAGAGCCCAGCAGGCAAAGGGGGGGGGGGATCAGCCCCAAGGAAACGACCCCCAGAGGGATGGGGATATGAACCCTGTCGTGAGAGCTTCAGGGCTCTCCTGCTTTATAATGTCCTTCTCTAGCTCCTTCTAAGCCAGGTGCTCGGAGTGCTTTGCATGCATTAATGAATTCATTCTTACACATGCTTCACAGAACAAATGCTAGGTACAAATGACAAAGCTGGTGCAGAGAGGAAAGGTGATTTGGCCAAGATCACACAGCAGCTCAGTGGCACAGCATTGGATCTAGGCAGCTGGCTTTCCCACCCTCTGCTCTGATGGTTCCACACATCATATTGTACCATATTCACACATTTGAGGAATTAATGAAAATTGATTTGCAGCGATTGTTTCCAGCAATGCCATTGCTTCCCAAGAGACAGTGGAGAATGTTAAATTAATTTATCCTGAAACAGTCAATCGCCTTATAAAAGAGAAATAAATGGTTCTGCAGAATGTCCGTTTATTTATGACAACAAAAGGTAAAGAGAAAGATATATGAATAATGATAAGGGTTTCTTTTGCCAGATAAACCAATGGTGGTTTTACTCCAGAAGGACTGGAAAAGACAGCCTAGATCTAGTGACCAAATGAAATGTTTCAGAGGAACGAAAAACTCACGAATAAAGCACCTGCTGATCAGCTCATACCTGTAAATATTTAGAGCATAGAAACTAAAACCATGAAGAAAAACAAACTTTCTAGGTTCAGAGTGATCCAGACTCTGCTCTCAAATAATCAGTTCTTCAACATTTCAACTCCACTGACTTATTAAATTCCTAGTAATTTACTTTGATATAAATGAAAGGAAACAATTCATGTCTGCTTCTGTCTTTCAGTTTCCACAATAACCATGTACTTCAGAGCTGAGACACCATGGGAGGCTGCTATTGCTGGAGCCTGTGTTAGACATAATTCACAGCTGAATAGAGACTATTATGCTTAGTTAGACTACAGTGGACATTTCCACCAGTTTCAAGAGTAACACAAACACATACAACACCTGTTATTCAATTTTAAAAAACCACTCAACACTAAAATGTTGTTTTTTCTTTAAAGAGAGAAGCCAAACAAATTCTTTAGCAGCACCCAGAAAACTACTGCTACTCACCACCAAAACCTGAGAGGGCTGGAAAAGAGCCAGATACTGCACAGCAACGAGGAAGAAACTTCATTATTTAAAAAACAAATTGGTAGGATATAAGATAAATCACGATAAAGTCATCTCTTTGACAGTGGGGGCTCTCTTTTTACACAGTATATCTTATCTGGAAAAGACTCTGGGCCCTATTCAGGTTTCAAGTTCATGTAAATCAGTACATTGAAACCAATGGAACCAACCAGTTCCAGTGAATCACATCAGGATAAGGACCACTTTATTTAAGCTATAAAAGATTGATGTTCAAGGGATCTCTGTTGTGTTTATATGTATTTATCATAAACATACAAAATACAGATCTTTTAAATCCAAAATGAGAGCAAATATGTTTTACCAAAGGATTTAAAAATTGTGTTAAGTATTAACTCACTTAATCCTGTTCTATATTTTATATCAAGAATAATGATGGGGCTTTTTTACAGGAAGCAGTGCTGTGGAGTGTGGTCTAAACATCAGGACTGATGAAGCTATACTGTCTAGGGCTAACAAACTTGGCTGTTTTCATAGGGTTGCCAGACGGTTTCACCAAAAGTACCGGACCCTTTCCCCTCCCACTCCACCCCCCCTTCCCAAAAAAAAAAGTGCCGGGAACATTTTGTTGAGGGAGGAAAAAAAACCAAACATCCTGCCTAGCTGCCAAAAATGCAGTTGCAGCCCCTTTAATTGCTCCCCTGCTACTCCGTGTTTCCATCAAACACCAAGCCAGGAAAAGCAGAAAATACCGGATATTTTATATGTCTGGTATTTTTTCGATTTATTTACCGGACAGAAGGTGCAAATACCAGACTGTCCGGTTCAGTACCGGACACCTGGCAACCCTAGTATTTCATAGGCCCTGATCCTGCAAATACTTACTACTGGGCCTACTGCTTATACCCTAGTACTTCCCTGGAGATCATGGCACCTTTCTCAGTAGTGAACACTATAGTCAGTAGTCAGTTTTCACAGGGTTCATCCCACAGCACATGAAGTGCTCTGAGATCCTTTGGCATGAAAATCCCTAAGAGCTGTAAAGTTATTGGGCCATATTCTATGCCACAATTATAATGATATGGATAGTGCTTTAAAAGGGGGATAATCCCAAAATACCAATAGTAATCCTCAAAATGACTCTCTCATATCCAGGTTGTTCTATGGTCAGTTCTCATATTTTCAATACTTACCCTGATTGTCTTTTGTTTGCAGCACATTATACAACACCCACACCATACTAGTAGAACTGTGTACCACACAATATGTATAGTACATAGAATAATTCTATCCCTGTGGGGCTGTGAAGCTTAGTTTGTGAAGTGCTGTGAGATTCTTTGACAGAAGTACCTATACTATCACTGGAAAAACTTAAAAAACAACGAGTAGTCTGGCAGCACGTTAAAGACTAACAAAACATGTAGGTGGTATCATGAGCTTTGGTGGGCACAACCCACTTCTACTACCATTGTTATTTCTGCACTGTGCTAATATCGGCTGATAATATACAGCAATCTACTGGTATAATTAATAGCATTTCCTAAATACATATTTTTTTCCCACCTAGAAACTAGCTTGTCTCCATATATAGAGGCGAGTCCCACCATTGATGACTTAGAAGAAAGTTTGCGGAAACTTAAAGTTCAGGTGGACAGCTTAGCTTCAAGTCTGAGTTTTGACCCTGATCAAGACTATGCCATAGAGTCTGGCACAACAGTCAACTCAAGCACCTTCAATTTTATGTGGCCAAGAGTTAATAATGGGTCCTATGGAGAGGCAGACATTGGAGATTCACCGACACAATCTGCAGAGTCAGCGTGGTTTCTGAACCCAAGACATTTAGTCAAGCCACTGGGAGAATATCCGGCACTAACAAGCTTAGGCCTTCCAACATTCTCCACATCATCGGTCAACCGTGTGCCAGGGCTCCTGGGGAGTGAGATTGCAAGTCGGAACTATTTGCCATCACTGGATCTTGCACATACAGAATCTTTCCCAGTGAAGCTCGGTGCTCCTCATGTGATTGGAGTCAGGTCGTTGTTGCCCCCTAAAATCCCAGTGCGGGATCGCTCTCCTGAGAGGGTCACGTCTCCCTTAGACAGAGGCAGGTCCCTCTCCTTTGATCGTTCTGGGACCAACCGATCCCGTTCATTCTCTCCGGCTCCCAAAAGAACCCGCTGGCTAAGATCTCGCTCACAGTCACCTAGACCCATCTGGAGACCAAATTCTGCTAAGGCAAATGCCTGTGCCCAGCCTCCACCAAACTTTGGCAGGTCCAGATACAGCAGAAAGAAAACGGCTTCAACCAGACAATCACGATCCAGAATATACAAACCAGGAGCCCTGGCTGCCAGGTCCTGTACTCCAGCCAGGATGAATTCAAGGGGAACAGTGAACTATTCTTGGAGCCCTTATAGTCTGCCCTCCACTGCCGTATCCTCACCAACAGCTCAGGAGATTAACGAAAGGTAAGAACAGGCTTGCGGGGAGATTCAAGCTTTCCATGAGTTCTTCCTGTCAGCATTAGTCTAGCACATCTTACTAGATAACTGTCAAATGTGACTTTGGTCCATATTCCACACTGGTTTGTCCAAATAGTGAACCAAACACAAGAAAATACGTCTTATTCCCAGGCTACATTTTAATTTGTTACCTTAGGGCTTCATCCAGAGTCTTTCCATTAGACTTTAAATGGATTTGGACTCAGTTCCAGGAGTGTTTACTTTAAAACAAATAACCTAAGTCAGGATTTTACTGTAGCTTTTAATGTAACATTGCCTCTGTAGCCTTTTTTAATGAAAGTGAATTTAGTCATGTTGTATTACACTATTGTGGGTTTGGCTCTGGTGACTACAGTTTAAAGCTCAAAAGAGCAGAAGTCACCTCTTCTACTTGCTTTGGATTTAGTCACTAGCTACACATAAAGGCCAAGATTAGTGACCACACATATATTCACAAGTACAAGGTCTTGTCTGTGTTACAAGTTTTATTAAAGGTACAGTTAAAGTTAGTTATCCATGTGTATAAAAATTCCATAAAAACTACGCACAAAGATAGAAACAGAATCATATTTACCTCTTGAATGATATTCTTATGGTCTGGTGGATGGCTTGCCTATGGAGCATCCATAGAGGGATGGCGCCTCCTGGAGTTTCCTTTAGGGAACTCATTTTAGCCAGTCTAGGAGTCCTAATTTATCCTGTGATTCTGACTCCACCTACACACTTTCCTTATTTGTATTGTATCCCCTAAGAATATTGAAGCACCTCATTTTTCATAGGTTGTTTGTAGCTCTTTTATTCCCATTAGCATTGATGCACAAAGTGCAGCCTGTGGTTAGGGCCTGTCTTAGAACATTGTGACTACCA
Source organism: Pelodiscus sinensis (assembly GCF_049634645.1). Classification (NCBI taxonomy): domain Eukaryota; kingdom Metazoa; phylum Chordata; order Testudines; family Trionychidae; genus Pelodiscus; species Pelodiscus sinensis. The sequence continues at coordinate 17,419,877 of NC_134733.1, read as the reverse complement.
GAGATCTTGTAGTTAAAAATTACTTTTACGGTTAATTTTTAACAATACCACCCATTTGTACATTTTTTTCCATAATCTTGTGGCATGAGACACTTTTTGATCATATACATTAAGCATATTTTCAGCCTGTGGACTAGTGTGACTAAGCTGACACTTTACAGGCATCAGCCTATGGATCTTGCATTTCAGATTTACTTACATACCTAACGCATACTTATCATTTCTAAATACTAGGGCTGTCAATCCTTGTTCACTTATGTGATTAACTCATAAAATTAATGATTAAAAATTAAGTGGTGATTAATCACAGTTTTAATCACTATGCATTCAGTGCTGTAATTAAAATTAATATTTGAAAAAGTAAAAAATACAAAAATAAATTTCAATTAGTATTCTATTTTAACAAAGTGTATTCTGCTCACTTTACATTATTTTAGTACAAATATTTGTACTGTAAAAATGATTAATAAATAGTATTTTTCAATTAATTTCATACAAGTGCTGTAGTGCAGACTTTTTATCGTGAAAGTGCAATTTACAACTGTAGATTTTTTTTTTTGGTTACATAACTGCACTCAAAACTGAAACAATGTAAAACTTCAGCATCTACAAGTCCATTCTGTCCTACTTTTTGTTCAGCCAATTGCTAAGACAAACAAGTTTGTTTACATTTACAGGAGATAATGCTTCCTACTTCTTGTTTACAGTGTCACCTGAAAGTGAGAACCCCCAATCACATGGCACTTTTTAAGCTAGCATTCCAAGGTACAGGTTGGACCTCCAAAACATGTTTCTGGACCAGGGAGTCCTGACTGGGAGCCCCAGTGACAAAAGGGCTGGTGGCCCCGATAGCTCAGTCAGGGCCGTAGCAGCCCCAGTAGCAGCTATGGCAGCCCTAGTAGCGGAGGTGGGGCATGGATGCGGCAACTGCTTCAGTCCCAATAACGGGGCTGGGGCTGGGGATACACAGGTGTTGGAGCCCCGGTAGTGGCGGCAGGGTCGTGGATGCAGGAGCCGCTTCAGCCCAGGTAATGGGGCTAGGGCTGGGTATACACAACCATGGCAGCCCCGGTAGCGGGGCTGGGGATATGGCAGTCCGGGCTGCCGGGGCCACAGCAGCATGGCTGCCCAGCAGGGGGACATGGCCAGGGCTGGCAGTGAGTAGGGGAGGCAGGCTGGGGGGCCAGTAGTAGAGGACCTCCCCATGTCCAGCAAATTCCCTCATTCAGGATCGGTCAGGTCCTGAGGGTGCCGGATCAGAGAGGTCTAACCTGTATTTATGATATAGACATTCTAAATTTTCATATGTTCCTTCATGTTTTAACCATGATTCTAGAAGACATACTTCCATGCTGATGATGCATTCATTAAAATTGTGACTAAATTCCATGGGGAAGAATTGTATGTCTCATGCTCGGTTTTACCTGCATTTGGCCGTATATGCTATGTTATAGCAGTCTCGGAAGATGACCCGGCCCACGTTCGTTTTAAGAATACTTTTTCACTACAGATTTTACAAAAGTCAAAGAATGTACCGATGTAAGATTTCTAAAAATACCTATGGCACTTGACCGAAGATTTAAGAATCTGATGTGCCTTCCAAAGTCTGGGAGGGACGAGATGTGGAGCATGCTTTCAGAAGTCTTAAAAAGAGCAACACGCTGATGTGGAAACTACAGAATCCAAACCACCAAAAAAGAAAATTAAACTTCTGCTGGTCACATGTGACTTTGATGATGAAAATGATCTGCTTTGGATCATTATCTAGCAGAACCCATCATCAGCATGGATGCATGGCCTCTGGAATAGTGGTGGAAGCATGAAGGGACATGAATCTTTATCTCATGTGGTACATAAATATATTGCGATGCTGGCTATAACAGTGCCATGCGAATTCCTGTTTTCACTTTCAGGTGACACTAAACAAGAAGCAGGCAGCATTATCTCCTGCAAATATTTGTCTGAGCAATTGGTTGAACAAGAAGTAGGACAGAGTGGAGTTGTAGGCTGTAACATTTTACTGTGTTTTATTTTTGAATGCAGTTATTTTTGTATAATTCTACAGTTAAGTTCAACTTTCATGTTAAAGAGATTGCACTGCATTACTTGTATTAGGTGAATTGTAAAGGACTTTCTTTTGTTTTTTACAGTCCAGATATTTGTAATAAAAAAAAAAAATAGAGTGAGTGCTGTACACTTTGTATTCCATGTTGTGGCTGAAATCAATATATTTGAAAATGTAGAAAACATCCAAAAACATTTAAATAAATGGTATTCTATTCTTTAACACTGTGAGTAAATGTGTAATCAATCAAAATTAATTTTTTCATTACACAATCAATTTTTTATCATTTGACAGCTTTACTAAATACTGATCACTCTTATACATCTGTAATCCTACAATTTAAATCTGTTTAGCACAGAATGGTTTTATGTAACATGATCCTGTCACCAATGTCATTGGAGGTGCTAAGTATTGTGGCAGGGTAACCCCACTTCTGGGTCCCAGCACCCTACTCAGTCCTTAATCTGGCAGTCTCAGTACTACGCTATTAGCCCTTGGCAGGGTTTGAGCTCTTGTCCCTCAGCTAGAAAGGGCATTGCCCGGGGTCAGCACTGTAAAAACAGTGCTCTCCAGCTCTAAGCTGGATTCTCAGGCTGCCAGGAGAAGGGGGGCCTGAAACCAGTGTTTGGAGCTCCCCCCTCTGCTGTCTCTGGCAATGTTGCGGTTACCTTTCTCATTTTGTCTGGTTCTCTCCCTGTATGCTTTGGTCTCCTCACTCTGCTTCCTCCCCCTCCTTGTGGGGGTGGGGGGGCTTCCTTTTAAAAGGCTCTAAGACAGCATCAAGTGAGATCACCTGGCTGTAATTGATTTACAGCAGCCCTATCTCCTCTGCTCCTGATTAATCAGGGCTGTTGCTGCCTCTTAGAGCTGCTTTTCTCTCTATCTATTGTAGTCCTCCATCCTGACCCTGTCATGCTATTGTTTTAAGAAAAGTGGGTTAACAAATGATTACCTGTGTTATAGGGCAGTCATCCTCACGTTGTCTTGTGCTTTAGAGCTGTATTAGTATACAAAGTCCTATGGTGTGTGTGAGCCAAGATTGCTTTATATATAACAGACTTTACACAGAATCCTGGAAATGAAAAGTTAAAGCTAGTGATAACATTTTTTACTTCTTCTCTCAGACACAGCTCTCTGCTTGAACTAATAGCGCACAATACAACACACCTTTAACTCTGTCCAATAGGGATGTCAGTCTTGCAACACTCTGTTCCGCATCACCATATACAGCCAGATGTCCCCTACCACTTTATCTGGAAAATCACGTGTGTTGTGGGTGAGGGGGCTAGAACTAGAGATGTGAATATTTACCCTGTTATCCAGTAAGCCTCACCCTTAATGGCAATTACGGTTAACCGATGGGGGCTGGAGCAGGCCCCCCACCCACTGTGGATCGGGGGCTGCTCCTGCCCTGCAGAGCCTACCCGGGTGGGGCCAGCTGGTGTCACCATAAGCCCTTCAAAAATCTATTTAGGTGCTCAAAAATTGTACAACTAAACTCACTATTCACTTTGGGCCACAGTTTATAAAATGCCGTGAATTCCCCAGCCAAGAGATGTTCTAGAAATGCAAGGGCTTGCTCTTGTTGGTCAATCAGGTTTTTGCAGACTCTTGCCGAAGGTGCTGTTGGGAGGTCCCTGATCGAAATGTCCCCGTATCAGAAGGAGCTGACTCGACTCAGGCTGGAGCGCCTGCGTGTGGAGGAGGAATGGTTATTAGAACTAAAGAGGCAGCAAGAACTGGAGCGAACTCGGGGTCCAAAGCCAAAATGGTAAGTGCAAATCCTGAACCTTGTGGGTAGTCCAGATGGGTAGGCTGCCCGCTGGGGTTCTCCAAGGGAAAAAGAACCCAGGTCAGATTAAAACTCCATGGCTGCTACTGCATATACAGTGTGGTGGGGAAATAACTTCCCAATTCCCTAGAGTGCTTCAGAAATATTATCATCCCTCTCTGAAATCAAGCCAGTTTTCTCAGGACGTAGGTTTCTGACCTTTATCTCTGCAGGACCCCATATTATGAGCCAAAATGGATCTGTGCATGCACGCACATTTTGTGAGTGCAGATTGGCACTAGGTACTGAAAATGTAAGAGCTACTATTCAACCAGCAGAGGGAGCAAAAGCTAACTAACAAACTCAGAAACCTGAAAAAAATACCAAATAGTCCTGCAGCACCTTAGAGACAGCAAAAAAATGTAGATGGTGTCATGAGCTTTTGTGGGCACAGCCCACTTCTTCAGATGAAGTATTGATGATGCTAATGGAAGTAGCCGTCTCCTCTTGTGCTCCATGAGAGATGGGGCGGAGGAGAGGGGCTCATGGGAGGAGGAAATCAGCATTTGCTAAAGAGTAAAGCTGTAGTGTTAGTGTCTGTAAAGTGGGAGAGTGTTCTGTTAATGTAATGGGAAGTATAGAATCATAGAATACTAGAACTGAAAGGGACCTCGAGAGGTCATCAAGTCTAGTTCCCTGCTCTCATGGCAGAACCAAGCACTGTCTAAATCATCCCTGATAGTTGTCTATCCAACCTGCTCTTAAATATCTCCAATGATGGAGATTCCACAACTTCCATAGGCAATTTATTCCAGTGCTTAACCACCCTGAGAGTTAGGAAGTTTCTCCTAATGTCTATCTTAAATCTCCCTTGCTGCAGTTTAGAGCCCATAAACCAGTCTGTACACGCACAATTACAATTACAGAAGTACTCCAGGACCTCAGCCTTGTTAGTACGTGGACAGATAGTGAGAAATATTTTATGACTGAGTCTCTTAAAGAGCATTTCCCAGACTGAGGGTCACTTGGTCCTGTATGTCCATTAGTGACCTGATGGCTCTGTACCATCCTTCTGAATTGGGCCCTACCCTGGGCAGGTAGTAGCACATTGAGGCTTCCTGTAGACTTAATGAACTTCCTTTCCTCCAGTGTCATGTACAGATCTGTCTCATCACAAGAGGATGATGGAACAGAGTACCATGTGCATCCCACCAGGAAGTCATAGGATATCCAAGAGAGAAAGGCAGGGCTCTGGAGAGGCAAGATTCTCTGCACACAGATATTTGGGGTTGAGGTTAGTTCTTTTTCAGGTCCAGGCATCCGATAGGTTTGTGTGTTGGGTGGAAATTCACAAATACAAAGGTAATGAATGCAGCTTTTTCATGGCTTTCACACTAGCCCAGCTCAGATGGGCGTTTGGAAGATTTAGAGCTCGAAGGAAGAGTCCAGAGGACAAGGGATGATTGGGGGAAAAAAACCACTGATGTGGTACCAAAGCCCTGTGCCTTTTATTGTTAGTCCCCTCTCAGGGACTGTCCAGTACTGTTGTTTCTCTTTTCCAGGTATGAGATGAAGAACTCCCAGTTTCATTATGAAGCCCACAAGAATAATGAGTTGCTGAGGAGCAGCCAGGACTTGCAGTCTGTGTATAACTATAGGCAGGAACTGGCATCAGTGTCCAAGGAATTCCAACAGCATCTGAAACCTGCTCACCTGCACTCTCTCTAATAACAAAAACACATGGGAAGAGCTCGAACTAACCTGTACTGGAAGCAGATGCAAGCAGAGACTCCAGCTTGTAAATTCTGGGATGTCCATGTGCTGCGGTTAATGAACAGGAAACAAGATGGTAGAAAGGAGAATTCTTTGGATCCAGTTGCCAAAGGGCCAGTCCCACCCCGATGCATCTTCATTGCCTTCTGCACTGAATTTGGTTCATTATTGTAAATAACAAATCACAAATTCTATTCATATCTGTGCTCCAGGCCAGCAGAAAATCGTGCTGGCTCTCTGCACAGCAGGGGGTAGGGGACTTTTACCTACGAGGAATGATCCCTAATCAACTTACTTGCAGCATAAAGAACCTTTTAATGAAGTGTTGGGAAAGGCAGAAAGGAAAAGTGAAGGGTCTCAAACCATAGAAAGGTTGGTCTATAATGAGGACATCAGACACAGACCTAAAGCCCTTGCTGTCAGATCCTGCAGCTTGGGAGGATGAAAAGCACAGAATATGGCATTGATTGGCTCGGACATGTTAATAAATAGCAGAATGGCATTTGTTCAGCGTTTCCACTGACTGTATCCTTTTTTTCAACACTTGCTTCCATCAAAGTGCAGTTTAAGAACGAGTCCCCACTCTTCATTTTTTTCTTTAATCCCTTCTGTAATTAACTGCTGGCAAGTAAAGTATTCCAAAACCAGCCAGTTGCCCAGGGACAGCGGCAAACAAAAAGCGAACTGCTTCCTACAGCAACTTATAAATGTTAGCATTTTGGTGCTACTTGATCCCAAGATGCAATGGAAACAGTTCTGGAAACCAAATAAAAGGCAGGCTGGCGCGTTAGTTTGTTTTGAAGATTTTAGCCTGCAGCATCCATTAGTTACACAATTTACAAGCAACCAGTCCCGGGATGATCCGTCTCCATTCTCAAAACAGTATAATTAATTCTGCTTTAATAACTTTCTAATTAACATTTTAAATCCTCCATCAGGGGCATTAGAATATACTGATTGTTTTAATAACACTATCACCAGTTGTCATTGCAAGCAATGGGCTTGAGTATAGGCCTTGGTTTGGAGCACTTCAGCTATCCAGCATAGATAATCTATTTGCTACACTAAAGGCAAAATAGTCTGAGAGGGGAGCTGGGACTAGGGACTCATTTCACAAGTCCAGAAGGGCCCAAATAAAGAAGAAAATTAAAAATGTCTTTTCTCTCCCAGCTCATTTATGTCTGACAAACAGATTGGCATTATCCTCTACTGGAGAGATCAATAGTTGCTGTAGTTGTTTACCTCTCCTGGGGAAGCTACTGCACTAACCTGCCAGTCTCACACTGGGAGAAAGTAACAGAATTACTGAGAATATGGGTACTTCTTTAAAATCCATTCCAGTTCATTTACAGTTGTATTGATCTGCAGTGTATAGGACAGAAAGATACCATGTTAGGCAACAGATCACCCCCCCTTTTCCCATCAGTACCCTTAGATAAATTGAAATGTTTAAAATTACATTTCCTTCTCATTGTTTATACTGGCTTAGCTTTTGCATTTCGGTGCAAGCTTGAAGTGAACCCAGTCGGTTTCACTTGCTTCTCGTGTATTAGCAGGATGCTACTGTGCGTGGGTTGTAAATATCACTGGGAGGTTGGAGTTTAAATAAATAAAACTTTTAATTGAAATAAAACTCCTAACAGTTGTATTAGGTTTTATTAAATTTCCTCCTCCTCCTCCCCCCCTAAAACCACTCCAAAACCTAAACAGTGGGCTATGCTTCCTGACCCCCCTCCCCCCCCCACCTCTAAAGCAGTAAGAGCTGCACTAGAAAATGAACACCTTTACATGATAGACAGTCCAGTGGCCAGAGCACAGGACTGAACATGAGTAGTGCTTGTTTCTTTTCCCAAGTCTGCTACTGACTTGTTGCGTGAACCTGGACATGTCATTTTGTCCCTCAGTTTTCTTATTTCTAAAATGGGGATCATGAGAGTTACCTTTGTAAAGTGCTTTGAGATCAGTAGATAAAGAGGACGATATAGGGCCTAGGTATTATTGCCATGTGGTTGTGCGATGAATTTGTGACTAGAATTTAAGCTATAGGGATTTGTACTATACCTATGTAAGGTTTTTCTGACTGAAAGATGGCAAAACTCCCATGACTTCAGTGGAAGCCAGGATTTCACCCTGTGTGTTGTGGTAGCATGAGCAAATGATCACTGTTAACATATTCTGCATAGTACACATAGGCCAACTCTTTTCAAATGCCTAAATAGGGATTTAGGAGTTTAACTTTAGGCAGCTGTGTTTAAAAAATGTGACTCATTATGTCTTTGTTCAGAAGTGGTTCTTTCATCTCACTAGTTTGTTCTTCCCTTTCATGTGATTGTTTTCTCTTGGGATGACTGTTGTGTAGAAATTCTGTATAAATGAGAAACCTGGATGATTAATAAACTATTGCAGACTCTACCTCATGAATAACCAACATTCCAAAGGTCTGGATTTTGCTGATTCTAGGAACATGAATGAAATGAGGCAGCAAACAGCCCATCTCACAGCAACTTGGGGATTTTTAAAAGACGCTAAGGGATTTGGGAATTCCACTTAGGAATGTAATAGCATAGTCGATTAACGGAGAAGCAAAAGCTTATAGACTACATGCATTTCCCTCTATTCCTACCCCCCGAACTAATACATTTTTTAGCAGGCTGGCCAACAGCCCCGCTCAGTTCTGGCTCATGCTGGGTCCAAGACCTACCCCTGCTGTGGCTCTGCGTTTAAAGTGTATTAGGAGCCGGGTGGGCAGGCAGCCCGACTTAGTTCCAGTTCGGGCTGGGTTTGGGAGTTCAGACTCCTCCCTGACAGGGGCTGCTGCCACCCTGCACTGCTGCCTCTTTATCAGAGGCAGCAGTATAGGGCGACAAGCAGCTGGTCTACAAGGGGAGCGGGTTTTTAAACTGGGTCCCCTCACAGACTAACTCCCACCTGGCACCCCACGCTGCTGCTGGCCCCGCCCCTGGGGACTATAGACGAGCCGACTAACTGATAAGAATTCATGAGGTTGCTCGACTATTCAACTAACCAGTATTTAACATCCCTAATTCCACTCCCATTGAATTCCCATGGAATATGAGAGCTCAAATGCTCCTGAAACCTTTGCAGTCCCATCCAGCTCACATACACTGTTCTCTGTTCCAAAGAATCGTAACATTTATGGCTTACACTAAATCACCTAACGTGCAAATGTGGTCACAAGTGACCAGCAACATTCAGCTGTAGTCTACACCCATTTACCCCTGTGCATCTCCTGTAGCTGCATTCACTTAACATAGATTTTTGCCCTGTTTACTCCAAATCCAACATTCACAGCATGGAACTCAAAGCCAGAATTTTCTTCCTACCAACATGGGAAACTGAATGCAGGATTGGAAAAAATCAAGTGCTGTCCCTTCTGCTTTGTAATAAACCAGTGGTATCAGAAGGGGGACGGGTGGGCCCTTTTTAGGTAAGTGATGGTGGATTATAATTTACATGCAGAGTCAAAGGAGTACTGTATTTACTGCTAGAGAAAATGTGGTTGCAGTGTGCATTGAATTAAAGAAGATTCTCTTCTCATATGTTCAGCTGAGCCTAAGGTTCTCCCTGCAAGCTTTACGAGCCCAAGAAATTTTCTCTTCTCCTTTTCCCCTGCAGTTGCTGCTGTTGCATTGGATTGAGCCCATTTTCACCCAGGGCTGTGCTGTCCATTTGCAAGCAATGGTGTCTCCCCCCCCCCCCCCCCGCCCATCCTCTGCAATCATGCAGTTTGGTGGTGATAAAGGAGAGGAAGCTCCCCCAAGGCAGAAGCCACTTGTTCGGCAGCACTCTCATTTTCAGGGCAACTGCAAATGTTGGTTACCTGCTGCTCTGGTTCCTCAGGAGATTTTAAAGGCTGGGATTTAATAAACTTCTTCATGGCAGAGTGCTGGAAACAAGCCATCCAGCCCCCTCTGGCTGCAGCGCAGGTAGCTGCTTCCCCATCAGCATGCAGAAACATTGACTTCAGCTTATGGCAAGGACTCGCAGTGCTGCAGGAGAGTGCACCCGGGAAAAGGGAAGCCCTGAACAAAACTCCATTGCTCTCGGGAGCCTTTCATTCCTCACGTTGTCAGAGCACTTTCCTGGCAGGCTGAATGCTTCTCCTCGGGCCTGGGGAAACTGGCCTAGCTTTTATACCCCACAGAGCCATATCCATGACAAACACCCTCCCACAGCCCCTTAAAGCGCCATTGAAGTCAAAAGTGCAATTTATCCCAGCTTAGTACTGACTTCAGTAGCCCTCTGGGCACCTGCAGCTCTGAGCAAACGGGGCCTCCCTGCTGCTTGGACCCAATTGCTCAACCACATAAGCCAGAGTGCAGCTTCATGCTGGAGTATGTTTGAGCCTGGGCTGTTGCAGAAAGAAGCTGCAAGCAGAATTCTTCACCCTGGAACAGCAGCAAGGCTTGTTATGAGTTAGGAGAACAAAACCAAACAGAGCTAAACTCTGCAGCTGGGGCCAAATACACGGGCTTTTCCAGCAGAGAACTGCTAAGGGCAGCTAGCCCAGCATAGGTAACAAGGGAACTAGATTGGAAGGGTTACACTCCCTTTCCCAATGAAGCAAGTACCTGACTGGCAGGCAATATTCTGAAGACTTACTATGCCTCCACCAAGGTAGGCTGGGGAACCTGTGCCAGGTCCCACCAGTGGTCCCAGCTAGTGCAGGCGCCAGCACCAGGGACTTCAGAGGAAGGTGGAAGGACCCCCGAATGGGCACTAGTGGACTAGCCTGCTCGTAGCAGAAGTTCCTTTCCAACCTCCTCAGAAGCTTGGCTGACACCCTAAAACCACAAGGATTTCATTCCCAAGTGTTTAAGTTTCAACTACTGCAACCCACCCAGCCTGGCTGAATGTTTGAGGTTCACAGGCACTGCTGTCACAATCCTATCTGCTAAGGCCCATTTTTTATGATTGCAAAAGGCATTTACTTTCCTGCTTTTTTTAAAGCCATGTACATTCCTGGAGGCATTATTCCAAGAACAGAACACTGGCTCATTCACATTTGCCTTTTAAATCTACACCTAAACTGTACACAGGCTGTGTCACGGAAGTTAAAATAAAGCCAAAGATGTCACAAAGGACAATGGGGAAAAAAACTTAAGACCTGTAGCGTGCTTTATAACCTACCCTTGTGGCAGTGACAGAAATAGTCAACATTATTGTGAATCTTATCTAGGTATTTCTAATACACCAGCATGCGAGAAATCCTGCTAAAAAACCATTCATCTTGGGGATATAAAACACACACAAATCCTACAATTGCAAAGGAAAGGAGCCAGATTCTTAGCTGCTATAAATCAGTAACTCCACTGATGCGATTTTGATTTACAGCAACTGAGGATTCTCAAACAACATGAGCTTGGCTATGATACATGTTGGACACATATTTTAATGGTACTTTTTATTCAGTTCTATATATTCCTTAACCAATGTATATAAAGAGAGTCTCCCTAAAACTGTACACTTTGAGTATCTCCTTCATCAATTCTTGTCACAGCCACTGACCATGGTGGCATGTGAACAATTATATAGAGTCACTTATAATTAAAACGAATACCAGGTTTTCCGCAAGCGCCTCTCATCAGAGCAAAAATTACCTTTAGCAGCTTTGCCAGCAGGAAAGAATCATTCCAACTCAACAGATCTTGTGTTGTATATTGAATTTACTGTCTTCAAAAGGACACATTACAATAGAGGGAAGGCAATCCTAATGTATAGTAAGTTATGCCAGGGAGTTATGCAGTATTAACCAATCTTCATCTTACAGCAAAAACTAGCAAGATGCTTGTATATCTTATTGTGTGAAAGATTCAGAAGGCTGCATCTTGCCATTAATGTTAATGTTAGTCAAGTACACACACACCTCCACAAAGAAAGTACAGGCTCTGGAAGCTACCTGGCGGGGGTCAAGGGACGACTGTCATCTTTGTTCATGGGGTCTGCCCCATGTACGCCACCTAATCGGAGGGCCATATATTACGTCCAATCAAGTCAACGACAACGCTCCCGGATGGTGCAGAATCAGGCCCATGGTGAGCTTGCAGGCTTTAGCACATGGCTTCCCAGACACAGGGGATAGCTACTAAAATGCTTCACATGCAGGGTAAATAAGCAATGGACACTGAACAGAGCACACGCTTCTAGGGGAATACATGCGTGTTGGTGCTGTGCCCTCGCTCCCCGAGCAGTATGTACATTTCCTTCACTCCCATGCCCTGGCGGGGGGAACTGCACCTCCCAAATGGCATTTTCATTAGGTACTAAAAAGATCCGCAGCCTCATTTCCACATACGCACTTTCCCATCCCGAGAAGGCAGCAGGGCCCAGCCTGGGGGGGCGAGAGGACAGCTAAGCAGTGCGTCTCCCGCAGCCATCTCCTTTACATGCAGGGCAGCCGCAGTAAGAAAAAGTTCTCGATGTGACTAGGATGGTGGGGGAAGGCTCCTGATGATGGTCTAGGGGAGTGCGAACAGGCAGGTTCTGAGAGGTTCCCCATATTGCTCTGCTGATGGGACTCCAACCCACTCAATGGGACGTGTCTCAGGACATGAGAGTAAATTAATCTCCCGTCTCCAGGTCATTCTGGGTCTTCCACCTGCGGAGCCCAGCTAGCCCAACCATGTTGTGTGTGTGTGTGAGAGACCGACCTGAGCTGGCCTTACTGTGCCTCTTACACACCACTTGATCCCCACAGAAGGCAGAAAAGGGTGTAACCTGGTACCAGCAGTAGGGGTGAGGGGAAGAGCAGGATTTTCTGAAATCTCTTCATTTCTGAGCAGACTTGGGGTGTGTGGGCGTGTGGGAGGGGGGAATTTAGCATCCCTGTAACTGACAGATTGAAGCAGTGTTGATAAGACAAGTCCTGTGCAAGCTTCCTTCACACAGTTCTGCCTGTGCACGTTCACCGTGACCTGGAACAACCCTGCCACTCCATTCCTGGGAGTTAATCAGACCAAGACTGCCAGTCTTCTGAGAGAGTCACAGCCCTAAGGTGTGACCAGGCTGTGGTTATTAAACACCCCAGGGCACTTCATTAGAGTCAGGGAGTTGACATGTCCTGGCCAAACTCTAGATGGGTTCTTGCCTCTCGTTGTCCCTCTTCTCCCCAAGCGATTCTTCTAGCTGGATTGTCCCTGCATGTTCTAAGTGCCTTTATCGTCGTCGTCGTCTTCCCACATCAGAAGGGGCTGCATTGCAGGTATGGATGACAGGAGCCCTGTTGTGAGGCTTGTTGAACATCATGGGACGTTTGGGTGGAAGGCTCTATTCGTTAGGTGAATTGACTCTTTGTAGTCATGCTCTAGTCCCTAAATCTGCCTCCTAGATCCACTGACTCATAGGCCACAATTCACCCTGGTCCAGTAGCTTCAGTGGAGTTATACCACAGAGCTAAGTTTGGCTCCCGGACTCTTGTGATCAGTGCAAGACCGGTGCACTTACTGTAAGGTGTCGGGAAGGGATTTATTCTCTGCAAAAGCCCCAACAAGACAGCGAATAAATAACAAAAGAGGAAGCAAACAACAGTAAAGATTTCCCACTTGGCCCTTCTGTCGCTATTTTTCAGGGGGAGGAGTACAGGAAAGGGTAACGCAGAAGGAAGCACAATTTTTAACCTGCTCCCATTGCATGGCTGGAATCCATCTGCCCGTCTTCTTGCTCCAGCCAGCCAAGCTATTTTCTAAGCTGGGGGTGGCACGTAGCAGTTCAGGAGCTTAGAGGGAATCACACACCTCAAGGGGAAATGCAGGATGGGAGCCGATCTGCAAGGTCTCCCCATTCTTCCTTGTCCAGTCCTGTCCCCTCGTGTGAAAGGGAACGGCTCAGTCCAGCGTCCCTCACGCTCTCTGTCTGTGCTTGTATCCTTGTGCTTCTGTCCCTGGAAAGGGCATACAGGACAAAGGTCAGAGCGGCCTGTCTGAGCCTCTCAGGAGAGCCCTCGCCTCTCACGCCACAGCTCTACCATCACTCAGGCCTTTACCGGTGGGGGGTGGGTGGGAATTTCTTTCTACCCTCTCCCTGGCCTTGCCTAGCCGGGCAGAGTCCAAACTCTGACCTTTCCTCTGTCCACACAGCACAGCGCTTCTCCCAGCCTGCCCCTTCTCCTCTCTCAACTTCCGCCACTTCTTCCCCATCACGCCCCCACCCCCAGCCATTCAACTTGGATCCGCTTCCTTTCCTGTCACGCACAGCATCACCTCCTCTTTGAATCTCGCTGCTGCCACCAGAGGTGACTTACAGCAGCACTTGGGGGGTGCCCCCACGTGGCCCCTCCCTGCCCCTCTGGGTGGCCACGCTACAGCCCTCCCCCTGCAGGCACCAGTCTCCCCTGGCTGCTGCTCTCCCCCCTGGACCACGTCGGTTTTCACCTTCCAAGCTCCTCTCAACTCAGCCTCTCCCTGTGACTCTGCTCTGGAGAGTCGTCACCACCCATGACTTCCGCCTGGCGCCAGCTCTGCCAGCGCACCCGCTGCTTCTCCCATAGAGGCATCCCTGGACTTTCTCCCGCCCTGCTGCTGCCTCCCCGCTGGCTTCTCTTCCGTCAAGGCAGGGGGACCACAGGCAGCTGGGTGAGGTCAAAGCAGCCAATCGGATGTTCAAGCCATCCTGTCCCCCGCTCCCCGCACAAGAGCATTGTAACGGCAGTGAAAGCTGGCTCCATTGCTGACTTCAAGGGCTCTGGATGGGGCTCGCTAAGAACAGAAGGAGGATTCTGGGATCAACATGTCAGCAGCCTCCGATTTGGGCACCTCCATTTTTATGGGACTCCCCTCCTCAAAGGAGCCGGATTCTCAGAGTGAGGAGCACGCGCCTCGGAAAAGCCGGGCAAAGCCACGCTGGTTACCTCTGAAAGGCCTCAGCGCTGTCGCAGCACTCAGCGCCCACAGGCAGGGAGCCCAACACACCGTTAAAACAGAGCTCCCCCGCCTGGGAGCCAGAGCGAATCCGCCTCCCGGCCCACAGCGCTTCTCACACGGAGTCCGGTGTAAACCGGATCGAAAGAGGAGACATCTCCCCAGGGCCCCCTCCTGCACATCCCAAGCCAGAATCCTGCCCAACCAGCCCCCTGGGATGCAGCGTCTGACTTTCACAGGTGCTGAGGTTCTGCAACGGGGCAGGATCCGAGCACCTCGAAATCAGACTACTTCTGCCCCGGGCTCCAAATACGCTGTCATGCCAGAGTAGCCAGTGCCACTAGAGGCAGGTGGGCCGGGCGTTTGGGCTTGCTCTTCCTCTTGGGTTCATTATGCAGGGGCACCAGTGGCCAGCATGGCACTTCCTCCTCCCCTCACAAAGCCCTTCCCCCCGGCACTGCCCTCTCGCCGACTCACCAGGCTGCATGTGCACCATGCGGCACAGCCCCTTCCCCGGCTGGCTCCTGTACACGGGCTTCACGCACACTTTGTTGGCAGTGCCCGAGGCCAGGTCAGTCAGCAGCACGCTGTGGATCTGCGGCGAGACGCTGAGGAGCGAGGAGGGGCCCGTCTGCCGCCGGCACCTCACTCGGTAGCCGAGGACTGGCCCGTCGGCGGAGTCCCAGGAGGCCTTCAGGGTGTTGGGGCCCATGTCCTCGAAGCGCAGATGCCTCACCCTGGAGATCTCTGGCCAGGGGGTGGGAGGAAGAGCAGGTTAGAGGAGCCCAGCCACTCAGGGTCATCCCTCCTTCCGGGCCCATTTCTGGCACCGGGAAGGGGTGGAGTTGACAGCTCTTGAGCAGTAGCTGGACTCCCTTTGCATGGCTCCCCATGCCCTGCGGGGGGGCCTCCTCCAGGCAGGAGGGGATGGATCCCTTTTCAGGGCCCATTCAGTCCTCAGCCTCCGCTCTGACACGGACACAAAGCAGTCTGGGCAACACGGACCCCTGCCCACGCAAACCGGCCCCAAGTCAGCTCCCTGCCACTGCTCACTCCGGATCCATTTGGGGTAAATCTGGCCGGATTTTGCCAACTCTGACCAGCTACATTCCCTTTGCGGGTGCCCCCGACACAAGACACCCTCTTCATGAGCTTCCAGCCCAGTTACTCCCACCACACTGGTGTGGGAGTTTTGGCCAAGTGCCTGAGGGGGCTCATGCCCTCCATCCCTCCGGGCTCCAAGACACAGGCCACAGGGAAGGAGAGGACAACAGCATCGGCCTTGGGGTCTCTGGCATCTACCAAGCCAGTGCTGCTTGTGATGCTCCGGGGGGCTTGACTCCGTAAGGGGCCACGGGGCGATTTGTCACAAACCTACTGTTGAATTTTCACCAGTCCTATGTGCTGTCGCCCTGCCATATTCTATGGCTCTCGCTCTTCGTTCCCTGCACCGGCCCCCTGCCACACCCTACCTCAGGCCCCTGCTAGCTGGGCTGGCCGACCTGCTCTCTTGCTGGAGTCCTTTCACCGAGGCGCCCCCTTGCAGAGGGGCGTTGGCTTTGTTTGCACAGGCGATGGGTGGGAGAAGGGTTTCCCCCACAGTGTCTGCTTTGGCCAACGAGGTGGCCATGTTCTGGAGGGACCCCAGGTTGCCACTTTGATGACAGAGCGCAGGTAACACGACCAGCCTCTGTTCCGTTCAACCCCGTGCCAGGGGATGGTGGTTTGCTGCCAGAACAGGGTCCCGCTCACTTACCTGCCTGTGTACAAGCTTTGGCCGACAGGGCTTTCTCCTTCCCCGATTTGTAGATGGCTGTCACCGTCACCAAGTAGGTGGTGTTGGGCGCCAGGTTCTCCACGACCGTGCTGTTGTGTGTCCCGTCCACTTCCAGCAGCTGGGCCGAATTGCCCGGCAGTGGCCCGTACAGGACTTGGTAGCTCCCCACGCTGTCCGGCGTGGGGGCCCAGCTCACGCGGAAGCTGTGTGGCCTGGACTCCGAGATGAGAACCCGAGCCGGGCTGATTTCCTCTGCAGGGAGGAGGGGAAGGAAAGCGTAGGTTGGCGGGACTCACGGCAGCAGAGCTGTCTGCATCCAGAGCAGCTTAAATAAGTCAAGGGCCTATTTGCCGTCTTGGAGGTGGAAGCCACTAGAGTCCGGGGAGGGAGGGGCGGTTCCCTAGTCAGACACGTCAACGCAACCCAACCCTGCTCTAACTCAAAAGGCTTCCCCAGGGTATTAGCTTGCTGCATGGCCAGCCCTTCGCCCTCAAATGGGTCAGCTTCTGCTCACAGCTCCTGGACGCAAGCAGGCCTGTTGACAATGTCACCCTCTAGTGGTCACTGAGTCCACGTCACGTCACGGCTAGGGCCGCAGGTTTCAAACGTTTTTCCTCACGACCCAGTTGAAGAAAATGGTTGGTGCCGATGACCCAGTGTAATTGTGTCTTTTGACCAGAGTGAGGGCTTTGGAGTGGGACCAGGAGGGGGGTGATGAGGTGGCGGGGGGGAAGAAGGCTCCATCTGGGTGTGCAGGCTCTGGGGTGGGGTGGGGTGGGGTAGGAGGAGGGGCATAATGGGAGGTTCCAAGCTGGGGGAAGGAGGGGTTCCGGGTGTGAGAGGAAGCTCTGGGGTGGGGGTGGGTTTCGGGGTGGGTGCAGGCTCTGGGGTGGGCTGGAGATGAGGCGTTTGGAGGGTAGGAGGGGCTCTGCGTTTGGAGAGGCTCAGGGCTGGGGCAGGAGGCTGGTGCTCAGGGTGTGGGCATGGGCTGTCCTCGGCCAGCTCCCAGGGAGCAGTGCAGCGGGGGCAGCTTCCTGCCTGTCCTGGCACCGCGGATGGCCCTGCACCCCGGAAGGGGCTGGCAGCGGGTCTGGTTCCTAGGCAGAGGTGCACAAGTGGCTCTGAGCACTGCTTTCGCCCACCGGCCCCGGTCCCCAGAGCCAACGCCCAGGGTGGAGGCAGCACAGGGAGCCCCATCCACCCCGCCTAGGAGCTGGACCAGCTGCTGGCCACGTCTGGGGCACAGCAGGGTCCACAGTGCAGGACTGGGAGGGAGCTGCCTTAGCCCCCCTGCTAGTCACCTGGTCCCCCTGCAGCCAGGCGACCCAGCGCCTGCTGTTCTGTGACTCGGTCCCAGGTTGTAAACCACTGCTCTAGTGGTCACCCGTGGAGGATGAGAAGCCTGCTATGGCCTTAGGTCAGACACTGGAGTTTTAGATCAGGCAGGAGCGGCAATGCCAGGTTCCTTCCCCACTAACACCCTGCATCCCAGGGGGTGCTGCTACACATGCACGGGTTGTCACACTGTGAGAGCCAGAAAGTGCATGCTGGGAGAGCGGGTTTATGGAGCTCTTTCCACCTGCGTGTGCTTTGCTTCTCTTGACCTTGCCGGGATCCGCCGATTGGCAGTGGTTAAGCCAGGGAGACCAAGACAAGTTCCAGTTGCCCACTAAATTCTGGGGTTTTTTTCCTAGATACATAAGAACGGCCACACTGGGCCAGACCAATGGTCCATCTAGCCCAGCATTCTGTCTCCTACAGTGAACAGAACTGGATGGACGGGATCATCCTCCCATCTTCCCCTCCAAATCTGCAGAGATTTTAAGCCAGAAGACATAAGGGGGCTGCCTAATCCTGCATAATCCAGACCAGAAAATGCCACCGAGTGATTCCTGCAGATCACACCCCTGCCGCATGGCTGAGCTACAGGGCCTCTCTCAAAGCCATGCCTCGGCTGTCAGGTCTGGGCAGAGACCTGCGCTGCCTGTCGCGTGCAGAATTGTCCTACCTTCCAGCGTGGTGACCCGGGTGGTCTGCGGAGGGATATAGTGCACGTTGGACTCTGGAATGAGCACGACCTCATAGGTGGTTTCTGGCGAGAGATTGCTCAGGAGGAGACTGGTGTGATCTCCAGACACTTGCTTCACCAACTTCCTCCCCGGGTCGTCCGTGGGGGCATATTCCAGCACGTAGTAGCCGATGTCGTTGGAGAGGAGCCTGGGCCAGGTCAGACGGAAGCTGCTGGAGGTAATGTCCACGGCACGGAGCCGCTTGGCTCGGATAACATCTGGTGGGAAAAAACAGCAAGAAGTGCTCACTGGAGGATCCTGCTGTGAGCAGAGACATCGCTATGCCCGTGAAAACAGCTCCCTCCCTTCACGTCGGCAGCAGCCGCCTCATGAGGCAGGTGAGCATTTATCACCCCCAAATAGCGGGGGTTCGCCTCTCACACAAGGAGCACTAGACACCTCAGTGCTAACTCTACACAAGGCTCAGCTCACCCCCTGTTGCAATGCAGCCACTTCTGGGGTGGAACAGGGCAGCTGTTTAGCTGCTCACAGCAACACAGTGCAGCAGGCGAGAACCAGGCTGCCATGAACCAATCCCTTTTTTAAAGATTCTGGAGCACAACAATGCCTTTCCCCCAAAGCAAGTGCAAACAGCAGGGAGGTCTGGGCATGTGGGGATGCAGGGGAAACACTGGAGAATCAAGTCTGAAGAACACCCCATTATACCCCTTGTCATCCACAGAGCACCAGGGCCAGGCTTGTAAAGCAAGTGCATCTCTCTCCAACAACCACCAGATGGCAGCAGAAACCACACCCCAAAAACTGGCACAGGGCTCAGCTGTGGGGCCAGGCCTGCACTGAGGCCAAACGGGCAAGATGGGGACACCTGTCCCACTGGGGCTGTGCTCAGAACCGCCCCCATTCCCGCCCCAAGCTCCTGACCGGAGGAGTGCGGGTCGAGGAGTTAATGGGGGAATTGGAGTGAGATGGGATCATGCTGGGGGTGGGGGGAGAGGGGGATTGGAGTAGTTTTTTTCTTCTCACTTATGCAGTTCCCCGTTGAGGCTATTGTCTACACTCGTGGATTCTTGCTCGAGTAATATGCAAATGAGGCTAAGCATGGAATATTGTCAAGCCTCATTTTTTTTCAGAAGAGGCTCTTGCGCAAGAAGGAGCATCTACACTGCCCCTTCTTGCACAAGAAAAACCCTCTTGCACAACGCCGTTCTTCCTGAAAAGTAATAGGTGTAATGGCATTGCACAAGAGGGTTTTTCTTGCGCAAGAAGGGGCAGTGTAGATGCTCCTTCTTACGCAAGAGTCTCTTCTGAAAAAATGGTGGCTCATTAGGTATGCAAATGAGGCTCAGCAATATTCCACGCTTAGCCTCATTTGCATATTACTTGTGCAAGAAGCCGCAAGTGTAGACATAGCCTGATAGTTCTCCACCCCTGCCATACATAAAGAAAACATTGAAACCTTTTGTGGGATATAAATTAATATTTGACTTCATTTAAAATAAAGTTTGATAAACTAACATAAGAAAGTTAAAACGTGTAATCTGTTTAATGATTTACCATTCTCCCTAGCTGCAGCACTAGCAAAATGGCTCAGGCATAATTATGTAATTAACAGTGAGTTTCCATTAGCAACTGGAAGTCTGCGGAAAGGTTTGCACGGAGCCAGGTGTTCCACAGACCAAAAAGTTTGAGAACCACTGCGCTAGAGAGCACAATGCTGCCCAGGCTCCGGGGGCAGCCGAGGGGAGAGGAAAATACACGTGTGGGGGGCTCCCCCTGCCCCAAAGCCATGGTGGCTCCTGGCAGAAAGGTAAAGGCACCATGGACCAGATCCCCAGGGGATGCCACTCCCAGAAGGGTGGGACACCCATGAGTCACCCACCCATTCCTGCCTGGGTCATTTCCTTGAAACCCCCCAGCCACCCTGACCCCACCCCGTGCTGGCAGTCCAGCATTACGCCCCCCACAAGACTGGAGCCAATGCCAGCTTCCTGGGGGTGGGGGAGAAGCCCTGAGGCTCCATACCACATCCAGGGAAAACGTGCACTGCTCCTCCCCTCCCCACAAGAAAAGTCAGAGCAGAGCCCAGGAAACCAAGAGCCCACCCCCCCCAAGGAGAGCGGCACAGCCCAGGGCCGGAGGGTTAAATCTCAGTGCGCCACTTCGGAAAGGTTGCCGACCCCGATCTAGCCCCTTACCTCAGGGGCCAGCCTCATCTGAAATGGCAACCCAGCATGGGGCGGGGGGGGGGGGGGGGGGTGGATCTGCTGTCCTCCCTGCAGCCCTAGTACTCTCAGGCATTGCGGCCTCCCCAGCTCTGCCCTGTCTCAGGAAGCCTCCAGCTTCCCTAGCAACTAGGTCCCTCCAACTCCACAGCTGGAGCAAGAATGAGTGTTCTCCTGCTGCCAGGAGCCCTCTTTTATACAGCCCCAGCTGGGACCTAATTGGCCGTATCTGCCTCAGCTGCTTCTCCACGCTCTCAGCCCTCTGCCAGGACTGGGTTTTAACCCCTATGGGGCCAGTGCGGGGCAGACGCCCCATCACAGTGTCTCATGGATCAGAACGGGGCCCGCAGTCGGGATCGGGCCCCATCATGCCAGGGCTGCACAGACGCAAGCCTCCCCAGGAAGCCAGGCTCTGTAGCAGGTTTGCCCCGTATTCTGCCTGGGTGCGTGACTCCCCTTGATTTGCTTTCCGATCCCTGTAGCTCCTATGCCGCCTCCAGACAGGAGTCTGGGTTTGCCCCTGGATACCTGAAGCTGCTGTGGGCTTGGCTCAGGCCCTAGAGGAGGAGTTGAAGAATGTCAAGTCATCCTGCCCTCTTCTTAGAGCGGCCGGGGGGGCCCGCTTTCCAGAGCTAGCCTCCTTCTAAACCAGAGAGCAGTGATGCCCTTCTGCCCTGGCCACTCAGGGTTCCCCTTCTCCAGCGGGGGTTTATCTAGGCATTACAGCCAACATCCAGGAGCGGCAGTGTGGCCTGTATCACAGAGGAGCCGGCCAAAGCAGATCTTGGGTGGGAAATGGGGATTTCCATGAGTGAGAAAATACAAACTTTCCCCTGCCTAGTGGTTAGAGGAGGTGACCCCTGTGGGTTCTGTTCCCAGTGCTCAGGGGAGGATGACCTGATGGTTAGAGCAGGCGATTGGAAGCCGGGACTCCTTGGTCCAGTCTCCAGCTCGAGGGGAAAGTGACATGTACGGAGGCTGTGAGGCTTCCTTTGCCAGGGTTGGAAAGAAGAGCTCTGAGTCCCTTTGAGGGAGCTGCCAGGGAAGCGAAAGGCTCTCTTGACGCACTGCTACAGCATCGTCCATCTCCAGCTAGAAACGCTTCACACACATCCCTGTCCAACACAGACAGGTGGGGGCACTGAGGCACCAAGCAGTGACGTGACCTCCCGAAGAGCACACAGCAAATCCTCAACAGAGCTGGGAACAGTGCCCAGATCTCAGGCCCCCATGTGACCCAGAAGCCCAGCCTTACCCTCCCTTAAAGAGCTGGTGTCCCAGGCCAGCTCCCATGTGCTCTAGAAAACAGCCTCAGTTTCCCCTTCCAGCTGTTTATGGGCATTCCCTGCTGGGTAGGAACATTCCACATTCCATGCCCTCACTTCCCCTCTTCAAACCAGCAGCACCCAGCGCCCCTCCCTGGTTCCCACAGTGCTGTGCAATAACTCCCCCACCCCACTGGCCCGTGCAGTGTGATTCCTAAGGGCACAAGGCACAAAGGCCCAGCTCACTTTGAAACTCGGAGGCGCTGGAATGAACGTCTACCCTGCCAAAGGCCAAACGCACCGGGAAAGGAAACAAAGCACCTCTGAGAAGAGCCCAGGGGTGTTGTGTGAGAACCGGGTGGGGCAAACTACACCCCTGCCCTGTCTTACATCAGCTGGGCATCTGGCCCGTGGAATGCTGACAATATCAAGCCCCAAGCCCTGCTGCACAGCTGGAACAGCCTTGGCCAGAAAGCACAGCCACTAAACCACAGAGAGAACATCAGAACGGCCACACTGGGTCAGAGCAAAGGTCCATCGAGCCCAGTGTCCTGTCTGCCGACAATGGCAGCTACCCCAGAAGGAATGAACAGAACAGGGAATCATTCACCCATTCCCAGCTTCTGACAAACAGAGGCTAGGGACACCAGCCCTGCCCATCCTGGCTAATAGCCATTGATGAACCTACCCTCTGTGAATTTATCTAGGGCTTTTTTTAACCCTGTTAAAGTCCTGGCCTTCACAACATCCTCTGGCAAGGAGTTCCACAGGTTGACTGTTGCTGTGTGAAGAAATACTTCATTTTGTTCATTTTAAATCTGCATCCTTACTTCCCCCGTTGCCTAGGAACCCCTCTGTCCCACCCCCAGGCTATGAGGGGGCACTCTCAGGCTGGCCAGCCTCTGAGCAGTGACCAGTTCATGGAGGTGCAAGACAGCCCCATGCGAAGGCTGCCCCTCTGCCCATGGCTGGTATCTTAGGTGCATGACTGAATAGCTGACCAAGACACTGCTTTGCCATAACCGTCACACTAGGTGTCTCATGGATCAGATCCGGACCCACAGTCAGGATTGCTATAGCCACTGGATCCCCCTTTGTCCGCATGCTTGTTGACACCCTCAAAGAACTCGAGTAGATTGGTGAGGCATGACTTCCCTTTACAGAAACCATGGGCACTTTTCCCCAGCAAATTATGATCATCTTTGTGTCTGACAATTCTGTTCTTTACTATAGTTTCAACCAATTTGCCCGGTACCGACGTTAGACTTGCCAGTCTGTAATTGCCAGGATCACCTCGAGAGCCCTTTTTAAATATTGGCATCACATTCGCTCCCCTCCAGTCATGAGGAACAGAAACTGATTTAAAGGATAGGTTACAAACCAATGAGGCATTCCGCAATTTCACACTTGAGTTCTTGCAGAACTCCTGGGTGAAAGCCATCTGGTCCCGGGGACTTGTTACTGTTTCATTATCAATTTGTTCCAAAACCTCCTCTAGTGACACTTCAGTCTGGGACAATTCCTCAGATTTGACCTCTAAAAAGAGCGGCACAGGTTTGTGAATCTCTTTAAATGATGATACAGGGCACGTGGCTCGTTTGATTCAGCACCACACGAGTTTCCAATCTACGACTAACGTTAGATTCGTGGGATGTTGTTCCCTAGGCATACATCATGGCTGATGCTTGCCAGTCACCAGTGATGACCACACATGCCTCCATCCAGGACCTGACTTTCTCTCTGTGTCTTTTTGCGGCTCAGGTAGGATTGGACACAGGTGAGCATCTTTCACAGCCACGGGCTTGCTGGAAATGGCTTGAATCTCAGAGAACCCAGGGCAAAGGTGGCAGGAAAGTGGCTGCTCTTTCATCTCCTGCAATGGAAATATTATTCGCAGCGCAGTCTGCTGGACTGGGGCCCAGATCTCAGTTCTGCTGCTGGCTTGTGGGCTGACCTCAGGCAAACCACTTCTCCACTCCAAGCCTCAGTTTCACCAGCCAGTAGTTGTCCATTTTACCAGACAAAAAGCCAGTTAGAACAGCCTGAATTCTGCCTCTCAAGGGTGGGGCCTCGCACCTGCCAGGCACGGTGGGTGTTATTCTTTATCAGAAGGGGCGTCATGTTCCTGGACAACACCATGTATGCAGGACGCGGACACGGAGCTTTTGCCGCAGGCTGCGGGAGCTGAGACGTGCGGCTCTCCCTGTGCTGGAACCAGATGCAGTTTCTGTTGCTACTGGGCATGTAGGATCCTGCAGCAGAGCAGGTGCCAAAGCATGTCAGTTTCGACAGAGCAGTCACCCATCAGACGTGAGCAGGGAGGGATCGCTCGCTAAGGTAGCCCTGCATGTCACCGGAAAAGAATTCTCTGATCACATCACAGGTGAAGAAAGCCAGATTCTCTTCCCCGACTCCCTTGATAATAGGTGGGTGTGTAACCCACACACCTGCTGGGTGTGGTTCCCTGTCCTGTGTAAGGCACTGAGACCATGTACAGCGAGAAAGAGAGTTTGCTCAGCAGCCTTAGCTCAGCCCCAGCTGGCTGATAGCAC
Source organism: Pelodiscus sinensis (assembly GCF_049634645.1). NCBI lineage: Eukaryota > Metazoa > Chordata > Testudines > Trionychidae > Pelodiscus > Pelodiscus sinensis. Next base: position 17,395,546 of record NC_134733.1, on the reverse strand, counting down.
AAGTTGTAAAGACTCATGCACTAAACTCCCGAGATGTCAGGTTTGTTCCTGCCTGTTGGCATTACCCAGGGATTCTCACCATTTTAAGCTAACACTAACAGCCTAATCACAGAGGTGGTGGTGTACATGGTGGTGTACAAGCAGTGTGGACGTTTTCTTTTTGCGCCAAAACCCCTTTTTCTGCCAGGTCAGTATACTCGGATCTTGCGGAAAAAGGGGGTTTTGCACAAAAAGAAAATGTCCACACTGCTTGTTTTTGTGCAAAAACCCCAGCACAAAAAGAGATGGGCAGAAAATATGCAAATTAGATTGTGACTCATGCAAATGAGTCCCTCATTAGCATATTTTTTGCTGAGAAAACTCGCAGTGTAGACATAGCCGGAGAGTGACGCACTGGAAGGCAGGAAGGTTACACTCTAGGCCCAGGCATTGCGGGAGTGGACCCTGATCCAGGCGGTCCAGGCTCTTTCAATGCCACTGTCTCTAGAAGCAGCCTCATCGCCTGCGTTATGTGGCTCAGCTGTTTTCCCACAATCTTTGTTGTTGTCCCTGCACCTGTCAATTGCAGGTATTTCCCTGGTGCCGGTGGCGGGCTGTAAGGGTTCGAGCTGGCAAAAGGAGCAGGATCAATAGCCTAGCGAACTTTAACCCTTTCTATCTCAGTGGTGGAAGCACAGCATGGAAAGCATTCTGCACACTTGCTCTGTCAGCCGGAGCAGAGCATGGACAAGGGGCTGACAGATTTAGCTTGGTCAGTTCAAGCAAGAAAAGGAACATCGGTGCGAATTTACAGCAGTGAGGGGCAGTTGAGAGGGGCTGCCCAAAACCTCACCAATCCTGGAGAAGGTGGTGGGGAGGAAGTAACTCCAGGGGAAACAAAAGTTGCACTGGTCAGTCTCCTTGCACAGCCTGAGTCTCCTCTTGCTTACAGTTTTCTTTTTGCACGGGGACAACTCCGCTGACTTCAACAGGGCTACTCCTGATTGGCACCAGAGCAAGCTGGACCAGAACCAGACCCACACTCCGTGGTACCACTTGCATTCACTGACCTTCCCGGCACCCCTCACCGCAGGTCAGTTGCTATCATCATAACCATTGTATCAGTGGGGAAACTGAGGCAGAAAGCTGCTGTCACTTGGCCACCGAGAGAGACCATGGCAGAGGCAGGATTAGAAGCCAGGAAGCGGGAGCCTGCATGTGCCCCAAAGATAAATCTACTCCCTTTCTCTCGCTCCCTCGCAACAATGGCTTTCATGTTGGCTTGGATCTAAAATTCTGGCATGAATCCCAGACCAAACAGCTTACCGGGTGTATTCGTTGCCTGCTTAGATCTCGCAGCAAATCTTTAAAAACCAAGATGATGCTTCTGACGCTCATGCGTCTCGTTGCAGAGGTGTGGCCCCTTTAATTTCCTCTGGTGGTGGGTTGTTCCCATGCTCTTGTTCACACCTAAGGCCACTGAGATCCACCCTGGGGGCTATAGCAATGAGCCGGGATGATACCGAGCCCCTTCCTGGACCCGGGTGGAGGGAGGAGCCGGGCCAAGCTCATTACAAAGCTCGTTTGTCTATCTATAAAAGGCCTTTTAACTCACTATCTCGTTGCAAGAGATGAGGACAGGATACACATGATGATAATGCCAGTGCCAGGCCTTTTCCCATGCTGCCCACTGGCTTGGCACAGCCTCCGGGCACTGCATGCCAGCTGCCCTCCCTTCTCTCCTTTGGCACATGGCTTTGTGCCCGCACAGCCCGGCACCCGCTGCTCTGGGGAAGAGAATGCAAAGGGGGCTGCACTGGGCCCACCTGTCGCAAGGTTATGATGATAATTGGTCTTTTTCTTCAAGACCCAGCTCCCAGAGTCATAGGTGTCAGGGAGAATCCTGGAATCATCAAAAAGCCCTGACTGGAGCTCACAGATGCAGGCAAAGCTAGGCCTGAGTGCGGGGCAGAGGCGTACATGCCGGAGGGCAAAGGCAAAAGAACAGAGCATGTATTCTTGTTGGCAAGCTGGTGTCACGCCAGCTTGTGGAGAGGCCTGACTTAGGGATGCTTTCCGCTTGGAGCTGGGGACAACACCGCCCAGCTTCAGGGGAGCTGAAGTGGCCCATTTGCCAGCGGGACTTTGTCCAGCTCTTTGCACATTCCAGCCACTGCTGCGGTAGACGTGGCACGTGCTCCCCGATCCCCCACCCGGAAACCCCAGCTCATCCCACAGCAACGCTGCAGATGTGGTGGGTTTTCTGTTCTGATGTCTGAACTTGCCATGCTTAGACTATGATTACAGTGTATCCCTCTTGCGCAAAAGCCTATGCAAATAAAGTGCGGATTAGCATATCACCACGTTTCATTTGCATAATTAATTAGGGGCCATTTTTGCGCAAGAGGCTTTTGCGCAAAAAGGAGCTGTGTAGACAGCTCTTGCGCAAGAGCTGTTCTTCCTCATTTTTTCAGGAAGAACGGTTCTTGCGCAAGAGGGGGCTTTTGCGCAAAAAGGAGACATCTGTACAGCTCCTTTTTGTGCAAGAGCCTCTTGTGCAAAAACGGCCCCATATTAATTATGCAAATGAAGCGCGGTGATATTCTACTCTGCGCTGCATTTGCATAAGCTTTTGCGGAAGAAGGGTGCAGTATAGACGTAGCCTTGGTTTTCTAACAATGGGAAAAGTGACCCAGGGTTTTGCAACGTGCTGTAAGCAGACTGCCCAGGGCAAGGATGTCTAGCAGAAGGTGGCTGGCGCAGGCCTCACTGCTTTTCTTGGATGACAAAACTGCAGTGTCAATAGGAGATGGTGGAAAGGGTTAAGGATACTCAGCACCAGGCTCTAACCTGTCTCCCCACAGCAGGCGCCATGCAGGGAAGGCAAAACATCCTTTCCAAGAGAGTCCGTCCCCGCCGCTCCAGAAAGCGGACGGAACGCCGCGCAGGGCCGGAGGCACTTGCGAAGCTTTCCAAAGAAACTCTGGCATACGAGGCACTTTGGGCAAGGGCCCAGGTTCGCAGCGGCAGGCAACACCCAGGAATGCTACTGAAGCGCTGCGTGGAGGACGAGCGCCGTAGGGAACGACGTTCAAATGAGCAGGAGACGTTCTGCTTTGCTGCCAGCAGGCTGCTTTGCTTCGGGAAGTCTGTCTCCAGCGCTGCGCCCGGGGCTTTCGGCCAACTGGTCTCTCCCCCGAGCACTTTTCAAAGTCCGGCCATGACTAACCCACCTTTGCTTTTCTACTCTTGCCAGTCCCTCCTATTCCACTGCCACAACCCGGTGGGCAGCAAACTGGCTTGCCACAGGCTAACGTGGCCTTGCCTGGCCAGGGTTTTCCTCCAAGGCCTGCACTAGCCAAACTGTGCTACACATCACTCCCCTTGGCTGCCTTCGTTCAGCACGTTACCACGCTGCACTTCAAAAGCAAAACCCCAGGTCACATTTTCCACTGCTGGAATCCTGCTCGTAACCACATTTCATAATGATTATTAAGTGCGCAGCCTGCCAGGCGGCCTCAGGGCTGGACTTTGAGCCTTCAGTGGATACGCATAGCCAGGCTAGGTTCCCATCGTGATCACGCTCCTGTGTTTCGATGGGATGCCACTGAGCCATTCGACATGTTTGTTACAAACGTCTGGAAAATGTTCACCGTCCATTTAGAGATCACATGCACCCAAGATAATTTGCGGTTGAGTTTTACAGAATCTCTTCCTGCTTTATGGCTTCCAGCTGCTTTACAGACATCAACTAAGCAATCTCCTAAGGCAGGCCAGTGTTACCCCTGTTTTACAGCGAGAGGGAAACTAAGTCAGAGAAGTTAAGTGACTTACCCCATGTCATAGCGGGAGTCAGTGGTGGAGCTGGGCTACAACTTGGAAAATCCCAGCTCACACTAACGCCTGCCACTCAAGAGCTTTCACCACCACCTAGCTAGACCCCATAATGCTTGTCACTACTGTAGCTTGGATAGATCATGCTTATATATTAAAGAGAAAACTGCTACATCAGGGTTACAGGGCATCTTCTTGGCAGGGATTTACTAGGGTGCCTAAGAGAATTAGGCACCAATCTCATGTTTGAAAGGGATTTGGGCACCTGCTCTGGAGAGTCCTAACCTTTATTTCCCACAGCTAAGCCTCCTGCTCTGCCGAGTTCCCTGGGTAACCATTAACCCATGGAAACAGAAGGAAAGTTCTTGGCTTGGGTGGATTTTCATGCCTGGCTTGAATTCCAGGGAGGCTACTGACCTGCCTTGGTGATGACTCATGGGTTTCAAAGGAGTCCAGCTCCTGTCTGAGCTCTCCTCGCTTCTTCCCTACCAACAGGTCACTGCAATACCAACGCCGCCCACTGCCACCAGCCCTCCGGAGGGCACGGACTCTGGTTTGTTTCCATTGGCGCATGCAGGGGAACGTTCCAGCTGCAAGACCTTGTGGTATCTTCTCCAAGGGGAAGGCAAGAATCTGTCTCCCCTCCACCTCCAGCGTCCTCAAGTCCTGGGGTCCCCAGGTCAATGCCCCACAAAGCCAGGCGAGGGACCCGAAAGCCAGGGAAGCATGTCAGTCTAGGAGGCTTTCCTCTCCCACCAGCTCCTCAGAGGAAGGGCCTTGCTGCCTCCATATTCAAAGCAGCCCCAAGCATGGAGGCCAGATCTCTAAAGGTCTTTAGGCACCTAAAAATGGAGGCCTGCACTTGGCGGGATTTCCACAAGAAGCAGGTTAAGCCCCTAACTCCCATTGGTTTGGTGCCTCACCAGTTTAGGCCCTTCCAAAAATTCCCCTCAGCCCCTAGCTGAACAGTGAGGTGCCGAAATGCCGTGGAAAATCTGGTCGTTGTCATGGCAACCCACTCCGCATGGCACTCTGCCTGGGAGGCCGGGCCTTATATAGAGGTCGAGGAACCTGCCACAGCCCCGACTAGCAGAGCTGGGACTTATAGCAGGGGCCTCTACTGCCTGAGGTAAAAGAGACGGAGCGCCCAGAGTCAGTCCCTGCTGCTGCTGAACCCACCCGATTGCGGCACGTTCCATCACCCCTCGACAGATATCTGCTTCGGGTACCTAGGTGGGCCATGCCAGCAAGTGAGGGCAAAATACGAGTGGACCTGCCTTTTGCCCATCCCCAGAACTGAGTGTTCTCAGAGGCTCTGCAAAATCTGACCACCTGCCGCATTTCGGTAAAATGGCTGAGCCCAATGGTCTCCAAACCATGGGGTGCTCCCCCAGGAGGGGTCAGAGGAATGTTTTGGGGGACATAGCTGGGAGGGAGTAGCATCCAGACCTGCTTTGTCCCCCGCTTTGCCATGGCCCCTGCTCCCAGCCTACGATCCTGAGGCTCCATTCCTAGCCCCAAACCCGTCCCACTCCTGGCCCCTGGGCTGGGGTGTGAATAAGGGTAAGGGGAGGTGTGATTGTGAAAAGTCTGGGGACCATTAGTTCAGCCCTTCACCGTTCTTTGTGGGATTGGGGGAGCGGTTCTTGTGATGCCCACCAGCAGAGAACTTGGAGGAAATACTTGGAGTCTCATGAGATTCCCAGACCTGGCTTTGCAGGCCAGAGGCCTCCACAGAAGAAGTCCCTGAACTCTTGGGGCACCTCCCCACACTGAGGGTCTGCCTACCATCCCCCCATCCCCGCTAGCAGGGGGCATCACTAACGAACAGCTCTCCCCAGCACCCCGGCCAGCGCACCGTACCTATGATGGCGTCCCTCAGTTCCTTGGTGATGATGGGCAGGTCATCCACATCCACAAAGTGCAGGTGCTTCTCCGGAGGCTGGCTGGCCGCGGCCGAAAGCTGCAGGTAGTTCCCCCGCCCGGTACTGACGATGAAGACTGTGACCCCCATGTCCTTCAGCAGCTGCATGGGCTGGGAGATCTCATCCGTGGAGAAGCCGTCCGTCACCCACACCAGCACCTTGGGCACATCAGGCCGGGCACCAGCTTCGTCGGTGAAGAACTTCTCCTTGGCATAGGAGAGGGCTTTGCCAGTGTTGGTGTCCCCCATCAGCTGCTGCGTGTCCCGGATAGCCTGCTGCACTGCCCCGGTAGACAAATACCGGTCGAAGGGGAACTCCATGGTGGGCGTCGTGCTGATGTGGATGATGCTGGTCTGGACATCGCTGGGGCTAAAGGTGAAAGGTCGCAGGAGGTCCCTGATGAACTCCTTGACTCTAGAGAACTCGTAGTAGGAGACGCTCCCAGAGCTGTCCAGCAGGAAGAGGAGGTCCCCCTCTGAGTCTGGAATGAAGGGCTGGAGACCTGGCAACAAGAGACAGAGAGGAGGTGATGGAGGGGATGTGACCCAAGCTCATCCCCCGCCACAGGAGTCTGGTAGCAGCGCATTTGCTTATCTTCCTTGGCCACATCCTGAGGTCCCCGGGCAGGCGCTCCAAGGGGAATGAGGAGCTCAGGATCGGGCCCTTGTTTATAGGTTTTCCTCTGGTTCCCCTCTGGGCACCGCCCCTGATGCTCAGTTGCCAGCCTGGGCAGGTCATTTCACCCCTTTGCGCCTCCCTCTCCCGGCCTGCGCAGCGGCATTCGTTGTGCTTGTCTGCCCCGTCCCCTGGCCGCGGAGCTGAATTTCTGCAGAGAAGGTCAAGTGCCGCGGTGGGGGGGGGGGGAGGGGGAATGCAAAGCAGTAAGACCCACCAACCTGGGGAAAGGCCGCTTTGGCAGTTTGGACGCCCTGGGTGAGAAAGGACAGGCCGAAGTGGGCAGTTCACAAACGGGAGAGGGGAGGGTTCATGACAACCAGGCTCACGCCGGAGACCCATCGCAGGGCGCTGGCACTACCCGCACAGCCCTGGGCCTGCAGCATAAGAGGTTACACTTGGGGCCTCACTGTAAGCCAGGGAGGGGGAACCTTTTTTGGGTGGGTGGGAGGCCACTGACCAACAAAAAGGTCTGTCGGGGGCCACACACAAGCGAGAAGCCAAAAAACCCACCTCACAGACTTTCCAGCAATTGGGGCAGGAAAGATAATTTATAAAACATATTTATAAATCAATATACTATACATTTTCAGTACATTTCTACCCCTCCCCACCCCAGCCCCCGCCATTGCTTTCCTGTGTCTGTGATACATTTAATGCGCTGTGCCGATATACACCAGTTCAGAATCTGGTTCTGAATGGATAATATCGTATCTTGGCCCTGCCACGAGGGCCGGGCCTGGACTCGCTGACCTCTCAAGGTCCCTTCCAGTTCTGTGATTCTATGACATGGTCCCGACTGAGAAGCAGACGGACCCTCCCCACATCCCCCTCACACAGCACAGCCTGGGGGGGGGGAGGCAGGAGAGTAGACTTTGTGGGGGAAACGCTTTTCTGCGCCATCCGGGGAGAGAGGGGGTGGCAGTGAGCAGAGCCACTTCCTCCCCCACCAGGCAGAGCCCATGGATGCAATCTGGCTCCGGCTTCCCTGACTCCAGCCCACGAGGCTCAGGGCTCCTCTTCCTACAACAGGAGCCCTGTGGGGAGAGCTGCGGGGGTGGGGAGGAGGTGTGGGACTGGAGCGCCAACGCAGGCTCCCCAGTGCTCGGGTGGGGGGGGAAGCCCAGAACCTTGGGGGCTGGATCCAGACAAGCTAGGGGGCCGGATCTGGCTCCCGGGCCTTAGGTTCCCCACCCCGGTCAGCGAAGGTGCGGCTCCATAGCGTGCAAAAGGCTGTGCTGCAGCACCACTCCCGTGACCAGCGCCTTCTGCAGAAGGGTTAAAATCAAGCAGGCGGCTGCTGTAAATAGCATCCTGGGCCACCCAGACACAGCGCTGCCGAGCGCCTCTCACCCGCCTGCTCCTGGCAAAGGCCCACGCGCCACTGCACCCTGGCCTGGCCTCCGGGAGCGGCGTCCTTCTACGGGCATGTTCTGCACGGCCCCCAGGGCACAGATCAGCCGGCCCCGCTAGACTCAGGCCGCCCAGTGCGGCTCCGGTGGCCAAGGAGCCAGGCTCGTGCTGCGCCGGCTGTTTCTCTGCTCCCAGAGACTCCTTGCCAAGTTCCTTTTAAAGTCACATTTTGCAAAGGAACACAGGCGAGGGGGGAGGGGGGAGAAGCCCGCTGCTCCGGGCATAACCCTGGCACCCGCTGAACGCGGTGCTGGGCAGACACACGGGCAGACACAGTCCCTACGTCAAAGAGCTCCTGGCAGTAGCCAGACAGACACGGGACGGGAGAGGAGGGAGGGCCAGAGAGCCTTGTAAACGTCTCACAGTAGGTCACTGACAGCGCCAGGAATAGAGCCCTAACCATTGGGCCACACTGCCCCTAGTGTAACAAGAAAGGGAAAAATGCTCAGCAGTCCTGTCAGATGAGCACAGGCAGCAGGCATTTGGCATGCAGGCTGTGTCTGACCTCACTGTCTGGGGCCCGGACCCCATCCTTCCCATAAGGGGGCCCAAAGCACCTGGAGATGGTGGGAGCGTTCCACCCATGCCAGTCCGGAGACGGGACCCCCGTGCCGTTCTGCAGCTGCGGGACAGGGGCGTTATGGGGCTATTTCATTTAACTTTGGTTCCTCTGCATCTGGCGATCTCCAAGCACTTTGCAGATGCTCTCACCCACGCCATCCCGTGTGACTGATGGAGGCCCAGAGAGGGGCCGTGACTTGCCCAGGGTCAAGCCAGAAAGCGGTGGCAGAGCCAGAAGTCAAACCCCAGCAGCATCCTAGCTGCCGATCTCCTGCTCCCTCCCTTCGAGCTATGCAATCCGTTTGCTCCCACATTGCGCAGCAGGCTGGCCGGTTCCTGGCCTGTTCTCACAGGCCTAGCCTAGCCCTCCCTGAGCTTGCTGCATTCCCCCCGCCTGGAGCTGGCACGGGGCTGGGCCCCGGGAGGCTGTGAAACAGCCATGCCAGCCAGACCTACTGTCTTAGCCTCCGGCAGAGCAAGCTCTGGAACCAGAAGCAAACAGCTGGTAAGAAACAGGCAAAGTCCCGGCTAAGGGAATGGGCCTCTGATTTCCCGGGGCGGAGGAAATAAAGCCCATCTTTCCAGGGGAGGGAGGGGGAATAGACAATGAAATAACGAGGTGGAAGACGCTGCCGCTTCTAGATCCCCAGGGGAGGCAGCTGGAGGCACTTGGCTGGGGTTCAAGGCTTGCGGTCAGGGTTGCAACCAGATTCTGTCCCCGGTGGGTGTCTGAGCGCCGCGATTTGCACGGGGGATAACAGCAACGTCTGCTCCTAGTGGCAGAGACGGAGGCAGGCCTCTTTCGGTTGCAGTTCATTCTCCATAAGGTGGAGGGACTGATTCTTTCGACACCCAACTGCAATGGGCTCCAGTCCTTGCCTGCAACAGATTTAAATGCTTCCCAGCTGATTAGCAGAGCGCCCACAGCCGGCAGTGTGTGTTTCCACTGGTGGTGCACATCTGCGCATGCCTCGGTGCACATGACAAAATTTATTCTGCACAGGGATGGGGAAAATTCTGCACAAGGATGGGAACATTGTTAACAGCCCTTCCCTTGGCTCTCCCACTGTCTCCCTTTGCCTTGGGGCCAGTAAGACTTTCTGCTCCCACCCGCTCCTGCTCCCTTCACCTCGCCCTCAGTCTGGAGGACAGATCGTGCATGGCGAGATAACGGTCACAGCCCCCCCTCTGCACTTGCAATTGTATTTCTGACCCTCCCCACTACAGCCAGGGCAGTACTGCAGGCGGGAGCCAGGGGGGAGATCTGGCATTTAACGCCGCAGGAGTTGGGGTTCTCAAAAGCCAGCAGGGTGCGTGCTCCCAACTCACCGTCACCTGGGAGGATACACTCCGACTGAGCCCGCCAGGGTCCCAGGCTGATGCGTTCTCTTCCGAGACTGCAGGAGGTGCTCTGCAGATGCTCCCAAGTTTACAGACTTTAGAGATGGGTCAGCCCTCCACAGCCCCGCCCCGAGCTTTAGGGACGTGCGGATCTGGAGCCAACCTTTGTGACTTGATACAAAGCGCCTGCCAGGGCCACCAGCCCGAGCTTGGAGACCCTTCTTGACTACCCTTGGGCAAAACTCAGCTCAGTGAGCCGCCCCTCCAGCCACGTCCCATCAGGTCTGAGCTCACCAGACTGAGGGTATGTCTACACTACCCCGCTAGTTCGAACTAGCGGGGTAATGTATGCATACCGCACTTGCTAATGAAGCCCGGGATTTGAATTTCCCAGGCTTCATTAGCATAAGCGGGGAGCCGCCATTTTTAAATCCCTGCTGCTTCGAACCCCGTGCAGCGCGGCTACATGGGGCTCGAACTAGGTAGTTTGGACTAGGTTCCTATTCCGAACTACCGTTACTCCTCATGAAACGAGGTGTACCGGTAGTTCAGAATAGGCACCCTAGTCCGAACTACCTAGTTCGAGCCCCGTGTAGCCGCGCTGCACGGGGTTCGAAGCAGCGGGGATTTAAAAATGGCGGCTCCCCGCTTATGCTAATGAAGCCCGGGAAATTCAAATCCCGGGCTTCATTAGCAAGTGCGGTATGCATACATTACCCCGCTAGTTCGAACTAGCGGGGTAGTGTAGACATACCCAAAGCTAGGTTGTAAGAGGTACTGGTCATTCAATAGGTGACTCTTCCCTCTGGGGCAGTCCTGAACCCATGGGGCCAGTGTAGCGCTGAACAGTACCTTGCAGTACGTCTTCCAGAGGAGATGTACAATGAAGATCCAGACCGTTTGTGGTTGTTAACAAAACCCTGGCCCAGCTTGTGAAAGTCGGCGCATCCTCCCGAAGGAGCAAGGACCATGCAGGTGTCTCTCAGAACTATGCTCACTTCATGCCTGACTAAATCTCTCATCATCTTGGCTTGGTCCTTGCAGAATCAAGCTGGCTTTGCCAAGTTCCAGCATTGTCAACCTGCGGAACTCCTTGCCAGAGGATGTTGCGAAGACTTGGGACTTTAACAGGGTTCAGAAAAGAGCTAGCTCATTCATGGAGGTTAGGTCCATCAATGGCTATTAGCCAGGATGGGTAGGAATGGTGTCCCTAGCCTGTGTTTGTCAGAGGCTAGAAATGGGTGACAGGAGAGGGAACACCTGATGATTCCCTGTTCTGTTCATTCCCTCTGGGGCACTGCCATTGGCCACTGTCGGAAGACAGGATAATGGGCAAAATGGACCTGTGGTCTGACTCCGTGTGGCTGTTCTTATGTTTTTATGTCCCATCCAAGTGACCTAAATTCCCCTGACAGTTTCAGCTATGCTAGTGATTATTCACGTCTCCTACAGACTGCTGTGTGGTACCGCTGCACTCTTCACCCCAGCGGTGTCTACGTTTCGGCGCCTGATGGGCGCGCCGTGTTTCAACAGCCCCATCGCTCCGGGAGAGCCTCCAGGAAGGACGGAAGCATTGTTGCTATTCACATCAGAGTTAATCAGAGCGCTGGAGGGAAGCGGAGGAGGGAAGAGGATAGGAGGGAGAATCTGCTGCGATAACATTTCTCTCTGCCTCATTTGTGCACGGCTGCGGGGCTGGGCTCAGGACTTAATAAATTCTTCAGCCTCCTTCTTGCACAAACCGCTGAGGCTGCTGGCGGAATCCTTCGGGGACTGAAAATGCCAAGCAGGTGGAAGATGGACTGAAAAGGCTACGGCTGGGGGGTGGGGAGCTCCCCCACATTACACTGTGCTGGCCTGTCTTCTCTGGACACCCAGGCCCTCAGCTGACTGCAGGTCAGAAGAGAAACGAGGCTAGTAACCAGAGTCCAGCCCCTAGCAGCAGTGTTCCCTGTAAGCTGAGCATATGGGCGGACAGCCAGGAGAGATTCAGGTGCCAACCAGCTGATTAGCAGAGCGCCACAGCCGGCAACATGTGTGCCTACTGATGGTGCACATCTGCACATGCCTTGGTGCATGGAACAAAATTTATTCCATGCACAGATGGAAAAAAATTAGAGGGACACTACCTAGCAGTGCTGTGAGCCCCAAGAGTTCAAACAGCCATCGCAAGGCCTCCAAAAGCCACGCGGCTGCCTTAGTGAGCAGGAGAGGCCTTTTTTAAGTAAGAAGATTTTAGTTCTTTTTATTGCTTTTTTGGTTTTTTGAGCCGGGGGGTGGGGGGGCAGAGAGGAAATCACATTTTCCACTCCCCCCCATTTTTCCATGCATGAAAGTGGAGAGTCTCATGAAATCACAGGACTCCAGGAGGTGGAGCTTTAAGTATTGCCAGGTTTGGAATGAGATCCTGAACCGGGCATTGACCAGACCAATTCCTGGGGTTGCAGGGGCAGGCGGGAGAGTTCTGCGTGGCAAGGATGAGGTGCATTGCGAGCACAGCCCGGAAGCAGCAGGGCAGGGGCACTGCCAGTCTGTGGGGAGACCATGACGAGGACACCAGGGCAGGCTGCATGGCACAGGTGACTTGTGGTAGCACTTGGGGAGTGTGCCGCCTCGCTATGCCCCTGCCAACATTTGGATTGCTGCCTGGGATGCCCCTGCCCCTCTGGGAGGCTCTCCCTGCGCCCCCTCCCCTGCAGGCAAGCACCAGGTGCCCCATTGCAGAGCTGTGTGTGTAGCCAGGACTGGGACTGGAGCGGGTGCCGGGGCACAGGAGGGAGGAGACGGGGACCAGGAATAGAAAGGCAGGAAGAGGTGGGGGCCTAGTGGGAGCCCAGAACTTTGAAGTGGTGGGGGGGAGGGAATGGATTCAGCCCAGCAACTTTCCCCCTCATTGACAGCCCTGAAACAAAGCCCGCCCAGAGGAGAAGGGGGGGGACAGATGGGAATCCACTCCCTCGGCTTTGCTCCAAGCGCAATCGCTGACCCCGCCCAGGAGCCTGGGAAGCCCATGCACAGCACGGAGCAGTGAGCCAAAACCACCAGGCAGGAGACATGCAGGTAGGAAATGTCCCAAGAAAGAACTGTGGGAAGATGGCACGAGCACCTCCCACCCTGAGCCGGCTGCCGAGGGAGCCAGGAGCCTGCGCCGTTTGGGGACGGGACTAGCTGAAAGGGGAATCGTCGCTTAGTGTGGGTCTCTGAGAGGTGGGGGTGCAAGCCGGGAAGGTCCGGAAGCTGCACAGTTTGGGAAATTTAAAGCTGCACTAGACAATGCATTGATGGGTGTCCGTGTCCCCATCCTCCCCGCACAGAATCAGAACTACCCAACTGTGTGTCTTAGACCCCGCAACCGCTGAACCTAATGGGGATTCTCCTTTAGCCAGTGGCAGGGGATGCTTTGGAAGCAGGAGGGTCTATATTCTACCCCTCTGGCCCAATGAGTCCCAAGTGGGCCCGCTGCACGCAAAGTGGAAATACATTTGTGACCCCATACGTGTAAGTGCGCTGCCAGGGGAAAACCTGTGGGGAGCAGGCCCCCGGCCCTGGTTGGCCTTGCCCATCCTGAATGTCTCTGATGTTTTTAAAGCTCCTGGGGGGGGGGTGTCAGTCTCTGCCCACGGCTGCTGGGTTAGCACCACCCTGCGCAGCCCTTTGCACCGAGATAGGCTGGCGCAGGACTAGGAGCCCTGACTGCCTATGAGGTTCCCCTGCTAGGTGCAAGCCCTTTGTTCATCGGCTTAGGTGCAGTCTGAGCCCCTAAATCCCGGCCCACCAAGGCCCACGTGCGGGATGCACCATGTGACCGAGACCCACCCACTCTGGGGGATTCTCTCCCTTCCGCACTACTAGCTCGTCCTAGCACCTCGACGTCACCGGTCTCTACACCCGCGGGAAGCACCTGGTAACAAAGCAAGGGCGAGACGCAGGAGTCTTGGGGCCAAAAACGAGGGGCAGCCGAGCAGTGTGGACACAAACCCAGGAGCCCTTTGGACCCACTTTCCCTCCTGAGCCCGGCCCTCGCTGCATCCCCTCCTGTGTTTCACTCTGGCATTGGCACGCCCTGATTCGCCTCCCCCCCGCCAGTATGCGCTGCTGCGGCTTGGCACACCTCCCAGAGTCGTTGGCGCTGCCCTGTGGGGAGGGGGTGGGGGGAGACTGCCTCTTGCCCACAGATTCTTCTTCAGGGAGCAGTCAGGTGTCTTCGCCCCCCCAGGGAACATCCCGGGCCAGGCCAAGGAGAACGAGGGACCTGAGCCCGAGTCATGAGGAGGCAGAAACTGCCCGGCACTAGCCCCAGCCATTGTGTCTGTCAAGGCCGGAGGCAGGCGTGTTGGAGCATGAGCCTGCAATGGTGGCGGGGGAGAGGGGTGGTGGTGTTCGGAGCATGTGTGTGTGTAATGGGGATGCAGAGTACGCTCCACGTCATGGGGCTCTGGTGCTCCGGGCATGTGCACAGGCCGGTAGGCACCAGCAGGCCCAGGCACGTTGGGGCCAGTGTCTTGGGAATGTCAGAACTTGTGTGAGCAGGGGGCCGGAGCCGTGCGGTGGCGGTGGGCACGTGCGAGGGTGTGTGGCATTGTGGGTGCTATTGCTGAAGTCTGGACACCAGCTGCAACCCCCCAGGGCACCCCCGGCCCTGAGTCACTGGCCCGCCTGCTGTTTGCACGGCTTCCGGGGGAAGCAGCGCCCGGTTGCACGAGGCCAGCAGCCAGCTCGCTCGTGAACCGCTCCCGTGTGTGACGGGCTGGGGAAGGGGTGGCGTAGTCGGCCCAGCACACCCTGGCCCGGCAGCAGAAGTCACCTAAATCTTCCTCATTACAATCCCGCCCAGCAAGGGGGAGCATTGAAGTCAGAGGGCGGCGACTCCATGGGAGATGCCCAGAAGAGGTGCTCCCAGAGCCTGTGTTCATCACAGCCGCCTCGGCACGACCCAGCCTGACACAGAAACACACCTGCCGGCACCGCAGCACGACCGACCCATCCACTGGGCAAACCGAAAACCTCTCCATTGCTTTGACATTTTAACATCAAGAGAAGGGGCAGACCTGTGGCAGGGCACTAATTCAGTACAATGAGACAACGCCTCCCATCCAAGTGCTCTCCAGAAGGGGTAAGCATTATTGTCTCCATTTGACAGAGGGGGAAACTGAGGCAGTGACTTTCCTGAGGTCACCCATCAGGTCAAGGGTGAGAAGCGAGGTCTCAAATGTCTAGCCTTAGCTCAGTGGGTCAGAGTGCCTGACCACCACATGAGTGCCCGTAACAGGCATCAGACCAAGAAATGGCATGGGGGGAGGAGGGGTTGCTATTTGTTTGCAAAACTTGCACAGCGGCAGCACAAGTGTCGATCCTGACCTCAGTTCAGAGGTTCTCCGTGACCCTGTCAAGCCATCCATGGCCAGTCTGCTGGCTAGGGGGTTGTGGCTGGCAGGTCAGGCCGAGCACTTGGCTGCACAGTTGCCATCTCCTAGCATGAAGACATACGTCTCCCCATCTCCTCCCTTCCCCCATCCAACCCCGAGGGTATCACTTGTTTCCTGCATGTTGCAACAAACAGCTGCAAGAGCTCCTGGCTCTGTCCGGTTCTGGATGGCCTGGGACTGGGGGTGGCCAAAGGAGTCTCCTCCTCCGTGGTAAACAAGATCGTGCACAGCTGAGCTCCCTGCAGAGCGGGGAATCCACCATGAGGCAGAAGGCACCCAGGAAAAGCCCAGCCCTGCCAGCCTTACTGAGTCACCCCGCACTCAGGAACAGCCCTGACTCAAACCCCACAGAGCAGCCCCTCCCAGGAGGAAACTATCAAAGGGGGGATGTGAGCCAGCATCCCACCAAACCTCAGAGGATGCCACCCCACACTGAAAGGCCAGCTGGACCCATCCTGCCTTGCTGCAAATGGGTATGTTGATTGGCTGGCACTCTAGGAAGTCCCCTGCCCCCATGGCAGGACCAAATACTGTCTAGACCATCCCTGACAGACATTTATCTAACCTGCTCTTCAATATCTCCAGAGATGGGGATTCCACAACCTCCCTGGGCAATTTATTCCAGTGTTTGACCACCCTGACAGGTAGGAACTTTTTCCTAATGTCCAACCTAAACCTCCCTTGCTGTAGTTTAAGCCCGTTGCTGCTTGTTCTATCCTCAGAGGCAAAGTGCTCCACTTAGGATGGACAAGTTTTCTCCCTCCTCCTTATGACACCCTTTTAGATACCTGAAAACTGCTATCATGTCCCTCCTCCATCTTCTCTTTTTCCAAATTAAACAAACCCAATTCTTTCAGCCTTCCTTCATAGGTCATGTTCTCTAGACCTTTCATCATTCTTGTTGCTCTTCTCTGGACCCTCTCCAATTTCTCCACATCTTTCTTGAAATGCAGTGCC
This sequence comes from Pelodiscus sinensis, assembly GCF_049634645.1. Taxonomy (NCBI): domain Eukaryota; kingdom Metazoa; phylum Chordata; order Testudines; family Trionychidae; genus Pelodiscus; species Pelodiscus sinensis. Next base: position 17,379,435 of record NC_134733.1, on the reverse strand, counting down.
CAGAACTGGACACAATACTCCAACTGAGGCCTAACCAGCGCAGAGTAAAGCGGAAGAAGGACTTCTCGTGTCTTGCTCACAACACTCCTGTTAATGCATCCCAGAATCATGTTTGCTTTTTTTTGCAACATCATCGCACTGCTGACTCATATTCAGCTTGTGGTCCACTATAACCCCTAGATCCCTTTCTGCCGTACTCCTTCCTAGACGGTCGCTTCCCATTCCGTATGTGTGAAACTGATTGTTCCTTCCTAAGTGGAGCACTTTGCATTTGTCTTTATTAAACTTCATCCTGTTTACCTTGGACCATTTCTCCAATTTGTCCAGATCATTTTAAATGTTGACCCTATTCTCCAGAGCAGTCGCAACCCCTCCCAGCTTGGTATCATCTGCAAACTTAATAAGTGTACTTTGTATGCCAATATCTAAATCGTTGATGAAGATATTGAACAGAGCCGATCCCAAAACAGACCCCTAAGGAACCCCACTTATTATACCTTTCCAGCTAGATTGTGAACCATTAATAATCACTCTCTGAGTACAATAGGTGGTGCATATCTGCAAATGCTTCAGTGCACGTAAAATTTAATCTGCACATGTAGGGAAAAATTAAAGGGAACTAAATTAAAGGCAGGTCTTTGGAAACAAAAGACAGAGCCACTAGACCGCTGTGCCATGCACCCGTCTCGCCCTCTCGATTGCAACGCACATGCCAGCCAAGCCAGGTGCCAGCTACATGACTGGAAGCTGCTGAAATGGAGCTCACAAAGCCCACCCCCTCCCTCTTGCCCGTCACTTTTGCTTGTCTTTCTCTGGGAGAAAGTGGCTGGGCAAAGCTTTCCTCCTGCCTGAACTGAGCTCTCAAAGGGCGATGCCGGCCTACACTCCCCCGCCTCAGTCACCAGTCTCTTAATTATGCCTTGGCCTCCAGCCCTGCCTCCCCACACCCTTCACCGATTTGTTATGAGAGGGGAAAACCCGGTGTGCACAGGAGTTGCTGCAGAAAGCAGGCGTGGTGCTCAGTGCTGTCCCAGCTGGAACAGACAGAAGGGGAAGGACCCACCCTGGGGCAAAGGCATCAAACATCTCCCAAGAGGGGACATTTACCACCAACCCAGCCCAGAGGGGTTCCTCTGGAGAGCCCCACGGGCCAGAGCGAGGAGAGTCTGCGACAGGCGAGAGAAACCAGGCTGCGGGGGAGGCAGCGGGTGTAGGGCCGTGGTTCTCAAAGTCTGGTCTGTGGACCCACTACTGGTCCGTGACCGTCTTGCAGCTCGGCTGTGGGCTCGGGGCTTGCCCTAGGGAGGAGCCTGTGCTAGCGCTCCAGGGTCGTGTTCGCCCCACATGTGTGGGCCACACATGAAGTTGCAGTGACAGGCAGTGGCTCAGAGCACTGCCCCCTCCCTCCCACAGGAACCTGCCCTGGAGGCTTTCCTTGATGCTCCCATTGGCCGGAATCATGGCCAATGGGAGCAGTGGGAGTATGGCGCCTGGGGGCAGCAGGAGGCATAGAGCCACCTAAGTTCCCCCCCATCCCTCTTATGCCCTGACCCCGCACTCCCACTGTCCTTAGGCACCCTCTTTCCGAGACCCCATCCCACCCTGCTCCTGCATCTTCCCTCCTGTCCAGACCTCGCACGCTGACCCGCACCCCACCTTCCTCCCAGATCCCCCACTCCCACTCACCTCCTGCACCCTCCCTCCCACCCAGGCCTCCTACCCTCAACCAACTCCTGCACCCAAACTCCTGGCCAGACCCCCCATCCTCAACCTGCTCCTGCCCTCATTTTGTCAGCATGGGTGGTTGGCTGGTGGTCTGCAGAAAGGTCTGCACTGAGTGGGATGGGCTGTGGGCCAAAATGTTTGAGAGCCACCGGTGTAGGGGCAAAGCACAAACCTCTCCAAATGAGGGACGCTCACACAAGCCAAAGACCAAACCTGCCCTACAAGGGAAGCCAGGAGCTGTCAGTATGGACCAAATACAGGCCGCAAACTGAGAAATAGCTCTGCAGCCCAGCCGCTTTGACGGCGACAGCAGCGTGGCTGCCCCGCGTGATCGTGTGCTGATACTTGGTGCTTTGCATCAGGCCCCAGCTCCAGGAGTCCTGTGATTAGGAGAGACCCTCAGCTCCCAGTTACACTAATAATAAAAGTTTCGACCCTCACGGGAAGGGAGGAAAGCGTGAAAACGTGACCCGATGGCACCCTGTCTGGCTGGGCTTTCTCTGCATGGCAAGTCCCTTGCTGAGGCCAATGGAGCAGGAGGGACCCTGTGCAAAGCGCACATGGACAATGGCTTCCTGTGGCATAGGCCAGGTCAGTGACCTTCATTTCTCTTATCATGCCCTGCCTACTGCCCACGCTCAGGATTTGGGGGTGGCATTTAATCTGCTACAATCCCCAGGTCTCCAGTGCTAGCTGCCCCCAGAGCTAGCTGCAGCAAGCGGCCAGGTCTCTGCGCCATGACGAAGCTCCGCTTCACCGTGTCCAGGCAATACTCTCTTGGCGATGCTCCCGCCACAACACAGAGGCTGACGCGAGCAGGGCTTGCAGCAGCGGCAGTTCAGAACGTCACGGTTTTCCAACCCCATCCAAGCACCATTCTCCTCTGGGAGTTGGTGTTAAAATCACTGCTACTCCCCAGGCCCAGCCTGGTGTTGGCTGCTGTTTCCTGCCTTCCTGCACCCCGATGGAGCCATATCATCCGGGCAGCAGACAGACAGCGCCCCAAAGCCACACATGGCACTGGTGCGAATCACAATGCAGGTGCAAAATGCAACCTCTGCCCCAGGGGTTTGCGTGGGAGTAAAGGCAGCACATGGGAGAAAGCAGGGCTCTCAGGGCACGTCTACGCAGCAGGGCAAAAGTCGCATTAAGAGACGTAACTTCAGCGACGTCAATTGCATAGCTGAAGTCACAGTAGAAGTACTAGAGGACACCAAATGAAGTTAATGGGTAGCAGGTTTAAAACTAATAAAAGAAAGTTCTTCTTCACACAGTGTGTAGTCAACCTGTGGAACTCCTTGCCAGAGGAGGCTGTGAAGGCTAGGACTATAGCAGAGTTAAAGAGAAGCTAGATAATTTCATGGAAGCTAGGTCCATAAAAGGCTATTAGCCAGGGGATAGAAATGGTGTCCCTGGCCTCTGTTTGTCAGAGGCTGGAGCGGGATGGCAGGAGACAAATCGCTTGATCATTGTCTTGGGTCCACCCTCTCTGGGGCACCTGGTGCTGGCCACTATCTGCAGACAGGCTACTGGGCTAGATGGACCTTTGGTCTGACCCAGTACGGCCGTTCTTAAGTTCTTATGCTTAATTCGGCCTTTGGCAGGAAGTCAAAGGAAGAGAACTCTCCCTCCGACTGCCCTTACCCCTCGCGAAATGAGGACCACGGGAGTCGGAGTCAGAAGTCCTTCAGCTCGACAGTGTTTCCACCTAACGGGCTGGCTGCGTAGCCGTGCGCTTTGTCATTTTGAACGAACGCTGCAGTGTAGACATGCCCTGAGTGTTCTCCTTCCTAAGGCTGGTTCGGTTGCCACTGGTGGAACTTGAGAAAAAGCAGCTCAGGTGGAACTCACGCCCACAGTAACGCGGGGGAAACGCTGGGTCGGCACGGGTGCCAAGGAGAGAAGAACCTGCCCCTAAGGACGAAGCTAGCGCTGCCTTCCTGTCTTGGCGACCGCTCTCTGAGGACGACGGCTGCTGAATTAACGCGCTGACACTGTGCTCAGAAATGCCACTGGCTACCCAGCAACGTCCTTGCAATTAACCAAGAAGCTGCACACAAGTAGCAAGTGCGAGCGCCAGGGAGAACCGGGGATGTGTGGACTCAACTTTCTTATCTCCTGCTTAGTCCGTCATCCCCGCCCACCACACGCCGTCTGCCATATACTTGAGAGAGTTTGTCTGTCTGTGGGTCTTTCTGCCTGCTGTGTGTCTGTCTGTCCCCAGGTTGCGCCTGTTGCTGCGGCCATGGAGAGGCACTTCTCACCTGGCCCCAAGTTGCTATGGGGAGAGAGGGCTGGGGTTGCCCTCCCTCTCCAGGGCAGCCTGCATCCTGGACCCCTCCTCCCCAGCCTCACCCCCAGAGCAACAATTGAAATGAAGAAAACCAAAACCAAACTGAATCTCAGCGGGGCAGCCTGTTAATCTGTAACTTTTAAAAAATGAACTGAGTTAAGGACCTGAGCAAGGGCAAGTAAATCTTCAAGTAAATCAAAATAGGCCGCACCTGAGAGCCCATCCAACACACAACCCGGTGGTTTTCTCCAGCACATTTCATGCAAAACTTTAGCGGCACCTCTGCTAAGCCCGGGCTGGGAGTCAGACAGCACCAAAGAGCGACACCGTCTGAGTAGGAAAACAATCCTACTCAGTAGGAAAACAGCCGCTGCCGGTCACTGGGGAGCTGTAAAACCAAAGCAAAGAACCCGAGATTGCGGCTTGTAAAACTTTGCTTCTTGCCTCAGCCACATTCACGTGATAAGGCGAGGCTGGGCTCCTTACATTCCCTCTTCAAGGCAACCCCTCTCTCGTAGGCCAGGCTGGAGAAGTGCCTGTCCGTTTCCAGGGCTGGTCACATGAATAAGAATAATCATTTCTGCTCAGGTGGGTATTGGAAACTGCTGGCTTAGCATCAGGTGCAATGATGCATTGATGCCTGTTGGGCACCACAAGCTAGTAAATCATGTTACTTGGGGCAGATCCCTGCCCCCTTGCACCGAGCGGTACTTCACTCTGCAATGTGTGAACAGCAAGCCTGGGCAAGTGGTGCCTGCAGGGAAAGGTGGTATAGGGTGGGCCACCCTGACAGTGTTCCCTTTAATGTTTTCCATCCATGTGTGGAATAAATTGTGTGATGTGCACTGAGGCATGTGTGGATGTGCACCACCAGGAGAAGCACATGCTTCTGGCTGTGGGTGATCTGCTAATCAGCTGGGTGGTACTTGAATCTCTCCGGGGCGGTTGTCCAAGCACTTGTCTTACGGGGAATGCTGTGCCCAGAGGGGCAGGGAGGGGCATACGGGAGCACCCCATTTAGCAATTAACATTTTGGCAGGAGAATGAAGGGCCAGGGCACCTCCCAAGTGCTGCCAGGAGTCACCTAGGGCAGCAAGGTACTAACTCAGCTTGAATAAAGGTGGCAGAATCTACCCCTTCAGGGAGGGGTGGGAACCTTTTTTGGGTTGGGGACCACTGACCCACCCAAAAATCTGTTGGGGGCCAGCTGCACACAAGTGACAAGCAAAAAAACCCCTTCACTAGATTTTGTACACGACATCCCCAAGGTGGGGCAGGAGTGCCAGCACAGGCTCCCCAATGCTGGAGAGGGGTGCGGGGGACTGAGCCTCAGGGTCTGGATCCAGGCAAGCCAGGGGGCTGGATCTGGCCCCTGGGCCTTAAGTTCCCCACCCCCTCCATAAGGCTATAGCTACTCAGGAATTTTCAGACTTTTTTTTTTTTTTTGTCGTAAGCTGCCAGTTCCTTAAAAACTGGAACACGTTTGTGGGCAAGGGTCAGTCCCGACACATTTATTGGTTTCAAAAACACGTAGGAAGCTATTGCAACATTGACATTTTTTCATTAAAAAAAACCCCTCAATCCTTTGGGTAGAAAATGCCTCTTTGTTTCACAATATAAGCTAAATAGAGTAAAACATATAGAAAAGTCACAATCACAAGGAAACATTTCAAAACCATCCACATGAAACCTTTGGACAGAGCCAAACTGAGGGTTGGTTTTTTTCTGGACTGTGAATTCACAAAGGTGTTCAAGTTTCTTTTTCTGATTTGGGACAGGCACATTTTTAGGACCATCACATTTTCCCAGGACCAAAACACTTTCCCACAAAGCTCTCCTCTCCTCCAGTCCCTGCATGACTCCCCTGGCAGGACAGGCTGAGAATCTGTTACTTGGACAGGACTGAAAATTCACATCTCTTCTCACAACGTCTTGTGCCCCAGGTGTGGATGCTACCCTATTATGCAGTGAAAATCCTCCTGCAGCTACTGCTGTTACAACAGGCAAAGCCTAGAATTTTAATAACAGAATCACAGAACAGTAGGACTGAAAGGGACCTTGAGAGCCCGGTCCCCTGTCCTCATGGCAGGACCAAGCACCATCTACATCATCCCTGATAGATGTCTATCTAACCTACTCTTAAATATCTCCACTGATGGGGATTCTACAACCTCCCTGGGCAATTTAGTCCAGTGTTTAACCACCCTGACAGGTAGAAAGGTTCTCCTACTGTCCGACCTAAACCTCCCTTGCTGCAGTTTAAGCCCTTAGAGGACAAGGGGAACAATTTTTCCTCCCTCCTTGTGACCCCCTTTTAGGTACTTGACAAGTGTTCTGGTCTCCCCTCTTTCCCCTACCTCGGAACACATGAAGAATAAACCAGACCCCGTCAACTTAACTATCACTCCGCCTGAAAACTTTGTTTACCCGCGCCTGGCCCAAGTTGCTACGGAGACCTCCATGTCCCTCGGTGTTAACTCTGCCACCCCACCTCGCTTGTCAGTTTCACGCTCGCGTCCCCCAGCTGTTTACCGCGGGGTCTTTCACACCGGGGCAGGGGAAACGCGGCGCCGAAGCCCCACTCGCCAGCCGGCGGACCCAGGGCAGCGGTGGCACCTGAGCCCGCTGCTGCAGCGGAGTCGGTTCTCCGGGGTGCTGGACCAAAGGACCAGACCGGACCCCCTGTCCCTGGGCCCGTGGGAGGAAGTTTGCCCCCGGCCCCCCGGAGAAGAGCGGGGGCGGGCGGCCACTCACCTTTCCCGGGGATACTCTGCTCCAGCGCCACGTGCAGCCACAGAGCCAGCGGCAGCGCTGTCCGGGCGAGCATGGCCAGCGAGCGCCCCGAACTCCCCGCGCCCGGAGCTGTGCAGGCGGCTGGGCGGCTGGGGATCGCTCATATTCCAGGGACGGACCCTGCCTCCCCGCGCCTGGCCTGGGTGCCCGGTCCAGAGAGGCTCCTGCGGACTCCGGAGACAAGGCCCCTCCCTTCCCGACTCAGAAACCCTCCCCGGCGGGAGGGGCTGGGGGAGCAGCCCGAGCCACCCCCCCCTTTCGGCTGCCGCCTCCGGAGCGGGGAGTGGGTGGCAGGCGGGGTTTGGCTGCAGCGGGGCCGATCGCACCCCCGGGGGGGTCTCGGCCCCCGGCACACCCTGGCGCCCAGCCCAGGAAGAGCCGAGCCTGCTGCCCGGAGCCGGAGAAGGGGGAACGAGCACCTACCCCCCCCCCCTCCCTCCCGCGATACTGGAGCAGGCAGGACCAAGATCCCTCCCGGGGCGCTCGGTCCCCTCTGGCCTGAACTCAGCAGCGTCCCGCAGTCCAGCGCGCCCCCTACAGGGCTTTGCAGCTGCCCCCCACGACCGTCGGGGAGCCACCTCGGAGGCGGGGGGGGGGGGGGGCAGTGGCAGCGGGAGGGCAGCGCACCAGGCTTCCCACGTGGGGCTGATCCAGCTGCTACCCCTCCCGCCGTGGAGTTGCAGGAGGGGAAAGGCTTTGCTGGGGCCGGGGCACAAAGTGTCTCCTTGAACTGCTGTGGCAAAGGGCCTGCAGGAAAGGGGGGCCCAGCAGAGGCAGCCCCGTGTTGTCCTACGGGAGGGAAGGAGAATTTTGGCCCAGGGATCTGGCTCAGGAGACCGGGTTACATTTCTGGCTCTTCCACGGATTTCCTTTGTGACCTTGGGCATGTCACATTGTCCCTCCCAGCCTCAGTTCCCCATCAGTGAAATGGAGATCAGCCTTCCTGTGTATCCATCTCCTCTAGCCGCAGTCTCTTGGGGGAAGGGTCTTCTCCCCAGGGGCCCTTTAGGGAGGGTGGGGGGCTGAAGCTCTCCCCGCCCTTAGTCCTATGGGGACATTGCTGGCTGTCCCCCTTCCTCAGGGAGCAGGGGATAGTTCAGTTTGCTGCATTCGTCCCTGGCTGGGGGGCAGAGCAGGCAGACAGACCTTGACCTGCCCCAGCCCCGGCGATGCCTGCTGCAGCTGCAGTGGCCACGGAGAAACGCTTCTCACCTGGCCTCAAGCTGCGCAGTGAGTGAGGGCTGGAGTTGCTCTCTCTCCCCAGGGCAGCCTGCCTAGCGAAGCCCTTCTTCCCAGCCCTGCCCTAGAGCAATGACTGAAATGAAGGAAAACAAAAATGAATTAAGGACCCCAACTCGGTCCTGCACCACCCCAGCTGCTCTGCTGGTTCATCCTGATGGCGCATTTTTCAGTGCAATCCAAACATAAAGCACAGGACGCAAAGCCAGGGGAGAGCTCTGTTCCACACAATTCCTCTGGCCCCCAGTGTGACCAGCACATGGCATCTGTACTGCAAGCCTGAGCCAAAAAGTTACTAATGGAGAGAAAGTGGAAAATCACACTTGATTGCTACATGCCAGCCGAGTGCCCCTCCATTTGATAAGGGGGATAATTGGAATGAGAGAGGACACAAAAATTTCAGGAGATGAAACTTTTGATGCAGGGGGCTCTCTGAAAGTTGTGAGCAAAGTTTCCCCCCGAACCAATTCTGGGACTCCCCTCCGGGGAATCTCAGGAAAGTGACAAGAGTTATAGGCTGTGCGGAGTGGAAAGAAATTTAGATTCAAACTCCTCAATGAAATGGAAAGTCAGGAGGGCCCCAGCAACTTAGGGTCAGCATGGAGACCTGTGGAGTCAAGCAGCTAGTTTTATTGTCTGGGCTTCATGGTGCAAATGTGACCCCACCTTACGCATGCCCTTGCACCAACTCAGTACCAAATTGCAGAGGGAGAGAGTTTTGCATCTGTGCTGTCCGATTCTCTGTCCCTCCTCTGGTAACACTATATCAATGAGTCAGTCTCACGCCCTGATTGATTCCCACGGGCAGGAACAGTCATTATGCCAGAGCCTGGTGAATGGGAAGGTTCCAAACCAGCTGTTCTCACTCCAGTCATCTGGCATTTGTAAGGCCCTGCCCGTAGTGGTGGCACCTGCCCTGTGGGGGGAATCATGGCCAAACCTGATTGCTGCTCACTGGTTTCCCAGCCGATGTGGGCAGGACTGTTCAATCTGAGATCACAGATCCCAGGGGCTGCTGGCCCGGATAAAGGCTGCAAGCCTGAGTCCCAGGTTAGACTATCGGCCTTATTCAATGGCCAGTGACTCCCATGTGCTTTGGATCCAGCACCATGGTGCAGAGCTGTGCTAGAGATAATCCAGAACAGCAGCTGCCTGTAACTCCCACTGACGTGAAGAGGAGCCCCTCGGAAACGCACCTCTGACAATTGGCCATCTGTCTATTACACTGTTGGGGGAGGGGAAGCTTGTCACTACAGGGGAAAATGGGGGGAGGGGATATCAGTTACTGGGATTGGTACCCAAGATGACTGTTCAAGGTGGCCAGGTTGGGGTCTATGCAAGGATGCTGAGGCAGGAGTCCCCAGGAGCACAGGTATGGGATAGGCCTGGCCCTGGGTTTACCAGTGTGGGCACTCCGTTTCCAGTGCTGCAGTTCCCAGCATTCACCTGCACGGGATGTAAACCAGCCCTGAAGTTCAAGGAGAGGGATCATTTCCTTCCATCACTCCCTCCCCACGCACGACTTCCCAGAGAACTGTTACTGCTTTTGGAGTCATTTCCTTCCAAGGGACAATGACTAGTCCCATTCAGCCCTGCACCACCCCGGCATGCAAAGGTATCAATCCATGTCTTCCCAGGAGCCCTGCTCTAGGGAAGCAGGAGAAAGCAGATTGAGAAAGTATTAAATCTTACCCTATTTTATTTTAAAATTCTGCTGGAGGGGCCAGATTCTTATCTCACCAAAACTGGTGTCGATCCAGAGTAGCTCCACTAGCCTTGAAGGAATTAGGGCCACATTCTGCTCTGAATTACTAAATCCAGAGTGACTCCATCAAAACGAGTGTAGTTACTCCGCATGTAATTAGATCAGGGTTGGGTTGTAGGTGTCTGAATATGGAACAATCCAGATCTGGAGGGTTAGTCTGAGCTTTGAGAACAGTGATAATCCTGTCTAATTCATGCCCCAATTACTGTCAGGTTCTAACTTGGGCTGCTAACTCTCTTGCACTGAAATTACAAACTCATTCAAGAAGAACTAGCCTTCTTAAAAAATGATGCTTTTTAATGGAGTGGTATTGAGTGCTGTTCGAAAGTGCTCCATCCCAGAGGCAGTTGCATTTCGGTGCTGCATGAAGCAACTCCAAAGTATGGCCATCCCAATCCTGCACACACACACGCAGGGTGCCTAATTTTGGGAACATGAGAAGTCTGCCAGCAGGATTGGGACTGTACACTGGGAAGTTCTTTAAGTTTATTTTTGTTATAATTGGTGTTTATTCTTGTAAGTCGCCTCTAGCGGAAGGATGTCAAAGCTCTTCTGTGGAGCAAGATGCAGGAAGTCCTTCCCTTGGAGAGGAAATGCAGCCACTCCTCTGCTCTGGCACCATGCTACACACCACTGGTTCATGGACACAAAACCTGGCTTCCCCATTACACAGCCGGGGCGCTTCGTTGGGCACACAGCGGGCAGTTACCCAAAGTGGCAGATGCCAGGGCCCTGGTGCTAGTTAGCCCCCTGACTCTGATGAAAGGCGCCAAGGGGTCTTTAATGGGACCACACGCTGGGGACATTGGATGGAAAGACAACAACTCAGACTGCTCACGTTGGGGCATTAATTGGACCCCATCTCAAGGGATGGTAGGAAGCAGCGACCCGTCAGCGCTGTGCACTGCAGCATCTGGGTTCTCCTGGGAGAGCTCCCAGTCAAGTGGTAACCAGACCTGCCCCTGCCCCCTGGCTTGCTGATCTGCTGGCGCTGTGCTCTTCTTAGGGTGACGCCTACTTAGTGAAAGGTCCCTGCCTGGTGGAAAGTGGCAACGCTCCATGGACATAAAAGAGCTACAGTGGATTTAGGCTGTCACGGCTCACAGGTCAAGCCCACACTTGGCCCCTCAGTCCCTGGGCAGGGACCCCTCTCTCCAGTGCGGCAGCCCCTTCTCGGGGAGCCCACTCTGGCACAGCGGCAGTGAGATGGCCCTTTCGCAGGGAGTCCACTCCAGTGCGGCGACCCTCTCTTGGGGGGCCCACTCACACCTGGGGGGTCTGCCCCTCTGCCTCCGAGACGGCGCCTCTCAGGGTCTTCCGCCCGCCTGCCTCCGCCGTGAGCCCCCTCGCGGGGTCCACTCCCTCTGGAGCCCCGGGGCCTCCACTCCCAGACGGAATAGTGCAGCCCTGTTCTCAGCCCAGAGCGACTCTCGGCCAGCACCAAACAGGAGGGTTTATTGAGCTTTGAACGCAGCAAAGGATCCCTCAGGCCGGTGGGCCTGGCCTCCCTCAGCCCCGCACGTCTGAGTCTCCCCTGCAGCCAGGTGAGCCCTGCCTGCTCTGCTCCCTGACCCGATCCCAGCAGAGCCTCCGATACCCTGAGCAACAGCCCCTCCCCTGCCCAGAGTCTTCTCTCCAGGTAGTCAGGGTCGCCCGGGCCCCTCCCTTCTCTGGCCAATGTTCTCCTCACACTGGAACCAGATGGGCCGGTCACCGAGGTCTCCCCTCTGCAGCCCATTGTCTGTCATGTGGCCGGAACCCTTGTGTCCTCTGGGCGGGGTCGGCCGGTCACCAGGGCACCAGACATCAGGGCTCCCGTTCTGTGCTGTTCTCTGCAACAACAAACTCCCTCTCCCCTGGTCACATGAAACCAGTAACATCCTGGGTACTGAGTGCCCCCCTCTGCATGCAGCCCCCCCCCCCCCCCCCGAATACCCTAAACTCCCCACTTCCTCACACATGCCTGGCCCTATGTTTCTAGCTCTCCATTAACTGCCCGGTCTAACTCATGCCATCTCAGGGCTCAAGTCAGCTCCTACTTTTCTTTGGTCCTGAATACAATGTACAAAAATAGTGACCTTGTCTCCCTTGGTTTTCCAAATGTGTCAGGCAACTGGAGCTCACACGGCGAGTGGAGGTGAAGGGAGAGAGCTCTCTGTAAGGTCACGCAGCCAGGCATGGGGCTGTCAGATGTGTAATTGGCTTTGAGTGGTGTGGCTCTGTCTGAGCAAAGCCTGCATGGGTTACGGGCCCCGTCTTCCTCCCAGCGGTTGCTTCGCCAACCCGTCTGAGCCGCCTGGATCCCAGCGCCTGCCCACCGCGGAAGCCCCAGGGGAGCCGGCTGTCATGTCGCACAGAGAAGTCAGGTGAATCGTGCAAACCAAAGTGACTTGTGGCTCTTGGGAGTGTGAGGAGCCTGGAAAGAAAGGAAACAACGGTCCTTTGTGTTCTCTTGGCTGGCAACAATGCTCCCCCGCGCCGGCCTGAGAGCGCACAGCATTACAATGAAGCTACAGTTCCGACCCCCGCCCCCGGGTGTCAGGACAGATCCGCCGGGCAAAGGGACCCACCATGGGCATCTTAGACAGAACGCAGCAGGTAAACCCTGGAGAGCCAATCCGCCTTGTGCGCAGGCCCCTCCTCCCCACCCTCACGGCCAAGGCTCTTCCAGCTGCTGCAGCCCCCAGACAGGGGTTGGGTCAGAGAAGGGGGTGGGAGGGGGGTCAGGTCTATAGGGAGTCAGGGTATCACAGTGTAAGTTAAAGCCGTCCAGAGGCTCTGCCACCGGCCAACATAGGCCATGCCAGGCACTGGAGCACAAGGACTGCCAAGGTGGCCAAAAGCCAGCATAACCCCCGCGCCAGGGCCAGGCTGGAGAATTTAAGGGGCTGGGGCCTCAGTGCAGTTTTTCTGGGTAAACTCCTGGGTACCAAGACCTTCCTGCACATAGGCAGCAGGTGAAGGCCCAGCTGGGGAAGGCAGCAGAAGCCCCGCCTCTTCCACCCAAAAGCCACACCCCTTCCCCGAGACCACGCCCCTTCACAACCTTTCCCATCACCCCCAACTAAGCCCCATCCAACCCCAGCTGCGGGATGGGGCTGCTGCGTGGGGCCCCAGCCCCTCCCTGGTGGCTGGACAGTGTAGGCAATTTGGGGAAGGCCTCCCGTGTTCCTTCAGTGGCTCTGCCCAGCGTGGTCAGAGGCTGGGCCCAAAGGCTGTGGTGGCGCAGGGAGCGGACGGTAACCCCGCTCGGCCGGGACGTCCCTCCCCCGCTGTGTGGTCGGTCTCCACAGTGCAGCGCGTCAGTAAAGGAGGAGGAGGCTGGCTGCTCGGAGGTGCCCTCCCCACAGGGCCGGGACCCCACAGCAGGCGCTCAGCAATCGTCTCCCGTCTGGCCAGAAAATTTCAACCCGGACCCTGAGATTCCTTTCCAGCAGTGCAAAGGTTAAGCATCTGTGGCCCACTCAGAGCTGGCCTAGAGGAACGCCAGAGAGTGCCAGTCCCTGGTGTGGCCTGATGAAATCCGATGGGAAGCCAAGGCAAAGCTGATGGGTTAGCGGGAGGGGGCCGTGTCAGACGGGCAGGCTGGAGCACAGAGCGAAGGGACATGGACGGTGGAGCCGGATTTAGGATCCAATGGAAAAGTCGCCGGGGGTGTAAACCAGCATAGCTCTCTGAAGTCAGTGGGGCGGAGGAGTGGGCCGCCTGTCTCCCGAGTCTCAGGCCTGGCCTGGGTCTAACTTCATAGGCCCGTAGCGTTTTCAAGCCACATTTTGTTCTATCCTGTAAGCTCGGTTCATGTTCTAGCTCAGGCTGTGTCTACACTGGGCCACTTATTCCGGAAAAGCAGCTGCTTTTCCGGAATAAGCTGCGAGCTGTCTACACTGGCCCCTTGAATTTCCGGAAAAGCACCGACGATCTACTGTAAGAAATCAGCCGCTTTTCCGGAAAAACTATGCTGCTCCCACTCGGGCAAAAGTCCTTTTTCTGGAAAACTGTTCCAGAAAAGGGCCAGTGTAGACAGCACAGTAGTCTTTTCCGGAAAAAAGTCCCGATCACGAAAATGACGATCAGGGCTTTTTTCCGGAAAAGCGCGTCTACATTGGCCACGGACACTTTTCCGGAAAAAGGGCTTTTCTGGAAAAGCATCCTGCCAATGTAGATGCTCTTTTTCCGGAAATACTTATAATGGAAAACTGTTCCGTTATAAGCATTTCCGGAAATTCATGCCAGTGTAGACGTAGCCTCAGTGTGTGTCAACCTTTTTTTGCTCATGGCCCCCTTCTGAGCCTCTGTGTCCCCCCCTCATAGCCACTGTTGGAAAAAAAGGTCCAAATTTTACCTAATGTTCTGTTTTTTCCATGTGGCCCCCTAGAGGTAGGGTGTGGCCCCTGGGGAGCCATATGGCCCACGGTTGAGAACCACTGTTCTAGCTCTCTCGGATGCCCTGGACCATGCTTGAGCTCAGCAGCTATTGCTGCCGCCATCCAGAAGAGCCTTTGCTTTGCCGGGAAGAAAAAAGCAATTTCCATCTGCGAACCTGCCCCTTCCAGGCCCTATAGAAAGAGCCTCCCTCCCACCCCAGCTAAAGAGCCGTCATATTTTCCAAAGTCGTTAGGCTCAAAAGAGCATCACAGCGTGTGCTGGGAAATGTGTACGTTGGCTCAGCCGTGGGAGAGCTCGCGCCGCGCCCTCGCCAGTATAAAAGGGTGGTTGCTTGCGATCCGTGTTTTGCATGAGGTTAGATAGTTGCAGCTTGAGCTGGGACATATGAGCAAGCTACTTAGGGACGAGGCAATGAAAGGAACCTCTGATTGCAATTGGGGTTTATGGCCAGAGCAAGTCATGTGGCTGATAAGGAGCCCAGCAAACTGTCGAGTGCCGTAAATAGCTTCCAAAAGCCAGAGTTTAACTTGTCTGCTGGAGTGCCAGCCCCTCACCCCTCCAGGCCTTCGGCTCAGCCCTCTCCTCAGGCGCCCGGATCTCTGCCTCTGGGGAAGGGCCAGGCTCCTACCCTGAAAAGGAGGGTACAGAGTGGGGCAAGGGGGCGAATAATTTTCACATGGAGGCCACTTCATGAATTTTGGTATGTGGTCACAGGCCAGCTGCCGGCCCCCTGGGAGGGGCAAGGCCTTGGGTGGCAGGAGTGGGGGTGGGGCTACGAGTATGTGAGTGTGACAGGGAGACACTGTGTATGAGCGACACTTTGAGACACAGAGTGAGTGTGTGCGGCACAGAGACAGGCGAGTGTGTGTGACAGTGACTGTGTGTACGCGGTACAGAGACAGGCGAGTGCGTGTGACAGTGACAGTGACTGTGTGTGCGGTACAGAGACAGGCGAGTGTGTGTGACAGTGACTGTGTGTACGCGGTACAGAGACAGGCGAGTGTGTGTGACAGTGACTGTGTGTACGCGGTACAGAGACAGGCGAGTGTGTGTGACAGTGACTGTGTGTGCGGTACAGAGACAGGCGAGTGTGTGTGACAGTGACTGTGTGTACGCGGTACAGAGACAGGCGAGTGTGTGTGACAGTGACAGTGACTGTGTGTGCGGTACAGAGACAGACGAGTGTGTGTGACAGTGACTGTGTGCGCGGTACAGAGACAGGCGAGTGTGTGTGACAGTGACTGTGGGTGGCAGCACAGGGACAGCGTGGCATAGACTGGGGGAGTGTGACGGTGACCCAGAAAGTGTGTCTGTGTTGGCTTCTGCTGGGTAGGTTTCTGAGAGGAGCCTTGCGCTGTCTCTTTAAGACAGGGAAAGCTGCCCTGCTCTGTTGTCTGTCCCTGCCCCCTGCTCTGTAGAGATGGGGTCTGGGGGGCAAAGGAGAGGGGAAGTATGTGTGTGGGAAAGAGACAGAGCCCACAAACACTGAAACTTAGGAACAGGGTGCTCCCTTTTATGACAGGCCCTCCTCTGAGTCACTCACCATCCACGCTTCAGACTGGAGCAGCTCCGCTGTGTGTCCCCCTCTCCCTGGTCCCTGCTGTGCAGAGATGGGGTGCAGGGGTAGGGGGACACCCTGACTTGAGCCCTACCCTCTCCCCTCCACCTTCCCCCACCCCTCTCTGCTCTGCACAACTAGTAGGAGAATGCTGGGAGCAGCTGGGCTGCAAGATGGAGCATGGTGGGGGAAGGGCAGCTGAACACTGTGGGTGTGTCTAGACTACAGGGTTTTGTGGACAAAACTATACCTGCGTCTATACTGCCGCTGAGTTCTGCTGACATAACGTCGACAGAACTCGGCAGTTTTGTCGATGGCTGTAAACCTCATTCTACGAGGAATAACACCTTTTGTCGACAGAGTTCTGTCGACAGAAGGCGTTACTGCATCTACGCTGTCCTTTGCATCTGCACTCTCATGTCGACAAAGTGGCTTGCTGTGTCGACAGAACTGGCTGCCATCTAGACGCTCTTTGTCGACAGAAGCTTTGTCGACAGAATCTGTCCACAAAGCCTCTGTCGACAAAAGCCTGTCGTCTAGACGTACCCTTAATGAATTTTGCTATGTGGTCACAGGGAGGGCAGGGGAGGGCCTGGAGTTGAAGGGACGGGGCTGGGGCTAGCTTCCCACCAGAGTTGTCTAGGGCTGGAGGCTTTGAATTAAAAACACAGAAGAGGGCTGCTGGCTCCTGGCCCCCCAGCCCTTCCACTACTGGATTGCGTGGGAGCTGCCTGGAGTTGCTGTGACTATTTAAAAGGCGTGCGGCTCCAGCCCTTGCCAGGGTAGTACTGCAGCCAGGAACCATTTAAATAGCCTGAGCCACTGCCTGGAAATTCTGTGTCCCAGGCAGCAGGATGTAAATAGAAAGCGGCCAGATGCAGTCCGGGGCCCGGATCAAAGTGTTAGATGGGCTGGATCGGGCCCCCGGGCTGCATCTTGTCCAGCCCCGGTCAAGACGGAAAGGAAAGAGGCCAGGCCAGCTGTTTAGCTGGTGTGAGCTGGCATTGTTCCATAGAAGTCAATACAACGACACCGATTTCTAGCCGCTGAGAATCTGGCTTGTGCAGTGGAACACCTGGGTCATTTGCATAATGTATCCCACTGCTTATTCCATCCTTTTGCAAACTCCCCGGCAGGAGGTGGAGTCGTCCCGACACGGACAGGCCTAGCTCAGCAAAGCCCCTGGTTTCAAATCACCGATCTACAAGCCAGGAACGTAGGCTCAGTCCTGGGAAAATCGGACCTACGTGCATAGACGGCTCCCAGGGCTCCGAGTGCCGCGCTCTGTCTCCAATCCAGACCATGCATCAGGACGGGAGACAGCAGACTGTATCGCTATGGGTCGGGGAGGGGTGAACTGTGATTTAAAGCTATAATGTCTCTATTGTGCTCAAGCTGCCTGGCCTGTTGCCACTGGTAGCCCCTGTTTTTCCTTTACATTTGCAAAAGGCATTTGCATCCCTTAAAAAGACTCCCCAGAGAGCCCTTTGGCGTGGGCTGGGACGGTGCAGCCTGGGGTTATTTATGATCCCCTGCAGCTATACATGCTTCTTTGGCTGTTGTTAAAGGCTAGTGACGTGTGATTTCACTGCAGGCGTGAAGGGACAACGGGGCCTCGTGGGCTCTCTGCGTTGGCCAACTTTATCATGTGCCTGGGTAGCTAATCAGGCCCCAGACCTGCCACTCCCTGGCGGGGACGACAGAGTCTTTAAAGACACACGGATGCATGCAGGGATTTCCCTTTCCGCCTGGGGGTTTCAAATAAAGTACTTTAAAGCTCTCGGAGCCAATAGAGATGCTGGGAGCTGGCGAGACAGCTGCGCTCCGCCTAGTTGCCAGCTACTGGCGAAGAGCTGGCTTCAAGCCACACAACATGGCCCTGCCTACGGAGGACCCCAACGTCTGTGAGGGGCTTGAGCCCAGGTCTTGGGTCTGTCTCATTGTAAACACCACCGAGGTCAACGTTCAGGAGACTTTGGAGCCCAGGCTTGGGAGCGGGGGTGTCTCGGAGGGGACATTGACGCTGTCGTTCCGGGGTGTGGTCGCAGCGTGTGTAGCCGTGACGGCTCCAGCTTTCTGCTGGCTAGCCCGGCGACCAGAGCCGTGACCGCACACCGGCTTCGTGGGGGGCTCGCTGCCCCAGCATGCACCTGGGTGGGCTGGCACAGCACCCAATGAGGCCCAAGCTGCTGCCACTTCGCGGCTCTGAGACCTGCCAGAAGTAGGGAGGAGCTAGCTCAGGTCTGGCTGCTGCGGTTGCAATGAAAACATCCCCTCTACGAGCAGGCCAGGGGCTCCCGGGCCAAGCCCCTTGTGTCTCTATTTACACCAGTGCAACGGGAGCGTTAGGTGCTCTTACTGGTGTCAGAGGGGTGACAGACTGGAAGGGGTGTGGCCTCAGGTGGAAGGGGTGGGGCCTGAGCCAGAAGGGGCAGGGCAGCCAGCCAGTAGCAGTGCCCGGAGCACAACCCCCCCAGGCAGCCCTCGGAACTGCTTGAAGCGGGCTGCACGGCATTCTAGTGGCAATTTAACGGGCACAGGGCTCCAGCCGCCACCCCCCTTGTGGTCGTGCCCGTGGGCCCCAGTGGCAACTGCCCACCCCCCACCCCGCTGGCAGGCCTGGCTGGTGTGAGCGAGCCGGGAATTCGGAGTTGCTGGCGTTCTACCACGTGCATAAATCGCTGCCCATGCTGCAAAGCTGGGGCGAGCCGGACGCAGGACAGGGTCGAATTCTCCACTTGCTTAGCCTGGTCTTCTGCGCTGGGGGCGGGGGGAGAGGAGTCCATTGACCTGTGGTTCCCAGCCGGTGGTGTAGACGCACCCTGTGTGACAGAAGCTCTCTGGCTTCTCCGTGGACACTGCGCTCCCAGTGTCACTGCGGTGCCGGCCCTTCATGCACAAGCAGGGACCGGCCTTTTGCTTCGGCGTGGGAACATCCGCTCTCTGCAGCCTGGTGGTTCTGCTGTGGGGTAGCGGCAGGGGTCAGCGTGCTCCCGAGTCCTGACGCTGCACTTCCCCTTGACCCGCAAGTGCTTGAGGGCAGGGACCAGCGTTGCTCTGGGTTTGTACAGCCAGTTTGCACAATATCCTGGCCCACGACAGCAGTGCCTGGGTGCTCCCGCCACACAACCCAAACATAATCCTGCAGGGCCAGATTCTCAGCCGGTGGAAAGAGGCCGGGCTCCATGGAAGCTCGTGGACCTGCATCTCTTTGCCCCAGCAGAGCATTTGGCCCACCAGGCACGGGAATTAGCACAATGGGGCTGTTTTGCCCCATATAGGTTGCGGAGCTGGGCAGCACTGACAGGGTTAGCCAGGGAGACTAACGCCACGAGTAGTCCTCGGCAGCGCCTGGCTTCTGCCTCTCCTCAGGCGGGACAGGAATAGACCCACGTCTCCCCGACCGGCGGCGCTTCCCATTAGCTCCGCTCCGGCCTCTCTGCATGCAGCAGGCTGAGTGAATAGCTGCTGTGGTGTCCCAGTGGATCAGAGCCCTCCCGTTCCCCACGGCCAATGCTAGCCGGGGGATCTGCACGGATCGGTGTAGGCCGGGGCACGCCGGCGGTCAGCCAGCCTCCGCTTCCCTGCATCAGCCCCGCTCCCTTGGCCCCACTGACGCTGGTCCTGGGGGAAGAGGAAGCCATTGTGTAAAATGACTGTCCTGAATCGATGCTGCATGGCCGTCCCCCGGTGCTGGGAACCCCAGCCAGTCCCCCAAAGTCACGAGCTGGGCTCCATGCTCACCACAGCTGACAATAACAAATGAGCAGGGCTGTCCCTAGTGGGGTGAAGGCCCCGGACACCCCCCACTCCCGGCTTCACTTCTGCCCCGCCTCTTCCCACAAGTCCCCTCTCCAGGGGAGCCGAGCAGGCTGGGTCTGGGTCTCTCCACTTCCCGCTGCTGCCACTGAGTGTGGGGAAGGCCTGACCTCTGCTGCCAATCCCAGCCCCTCCCCCCCCGCTAGTCTCCTGGGATGACCTGGGCCTTGCGGGGCCCCCCAAAGCATGGGGCCCGGAGGGTTGCCCCAAAGCATCCAATGGATTCTTTAAATGAAATGGGGGGGGGGGGTCTTTTTATTTAAATTCTGGCTGCGGAACTTTCAGGGGGTCACGTTCTCCAGCTTTTTGCTGCGGCCCCAAAGACTAGAAAGTCCCTGAATTCCCTGGGCCTGGGTCTCCCCCCAGGGAGAACGGCTCTAGCGTTTCACAAGCCATCACCACAGGCCGGGCGGCCGTCTAGGCCCCAGCCCAACTGGGTGGAAGGCTGCGTCTTGCTGAAATAGCTTGTGTTGGCACAATGCATCCAGCCACGTGTAGGCTGGGATTAACAAGGGAGTCGGGCAGCCCACTGCTACTGCAGTCAATGGGCCCCTTGGCAAGTCTTGCCTTTCAGCTTCAGTTCCATCTCCTACAGAACCTGGGCCTTTTGGAAAGGAGGGAACCCCTTTGCTGGTCCTGGGAAATCCGGTGACCTCGCTCCCCCTCCCCCCCCCCCCGCTCGTTATTTCGTGCTCGGAGGCTGGTCTGAGGGCAGAAAGGGGTGACCCGCAGGGGAGAGAATCATTTTACAACCGCAGCTCTGCGCATCGGCCCGTCCCGGTCATAACTGCAGCACTGCAGGACGTCCCGTAGTCGTGTCACCCAGATGGAAGCAAACCCTTTCCCCAGCCACACAAAGGAATGGTTGCTATCGGCTTCTCCCAAGGAAGAAGGCAAATACTGTGCATGTCAGGAGTGTCTATCTTCAAAGGACCTCGGAGAATTTGATACACACTTGTTAAAATTCGATGTAGCCCCATATTATCTGCATAATGATGGGGAAACTGAGGCGTGGAAAGGGCATCCATCTGTCCTAGGACACACAGGAAAGCTGGGGCACAGGAAGGAACTGACCTCAGAAGTCCCGACTCCCCGTCCCCTAGACTAACTCACCAGGCAAAGCAACACTTCTCTCTACCATGCCACACGGCACAGGTCAAACCTCTCTAGTCCGGCACCCTTGGGATCTGACCCGTGCCAAACCAGAGAATTTGCTGGACGGGAGGTCAGTATTGTCTAGCAGCATTACCAACACTTCTGTGGCTTCCTGGGCTGTCAGGGTGCATCTACACTTCAGGGCTTAACTCGAAATAAGCTATGCAAATTGAGCGACGGATCTTATTTCAAAATAGCTTACTTCGAAACAGGGAGCATCTACACAGCACTTATTTCAAAACAGAGCACTCTTCCTCCGACTTCTCTTACTCCTCGCACAATGAGAGCTACAGGAGTTGGAGTAAGACGTCCTCCAGTTTGACAGTATTTTGACACTATTTCGGACTAAGTTATTTCCGAATAGTATCGCAGTGTAGACGCACCCTCAAAGACCTTTAGGAGTAAATTAGAGCTAAATAACAGCACAGAACACTGAGAGCCAGGACTGGTAGCTGTAAACAAACTTATGGGACCATGGGAAACTTGGCCCTACCATGCTAAGTGGACATCCAGTACAGCCGGTCCCCAAGTTACGAACGGTCAATTTACAATCGTTCGCATTTACGACCAAACATCCCATTAAGCGGTCGTAGATGCCCCTGAGTTACAAACGCGACCCGCGCTTACGCACAGCATGGGCACAATGTAACTCAATGGGGTCCGACTTACGAACATTTCAAGTTACGGCCATTCGTAACTTGGGGACCATCTGTAATTAAAATCATGTCAAACCACGGATGTTGCCAGACAGAGAGGTTCAACGTGTAATCCAATTGCCCCACTCTTACGCACAGCAAAGAGGATAAGCCCCTGACCGTCCATACATACTGCCCACAGAAGATTTCCCCGCATATCTCACAAGCTGGCCTGCAACATGCATTGCCTTTAGTCTACAGAAGATTGGCTCTGGCTCAACAGACCTAATTCACTTTTAACTTTAATTCCCTTCCTACACAACCACAGCAGCGTGCCTTGTCAGGCACACTGGGTACCATGGTTTCGGCAAGCTTCAGCAAGCGTCGTTCCAGTGTAAGGAGTTGGAAACTGGCCCAGCCAACAAATAGTTTGGGCTGCAAAGGGAAAAGGACACAGTGCATGGCGTGTTTATCTTGAAATGTGCCCCTCTCGGCCCTTAGGAGAAGGCCAGCACAAGATCCCAGCAATTACGACTCATCCTGCAGCACTCGGTTGGGAATATTCAGAACTCCACATGCACAAGGATCCGGACTGACACTAGTTTCTCATGGTTTTACCGTTTAACTGACAGCCGCATCTGGCCCCTGGTGGTTATGGAAGGTTTCCCGTGTGAAATCAAGGTGCAGTAACATCAGTGCCAAAAATGAGCTCCTAGCCTTCATTCCCCTGGGTTTTGCAGCATTATTAAGTTTCTCAGTTAAGGCCCAGAGTCCAGATTCTGGTCTCAGTTATACCAGTGTGAATCAGGGGTAGCTCCTACAATGTTAACTGCAATCTGTGTCTGACCCCTTCCTGGTGTCAAGTGAGCATTAAATCTGAACTCTAGTCTTTACAGAGAGCTCTTCTGTGGGAAATTTGGCTTTTCCTTGCCACTTTTTTTCTGTTCTGTTGGGAAAGCCCCAAACGCAATGGCTTGGAAAGGCCAAATTAAAACACACCTCATGGGGATTTGATTTCCTGAGCAAGTCAGGGACCCGGTCACCGGAGACACAGGAATTTCCCTGTGAACAAATGAGGTCTCCCTCCGTTCAAGGTTATTCTCCTCGTGACACACGGAGAGGAAGCGTTATTGCAAGTGGTGTCGCATGCACAAGCACGTGTGTGAGAGGAGAGGTTGTTAGTGGGAGGGGTGAGAGCACGGTGTGTGCCGAACAGTGTGTGTGTGTGTTCATGTGTGACATGCAGCTCTTTAGCAGGGAGGGAGAGATGTGTGGGTCTGTGCAACTGTGTGACATTTGCCATGTGCAGCGGGAGGGGACAGGTGTGGTTCTGTGACAGTCCTGGTCTGCTCCAAACGCACCCCCCTCCCCCGTTAGCTAAACCGCAAATGTAGCTGTGACGGGAGGGGCTACCTGGCCTGAATGCTGACCTATCCAAGGTGCTAGGCAGAGACTCAGGGAGCTAGCCCTTGCCACCGTGGTTGCACTCTATTTTGTAGCATGCTAGTGCGGGTAGGTGCTTGAGCTGGAGCTTGCAACTGCCACCAAGGTTCCCTCTAATCTTTTCTACCCATGTGTGGAATGAATTTTTTATGTGCACCCAGGCATGTGGGAATGTGCACCACCAACAGGAGCACAAACCTAGCTGGGGGCTCTCTGCTAATCAGCTGTGCAGCATTTGAATCTCCCCTGAGCAGCTGCACGAGTGCCCGGCTTACAGGGAACACTGCCGGCAGCTCCAAGGGGAGACATTTGCTTAGTGGTGCGGAGCTGCTCGGTCTGTGTGTAGTGAATTGCTATGGACAGAGAGCATCCCAGCCATGCAGCGGAGCTCCTGGGTTTTGCAGAAGGCAGACAGTGTCCCATTTTGCAGGAGGCTAGATCAGCTGACCCTGGCGGTCCCCTCTAACCCCACAGTTCTTAGGCTCTCTGGTCCCTCCAGAGGCAGGCAGCCTGAGCGGGGGGCAGCAGGGATAACTAGCTATGAATCTGCTCTCTGACCCTGAAAACAAAATGCCCTTTGAAATCTCCCCCTGAAGATTTGGAACAGTCACTACTCACCCCGGAGGCCAGAAAGGGCCAGCTGGGGGCAGACCACGCAGCCTAGAACCTGCCGGCCACGCCGGCATTCCATCGGCTTGAGCTTTCTGCAAGAACAACAAAGAAGCCACCGCGCAGCCCCAGGCAGCGACCTGCCCCCGCCCCTAGCCTCGGGGCTTGGAGACAAACACAGGACACGGCTGGGGATTTCTGCGCCAAGAGCCTCCCTTTGATCCCAGCCCTGCTCCTTTGGGGGTTCCATTCTGCTTTCTTCTCCCCTGCGATGCGGCGGCTGGAGAGGCTCCAGTCTGGGCACCCGCAGGGCGATTTTGCTCTTCTGACTGCACTGGGGCTTTGTGTTTCTTGTTCCGCCCTTTGTTTTCTGGCAAGGTGGGGATGGGGAAACAGCAGGAGAGGAGGCTAGAGCGGGTCAAGGCGTGCAGCAGGTGTCCGGGATGGGGAAATGTGCAGCCTCTCGCACGGAGTTCACTGTGCATTTGCCACCACCAGGGCACTGCACAATCGGGGGAAACCAGCCTCCCCAGGAGGTTACAGTACAAAGCAGCAAGGTGAGGGCACCCTCCTCTCATGTCTGACCCTGCACCTGCCGGCTTCTGGCCTGCGGAGAAGTCGTGAGAGTCTCTAGCAAGGATTGGCTCCTTTCCTACAGCCCCTGCGGCCAGCGCAAGAGCCTTCTCCTCTGCATATCCTGCACTCGCAAGTACCTGGCAGGACTCTTTCGGCCTCATGCCAGTGTAACCCCAGCATTCAGCTGGCCTCCTGCTTCTGCTCCCGGGGCCTGCACGTTGCTGCTTCTGACTCCTCTGGCTCAGGAGGTCTCCTCCGTGCAAGGTGGTTCGCCTCACGACACGCCGAAAGGACACTGTGGTAAGTGGTCTGGGCCCGTGAGCACGAGAGGAGCGATTGTTAGGAGGGGAGAGAGCATGGTGCGTGCAGAGCAGAGTGTGTGTATGTGTGTATGTGAGATGCAATGGTTTAGCTGGGAGGCAGAGATGTGTGCGTCTGCACAATGGTGTAATATTTGCAGGGTGTGACGGGGCCCTGCAACCCCACACTAAAGCCCCCGCGGCAAGTGCCCTATTCGGGCGGCAGGGAGGCGCACACTGGCATTGTGCCGGGTGTACGCACGCCACAGACCAGCTGGTAGCCTCAGGCACGGCGGCTGCGGCACGGACACTGCGGGAGGGGCGGAGCTAGCCGGTGACATCAGCATGACGTCCCCCTCCGGCGCCGGACACGGCGGGAGTTTTAAATACCGCCCCCGAGCTGTGTAGAGGAGGGGGATGTGGCGGGAAGACAAATGCCGGAGATCGGAGCCTTCGACCCTGGAGGACGGGCGAGGACACGAACTTGCGGCTGCGGGAGGCAGGACATTGCAGACACCCATGGAGCAATGGGGTCCAGAAGGCCGTCCGGAGCGACGAGTGGCTGGCCCGTGCAGAGCCGGGTAAGCCAGCAGCAGGGGAGGGGAACAGAGAGGAAGTAGCCCAGGGCGGGGTCATATAAGAACCCCGCAGATTGGCAGGTTTCAGCGGACGCCCCTGTCAGCCGGACCAGGACCAAAACCGGTCCATGTCCTTTAGGGCCCTGGGCTGGGACCTGGGAGTGAGGGTGGGCCCGGGCCCCCCTCTCCCTCACCACCCCCTCCCACTCCCGGAGTCGCTAAGAAGGATACGCCCGAGAGAGGGACTAAGGGGCGTTTCGGACACGTGTCGCCGGGGATCGGCGGTAAAGGTGCGTCACAGGGGGTGACGATAAGGGTGCAGAACAAGAGGGCACCAGACTATTCTGTCCGCGCTCGGACCCCCCGGGGTAGAGCCCAGGCTGTGTGGGCGCTGTCGGAGGACAGCGACCCGAATAGAACAGCGCCGCCGCCGTCGGAGCCAATTCCCCAAAATTGGCGACGGGCGACGCTGTAGGGGGAGTCCGAAGCCCTACACGGGGCAGGGAGTTTCACCGCGGCGCTTCTGTGACATTCCTGATCTGCTCCAAACGTGCTCCCGTAAAGTGTTTTGAGATGGGCGGGGGCGGGGTAGTTTTCATGCCTGGGCCCCTCCATAGGGTAGGGCCAGTGGCTGGAACACAGGCCAGGGCTTGTCAGACGTGGGTGAGACCTTGAGCAAATCATTTAATCTGCCCTGGGCTTCGATAGCTGGGGACACGTCCGGGGAGGTGCCGTGAAGCTAGCACCGGGGAGGTTCCCGGCTTCTGCAGTGACAAGGCCAGCTACTTGGCCAGTCACATGCACCACTGAGGGGCCACTCCAGCATGGCAGGGGACCCTGATGTGCCAGAAAGCAGCACCCCTGAGCTGAACTGGGCCGGTCTCAGCTGCGGCTGCTCCTGGTCTCTTTCAGATGCTGCATTTTTATCGCAAGAGGGCCTGGCCCAAGTGAGTCTAGGCTGGGATTTGCACGCCAGAGACATGCACTAGGCACCTAACTCCCTTGGCCGCCTCAGAAAAGCTCTGCTTTAATAAATGCCTCTTGGTTCTTCCTCTCCCACTCTGCATTCAGTCCTGGGGTCTAAACTGGAGTCGTAGCTCGTTCCCAGGGGGAAGCAGGAGGCACTACGCAGCGGGAGACAAGCCCTGCTCACGAAGGAGCAGCTGGAACGGCGCCTGCCCTGCCAGGTGTGCTGGATTTTTAGACCCTCATCTAATACTTGCCCTGCTCAACTGGGCTCCTGACCCGCCGGGAGTTTGGTGTGTGAGGAAACACTGACGACTGTGCCCGGCGCGCTCATTGCACGCCCGTCCAGAGGAAACAGGAAGGAGAAATTCCAAAGCCATTCCAAACGCGTGCTCCTACCAGGCCAGGCTGGACGGTCCTGTCCTGCACTGGGCGGGTGGAGAGGTTGGACACCAGCTCCCTAGTCGTGGTCTAGATAAGTCTGGGAGCAGGATCCGCCTTTAGCCGGGTGAGTGACTGCGCTCTGCTAGTGGTCTCCCTGCTCTAGCGCAGCCTCTGGGTGGGTTCGCTCTCCCCAGGAGGGTGTGGCGAGCCGTAAAGGCAGCCCGGGACCGATGGGAACATGGCTCTGCAGCCGGTGTGGCTCAGCAAAGAGCCAGCATCTGTCAGCTGCTGAGAACCAGAGCGGGAGCAGGCTCCAAGATCGGGGTTCCCAGCACT
Organism: Pelodiscus sinensis; assembly: GCF_049634645.1. NCBI lineage: Eukaryota > Metazoa > Chordata > Testudines > Trionychidae > Pelodiscus > Pelodiscus sinensis. The sequence continues at coordinate 17,352,876 of NC_134733.1, read as the reverse complement.
AAGGGGCAAACCCCTGGGACATCTGGGATGGTCCTGGCCTGCTGGCAGAGTGTTCCTGGAGCACCCTGACAGGTATTCCAGGGCAGCTACCTGCAAAAGGGACAATCCCGAGGCCACCTGGCCACACGTTCCTGGCCTTTCCCCTTCTGGGTCCTCAGCCCTTGGAGCTTTCCCTTGAGTGACGGGTCCAAACGGTGCCATAACCCAAAAGCAAACTCAGCCCAAAGCTGCTGGGCTCTGCCACCTGGAGCCATAACCGGACCCCTGATCTGGGCCAGACAGGACAGGAAGCTCCCTGGAGAGCCGGGCCCCATCTCCCTGCAATCTCCATCCAGCCTCCCACGCCACCTGGGTTTCAGTTCTGGAGCAGCTTTCACGTCAGGTTCCCTCACCTGGCCCCTGTGCCCACGGAGAGACATGCTTGGGCGGGCACCGACCCCGCAGCCCAGGAACAAAGCTCTCTTTCCACTTTAATCCCAGCGCGGCGCCAGCTGGCAGCGAGTGGGAGGGAGCAGGGGAGAGGCCTCTCCGCCCCAGACAGGCTCTGTGTTATCCAGCCAAGGTCACTGTGGCCTCGCTCTGTGCATCTCCGTGGCTTGTGATCTTTTTTCTCAGGCTGATTGGGGTCGGGATCGCGGCCCTCCTCTTACGGCCTGGAGACTCGCTGGTCCATGACTCCTCCACTGGGTCACGTGCAGGGAGAAGCTGCTGCTGCTAACGTGAAACATGTCCATGGCAGATCAGCAAGGCAGGGCTCCCCTACCACTCCCTGGGGTCCCGAGCTGAGCTGCGGAGCTCAGGGCAGTGGAGTGGGAATGCGGATGGAAGATAGAATCTATGGGGGAGCTGGAAAAAAATTGAGGAATGCCCTTTGGAGCTCTGTGGTCTCCTTTTCGGGATACAGGGCTTCAAGGTCAATGCTCGGTCTCAATTCCCCACTACACAGGAAATGGTAGGAACCTGACTTGCAAAGTACAGCGCTTTCATCCGCCATGCTGTCTAAACCAATGATGCTGTGCGGATTGACCCTCTCTAGTCCGGCACTCTCTGGTCCGGCAACCTCCATTGTCCAGCAAGATTTGAGTTCGCTAGATCTCTACTTATCATGGCTGTGGCCAAGTTTCCCATCAGGGGCGGATATAGGGCAGGGTGAGCGGGGCGGCCGCCCCGGGCCCTGCGCTTCAAGAAGCCGCACGCATGCGCCGTGGCAAAGGGGGGCCCCGCGAAATTGTGCTGCCCTGGGCCCCGCAAAATGGTCATCTGCCCCTGTTTCCCATAAAGTTTGTTTACAGCCACCAGGCCTGGCTCTCAGTGTTCTGTGCTGTTATCTAGATCTAAATTACCCCTACATGTCTTCTAACGGCCCAGTAAGCAGCGGAAGTGTTGGTCATGTTGCCAGACAATATTGACCTCCTGTGGTCCAGCAAATTCTCTGGTTGCCACCGGACAGGTCCCGAGGTTGCTGGGCTAGGGAGATTCAACCTGTATTTTTTTGTCCAGACAGACAGAATATGGGCAGAGATTGGCTTGGATCAGAATGCTAGAGCCAAACCCACCGCCTGCCCAGAACATTTGGATCAGGGCCTGGGTGGTTCCAGTCCCTCCTGGCTCATGGCTGCTAAATTCACCCCCCTTATCGATCACATGGTTCCTGGCGCTGCTGGGAGCACAGCCGAACTGGGAGGAAGGTTGTAGCTGAGGAGACAGCCAAGCTTTCAGAGCTAGGACAGGGAGGAGGGCAAAGCTTGGGGAGTCGTGTTATTCCAGGCGCACAACATTCCCCAGCCACCAGTGCAGGAGGAAGAGGCTTCCGGCTCTGGAGTGGGCATTAGGTGACGGGAGGGCCATCTGCAGTTGTCAGAGGCTCAGTGACGTTGGACAGATCGTGACTGTAGCCTATAGGGCTACCCTGCTTGCTTGCCTGTAGATATGTAAATTTGGTATTTCCTTGTGGCTTTGATTATGTGTTTATTATAATAAGTTACAGGCGGTTTAAATTGGCATTTTGGCTGTAACACAAGGGACTTACAGACCACATCCTGTATGCTGAGCGAAGTCAAAGCTATCATACACATGCCTGGGGCCTTTAACCCAGATAGTAAAGTCAATGCGCATATATTAGGGACCGTTCATCTAGGAAAAGCAGCCGTCCATGGCATAGGGGCTGCCAAGAATACCCTCAAACTTAGCAGCTCCATTGTTACTTGCAAAAACCCTGAAATAAACAGCTAAGTCCAGACTGAATAACCCAGTAGGACAGAAATAATCAGGGCTTGACAAATAATACAATCTACTCGCCACGGGCAATTAGATTGTAACCTGGAAGAGCCGGGTTCGGGCAAGCTGCACATGCGCAGATCGCCGGACAGCACGGCTGGTGAGCGGGGCTCGCCGCGGTTCGGCGAGCCCTGGAAATAATGAATGTCATAGGCAACCACAAAAGGCCCATGGTAACCAATTCATGAACATGATGAGAAGCTGAGATCAGTGATATATTGTCCCATAGGGAAAAAGACACTGTACCATTAGCAAAGCGAGGAAATACAAATGAGGAGAAAAGGAAACATCCCTTACCGAATATGCATCAAACATAACAATATCAGCATAATGCCGCCTAGCGGTGGGCAGGCAAAGAAGCTGCCATCCTTGGGAGGTGCTCAGCGAGGGAAAGACGAAGGCGATGAAGAAGATGATGGCTAACACCTCAGATTGTTCTAGAAGGAATGGTGTGACTATGTGGTGGGGAAATACAGATCTACTTTCCCGATCTGGCTTATGAAGCTGGGGAGTTTGTGACTGTGCTAAGTCTATTAAGAAACTACATTTGCTAATATACAGGAGTCTCGATAGCGTGCGTGTAGCAGCTGTGCAGATCAGGGTTCCCAATCACAGAAGGATTCAATACCAGGCCTAGGCTTGGGACAAAAGATCTGTCAACCCTGAAGGCAGTGCCTGGAAATTCATACGCAATCTAAGATCAGGCAACATGACCTCGCTGGAGAATGTCCCCCTGTGAAAGGGGAATGATCGGTCCTGCTTGCCCACCCGCCAGGACAGGAAGAAATTAACTGTTGCACCGTGCGCTGCCACATTGTATGTCTCCCTCTAGCGGCTGGCCCCACAGTTAACAAGAACCTGTTACTTTTACTAACGGCGAATGGAGTTTACTCCTTTCGCCCAGTGGTGGGCAATCTGCAGGCCCACTGGGATTCTGGGGGTGGCCCATAGGACATTTTACTTACCGGCATTGCCAGATTCTGCTGGTTTCCATCTCCGTTGTTTCTTCCCTACTGATATTACTAAAGCGACACGCTTGCAAAGCAAGGGGCAGGTGACGGGAGGTGCGGGCTGACTGCACACAGCACTGACTGGGTGAGCCGGGCGCTCCCTCTGCAGCCAATCCAAGCGTCGCTACAGATCAATCCGCACCCCCCACAAATTCTAGGTATTCAAGTGCAATTAAGCAAAACTCCCCTATCCCAGGAGACCGCTTCAGTTACAGCAATCTTGTGGCCCAGTGGGATCATGAGGGCCACTCCTGCGATCTACTCTCTAGCCACGTTGCCTATCACTGCTTTAGCCCAGCTGGTACTTGCTCTTTTGGGGCTGTAGCTTTCAGGTTTGATACACTGCTCCCCCCTCCCCTGCATGCAGATGTATGGCCGTGTCTGTTAAACTACTTAAAGCTACGGAAAGAACGTGTTATTATTGAAGCATGGTTCTTGTTATAGATGAGAATAAGCTACACAACTCAGAGCTGGATGTGGCTCCAAATTTCCTTTTGATTGGGAGGGAGGAGGCATGGGGAGTTATTTCTTCCCAAGATGGGTAGAAATGAGGCTGGGGAAGATGTTGGGGGGAGGGGAGACTTTGAGAATTTCAGGATCACGTCTAGGAAATCCTGTACAAAAACAACCTCCTGGAAGGCACGAGGAAGCCAGCAGGTTCTGCTGGGAAGCGTTATCGCTGATGGCTATCGGTTTGGCCTCCCAGTTCCCGCTAGCTTCATTCTCCCCCCATGCTGTGGTAGGGAAATAGTTGCAATTCCTACGGCCCAGAAAGAAAGTGCAGGCGTGCTGCGTAAGAAGGAACACAGAACAATTCCCGTCTCTTCTGAGAAGAAGGGACTTTTGTTCTGCAGCTTGGCCTCGCAATGTTTGGCTTTAAATGAAAAGAACGAAGACAGCACCAGCAACAAAGAAATCTCCCCCCTCCCCCCAAAGAAGTGACGCAGCGAGGGAGAAAACAGACAACAGTACACCCCGACAAAGGAGCTCTTTCTGCAGAGACCCAGCAAGCTCACAGAGGTTTGCATCCTTTCGTCAAAGCATCTACAAAGCATTTGCTGCCTGCCTCAGGAGGGAGTGCAATTGGATCGCCTATGGGGTGGGGGGGCTGTTTATTTGCTGTAAATATTTATCCAAGTCCCTCTGCAAAGTGCCATGTTTTCCTGGAACCGGTTGGGGCTAACGTCTGTCATGGCTCAGCTGTCTGGGAGGCAGCCATTCGCCCTGCCAGCAGGCCGGGGAGAGGGAACGAAGGATGGTCACAAATCACAGCATAACAGGCGGGGGCAGGTTTGCAGGCCCCGGTGAAAGGGCAGAGAAGAGCTATTTATGCCTTCCCTGTTCAGCAGCTCCTGGAGCTGATGTACCCCCTGCCCTCAACCTGGCGCAGGCTAAGGCACCCCGGAGTTGTGGCCCGATTTGTGACCCTGCTTTGGAGATGCCTGACGGGCCTCTGCCCAGGTGCAGAGTTGCTCAGAGCTTAGTGTGACAAAGTCCCTCCTCTGCCTGCTTTCAGGCGGGCTGCTCACCTCACAAGCTCCCAGCAGCTCTTCTTTTAGACACTTCCTTTAGGCTAGTGGTGCTCAACCTTTTGTAATTCGCGACCCCCACGGATATTTTTGGTTGAGCAAAACAAAAAACAAAAAACCTGGGATTTTTGTTGAGCAAAAAAACCAACCAACCAACCAACCAACCAAAAAAAAAAAAAAAAAAAACCCCATGCCAGCTGGAACATTTTGTTGTGGCCTCTTTAATTTCAAGTGCCGATCTGCTCCCCTGCCACTCCTCGCCCCCGCTGCACACATGTCGGACGCCAGGAAGGAAAACAAAATGGCGGCCAGCCCGGTGCCGCGACCCCCCAAGAAGACAGCCGTGACCCCCTCGGGTTGCGCACCCCTGCTCTAGGGCACAAGCTTGCTGTTTGTGGCACCACCCTCGTCATTAGCCAGTGTGGGGAACTGGCGATTCCAGTGATACAGTGTCCAGGTGATTCAAGGACAGGCCAGACCCTTTTCCAAATTAGTCCTTCCCCTATGATGAGTCCCACTGTTGGGATCAACTCTCCCGGGGTGAATAGGGAGTTGGGGATGAGCCCCGGACCTGCTCTCCACTCCGGGTTCCAACCCACAGACCTTGTGACAGCAGCTGTCGGCAGGGGCGGCAGGTTTGTATATTTTTTGGTGGTACCCCATTAGCCACACGCCTTGGCACTGTTAACCACGCCCCGACCCCCATTAGCCACACCCCCTGGCCCTGTTAACCTCACCTCCTGACCCCCATAAACCAGGCCTCTGGAGGTAACACGCTCGGGGCAAGATGGACACATGACCAGAAGTAAAAGGTGTCATGTCACCCCTCTCGAAGGACTTTTCCCACCATCCTTCTACCAACAGGGATTAGTTTGGCCCCCACCAAACTCCCCTCATGCAACTATCCTGCAATTGCATTAACCCAATGTGTGTGACATTAACTCAGCCTTAGAGGGAACACTTCTCCCAGCCTCTCTGCCCCTATGTCTATACTTGCGGCTTCTTGCGCAAGTACAGCTGTTCTTGCGCAAGAACCCACAGAGCATCCACACTGCCAGCCTGCTCTTGCGCAAGGAAATGTACAGTATGGTGTGATAAGAGAGGGAGTCTTGCGCAAGAGCTACGCTCTTTTCTAACAGGTATAAACTCTCTTGTGCAAGACGGCAGTGTGGATGCTCGGCAGGGATTTCTTGCGCAAGAAACCCCGATGGCTAAAATGGCTATTGGAGCTTTCTTGCGCGAGAGAGCATCCACACTGCCATGGATGCTCTTGCGCAAAAGCACAGCTCGTACATGTGTACCCAAGCTCCAAGTGTCCCGATTCATCTGTCTCCCTTGATTCCGGAAGCTTTTTCATTGACTCCAGGTCTCTCAATCGGCCTGTCTGCCTAAACTGAGTCTGGCCAGTTCCTGAGTGCTCTGAATTTGCCCTTTTTACCTTATTCAGAGAAAGGAGACCTATTTAATACGTGCCACTGATTACTGTCCTGTAGCCATCTCACCTGACCCTGTCACAATAGGTCTGCCCTGGCCGGCCCCCTCAGATACCAGCTCTGGCCTCTCCTTCCCTGCCAGCCTGCCCTGCCAAGGCGGCTGCAGACAGCACCGATCCTCGCCCTGCGGGAGGGGCATCCTGGTGGCTGCCCTCTGGCCTGACTGCGGCAAAGAGGCCAGAGCACAATGAGCAAGGGCTGGGATTTTCCAGAGCTTTCAGCATCAGCCCTGTTCTGCTCCCACAGGCGTCAAGGGAAGGGGTTTTTACAGCTGACGTCAAAGGGAGCAGAGCGCGGGCAGCGTTGGAAAGCCCTGCTCCCGCTGAGAGCTCTTTGTGTTAGTGCCCTAGTAGAACTGCTCGGAACACTGTAATGGAGGGGGAGGGGTTGGTCCAACGAGCGCTGATTTGTCAAAACCAAGGGTGGGCGATATGCGGCCCATGGGCCTGACGCGGTTTGCTGGTGTTAGCTCCAGAAGGCCGCTGGCTCTATATTTACCCTCACCTCTGCAGGTACGGCCGCTCACAACTCCCATTGGCCGTGGATTGCCATTCTCAGCCAATAGGAGCTGCCGGAAGCGGGGTCCTGGTCTGTGCCACTTCCCACAGATCCCATTGGCTGGGAACGGCGATCTGCGGCCAATGGGAGCTGAGAGCAGCGGTACCTGCAGAAGCGCAGGTAAAGAACATGTTTGGCAGCCTGCCAGAACTGGGGCTAACCTGGTGAACTGTGTCCAGCTGGTGGGCTCCTTATTGCCCACCCCTGGTCAAAACCAAACCCCCCTTCCCAGTGGCTGTGGGTTGGCCCAAGTGCCAAGTGGAAAAATAGAAGTGCTGAAAAATTTTTGAAATTGGCCAGTTGTTTCATTTCCAAATTTCTCAATAATAACAATTTAAAACTGTCCTGGTTTTCCAGTGGAAAGTGACTCTTCGTTTCGAAAGTTGAGCTAATTACAGTAAAACAGGTCAAAGCAAAAAGGTCAAAATCGAAATGGAACGTTCCAGTGCCAATGACAATAAATAATTAACACAGCAGGTGGCCAGGTCACAAAGAGATTCCGCATCGCCAGAGAATCGCAGCCTGGCAGCAGCGTGCGTGTGCTGCAGAGTTGGCTCAAGGGAGCCTTAGGGCTAAGCAGGGCTAAAGTCGTCAATTGCGTAGCTGAAGTCGAAGTAGCTTAACTCGGCTCAGGGGCGGACGAGAGTTTTGCGGAGCCCACGGCAGCACAAATTTGTGGGGCTCCCCATTGGAGACAAGATAGAAAAAAGGCGTCAAATGTACAAATCGAAGGCTATTTTTCATATTAAATGTGAATTGGGTAAATTTGATAGAAACTTAATTTAGTTGGATAATCTTTATTTTAATTATATTGTAATTCATTCTTAAACACAATTCTGCATTAATAATTAAACATTTTCATTTGTATTTAGGTCTACTATAGCTGTCTAGCTCTTTTGGCAGCACATTCTTCAATTATGTCTGTAAAGTCCATTTCTTTACACAGGTCGTTTTCAATCGATATAATCGAAAGACCTACAAAACGCTCCTGGCTCTCAGTCGATTCTCTTTGGCTGCCCATGGCTGGTATTTGCCAGGCAGCGTTGGGTGTTCCGCAGCCAGGCAGCATTGGGACTTGCGGGGGCCAGGTGGAGTGTGGGTGTTGAGACTTGGAGGGGAGCAGGGGGCGTGTGGGTGTTGGGGTTTGGGGGTAGACAGCATTGGGTGTTGGAGCTTGGGGGGGCAGGCAGCGTTCGGTGTTGGGGAGAGGCAGCATGTGGCTGTTGGGACTTGGGGGGCCAGGCAGTATTAGGTGTTGGGATTTGGGGGGGGACAGGGAGTGTGTGGGTGCTGGGAATTGCGGAGGCAGGCAGCATGTGGGTGCTGGGACTTGGGGGGGCAGGCAGCATGTGGGTACTCAGGTTGGGGGGCAGGCAGGGTGTGGCTACGTGGAGGATGGCGCACAGATGGGCCATAGGGAGGACCAGCGGGCAGGGGTGTCTGACTCATCAGACAGGCCAAAATGACCATTTCAGCCTCTCGTACAGCTCCTGGCTGGGCAGGGGCAGCTGGCAACTCCCCCTGCTCCCAGGGACATGTGTGTGTGTGTGGGGGGCGCTGTCTGTGGAGCTGGATTGCGCTGCGCCCACGAGTGGGGGGAGGTGGGGACTGGCGAGAGGAGACGGGGTCTCCCTGGAGGGCGGGTCGCTCTGCCCCCGGGCGCGGCGGGAAAGGAGTCTGGGCTCCCCCCGGGGGAGAGACCGCGCCACCCCCAGCCTCTCTCTGGGCGGGGCAGGAGGGTGGAGCAGCGGGATACCTGGGTGCCATGGGCAGGTGTTGCCCTTCACCTTCATGGTAACGAGCTGCTGTCGTGCGCATGCCACGGGCTAACGGAGACACTCGTGGACTCGCAGCAAAAGGCAGCGGTGGAGGCGGCTCCTGTAGGTAAGGGCAGCAGCGGCAGATACACGGCAGGGCAAGCGGGGCTGGCGTGGGGCCTATTGAAGCGCGGGGCCCGGGGCAGCCGCCCCGCTCGCCCTGCCCTATATCCGCCGCTGACTCAGCTTTAGGCGCTGTCTACACCACAGGAAGTCGAAGGAAAGGCGCTCTCCCTTCCACTTCCCTTACTCCTCGTACGATGAGAGTTACAGGAGTCGGAGTGAGAAATCCTCCAGCTCGACATTATTTTGAAATAACGGCTTGCATTGTAGACACGCTCTGTTATTTCGGAAACGTCAGCTGTGTAGATGTACCCACAGAGCTCCGTGCCGGAAGTGGCTGGTCGATACCGATCGCTGGGGAGCCGCACAGAGCAAGTGGAATGCGGTACGCTCTCCCTGGCTCTGCAGCGCCATGCACGGGGCCGAGAGGAAGGGACGGGGATGCTGGCTGGCGACAGTCTCACAAGTTGGGCTGGTAGCAAGCCAGAGAGGTCACTCTGGAAGCAACTCGCACCCTCCCCAGCTGATCATTCCTTTCTGTGGCCAGCTGTGGGTCACTGAGACTCTTTGCAGGGGACCAGGCATGAGCAGGAATCTGAACTTGTTCTTTCGAGCACAGTCAGGGTTGGGGCTTGATTGCCCTGGGCACCCGGCGACTCTGTCCCCGCTCCCAGGAATTTATCACTGGAGGCATCAACCCTGCAGTGTTACGGGCAGGCTTAACTTCAGGCTTGTCTGGCTTGTCTTCCGACCCTCAGATCCAGCACACGCTCAGGCGTGTGTGTCCTATTTGCAGGACTAGGGGGGTTGGGAGCCGAGACAGGCCTGTGATTGGCCCAGTCACATGTAGCAGATTCCTATCAGCTTGTTGCTTTTTTTCATCCCCAGCCCTAACTCTAACAGGAGTTGATTTTTAAGCCAGGTCTGTTTGTGGCGGGTGGGTTTTAACACCTCCCCCTGAGCTTTCTTTTCTAGATGCAAACCCTGCCTAGCAGGGCTGATGGGGGGTGGGGAGCTAGTGGGTGGGGTAGGGGTAGGTATGAACTGTGGTAAAGCAGGATGCTTCGTGGCTCCATCCCCTCCCAGCTACTTAGTGCAGGGGGAGAGTCCAGTGATAGGGCCAATCTCTGGGGCATTTCAAACCTCTTCCTGGGTCCGTGCAATAGCTGGAAGGGCCCCGAGCCTGTAGAGACCAAGCGGGGACCGGCGGGAGCAGACGGGCTCCATCTCTCCCCGGCAGATCTCAGCACGGGGGCAAGGAAGAGAGCGTGAGAACGGAGAGGCACAGCCGCACCGCCGCTCCAGCTGCGTTTGCACAGCTCTGGCCGGGAACCAAAGGGGCTGCTCGGCTCCCCCGGGAGAGCCATAAAAAGAGACGTTCCTCTCTTTTCGGCAAGGGGGGGCAGCCAAAAGGGCAGCCCCTTGTGGACTCGCGCACAGAGACGCTTCCCCCTGGATGCTCTTGTCGCTGACAGGAAATGGCAGAACCCACTACAAAGCTCCCGGCAGCGCCACCGAGCCAGGCCCAGGGGGATCGCTCAGCAGGTGTGCATGGAGCTACCCCTGTGTCATGGAGAGGAATCCAAGCCCTGTCCCGGGCCGAGCCAGCGCGGAGCCCAGCATGCAGGACCCTGCCCGTGTGACGCCTCAGCCCCCGCCCAGTGCAAGGACCATTTGTGGCTGCATCCGGTAGGCCGGGCAGAGAGATTTTCCACACAGGCAGCAAGGATGAGCAGAGCTGAGTGAATGAGCTCATCTCCAGGGGTCAGGGTCCCTGGACCCAGGGCTGTGACGGGCGGCTGCTTTGCACCTGGGCTGTGTCTAGACTGGCCAGTTTTTCTGGAAAATCAGCCGCTTTTCCGGAAAAACTTGCCAGCTGTCTACACTGGCCGCTTGAATTTCCGCAAAAGCACTGACTTTCTACTGTAAGAAATCAGTGCTTCTTGTGGAAATACTATGCTGCTCCTGTTCGGGCAAAAGTCCCTTTTGCGCAAAAGGGCCAGTGTAGACAGCTCAGACTTGTTTTGCACAAAAAAGCCCCGATGGCGAGAATGGCGGTTGGGACTTTTTTGCGCAAAAGCGCGTCTAGATTGGCACGGGCGCTTTTCCACAAAAAGTGCTTTTGCGGAAAAGCATCCGTGCCAATCTAGACGCTCTTTTCCGCAAATGCTTTTAACGGAAAACTTTTCCGTTAAAAGCATTTCCGGAAAATCATGCCAGTCAAGTAGCCCTGGAGAAGAAGGGCTATTGGCAGTTCCTATTGCTGGTGACGGAAGCATCCCTGCCTCCTAGTCATGGACTAGTCCGTACCCTGTTCTCCTCCCTGGGCACCTACAGCTTTAACTCTTTCAGTGCCTGACTGCTTGGCTCCCCCATGCAGCCTAAGCCTGCAATTCAGACACCGGGGGTGGGAGGTGATGGGGCTGGGTTCAGTATCTTATAAAGAGAGAGGCCCATTGTGAAATTCAGAGTTGGTGCTGGGTTGGGCTTCCAAATACTCTGCAATGGTGAGGGATGGCTGGATCTGGGGGACGAGCATTGTGAGGGGGTCAATTTGGGTCCATCTCTAAAGTCACCCCCCAAAACGTCTCACAAAACACATTCTTGCCTTGCACTGATGGGGCCAAAGGCTGGAGTCCCCCTGCACTACTGCATGGGGGACTGCTGCTATAAAGGCACCTGTTAATACAGGGGGAAACTCCCTTTGCTGCCAGGCCATGGGGGTTTTCTCCCTTCCGGGGGCTCAGAGCCACTGCCAGATCGGACGGGGACTCCAGCACGTACAGTGAGACAAGACTGAACTGCTCAGTGGGTGTTGATTAGACGCCTTCTCTTTCACCCCCCGAAAAGCACAGAGAAGCCCTGACAAAATCTTCGCTCTGCTATCAGAAGGAGCTAATTGCCATGAAACACCCACTGGCTGTTAATTACAGGGGCCTGCCCTGGTTAATTGCACTGCAGTTCTGGGGAATGCGAACCACGTTCCATCCCCAGCGAAGGTGCAGGGGAAGAAGTGACAAGTTGCACTTTGCAGCCACAGGTCCTTGGCAGAAACGTGGTGAAACGCCCCAGCTTGCGTGGGCTGTGCAGCCCAGTGCAGTCAGAGGGGAGGACGGCGACGCTGACATTTGAGGGTGTGAGCCAGAGCCAGCCGCATTCAAGCCGCAGCCCCTGCTGTTCTCAGAACCGCCCCGGGTGGCAAGGGGGTGGGGGATGCTCCACATGCTCCAGAGCCAGCCCAACCCTTGGCTTTAGGAAGGACTCAGACTTGCCATGTCAGACAGTGGTGCTGGAACACTATGTGAGGTGGGGGTGCTGAGCTGTGAGATGCGCCGGTTGTCTCAAAACCATTGAATTTACCATTTAATAAAGAAAACTGGGAAGTTAGTCTCTATCAGAAGAGAAGAGCAAATTCCAAAGGCCATTAAGCCTCATCCTTGGGTCCCAATGTGGTTTGCAAGCAGGGCGGGGGGGGGGGGAGGGAGAGGCATGAGTCATTATGCTCATTTCACAGATGGGGAAACCGAGGTACAGATGTGCCTGAGTTTGCAATGCTGCAGATGGGGGCTCGTGGGGCTAGCCACGTTGCTGTGATGCTGCCAGGGTAGCAGAGCAGAGGACATATATAGAGAGGCAGAAATAAACACCTCCCTCCCCGATAGAGTCAGCCCCAAAGCTTTCTATACGTTTTATGTTTTTCTGCCCAGTGAAACAGCGAAAAGCTTTTGCGAACGTCAGGCTTGTGGTAGGTGCGGAGCTGCTGGCTCTGCCTGCCCTATGATACGGCAGAGATCACACCTTCCGCTCCTCTCGCTCATCTTGTGGAGGACGTTTGACAGGCGCTGTTTAGCAGATCGCTCCCACGCAGGGGCTGTTGCTGCTTCTGCTCTCTCCTCTGCATTCGGGTGCCTGTCAAGGAGGCGGTGCGTGTGGCGTTGTGTTATTGCCACGCCGAGTGGGAGGCATGGAAGGGAAGCAATTACAGCCTCTTCTCTTTGCTGCCACGGCCCCGTGTGATTGGCAGGACTCCGCTGGCTTTTCCTTAGGTGTAGATGCCAGCAGGAAGGTGATGGAGAGGTGACACCGGGAGGCAAAGGAGAACCTAGAAAATCAGGGAGGAAACTGAGCTTTTCATCTGGGGGAGATGGAAAAAAAGAGTCTCTGTTTGCAGATGGTGCCCAAAGAATTCACCAAAACATGCATCACTGGGGATGGGTGGGTACAGGCCAAGGGGCATTTCACTCCTTGCCCAGAATTCCCAAGTGCTTGTCCAGGTTTGTCCAAGGCATAAACTTGACATTGTCCTTGCTGTCTAGTTGTAAAGCTGTTCCTTCCAGATCAGATCCCAGAGCTTAGCTAGATGACAGAGACACCAGACTGTTATTACTGTAATGGTGTCTGGCACAGTCGCAATTGGTGTCTCTGTAAAGGTGTAGGGCACAGTTTCAATTGCTGTTTCCTGTAATGGTGCATGGCACAGTTGTATTTGGTGTCTCTGTAACGGCATGCGGCACAGTCGTAATCGGTGTCTCTGTAAAATAGTGTATGGCACAGTCGCAACTGGTGTCTTTGTAAGGGTGTTCAGTTCAGTCGCAATGATGTGTTTCTTGTAACCATGTAAGGTCCAGGCACAAATGGTGTTCGCCTTGCAGTGGTGTCATGCACAGCTGCAATGGGTGTCTCTGATAACAGTGTACGGTACAGTTGCAGTGAGATGTGCCTTGTGATGTAATGGATGGTTGCTTGGGTTGTCCCTTCTAACGGTGCAATGCTGTGTCCCGGCTGCTGAGGACCCTAGCAACTCTGGTGGAATGAGTCAGTAGAGCACAAGCTACTGTGCTGCATGATGTGGCAGCTACAGCTTGTTTCCTAACCCAGCGCTGGACCTGCACCTGGGAGCTTGTCTGAACTGCAGTCCTGTTAGACTGTACAACCATCCAGCCTGTTCCTGGGGGTGGGACAGCAGCCACTAGGGGGGAGGGAGATTTCAGGGTGTGCTCATCTGCCAGGGATGCCTGCAGGCTCCATTCTCCAGCTACATTTAATGGGAGCGAGGTACAGCTCGGACCCTGGTGGGGGAACGATAGACCACCAGCAGGAAGCAGCCGTGTGTATGTGTTCCTGTCACACTGCGCCCTGCGCGCGGGGGATTTACAGATGGGGCCTAAGGCCAGTCAGCACCTCACACTTGGAGACCTCTCTGCCCTTCTCCAAAGGGGATGCCCGAATGGCCCCTTTCTCCAGCACTGGAATCAATTCCTCGGTCCCGCCGGTGTCCCCTCCGAGCCGCCGCACTGCCTGGGGGACGTGCCTTCTGCATTGACTTCCAATTAGCCCCTGGCTTGGGCTGGAGCGTGAGTTCCTGCTAACGACAGCCAAACCCGCTGCCGAGGCTCTCCGGTCTGCTCACCACATGGGATGAAGAGGAGGCGGGCGCCCGCCGAGGATCATGCGCTGCACATGTTCTCTTCCCGCCTGTGGGACAATGGGCCCGATCCTCCTCTCGCTGAGGGTGCACCAGCAGGCGTAACGCCACTGGAATCAATGGCACCCCCCGTAGAGAACTGCTGGAGCAAGAGGAGATGCACCCACTCCAGCCATCGATAGGGTAAGAATGTAAATACAAGGAACCGCCCCCCCCAGGAGTGTATTTCGAGACGGAAAGAGGGAGTTTGCTGTAGTGTCTCACATCCGCTCCACACATGTTGGCTTGGGGTCACATCCACAGCCCGAGCGCTCCCCCCCAGCACTGCTGTTGATGGCTTGGCCTGAGGAGGGCTGTCAACGTTTGGTAGGGCACGGCAGGTGCCATCTGTCAGTGGCAGGGAGGGGCTTTGCAGACCATCCCCTGATGCTTGGCAGATGCTTTCCCGCGGCTGCCAAATGACGAGTTCCACTCTGGAGCCGGCCTCTGCCAAGAGAGATCCCAGCGAATCCAGTGCGGGGCTCTGACGATGCCGGGCAGTGACATCAGCCGGAGACTCAGCGGGACACCAGCAGCCTGCCCTCTGCCGGGCTCTAGTGGGGACCCACATTCCTAGCTTGAAGAACTGAGAGGGGCAAAGGTCAGGGGAGCTTGAGCACAAACGCCTGCATTGGCCGGAGCGGAGAACATGCCGCCAAACGCGATGGGTGTGCACGGCCCTGTACAGACACAGAGGCCAGGTCTGGCCTGTGTATGCGGGGAAGGAGCAGGGAGGGGATTCTAGGAGAGGCAGGCGTGTCCAGAAGGGAAGCAGCTGCAGGGAGGGGTAGCAGGAAGATGGGGCCTAGCCAAAGCGGAGGTGGGGGGGGGGACTCAGAATTTTTGCCTGTGGCCTGGGGCTTTAGGCCTGGAGGCTTCAGAGCTGTCTGCTCTTTGCCCGCCGCCCCAACGGGAAGTATCAAACTCTGGTGGATTATGTCAGATCTTGCTGGGTTTTATGGGGATTAGGTTGCTCCTGGGAGCAAAGTGGATTTGAATGTGAAATGCCAGGACTGCCCTGGGATCGCATTGCCACCCACGCCCTCCATTCATTCCCCCTCCTCTCCAGCCTGCCACCCGTGGTCCCTGCTTTCCTCCCGCTCTACGGTGCCACCCCTCTCCCATGCTCAGCCTTGTCGCTGTTCGCCTTCCACCAGCTGAAGCCCCTCCACAGGCCCTCTTCTGTAGTGCCCCAGGGGTAACACCCCGTCGGGGGCTTCTCCCACTGCCTGCCGCAGCCTCCCCCGGCCAGCAGCAAATGCCCGTTGCGTAACCTCGGCAATTTCCTCTCCAGAGTCAGCGCCTGAAGGGACAGCTCACGGTTTTCATGTCTTTGTTTTTGATTTGGACTTTTGACCCTTGTCCCATGGGTTTCCATGTCTCCTCACGGCTGCCAGACCTTTCCTCGTGTCCCCAGCCGGCCAGCACCCTGTGTCCCTCGCTGTGACCCAGCCAAATGAGTCATCCGCAGACTCCGGGGCAGTAAACACAGAGCCTGGTGCTGTCACATGGCGCAGTCCTGCCTCGTCCCTGTTGACGGGCAGTGATTGGGAATCTAGCCTGGCTGGGGAATAAGTCCGTCCATCTCCCAAAATCAGCCCTCACAGGCTGGGTCTTGAGGCATCGCGCCAAAGTCAGACTGTGGGAGTTAGGGGCAGGTTGCGGCTCCATAGCGGGTAGGAGCTGGGGAAACTGCTGCCCACAAACAAGTCTTGGATGCCCATGATTTCTCTTGAAAATGGGGATCCCTTCCCTCACTTCTTCCCCCCCCCCCCGTCCTCTTTAACCAGTGCCGGGGGAACTTCTAAGTGTTTGGGGCTCAGCTTCGGCCCAAACCCAGCTGCTGCTTCTGAGAGGCGCCTGAACCTCCCAGAGCCCCTGAACTCATGAAGACGATGGACTCGTTGGGATTCCTGCTGTTTCCTTTCAGGCTGGGAGCTGCATGCAAACATCCTGCTTCATGCTATTTTATTTAGCACCTCCATTTCCGGTTCCAGCTGGAATCCAGATGTGCGGAAGCAGCCGCAGAATCACGAAATCATGGGAACGGGGAGGGTGGTCAGTCGGTCCAACTGTTCGGGCCTGGGTTCATGTTACGGGCAAGCATTTCATATGAGCATGGCATCTCACCTGGTTTGCTTCCTGCTAGCAATAATGTGCGCTCTACAGCCACGGCTGGTGGAGAGTTTGGCTCCCCTTGTTGCAAATACTAGGGACCTAGCACCGTTTCACTGATGGATGGGGATTTTTTTGTTTGTTTCTGAGAACCACATTATTACCCTGGGTTTGGTTTTATAATATTCCTGTAACATCCCTGACTCCACCGCTCAGCCCATGCAAGCTACCTGCAGCAGTGCTCCCAGTAAACTGAGCACTTGGGCAGCCTCTCAGGAGAGAGTTGAATGCTGCCCAGCTGATTAGCAGAGCATCCATACCCAGCAGCATGTGTGTATCCTGGTGGTGCACATCTACACATGCCTCAGTGCACCTAACAAAATTTAATCCACACACGGATGGAAAAAATCTGCGGGAACACTGGTTAGCAGACTTTTTATTATAACATGGACAAGTCCTTGTTTAGCTTCTGGGTTTATCTGCTGGTGAGTTTTTCTGAGGGTTGGTCCCAGTTCCTTGATTTCCGGTTTCCCTATAATCCTTCTAAGGTAGCAATTCAGGGACACTTTGTGCATCGTAATTACTTCAGTGCTGGCGTGAAGGGTAAAATGCATCTGTGGTGCTGGACCTAGAACTTGTGTCTCCTCCCTAAAGTGCCACTGTTCAGTGGTAAGTAGACACTTCAAACACCTCGGCTAATTTTCATTGCAGCAGATGGCAGCAGGCTAAGTGCGGAGTAATAATAACAAGGGCTATTTAGCTCTGTAGCCATATGCATTTCATGCCTGGCTTGGCTGAGGCCAGCGATGACACAGAACAGGCTGCAAGCTGAAATTCATCTCTATTAACAAAGGAGGGAACGGAGTTTGTCGCCTCGGCTTCACAGGGCCGCCATCCTGGATGTTCTGCCCAGAGGGAGACAGTGGCATGAAGAACTAATTAGTACTCGTTAGCTAGAAGAACGTAGTCCAGAATTTGCACCATTTCAAAGGCGGAAAATACCCCAAAAGCCTATTCAAGGGAGTGCTTCGAGCCAGCTCGGTGGATGGTCGGAGGGCCGCCAGGAGGGATTAGTGGTTGTAAATGGCAAGGCAGCATTAAAACAGTGCGATTTGGTGGCAGAATTGGCGTTTTTGCTTCTTGAAGCCTGAATCCAAACAACGGTCAGGTCCCAAGTGAAATGAGCGAGGTGCCCTCTACCCACTCCTAACCAGCGGCTTGTGCAGAGCCGCCCACAACATTTTGGCACCTAAGGCGGGGAGCTCAAATGATGCCCCCCTTCTTGCTTGGGCCAAAACTTTGAAAGCTCTCTTGTGCCCTCCTTCCTCCAGCACAGCGCTCCACCATCTCTGTGCATCTAGAGCAGAGAGAATATATATGCACCAGCAGCAAACACAATTCTCTACACTCTGGGTCCTAGTGGCACCCCCCCCCCCCCAAAGTCTGGCACCTGTGGCGGCCACCTCAGTTCATCTCATGGTAGCGCCGGCCCTGGGCTTGTGCCCATCACCAAGACAGCCTCTCTGGTTCCCCACCATTTGCAGTCTCGGCTCAGGAAAGGCCTAGCAGGAGGAGGGGTGCAAGATGGACTGACCGGGAGACGAACTCAGTGGCTGCCCACATTATGCTAAACCCATCTCCTGAGCCCCCGGAAAGCAAATGGCCCTTCCTCATTCCATCCATCGTCTGTTCCAATCTGCAGCCTGACACGTCCCGGCTGAACAGATGTCGAGAGGGTCATGCCCGCAGTGCCAGAAACATTCCCTGGTGCTCGGACGGGAGAATGTAGAAAGAAATTAGCTCTGAGCACTGTGCAAAGATGGGACGCTGTTCTCATCCACTGTTTGCATTCCAGAGCAGCTGCTGCTCACCACAGATGCATCCATCCAGGCTGCGGGATGTTGTCCTTCAGCAAGACATCCAACACGTCTGGAGGTTTCTTATGCTCCCAAATGGCTGCCATGGATTTCCTTGTCACGAGATGTGTCATGATGTCACTCCTGGAGCCCTTCCCGCTGCTTGGCTCGCCTATGGCCACAATAGGGAAAACAGATTCCTCGCCTCCGTGACTCTTTCTCTGAAAGTGAGTTCTCCTACAATTTTCTACAGGACAGCTGGCTGTATGCTGCCAGCTGGTCATGCCAGACCTGTTTCCTGAAGGTGTCCAGTGCTGACGATACCTCTCTGTATGTGCACGACTTAATGAGATTGATTCACTCTCTCCGGGTGGGAGACTGCATCACCAGCATATCCCATCATCCCTGACAGATGCTATGTGCATATCTCCATCTCCAGCTGCTGAACAATGCTGAATTGAGTTCTGCATTAAAAGGAGGTGCGAGGGGTGGTACGGCCATATTGGGTCAGACCAAAGGTCCATCTAGCCCAGTCTCCTGTCTGCTGACAGTGGCCAAGGCCAGATGCCCCAGAGGGAGCAAACAGAACAGGGAATCATCTAGCAATCCCACCCCTGCTTCTGGCAAACAGTAGCTAGGGACATCGTTCCTGCCCATCCTGGGTAATAGCCGTTGATGGACCTAACCTTCATGAATTTATCTAGCTCTTCTTTGAACCCTGTTAACATCCTGGTCTTCACAACATCCTCTGGCAAGGAGTTCCACAGGTTGACTGCGTTGTATGAAGAAAAACTTCCTTTTGTTTGTTTTAAACCTGCTACCTATTCATTTCATTTGGTGACCCCTAGTTTTTATGTTATGGGAACAAGTAAATACCTTTTTCTTATTCACATTCTCTATGCCTGATTTTATAGACCTCAGTCATGTCCTTAATATGGTACATAGAAAATCCAGCCAAATATTGACGTGGGGGGAATAGCTCTACCAAAGTCAACTGTTCTTCAGCAGTCTGGCCCCTAAGGGTTGAAGCGGTTTCAGCATCCACCTTGGGACAACCATCATTTTGCAGATATCTATACCACCCCATGTCTGGTGTGTGTATGTATCGTATGTGATTAAGGAAAGCCAAAGAGAAAGTGACTAATAGGAAGATCCCAAACTGCAGGCAGCATGGTGTGGAAGCCAGCAGTGTGTGCGGATCATTAAGGGCTCTTAACTTGGCAACACACTGAATATATAGTGGCTTGGAACCATCCCTTTCACAGGCCAACGCAAACCCAGGAAATCTCTTTAGCTGTGTCCTGGTGAATGGTGTAGACGTACATTAGAGAATGGTGTGGGTGCTTCGTGGGCCTCACACTGTTGTCACAGGGATGCAGTGTATCACCACAGATACCTCTGGGTGTACCCCTGACCGTCATTGGTGTATGTGGGGTACAGGAGAGCTGGCATCAGGCTCCGTGATGTTCAGGGGAGAACGGAAAGACGAGATGAGAGCAACCCAATAGCCTGGAGCTGTGCGGCGTCGGGGGAAGCCAAGCAGGGAAGAACACAGGATTTTGTCTTTTTCAACGGGGACGATGTTCTAATGACAAACAGCCAGGCTACAAATGGGGGCACCAGAGTGGGAGGCTGCATTAATCTGCCTCCATTCCAGCCTCACTCCTGGGAACCAGCAGAGGCCCAAGCCTCACAGCCGCGTGGGGTGTTTGACACCGGGTGTAGGGGGAAGAGCTGACCCGCGCGCTGTGTCCCTAGGGCATCAGAGAGGGGCTAGTTCCAACCTGTTCTGAGGCAGTCGCCACTCTAGTGGCTATAGCGAACTAACCACACTCAAATAGCCACATGTGGCTAGTGGCTAGTGTGTTGGACACCACGGGGCTAGACAGTCTGGGGTCTAAGCCCTGGTTCACCAGTTCTGAGCCAGCCTCTGCAGGGTGGGACGGGATCCAGGAGCAAAGAGAAGCAGGACAGAGGTTTTCCATGAGTGAGAATTACTGGAAAGGAAAAATGCCCGTTGGCTGCCAAGCCGGACTTTGTGCCAGGCGTATGGGATATTTTATAGTCCCGTCTGTTCCAGCCACCTGTCTCCATTTCCTCTCTCGCTCCGCTGATCTTCTGCCCTGTCCCCTACTAGCCTGCTACTGCCGGCCCTTTGTGCAGGACTCTGGCAAACCAGCAGGGGGCCGTTCCAGACACGCACTCGAATCTCAGATTTGGTCCCATTTTCCTGTTTATAACCAATTGCCCATGAAACGTTCCAGGTGAACGTGTGGAAAAAGCCACCGTGCCAACACTCACGGCCAAATCTGGCCTCCCTGAGACACGCCAGCCAGCTAACTGGAGAGGGCTCTCTCACAACGCGAGCGCTGCGGGCTGGGAGCAAAACTTCTGGGGTCCAGTCCCACAACAGCCTGAAAATGGGTTTTGATGGAAAAATTGCCTTGTTCGGGGGTGGAGAAACAGGGTTTTTGTTTGGAAATTTCCACTCGCGCAACCAAAAAAAAAAAACCCCTGAAAAAATTAACCCCAACCCAATTGTTTAAAGTTTTGATTATTTCAGTCAGAAAAAACCCAGAATATTTCTGGAGGGGAAAAAAAACCCTAGGATTTTGCCATGGAAAATACAGGCCATTTTTCTAACCAGACATAAAAATGACCAGTTCAGCCACTACCTCCCTCGGGTACCTTGGGAAAATCCACGTAACCTCTCTGTGCTCCACGCTTCTTACCCAGCACGGGGAATAACAGGAGTCCCAGGAGGACTCATTCCTCTGGGCAATCTGCTTTGAGATCCGTGGGTGAAAGGGGGTAGAGAAGCACAAAACACAGGCGGGGGCCCTGTGTCAGCTCTTCCCTCCACCTCAGCAGCCCCTCCGGCAAGTGACAGCCCTGCGCATTATACTGCTCATTCCTCACGCACATTTGCAGAACCCTGAACACATACAAAGCACTTTCCAAGGCCGTGACCACTATTAACACAGCACGTTTGTCTTGCCACGTCTCTGCTATATCGATACCGTAGAGCTGGGCACGGGTGGCTGGTAGAAGCCCAGCTGGGGAAAGCAAGCCCCAGCCCCGCCCCTTCAGCCCGAGGCCCACCCCTGGAGCCAAGCCCCGCCAACCCCCAGCCCGCTGGAGGGCTCAGGCTGCTGCGCCAAGGCCCCAGCCTTTCCAGTTGCCTGGGGGGGCCGGGCTGCCACACCACGGCCACAGCCCTCTCTGGTGTAGGCAATTTTGGGGCGTGTAGGCAATTTTGGGAAGGCTGTGTCTTCCCTTGTCTACATTACCAGGTGCCCATGGAGCTGGGTCTGGTTCCTGGGGATGGGAACAGCTCCCCCCTGTCCCAAATATCTGGACAGATCATCTTTCCATCTCCCAAGGATGAGTGTGGCCATGTCTGTGTTGGCCAGGAAGAGCGCTGCCGAGCTCAACCAAGCGCTCTCCTCTCGTCCAAAGGGAAGAGCCCCTGGCTCTGGTCCTGCTCGCCTTAGGGCATGTCTCAGCAGGAGGTGCTGTGACACAAGTTGGGACTCTGGGGAAGACATGCTGGGTCCTCTTCCCTTGGGGCTACTCGCTCCTTTAGCGCGGCAGCCGCTTGGGAGGGGAGGGAGTTGTGCCAACAGCAGCAAGAGGCAACCTTGTTCTTTGCCTTGGGCTCTGAGTACAGGGGGGTCCCCGTTATAAGTCGCCTCGATATTCGTCGTTTCGCGTATATGTCATCAACTAATTAAGGAAACTAAAATCATTATACGTCTCACAGATCCGCACTTATGGCCTTTTTCAAGAGACCCAAAGCCAGCAATGTAGGCCGGGTGAGTTTAATTAAAAAAATGTGGCTCCTCCTGGTGCTGCTTACGGCCGGGCTGCTCAGAGCACGCACTCCAGGGCCTAAGGGGAGCAGTGTGTGGTGGTAGCGGCGGCAGCTCCGGGACCTAGGCATTAGGTCAGAGCGGGGGGGAGGCTCGGGCTGGGGGTGCCTGGCTCTGGAGGAGGGGAGGGGGATTGAGCAGGGGGCTGGGGGTGAACTGTATGTGTTGGGAACGTATCTCAAGCTAATTACATTATTCCTCATGGGTATTAATTCCTCTTTACAAGTTGTTTCGCTGTAAATTGCATTATTTAGGAATGTAACCTGGACGTATAGCGGGGACCCCCGGTAGTGTCAATGTGTTAGGCAAAGAAGCTCTCTGGGAAGGGGGAATTGGTATCAGGCTGAGATCCTTAGACGCAGGGGTTGCCCAGCATGCTGATTGCCCACCTCTGTTCCAGGGCACCTCATGCACGCGAATCAAATTACTCACAGAAAAACCCCACGCACCCTGTCACTGGTTTCTCTTCCACGGGGAAGACAACTTACCAAGCCATGCCCATGGGCAACCCAGGGCTGCCTGGTGTGAGAATGGGCCACTGGCCCAAGCAGAGGAGGGCGGTAGCCAGTTTCAAATGCAGACACAGTGGTGCATTGGACAGCCCAGTCTTTGGGTTCCCAGCCTCTGTCTCTGGTGTTGCTCTAGGCCTCAGCCACTTTCTCCTTCAAACTTCACCCACTGCATCCATGCCACTAGTAGCCATAAGGAGACAACCAGGCCGAGCTCCCTGACAGACCGTTCAGCTGAACACGACAGACTCGGGGCAGCTGCCTTTCGAGTGGGCGGGTTGGAGCACAGGTCAATGTCGTTGGCCTTCCCTTGGGACCGGCGGCTCTCTTGGACGGTTGTGCATTCAGCCCACGAAAGCCCCGAACCCGCACTTCGCCCAGCTTTCAGACATGAGTAGCCTGTGGGATGCAGGAGCTGGGAGAGGGTGAGGGGTCTCCACAAGCAGAGGCCAGCAGCTGTAAGACATCTGGTTTCCAGCTTTCAGACCTGGATCAAAGAAAGTAGCAGAGCAATGAGGAATTATCAGTTAGCTAGTGCAGGCAGTTCCCGGGTTACGTACAAGATAGGGACTGTAGGTTTGTTCTTAAGTCGAATCTGTATGTAAGTCGGAACTGGCGTCCAGATTCAGCCGCTGCTGAAACTGATCAGTTTCAACAGTGGCTGAATCTGGACGCCAGTTCTGACTTACATACAGATTCAACTTAAGAACCCCAGGCATCCCCAAGTCAGCTGCTGCTGAAACTGATCAGCGGCTGATTCCAGGAAGCCCGGGGCAGAGCAACTGTGCCTCGGGCTTCCTGTAGTCAGCACTGGTCAGTTTTAGCAGCGGCTGACTTGGGGACGCCTGGGGCAGAGCAGCTGGGGTGCTGCTGGGTTGGTCCAGTAGCGCCGCCGCTCCTTGGCGCTACTGGACCAACCCAGCAGCACCCAAGCTGTTCTGCCCCAGGCGTCCTGATTCAGCCGCTGCTGAAACTGACCAGCAGTGGCTGAATCAGGACGCCTGGGGCAGAGCAGCTGGGGCGCTGCCGGGTTGGTCCAGTAGCGCCCAGAGCGGCGCTACGGGACCAACCGGCAGTGCCCCAGCTGCTGTACCACAGGCGTCCGGAGCAAAGCCGCGGAGCACGGGGGCAGCGGGACAGCCCAGACGCACCGTGGCTGTCCTGCTGCCCTCGGGCTCCACGGCTTTGCTCTGCTTTGCTCCCCGTCTCCCTGGTCTGCAGACCAGGGGGACGGGGAGCAAAGCGGCAGAACACACGGGCAGCGGACAGCCCAGACGCGTCTGGGCTGTCCGCTGTCCACGTGCTCCGCCGCTTTGCTTCCTCTCCCTGGTCTGCTGGAGACCAGGGAGAGGACCCTGTTCGTAACTGCGGATCCGACGTAAGTCGGATCCGCGTAACTCGGGGACTGCCTGTACAATGGGCCCGATTCTTTCCCGCTGTAACTCCACTCCTGCCAATGGAAATGGACTGGGAAGGTATTGGGCCCAGTACCTCTTGCAAAATGTGCCACTCCTCTCCCTTGGCCTTAGCATTAAACCTTAGTCCTTCCCATCAGCATGAGACAGCATGAGCTAGCCGGCAGGCCATGGGGCTGGGCCCGGGGAAGTCTACATTCTACTCCTGGCTCTGTCCCTGACCGGCTACGGGAGCTGAGCAAGTTGCTTTCTGCTTCTGTTCCTTCCTCCCACCCATTGTCTGTCCTGTGTATTTAGCTGGTGAGCTCTTTGGGGCAGGGACTGTCTCTCGCTAGGTGTGTGCACAGGCCTAGTGCAAGGGGGCCCTGATCTCAGCAGAGGCATTCCTGGAATCCCCCTTTCGCCCCACGAGTACAGGACGCAGGTAATACAATAGCAGAGCACAGGAACGTGCCAGCCAGTGTGGGGGAGCCATTCACAAGGGGATCGGAAATGCTTCCTCTTTTGTAATTAACAAAAGGAAAAGTTGGAGTAACTGGGCAAAGGAAGGACCTCGCTTCCCCCGCTGGCAGTCCCAGACTGGGAAGGGAGGGGATGTGGGAGGATGGGCAAAGGGGCTTTCTGGCTTCCAACAGCTGCAGGCTTGCGTGTATTTCCCCCTCTTTCTATTTTTACCATGGCCTGTTTGTTCCGTGGCCAGACTTGATTTCCTTAGCTAGACAGCGTGTGCTTGGGAAACAATGTAAGTGGTGACATCTGAAAGCTGGGAGGCAAAGCCAGACTGAGTTCCCATTTCCTGTGGGCTGAGTCCATCTCTTCTGCTGCTTTTGCTTCTTATCTCATGCCCAGGTGTAGGCAGATCCCTGCCAACCTTGGCATGGCCCATCCTGCCGGCAGCTCCTCTGCCCACCCTGGCTATCCAGGCAGATTCAAGGAAGAATCTCTTTCCCCGCCCTCCCGCCGCCAGTGGTGGCTAGCCCAGGCCAAAGCCTGTAGAATCACATCTACCCTGCTACCGTGCACTTAGTGCTAGCTAGTGGCGGGGGGGACCAGTGCCTGTGTGGGGGAAGGGCAGAGTGAGGGCAGCTGGCTTCAGCAATGTTACAGAGCATGGGCGGCAGGTGTGCTAGACAGGGGAAGGCATTGCCTTCCCAAACCACCAATCAGGCCCCACCCATTCTCTGTAGGCATACTGGGGCAGAGTGTTGCAGCCCCCGAGTCCCCGCTCTCCCTGTGCTCCGGGACTGGGGAGGCTGAGGCCGTGTGCCACTGGGGAAGCCGGGGCCACGTGCTGCCCCACCTCTTGTGATAGGGGTGGAGCCTGGTCAAAAGGGGCATGGTTGGGGGGCAGGGTTGAGGCTTCCTTTCCCCAGCCCCATCTTCACCCACCACCCATTTTACAGCGCACGCTCAGTACAAGCCAAGCTGCAAATCTAGGGAGTGTGTGACAAGTGTTCCCTGGAAATCATGTGCTTGGGCAGCTGCTCAGGAGAGATTCAGATGCCACCCAGCTAATGAGCAGAGCGCCCACAGCTAGGCTTTGTGTTTCACCTGGTGGTGCACATTCACACATGCCTTGGTGCCCATAAATTTTATTCCGCACACAGATGGAAAAGATTAGAGAGAACATTGGACATGACCTCACATGTCCCCTCCCCCAAGTCACCTCGTCCTTGCAGTGTAGACATACCCAAGAGGAGATGGACAGAGCATTGCGTACAGACGTCCTCTACTAAGCGGCTGACACTGTGGGCCGAATTAACAAGGGATGTATAAGCACGTGACAGTGTGTAGTTAGGGCTGGGTGCTGGGAGGGAACCTGTAGATACATACAAGAGCCCCAGAGCTTCCAGCTTCTCCCTTTAAATATCTGATGCCATCAGAGCACTGCGTGAGCTGTGGTTCGAAAGCCCCCGTTTTTCCCAGCGGTAACTGGGTACGTGCTGAGACACCTTGATCCACAGGAGTAAAAAACCCTTTATCCCACCTGCCTCCGAAAGTCACCTTCAGTGTCGTCCGAGAAAGGAGCCGGGCCGGCCAGAGCCGGGGGGAAATTCTCGACAGGCTTCACTTGTAATCAGTTCACATGGCTTCCTGCCCTGGGGAAGTGGGAGATTTGCTGAGCCACTTCACCAGGCTGCGGATATTTCCCCCCCCGTGAAATAAGAGTCTGCAGGGCCCCGTGCAGTGGAGCTGAGCGCAGCATTACACGCATTGCAGCCAGCTGAGGGACGGCATGGCCCGGCGCGTCCGCTCAGCATTTCTCCACTCATCTGGCGCCTGCGACTGGCAGGGAGCTGCAAGCATTTCTCCATGAGCGGCCCTGCTGGGCTCCACCCTTGGCCAGGAGTGGCCAATCACCAGGGCTGTTTGGTGGCCCATGCAGAATGAGTCTGTGGTCTCCAGCCCCAGCTGGACCACCCTCCTGCAGCAGGCCACAGAGGAATGGGCATGCCTGACTCAGTTTCCCCTTTCAGATGACCCAGTAACTCTGTACAAGGCTTCTCCTCTAGTCCATCAGCAGAGTTTTTTACCAGACCATCACTCAAAGCAAAGCACACAGTAGTCCTTGACGCCAGTGTTCCCTCTAATCTTTTCCATCCACGTGTGGATTTTTTTCCACCCGTGTGCAGAATAAATTTTGTTCTATGCAGGGAGGTGTGTGTGTGTGAATGTGCACCACCAGGCGAAACACAAACCGAGTGGTGGGTGCTCTGCTAGTCAGTTGGGCGACACCGGAATCTCCCCTGAGGGGCCGCCCAAGCGCACGGCTTCTGGGGAGCATGGCTTGGGACTGTTCATTTAGAGCTGGCTGGTGAACAAAGACTTCTGTGGTAAACTCTGGCATTTCAACAGCTGGTTTCATGCTCTGTCGGAGCAGAGGCCGGGGGGGATTTTTCATGGAACAACAAGAGAACTCTCCATCCCAGCACAATAGCCTAGTGGTTAGTGCTCCCAGCTGGGACATGAGAGATGCAGGATCCAGTCTTTGGTGGACACTGACAGAGCCGGCACTTGGACCTGGCTTTCCCCACTCTGGAGTGGGGGGGTGGGGCTCTCTTTTGTCAAAACTGAGACGCTTCTGTGAAAAGTTTTAGTTTTGAGGAACTGTCATTTTTCATGGAAACCCCCCTTCCCTCCCTTCCCTTCCCCTCCCTAACGCTGGTTACAAGGAACCAAACAATTCCTTTGCAGGCCTCTCCCCCCGATCCCCCGTCCAGGCTGTGCTAAGAGGCAGAAGAGAGCCCCTCCGCCCGGGAAGCTTATATTTTTCACAAGCACCTCAGTGACTTAGGAGCTTAGGTCCCACTGACTTTCAATGAGACACGGGCTCCTAAGTCACTTACCCACCTCCGTGCTGCACAGAATCCCTTAAAGGGCCCCTGTGAAGCCTTCAGCAAAGTTTTGGCTGGCAAACAAGTTACAAGACCCCGAATCCCAGGGGAGATTAACATTCCGTCCCATCTTAAGAGCTACCCAGTGCCACCAAGAGCTCGCTCTCACTGCCCGTCTGAACTGGAATGTGTATTAACGGCTCCTTCCCAGGCCTTCGCTTGGACCAGAGCGAGTCTGCAAGGGGCAGGAATACAGAGGGCCTTGTGTCTCTACAGCTGTAGCACTGTATATCCCGAAAGGCCCACTGCAAACAGCAGAGAGCATACGGAGCAGGGGTGGGCAATAATTTTTGCAGGGGGCCACTTCACGAATTGCAGGTAGTGGTGGCGGGCTGGCTCTGCTCCTGGAAAGGCGGGGCCTCGAGCGGAAGGGGCAGAGCCTTGGGCAGAAGAGGTGGCACTGAGGGCTGCCTGGGGGAGGCGTGGCCTAGCCCCACCCCCGTCTCTTCCACTGAGGCCACGCCCCTTTGATCTCTGGGCCCTTTAAATCTCCACCAGAGCCACCGTGCAGTGCACTCCAGGCAGCACTGAGGGCTGCCTGGGGGAGGCATGGCCTAGCCCCACCCCCGCCTCTTCCACTGAGGCCACGCCCCTTCTAAGGGTGTGGAGCAGGGGTCTGGCCAGGCTGTTGGCCGGGCTGGAGTCATAGCATGGCTACAGGGGTTTACACAGGAGGCTGGCAGGTGCCCACGCTTACGGAGGTCAGGGCTGGGTGGTTAGCAAGCTTCTAGAGACACGGCACGATTGGAAGTGAAGTGTTGCAAGGGACTGGACTACAACCTTAGCTGAATGTCAGCAGGGTCAATGCATTAGATGGCTGGAGGAGCACGCAGGCCGACCATGACTCAGGTGAATGAAGTAAGAGCTCATCAGCCAGCTTGCTAGGAGATTTCATCTTCATCACCAGCACCCTCTACTGGCATGGATCCGCCCGTCTATGGCGTTTAATGGTGATCCAAGAGGATCCACTTCCAGCTGCCTCAAACTGTTGCCACCTGCACCCGAGCTTGGGTGCAGGCCAAAATGGCGTGTGAACACTCTCGATAGGGAAATCAATAAAAAAACCTCGAGTGATATTTTCAGAGCAATGTCTGTGCCTCCTGCTTTCTTGTGGCTCATCCAGGCCGGAGTCTAGGCCTGTTGCTGAGCATGGGTCTCTGTGAACTGGAGCGGAAGATGATTTTAGACAAGACAAAAGCATTGTCAACACAGAGAAACTGTGATCAAGGGGTTAGGCATTTCAGCCGTTCGGGGGTTCACATTGCTGGTCAAATGTCAACTTTCCTGTACGGAAGTTTGAAAGACACCGTCCTTCCCTCGTTTCCATCTGACCTAACCGAATGACATCTCTATGAAAGCTTTCCTGCTATCTGAGCACCAGAGACCCAGCTGCAACCAGAAAGTGATAACTGAATGTACTTCTGCTGCTGGCTGGAACTCAGAAGTTCAGAAGAAAAAAAAACCCAGAAGTCACCCGCAAACTAAACATGATCTAAACATTTTTGAACTTCCAGATTTGGAATCAAGTTTCGGATGAAGAGTCAGGTTGCATCTTATTTTATCTGAAGACCTTTTATCCATCCCTGCTTAAAAATTGACTAAGAAACTCTGGGAGGCATGTTCAGACGCTGTCAAAAGAGAGACAGAAAGAAAAATTATATTTTGCATGTCTGTGGCACCGTCTGTCCCAAGATCTTACGCTGATTCACCAACAATCCTTAATTTGAGCAAACACACTGAAAACCATATTCCAAGGATATTTGTGCATGTTGTGAATTAAATCTTGGATTTCCGTTGTTCTCCTGATGGGCTCATTTGATTGATGAAATTCACCCTGGTGCCTCAATATGGGGCTGACGTGGTCTTTATGACCATTATTATTATGGAATATAGTGATATTTATTTACACGGTGGTAGCACGTAGGAGTCCGAGTCATGGGATCCCATTGAGCAAGATACAAACCGAACATAATGGAGGTGAATTTCACCGAGGATGCAGAACGTGTAGCTATAACCAAAAACCTGATTCTCAAAGCCACCTTTCTCCATTCGGGGAGCAGCAGCAAGAGCACGTGTCCAATCAAAGGGATTGCCTTTGGAATATCATACGCCAGCAATCGGAGTGCACCAAAGACCATTGCCTGCATCCTTTATTTGACTTTTGCGCATGACTTTGGCACTCACAAGAGGAAGAACCAGCGCCGCTGAGCCGGGCCAGGCCCAGGGCCAGGCCAAACTGTGCAAGCATCCTGCTGAGCTCACATTGGCCCCTACTCAGCTGCGGCCCATGTCCTTCCCCTGGCCGCCTGTCTGAGATTCCCAGCTGAGCTGCCTAGGGCCAGTGGTTTTGTCTCGTGAGAGGGCAAGTTGCAAAGCTTGAGAGATTTCCCTCCTCCCCTGCCCGCCCGCCTGCTCAACTCTCTGTGCTTCGAGCGGCTCAGCCTTGGTCACCCGCTGACGACTCCTTGCTGATGACCATTGCAGAAACACGCGGCCCTGTCAGGATTTGCTCCTTTCCGCTTGTCGCCGCTCAGCTCAGCCATCTCTTCCCACCGCCGCAGGGACGTTACTCGCTTCAGTGGCTCTGCTAGAATTCACGAGCCTGCCTCTCCTGGCTGCCTGACTCCGACTGCAGCAAATTGAAATGACAAACCTTGGCATCCCGAGGTTGCGCCGTGCTAAGGCACCCTTGGGCTGGAGGCTGAAGCTGCTGTAGGAAAGGAGCGCCAAGGCCCTGAGAACGGAGGCAGGAGCCCTGCCCACATGTTCCGTGTTGGTGATCTTGGATAAAATCTCTGGCCTAAAAGCTCAGGCCTAATCTTTTATCCAAGATTCCATGTTGGTGATCTTGGATAAAAGTTTGGCCCATGGCTTCCCTAAGCAGGGCCGGCCCACAACATTTTGGCACCTGAGGCGGGGAGCTCAAATGACGCCCCCATGCTCCCTCGCTTGGGCCAAAAATTGGAAAGGTCTCAATTCTCTGGGTCCTAGTGATGCGCCCCCCCCCCCTCCACAGTCTGGCACCTACAAAGAGGCACTCTACAACGGCCCCCACCCCTGAGCTTGTGGCTTGCAGTGTTACCTAGGGGTCAGAACAGTGACCTTGGCGTCAGACTTGCTCACCTCTATTGTTGGCTGGCTTCAGCTTTGGGCACCTCACAGCGCCGCTCCGTGCCTCGGTTTCTCCGGCAGTGAGATGATAACAATGAAGGCAACTATCGCGAGGAGTATTTGCGTTTGTATTGCCTTTGACCCTTGCACAGTCCTTCGAGGCCCTCGCTAAATGCAAGAGACTGTCACTTCAATGAGAGCAGGAAATGGCTGGCGTCCGGGGCTGTATGAATTGAAAAGCGCCCTGGGATCTCTCACGGTTAATTGGGGAGCAGCAGAGACTGGCGACAGGGGCTCTGCTCTGCAAACCCCTGGAAGGACTCTGCTGCCAGCCCTGCAGCATCTCTTCCTCAGGCTGCACAGGTCGGAGTGGCAGGGGTGGGCAGGAGCCAGCGCCAGGATGGGACTCCCAGGGGATTCCCACCTACCTCCCCTGCCACATGAAGGCTGGGTGAGCTGGGTTTGCGAATCACCGCATGTTTCATAAAACAGCGGGGGGGGCCTTGAATGGAGACCTGCCCCCCGCCTGACTTCACAGCCTCATGCGCTGCACCCGAACCAGCAGCGTTCCCTCTGGGATCGGTGAATCACAGCCCGAGCGTCTGGGCTGGTCCCGCACATTATCCTTGGTAACAGCTGCTTTGCTCTGGCTGGGAAGTCGGAGCCTGTGGCCGCATCTCCGTGGGCCAGCGTGTCCCCAGAACACCGCAGCAGCACCAGCGTGCTGGAATGACCCAGGGTATGTCTACACTACAAAGTTAGTTCGAACTAACGGACGTTAGTTCGAACTAACTTTAATAGGCGCTACACTAGCGCTCCGCTAGTTCGAATTTGAATCGAACTAGCGGAGCGCTTAGTTCGAACTAGGAAAACCTCATTTTACGAGGACTAACGCCTAGTTCGAACTAGCTAGTTCGAACTAAGGGCTGTGTAGCCCTTTAGTTCGAACTAGTGGGAGGCTAGCCCTCCCCAGGTTTCCCTGGTGGCCACTCTGGCCAACACCAGGGAAACTCTATGCCCCCCTCCCGGCCCCGGACCCCTTAAAGGGGCACGGGCTGGCTACGGTGCCCGTGCCAGGTGCAAGCCTGCCAGCACCCAGCTAGCAGACCCTGCACCTGGCACGGCACAGAGCCACCCACCCGATGCCCCCCAGCCCACCCCCTCTTGCCGGGACCAGGCTGGCGGCTCCCGGGAGCTTGCCCTGGACCGCAAGAGGCGGGCACCTTCCTGGGCTAGTGCGGACATCGTGGACCTCGTCCACGATCTCCTCACTAGGCACAGGAAAGTGGCCGTCTAGGGCAGGAGAGCTGCCAGCCTGGCCACCCAGGAGCAGGTGTGCATGAAAATCAAGGGGGTCCACTGAGACCCCCGACCCTGAGCCCTGAGCTTACAATGGCCGTACTGGGTCAGACCAAAGGTCCATCTAGCCCAGTAGCCTGTCTGCCAACAGCGGCCAACCCTAGGGACCCTGGAGGGGATGGACCGAAGACAATGACCAAGCCATTTGTCTCGTGCCATCCCTCTCCAGCCTTCCACAAACTTTGGGCAGGGACACCACTCCTACCCTCTGGCTAATAGGACTCCATGGACCCAACCTCCATCACTTTATCTCACTTCCCTTTAAACTCTGTTCTAGTTGTAGCCTTCACAGCCTCCTGCAGCAAGGAGTTCCACAGGTTAACTATTTGCTTTGGGAAGAAGAACAACTTTCTCTTACTAGTTTCAAGCCTGCTACCCATTCCTTTCCTTTGGTGTCCTCTAGTCCTTCTTTATGGGAACTAATGAAGAGCTTTTCTGTATGCACCCTCTCCACCCAACTCCTGCTTTTAGAGCCCTCTATCCTGTCCCCCCTCCGTCTCCTCTTTTCTAAGCTGAGAAGTCCCAGTCTCTGTAGCCTCTCTTCATATGGGACCTGTTCCCAACCCCTGATCATGTTAGTTGCCCTCCCCTCTCCCAGCCTTTCTCTTCCCCTCTCCCACCTCCTTTTCCCAGTCTCCCCCAGTTTTTTTTCAATAAAGACAGAGTCAATGTTGGAAGAAACGTTATCTTTATTTTGTACATCAATAAGAAGGGGGGCTAAGGAAGGGTAAGTGGAAGGAGGTGAGGGAGGAATGGGGTACGAGCCCCCGATGGGGAGGACTGGGCTGGCTCTGCGGGCTTCTGGGGGTGGAAGCTCTCCTGCAGCCCCCCAATTACTCCCTCTCCGCAGATGGCAGCCTGCGGCAAGTGCAGCCGGGCTGATGGCCGAGTGGTGTGATGTGCCCAGTGTGGGCACTCAGGGCACTCCAAGCCAGAACTTCTTTGCAAGCGGGGCACCCCTTAGAACTGTGTGTCCGGGGTGGGGGTCGGGACCCTTTAAGCGCAGCCCTCGGCTAGCCTGAGACAGCATCTCCATGCTCTAAGTCCTCCTTTTATGCCCTGCCGGCACTGCTTCCGGCCATCCTTAAGCCCTGTTCAGAGTCCACTCAATGTGGACTTACTAGTTCGAACTAGCAAAACGCTAGTTCGAACTAGTTTTTAGTTCTAGATGCGTTAGTTCGAACTAGCTTAGTTCGAATTAACTAATTCGAACTAAGTTAGTTCGAACTAGCGCTGTAGTGTAGACGTACCCCCAGGGCCTTTGTTTCTAAGATGAGGCAGGGGGAAGGGGAGATCTAAACTGGGGGCAAAGGAGGGACTCACAGATCTTCCAGGAGAACGGAGCTTGCTAGTGTTGAAAAGCCCCTTTGGAAACCTTAGTCTACTCTCGGGACCTCTCAGAGACCCTGTTCTTAGCCTGCTGGGGAGAGCGATCATCCCCTGGAGCAAAACCACCTCCTCAGGGAACCCCTCAGACCCTCCTCGGGCCAAGCGCGCAGACCAGCTGGCGCCTGGGCTCACTAGATGGCATCCTGGGCTGCATGCCGTTCTCTGAAGTGCTGCAACACATGTTCGACAGCAGGTACATGGGGCTGCATTGATGTAGCTAATCCAGAGTCATTCATCACCCCCGGGGAGCTCTCAAAACATTACCGATAAATCCCCAACCAAACCTCCGCGGCCCCACCAGAAAATCTCTCCAAGGCGAGAGAGGCCTGGGAGTGGGCAGAGACAGAGAGATCTGGCTCTTTGGACAGTTCTTCCCCACCTGGGACATATATTTCCCCCTGGATAATTTCTCACTTTGAATGAGACGTACCAGGTTCCCCCGCCCCCAGAGTCTGCTGTGAGGCGGAGGCTGGCGAGCCTGGCCACAGATTCCCCCATCTTTGTCTCTGTTCACAGCAGAGACCAGCTTCTGCTCCTGCAAACCACCAGCACTTGGCCCTACCTCCAGAGCTCCCGCTGGCTTTGCCTCTCCCACCTGCTGAGTATTTTCTTAGCAATAAAGTGCCCCATACGGGCAGGTGGGTGCGGTCTCGGGGCTCAGGACAGGAAGCTGTTACCAGCAAAGGCTCACTGGTAAACTAAATTTAGTGTGGGGCCAAAGAGATGGAAAATGCCTTTGTCCCAGAAGGTGGTCTGACCTGGAAACCACCGTATCTATCACCGGCGGATTTCTCCAGTCCAAAATAAACACAGACACAAATGTCAAATTTAAAAGATATATTGAATACAACAGATAACGACATACAGCGTAACCCCAGAATGCAACACTGCATAAACTAACCCCTCACCCCAGAAGTGATAGAAGATAGCACAGTATAAAAAGGAGAAACACTATACTCAGTGGCTGTGTCTACATTGGCTGCGGGAGGGGGCGGGGGGACGACTCACCCACACATCCGGTAGATCGCAGTGATTCATGTGGCTCCCAG
Source organism: Pelodiscus sinensis (assembly GCF_049634645.1). Classification (NCBI taxonomy): domain Eukaryota; kingdom Metazoa; phylum Chordata; order Testudines; family Trionychidae; genus Pelodiscus; species Pelodiscus sinensis. The sequence continues at coordinate 17,318,595 of NC_134733.1, read as the reverse complement.
GGGAGCGATGGTTGACAGGCTTTCCATGTGGACAATTGCCAGCTGGTTCTGGCCCTTGGTCTCCCTGGCACAGCAGCTGCACTGGAGCCTTGCAAGTGTAAGCAGGGGCTGAACTAGTGCTTGCAATCAGCCAGCAGCCCTGGGGGTGGGGATGCTCACTCAAATTGTTTAGCCTTGCAAGATAAGTAACTGTTGATATGTAAATACAGTTCATGCCGGGATGGGGAAGGAATCTGGGGTGTGGTTATGTAAATCCAATTCAGCCAGGGCTGAGGGAGGATCAGTTGTTAGAATGGAATGTGAGGTCACAAATCATGCTACCCCTAAATGTGGGAACTGTAAAATATGACACCAGGGCTTGCAGGAGAGACACCATCATTGTAAGAGGTCTAAGATGAATAAGCCTCCCCCTTCCAGAGTTGAGTGAACAGAGTTGGGGGTAGGGGGGGAGAAGGGGCTTGAGCCAGCCTGCTTCATGCCTGCCAGGTGTGAGCTGTAAGAGTGGTTAAAAGACAGGAAACAAAGGGTAGGAATAAATGGTAAATTTTCAGATTGGAGAGGGGTAACTAGTGGTGTACCCCAAGGGTCAGTCCTGGGACCAATCCTTTTCAACTTATTCATAAATGATCTGGAGAAAGGGGTAAGCAGTTAGGTGGTAAAGTTTGCAGATGATACCAAACTGTTTAGGATAGTCAAGACAGAAGCAGACTGTGAGGGACTCCAAGAAGATCTCACCAAACTGAGTGATTGGGCAACAAAATGGCAAATGAAATTTAATGTGGATAACTGTAAAGTAATGCACATCGGGAAAAATAACCCCAACTATACGTACAGTATGATGGGGGCTAATTTGGCTACGACAAATCAGGAAAGGGATCTTGGAGTTATCGTGGACAGTTCTCTGAAAACTTCCACGCAGTGTGCAGCGGTGGTCAAAAAGGCAAATAGGATGCTGGGAATTATTAAGAAAGGGATAGAAAATAAGACCCAGAATATCTTACTGCCCCTGTATAAAACTATGGTACGCCCACATCTTGAATACTGTGTACAGATGTGGTCTCCTCACCTCAAAAAAGATATTTTGGCCTTGGAAAGGGTTCAGAAAAGGGCAACTAAAATGATTAGGGGTTTGGAACGGGTCCCATATGAGGAGAGGTTAAAGCGACTGGGACTTTTCAGTTTAGAAAAGAGGAGACTGAGGGGGGATATGATAGAGGTCTATAAAATCATGAGTGGTGTGGAGAGGGCTGATAAAGAAAAGTTATTTATTAGTTCCCATAATAGAAGAACTAGAGGACACCAAATGAAATTAATGGGTAGCAGGTTTAAAACTAATAAAAGAAAGTTCTTCTTCACACAGCGTGTAGTCAACCTGTGGAACTCCTTGCCAGAGGAGGCTGTGAAGGCTAGGACTATAATAGAGTTTAAAGAGAAGCTGGATAAATTCATGGAGGTTAGGTCCATAAAAGGCTATTAGCCAGGGGATAAAATGGTGTCCTTGGCCTCTGTTTGTCAGAGGCTGGAGAGGGATGGCAGGAGACAAATCGCTTGATAATTGTCTTCAGTCCACCCTCTCTGGGGCACCTGGTGCTGGCCACTGTCGGTAGACAGGATACTGGGCTAGATGGACCTTTGGTCTGACCCAGTACGGCCGTTCTTATGTTCTTATGTTCTTAGTGGTTCAACCTGCCTCTTTCCCCCTTGTTCTAAGGACAGACCTAAAGCAGACTCCATCAGGAGACTTTTTGCTAGTCCAGTGGAAGCTGGAGACTTTTGCAAGCCTAGATGGTAGCTAAAGAGTTGAAATCACTAAGGATACGTCTAAACTACATGGCTCTGTCGACGGAGCCATGTAGATTAGTGTACTCAAAAAAGGGAAATGAAGCGGCGATTTAAATAATCGCCACTTCATTTGCATAAAAATGGCTGCCGCGCTGTGCCGATCAGCTGTTTGGCGGCACAGCACGGTAGTCTGGATGCTCCGTGGTCCTCATTCCACGAGGCATAACGGGGTGGTCGACAAGGGCTTCCCTTGTCGACCACGGAGCATCCAGACTACCGCGCTGTGCCGCCAAACAGCTGATCAGCACAGTGCGGCAGCCATTTTGATGTAAATGAAGCGGTGATTATTTAAATCGCCGCTTCATTTCCCTGTGTCTAGAAAACTCATCTACATGGCTCCATCAACAGAGCCGTGTAGTCTAGACATACCCTAAGAGCTGAAATCACTGGTTTGGCCTCGAGCCAGACTCATTGCAGCCAGCAAGATTGCTGGCGGGAGCGACTGACAGGTGGCCGGTAGGAGCAGTGGTAGGCAGCTGGTGGGTGCAATCAGCGGGCAGCTGGTCGGAGCAACGGCAGGCGGCCAACGGAGCGGCTGGTGGGAACGGGCGGCGCAGGACAGAGATGGTACGGCCTCAGGCTCAATGAGTGGAGTCGTCAGGGTGATGTGTCAGGGTCCGCACTGACTGGACAGAGCTGCAAGTGGGGCGTTGGAAGTGGGGTACGGAGGAAGTTTGGGTAGGTGAATGGAACCCTTACCTTGTTGGACTAGTGAGCCTGAGGGACAACGGACGTTGCTCAATCCATTTGAGCTGGGACGGTTACTGGGGGGGAGGGGGAAGGAACTGTTTGTGGTATTTTTCCGAGCTAATGCCATGTGACTTCTCCATCTTTCATTCAAAGTTTCTTTTCCACACTCAGACTCTGTGCGTGCGCGTGGGGACGCATCGCCTCTCAGAGGCACCCAGGGGTGTGTGAGTTTCCCAGGCTACTGGGTGGGGGCTCGAGCCGGTTCTGTGTGAGATGGATGAAAGGGGACCCCTAGATATTGAACCCGGCCCTGGCTGCTGCAGGCACTACCTGGCAGAAGGATTACACAAGCAAGGCCTCTTGCCAGCTGTGGCCGACCTCCAGTTCCCTCTAGGGCTGGCCCATCCCCTCTGGTGATTTGCTGCAGGGCTCTTCCCCCTCTCTGTTCACTCCTCTCCTTCCTCCCCCACGTACCCAGCATCCACAGTGAAGCCTCACAACCCCCTGGCAGGCAGACTAGTATCCTTACCTCCATCGCACAAGCGGAGAAATCGAGGCACAGAGCCCCTCCCCACCCTTTTTTGGGGGGCAACATTTTCAACTGCATTAGCTCCAGGTTAGGTACCTGAGTAAACATCCTGAGGCACCTGTGACGTAGTGGGAGTATCGGGCTGTTTTCTATGCTGGCTCTGTGGTAACCCCCACTGGCTGCTGTTGGTACCACGGCCCAGCAAAACAGGGGATGAGTCACTATGCAAAGAGGGTCTCTCAACCTGTCTGACCAGCTACCCCCAAGGGAGAGAAACAAAGGAAGGTGGAATGCCGGCCCTGGCTGGGGGGCAGGGCTGGAAGAGAGTTAGTTAGTTTCTGTCTGGGATCATGGAGGAAGCAGCCTAAGCAACAGGCTGGGGTTTAGAAGCCCAGACCCCCCCATATCAAGGGGGGCTGAGGCATCCTAGGCTTGCCCTGTAACCAGATTACATCTGTGCTGTGCTGTATCCTGGAGAAGCAATAAACTCCCTCTATTCTACTGGCTGGTGGAGTCTGTTCGTGCCGCTACGGGGGTGCAGGAGGCGGGGGAACCCCAACGCGTCATCACAGCACCTCAGCCCCTCCCCTGTGCCGTTACCCTTCTCCCTCAATGGCCTCATCACCAATGGCACCTCCTGCTGCCTGCCGTAGGGATAGTCTCTTGACCTGGGAAGACACCCTCTTCCTTCAGCTTCTTTTTGCCCCAGCTTTTGGCTTGCTCCTGCGTAGCCAGATGGCTGGATGGGGGTCAGCTGGGTGGCTCTGTCAGCGACTTGCTAAGCTACAGACTTTGCTGCTTCTGCGAGTTACCAGGAGCCAGGAGTGACCTCTTCAAACCTGGGAGAGAGATTCAGCCATCCAGAATTCCTCTCATCGGGCCACTGAGCATTCAACATTATGAGTCTGGTTCTTTTTATGGGCTCCTGCCCTTCTGCCACTAACAACCTTTGGAAAGACCCATTCCATGGAATGCCTGGCCAGCGGGATGGACGCACAAACAAAACGCTGCACACACGGAGCCTGATGCTCTATGCATTGCATGGACAGAAGCACCAGAGGTTTGGGAGTTTTTTTAAATCCAACAAAGAAACTTGATATCTTATTTGGGGTTAACTCTAGGATGGAAGACAGGGAATTCTGACTCGGATCATTTTGCCTGTGAAATGGACTCAGTTTCCAAATAAATAATATCTATTGTTCAGACAATACCTGCCACAGCCTCCTATGCTCTGTGAAAATTGGCTTATGAATATGCATAACTGGAAGATGCTTTATGCAAAACAGGCCGTGTAGCCAATCGTTCACATCCCCTGAACGTGCAGATTCTATTTTTGTGCATATTCCGTTCTTGTATGGGAAGTTAGAAATATTAAGTGGGCACCTGTTTCATGAGTCCAGGTATTCTAGTAAAAGCCATTAGTGATATATAAGGAACTCGATGGCTGGGTGATCAAGTCAACACCTGTGAATGGTTTTGTTTTTCTTGCGAGCCCAAACTGTGTTTGGTCCTACCCACACATGTGGCCAAGCCTCCTGAGGCGGAAAGCCATTTTGGATCTGATACTTTTCCATGCAAGGTGAGAAAAATTTGAACTGAACATAAAGAATTCCCAGATAGAAAGGGGAAGAACCAAACAATCAGTGGCCAGATGCCAGGAGACACCCCCTCCTCCACTTATCACCCAAGATACCTGCTGGAAACATGTAAGACTGAATGGAGAAAGGATTGGGCTCGAGCTAGGAGGCTGCTTTGCTTGTGAAAGAGATGAGTAGAACAACCGTTAAGGTCAGAATTTGCATGTAACAAATTTCTTAGTGTATTAGGATTAGTGGGCAGGTTTTCGTATATTTCAGCATAGTAACTTATTTTGATCTGTCTGTTTTCACTTGAAATCACTTAAATCCTGCTTTTTATACTTAATAAAAATTCTTTTATCATCAAACCCAGTGTAAATAATTGTTACTGGGAAGGGGGCAACCTCTGTGCATCTCTCTCTTTCTTTGATACAGAGGGCAAACTTATAAGCTTTCTCTGTGTAAAACTTGTATACAGAGTAAGAGGGATTTATCTGGGGGTTTGGTCTTCTTTGGGGGCTGTGTTCTTGGGGGCTGTGTCTGGCCTTACAGCTGAGCCCTCCCAGGCTACGTCTACACTACCAGGTTATTTCAAAATAAATGATTCAAAATAACAACTCCCAAAAGAACTATTTTGAAATAAGCATATTCCTCTTCACGAGCAGGAGTTATTTCGAAATAACAAGCCCGGTAGTATGAACGCTCACCTTGTGATTTCGAAATAATTCCCCGGTGTAGACGTGCCCCCAGAGCTGGTTCAGTGTCTGTGTTGCTCTGCTGGGGGGCTGTTACCTCAATTCTGTGCCTTGTCTCAGGGAGACCAGAACTTCTGGCCCAGCAGGACAGGGGTAGTGGGGTGCTGCAGAGGGCAAGTAGGTGGGTTCAGTGGTGTGACCACACCGGGTGACAACCCCAAAGGGACCTCTGTGATCCAACCCATCACAATATCCTAGATGTACTTAGTGCCAGAAAGATCTAAAATGCTTTATATACTGTCCATGCTGGCCATTAGCAAATGCAGCCACCTCTGGGGCAGAACACAACTGCTATTTAGCAACTCGCAGCAACACTGCGTCACAGTCCTGGAGAGCTGGTGAGGCGGAATCCCATATCCAGATGAAACTATGGAATGGTTCGGGAAGGACAGCTGGGCAAACATAAATTCAGTTGCTGGGGGCTGGCCAAGAAGACAGACACACTTGTATGGAGCTTGTGGCTCGCTCCGGTTTGCTGTTGGGATTTCCAAGCCTGTTTCGTAGGCTGTGTTTTAATGACATGGGATGGAAGGATCGGCTCTCTTCAGCGAGAGAGATTGGTGAGCGCAGCAATCCATCTTACATCTCTCCTTCAATATGAAATCGCCTCAGCAATATCAGAGACACTTCCCCATCTCCATGAATGCACGGACCCCTGTTTCTAAAACCCCGGCTGTTGACAGCTGCTTCTCCAAGACTGTTTCCTTTGCTGCGTGTCTATGTTCGACAGCTACATCTCTTACATTGAATTTTCTTGTTAATGCGCTCTGCCTGGGGCTGTCACTCAAAACTACACCTCCACTCTCCTCCGTTGCCTGGCTGTTAAGGAAACAAACAGAAAGCAACCTGTGGGAAAGGTGACCCCGGTTAGAAATGCAGCGCAGCAAACCCCAAGCATTCCAAGAGTATGAGCCAAGCCCTAAACCACAGGAGATTATTCTTTCATAAGAATGGGGAGTTCTTTGCCTTTGCCTTCTGGTGTCTGAGCCTTTCAGGCTCACTCAGGTCACATCTTCAGGCGTTTCTCCATAACCACGCGTGCGAGACATGTCCCGGTTTGTTGTAACTAGAAGCTGGGATGATCGGGTGTTCTCATGACTCCAGGAGCTGGGGCTTTAAGAAAACCACCTGCTATCATGAGATGCACCACATGCCCAGGAGACTTGGCCTCCGCAAGGTTCAGATTTCTCTCTAGGCATGAACCAGACTGATGAACTGTGGGCCTGATCCAGATGAGCTATGGGCCTGATCCGGCCCTTTTTGACTCTCACCATAAGAGCAGGATTGAACCTCTAAGTCTGCTCTAAAACCCATTGAATGAGAGCCGTCCTATTGCCTTCCCTGAGCTGTGGAGGGTGTGGAACTTCGGACAAGATCTGGCTTGAAATTAACCACTGGAGTCTCATTAGGGAGGGAAAAAGCTCCCCCTCCCTCCTGGCCCCGAAAACTCCTGCAGGAGGATCAGAAACATTTCCACTCCTGCACGGTCATTGGAGGTTGCACAATGGTCTCTTCCCACTCACCACTGAAATGCAGCCCCCTCTGGGGTGACACATGGCAGCTGCTTCACAGCAAGATTCCGTAGTGATTTGGAACAATACACTCAGGAAAACACCGACTCCAATCGGAGTATAAATGTAACGGCGTATAGATGTAACAGGACTGTTAGGAATGGGGCTGTCATGCCAAGATTAACAAAACCGACCTTTCCAGAAATATACTTGGAGAGCACTTCCGCTAGCCTTCCTGTGAGACAAGGGAGTGCTGCTGCAGGTGCGTCTACCAGGGCTGGCCCGAGAGTTTCTAGCAACCTAGGCGAACTGTCAGTGTCGGAGAGGTGGTTGTGCAGTCTAATCTAGAATTCTTCCATCCACTCTGTATCTACCCCGAGGTTAGGTTCAGTGTTCCCTGTAAGCCAGGCGCTTGTGATGGCACTCAGGAGACATTCCCCTGCCACCCAGCTGATTAGCAGAGCACCCACGGCTAGGTGTGTGTTAGTGGTGCACATTCGCACATATCTCAGTGCACACAGAGAAAATATTCCACACATGGATGAAAAAAATGAGAGGGAACCTTAGGTTGACTTAATTACATCACAAAGGGTGCAAACCTCTTCACAGCCTGCAGCTGCGTGGCTACGTTTCCAGTGTGGATCCATCCTGTGGTGGTTGGCTATCTCTGAAGAAGCACACCTGTGCTTCTTTGTGCAATACAGGTTGACTGGTTAATGAGAGTCTGTAAAGATTCCTCTTCACTATTTCTCGTTAACACTGTTAGGGTATGTCTACACTACCACCCTAGTTCGAACTAGGGTGGTTAATGTAGGCAACCGAAGTTGCAAATGAAGCCTGGGATTTGAATTTCCCGGGCTTCATTTGCATCTTGCCGGGCACCGCCATTTTTAAATCCCCGCTAGTTCGGACTCTGTGCCTGCGGCTACACGTGGCACAGAGTAGGTAGTTCGGATTAGGCTTCCTATTCCGAACTACCGGTACACCTCGTTCCACAAGGAGTAACGGTAGTTCGGAATAGGAAGCCTAATCCGAACTACCTACTCTGTGCCGTGTGTACCGTGGGCACAGAGTCCGAACTAGCGGGGATTTAAAAATGGCGGTGCCCGGCAAGATGCAAATGAAGCCTGGGAAATTCAAATCCCGGGCTTCATTTGCAACTTCGGATGCCTACATTAACCACCCTAGTTCGAACTAATGTGTCAGTGTAGACATACCCTAATAGAATTAGGTGATTAAAAGTGACTCATAATAAGGCCTTTGTCATTGAGGCCCCCCCCCCCAATAATAATCATGGTCCTTCTCCTGGCTCATACCCTGGGACCCTGGAAAGTCCTTTCCCCTGCAGTTTGAAATGGACAGTGATCCTAGGAGCCCGGGTTAATAGGAATAATATTTCTATAAGGCCTAGGAATCCCCTTGGAGACTCAGGCCCCGTGGCGCCAGACCTAAGTGTTGTACTGACACTGGAGCGGCCTCAGGCATCGGTGGCACCTTGGTCTTTCCTGTTCTGTGCCCGTGGATCATAGAATCATAGAATCATAGGACTGGAAGGGACCTCAAGAGGTCATCGAGTCCAGCCCCCTGCCCTCAAGGCAGGACCAAGCTCCACCTACACCATCCCTGACAGATGTCTATCTAACCTGTTCTTAAATATCTCCAGAGAGGGAGATTCCACCACCTCCCTTGGCAATTTATTCCAATATTTGACCACCCTGACAGTTAGGAATTTTTTCCTAATGTCCAATCTAAACCTCCCCTGCTGCACTTTAAGCCCATTACTCTTTGTCCTGTCCTCAGAAACCAAGAGGAACAAATTTTCTCCTTCCTCCTTGTGACACCCTTTTAGATATTTGAAAACCGCTATCATGTCCCCCCTTAATCTTCTTTTTTCCAAACTAAACAAGCCCAGTTCATGAAGCCTGGCTTCATAGGTCTTGTTCTCTAGACCTTTAATCATTCTTGTCGCTCTTCTCTGTACCCTTTCCAATTTCTCCACATCTTTCTTGAAATGTGGCGCCCAGAACTGGACACAGTACTCCAGCTGAGGCCTAACTAGTGCAGAGTAGAGCGGCAGAATGACTTCACGAGTTTTGCTTACAACACACCTGTTGATACAACCTAGAATCATATTTGCTTTTTTGGCAACAGCATCACACTGTTGACTCATATTCAACTTGTGGTCCACTATGACCCCTAGATCCCTTTCTGCCATGCTCCTTCCTAGACAGTCGCTTCCCATCTTGTATGTATGGAACTGATTGTTCCTTCCTCAGGAGATCACAATTTAGTCCCCTGAGAATTGACATGTGTTAGTCTCACTTTGGTTTTGGTGCTAAAACAAACAGGGTGGCTACGTCTACACTGGCCCCTCTTCCGGAAGGGGCATGTAAATTTCAGCAGTCGTCGTAGGGAAATCCGCGGGGGATTTAAATATCCCCCGCGGCATTTAAATAAAAATGTCCGCCGCTTTTTTCCGGCTTTTAAAAAAGCCGGAAAAGAGCGTCTAGACTGGCCCCGATCCTCCGGAAAAAGTGCCCTTTTCCGGAGGCTCTTATTCTTACTTCAAAGTAAGAATAAGAGCCTCCGGAAAAGGGCACTTTTTCCGGAGGATCGGGGCCAGTCTAGACGCTCTTTTCCGGCTTTTTTAAAAGCCGGAAAAAAGCGGCGGACATTTTTATTTAAATGCCGCGGGGGATATTTAAATCCCCCGCGGATTTCCCTACGACGACTAGTGAAATTTACATGCCCCTTCCGGAAGAGGGGCCAGTGTAGATGTAGCCGGTATGTCTACACTTGCAGCCTAATTCGAAATAGGGCTGCAAATGTAGGCATTCGAAATTGCAAATCAAGCCCGGGATTTAAATATCCCTCGCTTGATTTGCATGTTCCCGGCCAGGTGCCGTTTTTTTTTTTTTTTTAAATTGACAAGCCTGGAATAACTGCCCGTGTCTACACGCGGCAGTGAAACGGGCGTTCAAAATAAAGCCCTAGTTTGAAATACCTGTTATTCCTCCTGCAATGTAGACGCGGGCAGTTATTCTGGGCCTGTCAATTAAAAAAATGGCGCCCGGCCGGGAACATGCAAATCAAGAGCGGGATATTTAGATCCTGGGCTTGATTTGCAATTTCGGATGCCTACGTTTGCAGCCCTATTTCGAATAAGGCTGCAAGTGTAGACATACCCACAGTTTGTGAGACTCAGGTGGGTGGTGATCCAACCCTCCCTCCTGGCTTTTACAATAGGCAGTGAGGACACACAACCAAAGATGGCCCCTGCCTTGAAAGCTTCCCAGTCTAACTTCTCCTTAGACCAGCCAGCCACTCTCGCGTTGCCAGCACAGCATGGGTCCCGATTCTTTTCTGTCACTTTCTAGCCTATACTCAGCTCTGGAAGATGCTTTTAAACCCGTGGGACTGAAGCTTCCCTGGGAAATACTTGATGAGAATATAAGCCAACGATGGGCGACCGAGGCTAGAGAGTGGGTCGCATGAGTGGCCTCTTTCAGTGGGCCGCAAGACTGTCAGAACCAAGACAGTCTCCTGGGGTAGGGCAGTTTCGCTAATTGCACTAATTTGCGGGGGGTGCCAACTGCACCGTAGCAGCTCTTGGACTGGCTGCAGAGGGAGCATACAGCTCTCCCAGTCAGTGTTGCGTGCAATCAGCACCCTCCTCCCTGCACAGCACCCTCCTCCCTGGCTTCCGCAGTACTAGTAGGAAAAAACCCGACATGGACAGAAACCAGTGGAGTCGTGGGCAACAGTAAACAAAATGTCTCGTGGGCCACGCAGAGAACCCCGCTGGGCTGCAGGCGGCGCAGCCTCTGCTTTAAGCTCGGCCTATACTGATGTGCGATGCTACTGAGCAGCTGCTGAGTTTTGTTGCAGAGGTGTCTGCATTGCAGTGGTGGGTGGCGTGATTCGAGTGGACAGCTTCCGGCTCGGTTTGTTACCCACGTAAAAACTTGGGGAGGCAGAGAACGAAGTAACCACACCTTTGAAAACCTCCTTTTACACGGAGAAGGGGGATGCTGTAAGGAGGCGACTGACAGATACAGAATCCAATTACCATATTGCCGAGCTGCTTATCCACATTAGGGAACTGCGGCCGGCATGTCTGCATAGGAGTTTTGGTTGTTTCATTAGTTTTAATCAAGTGTACAAACATGTCGGCAACGCTGCAATAAACGCTCACAGGCGACTCGGCTCCGCAAAGAGGGGGGAGTGGAAAAAAGGGGAGGGGAGATCACCCCTAAAGCCATTCAAATTACAGTTAAGCACTTGGCAGCATAAAGAAAGAGCCAAAGCAATTGCCCACTCCGTGTCTTTGGAATTATATTACAGCGTAGATCCCTGCCACATTATCATAAAATAATGGCTCAGGGACAGTGTAGGGAGCACAGTGTTAATCTGCCCATGATGGTGTTGAATGCAACCGCCAGTCTCATAAGAGCCATTTGCAAGAGGCTCATGATTTCATTACAATGAAACGGCCACCTCCTGAGAGATGCGGAAGCATCGGCAGCCCCTCTCCCCCGCCCCGAATCTTTTGGTGTGGGAGCTACATGAACAACAGCAAATGAGGTGTTGGCATCTCAGAGGGTTTGGCTCTGGTAGCTGATTCAGGGTTGGTTTGTAGCTGATTCAGGGTTGGCTCCCAAATCAAGGGAGGCAGATTGAAGGTCACCTTAGTAACCGCATTGGGGTAACAGTTACCCCCAGAACAATGCTAAATGTGAAGTATTGAACCCGCTATCGGGACCCGGGCTGGAACCAGATGCTCCTTCAGTCCGTCCAGGGAAGGGCCCAGGTGTTCAGATAGGTGGGGTCTGGTTCTGAGCCATCTCTGCTGTTGGTCAGCGAAGCCAGAAACATCAGCTTTGTCAAGCTGAACCTAGTCTCATCCCTGCTTGCCAAGAACGGCTGCCCGGGGGAGGGGGATCCTTCCACAGAGCAGCCGGGCGACCGCTCACCCAGAAGGTTCACATGTAATTTCGTCCTGCAGCAGACTCCATTGCGAGCCTGCAGCTGGCCTCTCCGGAGGGGAAGCCGTGGGGCTTCTGGTGAGGGTTGCCATTGACTTCAGTGGAACCAGGAGTTCAGCTTTGCTCCGACTCGGCTGGTTTATTTGCACAGCTTTCGATTGGAGGAGCCGTCGCCCCAGGAACCAGCAGTTAAGGGAATCGACTGACCAAAACACACACTGCTCTCTCCTCCAACCCACACTGGCTGAGGGGACCAGTTTAAACATTTCAGCTGGAATTTCCCCTAAACTAACAGGCTGCAGGAGCCAAAGGCGGGAGACAAATGTATTGTTTATCCAGCTCCATAGGCTCCTCTGGCCTGGGTTTCCTTGCGTTTTGTACAGCCTCTGCCTTGCTTGGGGCCCAACCCTCTTCTCGTTTATGCGGCTGTAACAGCCCAGGCACCAACAGGCTCATCGCGGATTTACACCAGGGCCTGAGCACAATGCGATCCTTCGTTCCGGATTGCCTGAGGCTTACTCATCACTAGCCACTGCCTCCATGTCAGACATGTCAGCCTGGCTCCTTAAAGATCTCTTACACAGAGCGGGGCTCCTTGTTTGCTACACATGGGGCAGCATGAAGCCTCCTTTGCATAATTCTAAATCCATCCTGACATAAGGTTTCTAGCAAGGTTTTGCATTAGCACGGCATTACAGTCGCCCCCCAGAGACGGAGGGGGCCTTGTCGTGCTGATCATAGACAGTTGTAATAGGTGTAACCCACACACTTGCTCGGTGTGGTTCACTGGCCCATCTTGTGGCACTTCGACCACTTACAGCAAGAGAGTGAGTTTGCTTTATAGCCTTAGCCGAGAACCAGCTGGCTTTTAGCTCAAGCTGTAAAGACTCCTGCTCCAGAGGTCCCAGGTTCTGTTCTGCCTGTCGGCATTACACAATCATCTGATATGAATGAAAATTAAAAGCTTTCCTGCCCGGGCCCGTCTCTCTGGCTACATCTACCCTGCAGAGCTATTTCAGGGTACCTCTGGTACCCTCTGGTACCCTGAAATAGCTATTCTGCATTGTTTGAGCAAGCCCATTATTTAGAAATAAAACGGGCTTTCTATGCCGCCGTCCCAGTAAACCTCATTCCACGAGGAGTAAGGGACATTTCAGAATAGCGCTCTATTTCAAAACTTGGCGCTATGTAGACAGCGCCAAATTTCAAAATAAGCTATTTAGAAATTAACTCGAAATAAGCTATGCAATTGCGTATATTGCGTAGCTTATTTTGAGCTCTGGGTGCACTTTAGACGCACCCTCTGAGAGTCTGTCTCTCCATTAGGCCACGTCTACACTAGGGAACTACTCTGAAATATCTAAAATCGATTTAATAACTCCCAAAATAACAACATCAAAACAGGGTGTCCTCACTATGGGGAAGCCTCGAAATCAGTCCGAGGCAGGCTCCGTTAACACAGGCGCACTATCCCGACTTAGAGCCCCAGGAAGCACTGGGGAGTAAATAGATCGAATGACTATGGGGAGTCGTTATTTCGGAGGAGCAGCACCAGAGCATCCGTATTCCTGCTTGTGACAGACCCGCGAGGGTCCACACTGCTGGGGGGGGGAGCTCTGCCACCCCCACCCCTCCCCCCCCCATGGCGGGAAAGGCAAGCGAGCACCGCAGCTGGCTGGAACAGCCCCGGCTTCCGCCTTGGCAGGGCTTGGGACAAGCGGGGAAGTGGTGCAGCCCCGTCACCCGGGAGGTTGGGCCAAGCCATGCCGGCGCTCCCCGGTGTGAGGCTGGGGGAGCGTACAAGCCGGCAGATGCCGGGAGACGAAGGGGGCGAGGCCTCCGTCGCGCCACCCGACACCCTGACACGGGACCACGCCGAGGGGGCGGGGCCCCGTCACGCGGCATCCACCCCCAGGCTGCTTGAAAAGCGGCAGAGCCAGAGGTGAAGGGGGCATGCTTGGAGGAGGCAGCCCCGTCCTGGAAACAGCGCGGGACCCGCGGGCCACCGGATCGCCCAGGAGGACCAGAGCTGGACCAAGTGGGGGTGAGGCCTTGCAACGGTTCCACGGGACCGAGTACCCGAGAGGGGGGAAGGAAGCAGCCCGGGGCGGTGCTCCTCTGGCCCCCGTGGGCGGATGGGTTTCGGGAATAACTCCTGTCCGCCGTGCAAAGGGAGCGCCGCACCCTGCGCTTAGGGCCCCGGGCTGGGACCTGGAGGAGAGGGTGGGCCCGGGTCCCTCTTCCCCCACCTACTCCTCTCCCCAGGGTTTGTGGCCCACCAGTAAGCCAGAACCCCGACCCAGATCCTATATTCGTGCTCAGAACCCCACCCGGAGAGGGCTAGACTTCAGGGCTGAGGAACCCTGCTTAACCCCTCCCCCAGGGGAACTCACGGGTTCGCTGAACCCCTCCTCCCGACCCAGGGGAGGGAGATTGCACCCGGGGAACCTGTCCCAAGAGGTCAGGGACCCAAAGACCAGACTCAAGGTAGGCGGTGGGTCTGCTGAACCCCCCTCCCGGGGGTTAATTTCAATAACTATTTTGAAATTAGTGTTATTCCCCGGGGAAAGCAGGAGTGCAGATTTCAAAATAAGCAGCCTGTTATTTCAAAATAACAGACTTGGTCGTGTAGACGCTCCCCTTATAAATTTGACCTAAAGGGGGTTACTTTGAAATAACTCCCTGGTGTAGACCAGGGCTGTTAGTGCATGGTGGGAAATGCACACGGACAGCCAGTGATGATTTCATTATTCCACTGATGAACAGTTATGTTATTAGCCAGCATGGGTGAGGCTGGCTCTTTCTAACCCTTTCTGGGCACTTCCTTGGACATAACATTGCGTTTCTTCCCAATTTTTGCCTTTCCTCACACATCATCCCTGGAATTCATTGGTCCCCTGACTTGTTCCGAATCGAAAATGAACACAGAGCTTTCTCTTCTAGACAGCGTCCTGTGCTAGCAGCGGGCCTAGCTGTGTTCAAAGGAGTTGGCTCGTCGGGCATGCCAACACAGTGCGAAGGCGAGTGGGAGAGCCAGGCAGCAAAGGGAGCACAGAAGAAGAAAACATTTGGCACCAGATTGTTTTTTAAAAAGCGTTCCGCACCCACAAATGGGATCAGTAGGACTTTCAGCCATGCTGGGTCTATAGGAAGCATCCACCCTTTGAAAAGTGCCGAGCTAGTTCCAGATTCGGTCACTGGAACCTGCAGGGTGTTGAGCTCTGTTGAAAGTCTAGGGACCAGACACACTGTGGTTAACGAGTCTCCTTTTGCAGGTTATTGGGAAGAAGGACTGGATCAAAACAGGAGGTAGCTTTCCCCTTAAGATGACATTTTTTTAAAAATATGTCCAAGATTTTCAAAATTAGGAGCCTAAAGTGAAGCTTCTAAATCCACATCTAAGCGCCGTAACACGTCACTTGGTTTTCAAATGGGCTGATCACCCAATAAGTTCTATCAGCTGGAGACTTTTTAAAATCATGCCACTTATTCATTATTCCAGAAATCCCAGAAGGCTCCAAGAGCAGGTCCCCACTGCCCGCACCAGAGAGCAAGGCTAGGGCTACAACACAGTTAAAGTAGGCATACATTGTGTTGCCCAGGGGTGTGAATTAGCCACTCCCAAGTTACATTGTTTAGGCTTAAAGCCTCTGCACTAGGGAGTTTACAGTGGCACAGCCGCATTGCTAATGTAACCACAGCCCAAGAGACAATTTTCTGCTCCAAAGAGTTCACAGACTAGGTGTATTTGTGGAGGGGGGAGAGTTGGGACAAAGGCACATGAAGATGAAGTAACTCGCCCAAGGTTATATGGTAAGTCAGTAGCAGAACTGGGACCAGAAGTCAAATCTCGACTAGGCCTCAACTAATGTTCCTTCTAATTTTTCCATCCGTGTGTAGATTAAATTTTGTTATGTGCACCAAGACACGGGCAGATGTGTACCACCAGAAGAAACAAAACACCTAGCTGTGGGTGCTCTGCTAATCAGCTGGGTGGCCTTTGAATCTCTCCTGGGTGGCTGCCCAAGTGTTCAGCTTAGAGGGAACAATGGCTCCCACCCTATCCAGTAGGCTGCATTGCCTCTGGAGGGGCCTACGTGTGGATTCCAGGGCCTGGAGTTAGGCTTTGCAAATCTTCTCTATGGAATTGAATAGTCCTCGCCACCTTTTAGCAGCCCCCATTTAAATACTCACTTTGAAGGGGACCATATCCCAGGAAAACCCAGTTCAGCGGAGGAGAGGACATGCGCTTCCCATGGCAGCCTGGAAATCTTTGCAAAGCAGCCTTCAGCCCTAGCTGACTCTCTGGGGACACTCACAGAGGAGTCACTCTGGATTCCAACCACGACGTGTTTAAACTGTTCGACGCAGCTCCCTGGAATTGTTCTTCCAGCTGCTCACTTAATAGGCTCATTGAACGCTCGTTTCAGGTGGAGCAGGGGGATTGAACACAGAAGGAAGAAGGACATGGGGAAGCGGGGGCTTTTCCGGCCACATCTCACGTGAAGAGTATGTGATGTTCAGAACAAAGGGGCACACACAGCAGCTGGCAAAAGCAGCCGTCTCATTGCGATTTGATGTAAAGCACGTGACTAGTTAGTATTATTATTGGTTTTTTTAAATGCGCAAGGTCAAGGATCCTTCGTGACAGCTGCTGTACAAACACAAGCGCCCGTGCCTGCCTTGACTAGTTTACAGTCCTGGGGCCGGAGTCATCGAAACACTCACGCACATGCTGTGAACTTGTGTCCCATTAATTTCGGTGAGGCCCATGCTCAAGAGACACTGTAGGACAAATCCCAGACAGGCAGAGTGGGAGAAAGGCATTTTTTCTCTCCCCCCATTTTGCAGCTGGAGAAAAGGGCCCCCGAGATGAGGCAACTTGCCCAGTGCCATGCTTGGAGTCTAGGCACAGCCAGAAGTTCAGCCCAGATCTCTTGGCTCCTACTCCTGAGTGTGGGATTTCACCCAGTGGTCCCAGGCATTCCCTCCACGGCACCCGCCCTGCTTTGCAAGTCACATTGTCCTTGCTCACACCAGCTTCCCATTTCATTTCCGACAGTGCCGACTATCACAAACTGCAGAATGCCGGCCCGGCTGGCAACTTAGGGTATGTCTACACTACAGCGCTAATTCGAACTAACAGATCCAGACTAAAAAACTAGTTCGAATTAGCGTTTTGCTAATTCAAACTAGCATGTCCACATTAAGTGGACCCTGAACCGGGGTTAAGGATGGCCGGAAGCAGTGCTGGCAGGGCATCAGATGAGGACTTAGAGTGTGGAGCTGCTGCCTCAGGCTAGCCGAGGGCTGTGCTTAAAGGGACCCGACCCCCACCGCGGACAGACAGTTCTCAGGGGTGCCCCGCTTGCAAAGCAGTCCTGGCTTGGAGTGCCCTGAGTGCCCACACTGGGCACATCACAGCACTCGGCCATCAGACCGGCTGCACTTGCCGCAGGCTGCCATCTGGGGAGAGGGGGCAATTGGGGGGCTGCAGGAGAGCTTCCACCCCCAGAAGCCCGCAGAGCCAGCCCAGTCCTCCCCATCGGGGGCTCGTACCCCATTCCTCCCTCACTTCCTTCCACTTACCCTTCCCTAGCCCCCCTTCCTGATATACAAAATAAAGAAAACGTGTGGTCAAAAATAGAATCTCTCTTTATTGAACAAAACTCGGGGAGACTGGGAAAAGGAGGTGGGAGAGGGGAAGAGAGAAGGTGGGAGAGGGGAGGGCAACTAAAATGATCAGAGGTTTGGAAGAGGTCCCATATGAAGAGAGGCTAAAGAGACTGGGACTTTTCAGTTTAGAAAAGAGGAGACTGAGGGGAGATAGGATAGAGGTCTATAAAAGCATGAGTGGGGTGGAGAGGGTGCATAAAGAAAAGTTCTTCATTAGTTCCCATAATAGAAGGACTAGAGGACACCAAAGGAAAGGAATGGGTAGCAGGCTTCAGACTAGTAACAGAAAGTTGTTCTTCACAAAGCAAAGAGTCAACCTGTGGAACTCCTTGCTGCAGGAGGCTGTGAAGGCTAAAACTAGAACAGAGTTTAAAGAGAAGTTAGATAAAGTCATGGAGGTTGGGTCCATGGAGTGGTATTAGCCAGGGGGTAGGAGTGGTGTCCCTGCCCAATGTTTGTGGAAGGCTGGAGAGGGATGGCACAAGACAAATGGCTTGGTCACTGTCTTTGGTCCATCCCCTCCAGGGTCCCTTGGGTTGGCCGCTGTCGGCAGACAGGCTACTGGGCTAGATGGACCTTTGGTCTGACCCAGGACGGCCATTGTAAGCTCAGGGCTCAGGGTCGGGGAGTCTCAGTGGACCACCTTGATTTTCATGCAAACCTGCTCCTGGGTGGCCAGGCTGGCAGCTCTCCTGCCCTAGCCGGCCACTTTCCTGTGCCTAGTGCGGAGGTCCTGGACGAGGTCCCGGGCAAGCTCCTGGGAGCCGCCAGCCTGGTCCCGGGAAGAGGGGGAGGGCTGGGGGGCATCGAGTGGCTGGCTTGAGCCGTGCCAGGTGCAGGGTCTGCTAGCTGGGTGCTGGCAGGCTTACACTTGGCACGGGCATTGTAGCCAGCCCGTGCCCCTTTAAGGGGGCCGGGGCCGGGAGGGGGGCAGACGAGTTTCCCTGGTGTTGGCCAGAGTGGCCACCAGGGAAAGCTGGGGAGGGCTAGCCTCCCACTAGTTCGAATTAAGGGGCTACACAGCCCTTAATTCGAACTAGTAAGTTCGAACTAGGCTTAGTCCTGGTACAATGAGGTTTACCTAGTTCGAACTAAGCACTCCGCTAGTTCGAATTAAGTTCGAACTAGCGGGGCGCTAGTGTAGCGCCTATTAAAGTTAATTTGAACTAACGTCCGCTAGTTCGAATTAACTTTGAAGTGTAGACATACCCTTAGAGGCTAAACTCCACTTTCGGTTGCACTGGCATAACTCCCCAGTGTGGTGACTCATTCGTTGCAGATTTACATACGAGGGTAGGGGATGTCCCGGAGACAGAGTTTGGCCGGACACGCCATTGCTGTCGCAGAAATCAGTCCCCTATATCTCGACTAGCCACGGCGGCCTGGCGCACTGTGAGCTCTCTGCTCTTGGAGGTAGGAGCACCCCAGTCTGCTTTGTCACCTCTGCCCACCGGATAATTCATTGTGAATTCATCTGCAGAGGTACAGGCCAGAGCCACGGGTGTACTCCAGCAGCGTGGTGCTGCTCTGGAGATGCACAGCCAGATGCACACATGAAACTGTGAGACCAAACCCACAAACCAGCCCAAAGCCTCAGTCCGGACGCTGTGTGGCACTCTGTCGCCCACTAGTGGTGGTGGAGAGAAATACATGGACGAGTCTGCCATAGGCTTGTGTATGGCTGTGTTGCAAAAAAACCCTCCGTGTCTGGCCCAGACCAGCTGACTGGGATTGGATGAAGGGGCTGTTTAAATTGCAGTGTAGACGTTCTGGACAAGGCCCCGAGCTCTGTGATGCTCCCACCCTGCAGGGCCGTCGAGCTTGGCACCAAACCGTGCCGAGAAGCTGACACTGCAATTAAACAGCCTCTTAGCCTGAGCTCTGTGAGCCTGAGCCAGCTGGCATGGGACTAGCACAGGTGTCTAATGGCACTGCAGACATATCCGAAGAGATCTGGCTTGCGGGCGGTAGCTGCTTCACGGTTCCCCGATCAGTTCGTGCTGGCGACTTGCCCCCAGCGCTCGGCGTTACAGTTACCTTTGATCACTCCCCTTCCCTTCTTGGCAGAAGCACCATCAATGCCAAACCGCCCGAACGAGACCGTTCCACGGCACTCTCCATGCAACCAGGTCATCGGAACGGAGAGGAGATGGCAGGATCTCACTTGTGCCTCCTCCAGTGTGCTCGGCTTTGGGGTAGGATTGCAGCCGGGGCGGGAGGGGGGAAGAAAGCCTAGATGAAACAATGAAGAGGAAAGGCAGCAGCACAGAGTAATAAGAGCTGCAGCTAGGCCGGCTTTGGGCCCTTTTCCTCTGCTCCAACCACAGTTGTCATTTCAAGTGTTTGGAAAGCACATGTCGGCCGGAATACAGCCCAGCGTGGCTGCCTGAAAACCCCAAGGGTCCTCCAGAGAAGGAAATTTCCAGACCACATCCAGAAAGGATGGCGTCATCATCACACAGCGCTCCCGCTGCCTGGCAATGCTGAGCACATCTCGACCTGATGCGGAAACCAGAGCAGCCACTTCATTCTCATCCCATTATCCAAAGCAGGCTCTTTCGTCTCCCACGCCAGCACCCTATTAACAGGAGAGGGACGCATGGGCCCAAGCTGGCTTCTCAATAAATGGAAACACTCCACCCCCTCTCCCCCATCAACAGTGTTTTCAATAGAGCCCTGAATAGAGCCACTGGAGTTCACACAACAGATGAGACGTCTGTCTGATTTCTTTGAGAAAAGTATAGCTGTCAAGGGGGAAAAAAAAGGCTGGTTTTCAAAATCTGCACCCAAGACAGACTCCCGGGGACAAGCGATGTCTCATGCAGAGCAGAGACGTGGCATCCTTCTCAGTCGATGCGTCGAAGCATAACCTAACCTGGTACCGCCAGGCAGGTAAGCAGAGGTGACAGCCTGTCCAGCCTTAATCCATGACAGATATGGAAACATACATCGTTACTGTGCCGTTTAACTCAGCCTGCATACAGGACTGGATTAAGTCCTCTGGGGGCTTGGGGCAGCTGGATTTTGTGGGGTCCCTAGGCTCTGGGCAGGGCAAAAAATTAAGGATCAGTGTGCGGGAGGAGGCGGATTGAGACAGGAAGGTGGGAGTAGTGCAGGAGGGGGTGAGGGATCTGACTAGGGATGGCGGCTCTGAGGTAGGGCTGAGGATGAGGCTGGGGTAGGGATGCGCTTACCTAAAGCAGCTCCCATTTGGTGATGGCAGGGAACAGGTGGCCCTGCAGCAGGCACCGCCCCCACAGCAGGCACCGCCCCCATTGTCTGGGAATTGTGACCAATGAAAGCTGAGGGGGCGGAGCCTGCAGGTGAGGACGAGACCGGAACAGAGCTTCCCTGTGTGGTGCTCATCCGGCGACACAGCCTTGGGGTGAGGGGGTAGGAGGAACCGCAGCGCACAGAGCCACGTCCCGCCTTGGCCAGGCAGACCGGCCTGGGCCGCAGCCCCTAAAGCCCCTTTCTTAATTTGGCCCCACCTCCATGACCGTGGCTCTTCACGTGGTCTTGTAAAGTTTAGGGGTTTTAGAGAGACGCTGTCTCTTTTTCTGGGTGGCCGTGTCTCTCTCTCTGTCTGTCTCTCCCTCTTCTGGCCTCTGGCTCAGTCCCTCTCTCTCCATCCCTTGCCTCATCCCCTTCTGCCCACCGCTGGGCTCTCTCTTTCAGTCTCTATTGTGAACACGTGGCAGCGTTCTGGGTGGCAATGTGAATGACTCACAGCTGAATGAGGGGGTGGCTCTTTGCGGGGCTCTTCACCTTGAGACAGGCTGGTTTCCTTGCCGGCAGATTGCAGCAACGGGTGGCAGAGGAGACCGTGAGCCAAAAGGGAAGCAAAGCCATTTTGAGAGCCTGTGGGCGAGACACGTCTGGTCTCTCTGGAGAACAAAAGTGTCGGATGAGGAGAATGCGGCGCGGTTCGAGGGCTCAGAGTGGGAGGGGGTAACGAGGTCTGTGAGCCTTTCCCCCGTGGTGGGGTGGTGGCCACGCAGCCCACACAGACCTGGAGTATGGGTGCTCAAAGCCACTGAAAATCAGAGCCACAGAATCCACTGGCACCTTGCTCCGCCTGAACTCCAAGGGAGCTTTGCCTTTGACGACCAGGGCAGCAGAGCCAAGCCTGCAGGTAGAACTGCCTTCATGCCTTTGGGACCGTGACTTGGGACAGGTGGCAAGTTCTCTGTATAGCCCCCTCCCCCTGCCCATGGAGGCTGTTCCATTGACCAAAATGCATCCTACAATTATGTGACCCATGTGCAAAGTCCCCCCGGACCGGCAATGGATTGACCCTCCAGACATGCCCTACCAGGCTCCATGAAAGGAATGCACCATGGGGGCAGGGACTGGACTCGATGACCTCTCGAGGTCCCTCCCCAGTCTAATGTTCTATGATTCTATGGGAGAAGACACATTCTGAGGCCTGGGACGTGTAACTCCCAGTCCAGCTTGGTGTACCTGCTGTGTGCATGCACCTCCCCCCAGCTGCAGGATGGATAAAATTAACTCTCTACAATAGACACCAGACAGATCTCTGGGCTACAGGGATCAGAGATGGGGCCTTGCAGCTCATTGTGGAGAGCATTCGCCCACAAGCAGGCAGAGCTCGGTGGAATAGTACAGAGGAGGCTCTGATGCCGGTTCTATTCCCCAAACAGAAAATTCTCTTCCCAAGTGAACATGGGAATCTGCTGCCTGACACCTGTGCACATGCAAAGATGCATGCAGGGAGATTAGGGATGTGGCCTATTTATTTATTTGTGATTTCCCTGCAGTTTCTGCTGTCCACCTGTAGATCCATCTCTGTATTAATCATTAATGTCTGTATTGTCTCTGTAGTAATCATAACTCTCTGTATTAATCATTCTCTCATTAAAGTTTTTAACTTTGTATCAAGTTTTGTAGAAACTTTGTATCTTATAGAATAGTCCCTAAAATAAGTAAGGTAAAGAGAATGCCTTTTGTACCCCCTTTTGCATACTGGATCACCCTGTTGAGTGAAAGAGGTGTGAATGGATAAGAGGAAAGGCGAGCACATCCGGGCAGTTGCAGCAGTTGGAGAGGGGATGGAAGCCAGATCCAAAACCAATGAGACCTTTCAATGGGCCCACGTAACAGACGATTGGACCTATGGCTGGCCTGGGGAGTCATCAGCAAGTGCCTGCTTTTGGAAGCCCCCTCTTTGAAGGGGAATGCGGCAGCGTTGAGACATCACCCAGAAGAAGGTGCCACAGAGGACTAACTGCGTCTGCATATGATGACTCTCACAGATTTTGCATATGCATAAGATGAGAGGTTTGCATGAGAGATTTGCATGAGAGGAGCAGCTACTCTAAATCAAAGGTATCTTGCAGGGGGGACCCCAGGTTTCATCTTGTCAAAATGTCAAAATGGGAGCATTGATCCGGCTCCGGCTCCACCTCTTCCCCACCTAACTCACCTGGCCAGTGCAGTTAGGGGGAGCAACTATAGGTAACAACAACAGGACAGCGTGTGCTTGAGTGTGAGAGTGCAGTATATCACAGGCACGTGATCAGTGTTGATTGCTATATGTATTACCGATAAATGTGGCGTTTTGCCTAATCCCCTGGATTATCCCATGCAGTCCTTTAAGTACAACACGCCCTTGTCTTTAAAGTAGTGCCCATTGGCACCAGCCACGGGGCTTCCTATTTCTAAGCCCCATCCCCTCCACTTTGAACGGCCGGAGCTGGGAAGTGAACCTGAGACAGACCGTAGGCCTGGCTTTCCCATTTTCTCTGCAATAAACACAAAGCCGCCGGGATGCTGGTGTGGGTTTGATTTATATTTGCAGGGAGCACACCGAACAGATCCCTTGGGCTGAGGCTGCATTCGCCGCTACCAATTACCTGGTGATTAGATGAAAGCTCAGCCTAACGAGATGCTGATTACCCTTGGAAATGAGACGCGTGTGTTAGCAGGGACAAGTGGAGGCCAGGGAACTGGATGCAATTTCCTCTTCCTGGGCAGAGGGCTGGAGGCTGGTGGTTAGCCACAGCTGGAGCATGGCTGGCTCGGACACGTGGTCCCAGGAGAGAACCCACAGCCCTTCTCCTTCGGAGAGCTCGAGGCTGCCGTTCCGGCGAGAAGGAGGAGTGTTTCTGGCTTCCTGCTCCATTTGTGCCTTGGCTCCTGGGCTCCCAGTGTGCTTCTCTGTTAAATCTTCCCTTGCGTAGCTCCCAAAGGCTCCCAGTCCAAACCACAAGCTGGCACCACCATGCCCCCTGCAGCCAACCCACCAACGATGACCGTGCCTGTGCCCAGTGGCTGTTGCTCATGGCAAGGGGGCTTTGCGTGAAGACACCGTCTCGGTCAGGGCTCGGTCAGCTCATGCCTCAGAGCATGCCCCTGCCAAGCTGTAAGGGTGACAATCACTGAGGGGCTGCTTGCCTGAACTCACTGCTCCCCCCTTGCCAGGGTAGGGGCACAGGGCAGGGGGTGGAGGTGTAGGGGGGTGCAGGGCTCAGGGCAGAGGGCTAGGGATCTGGGGGCTCAGGGGAGGGGATGGGGGCTGCAGGAGTGAAGACAGGGGGCTTGGAGTGTGGGGGCTCAGGGCAGGAGGCTGGGGGTATTTGTGGGTAGAGTGGAGTGCAGGGGGAGAGGCTCAGGGATGGAGCAGTCCTGGCTGGTGACCCTGCCCTGTGCTGCTCCTGTTCCCGGCCAAATGGGAGCTGTGTGAGCAGTGCCCATAGACACAGGAAGGGACTAGGGGGAGGGTGGTTCTGCAGCAACCCCAGGCCCCTCACCCAGTGGCTGGTGGCCCAGCTGCAATGGATTCAGCCAAAGGGACAAGGATCTTTCTGGGGGGCGGAATCGACTCCTTGGCTTCCTTTCCGCCCTGGCTGCAACCCCCACCAGCCCTCAGACCTGTACAAGTTTGCACTGGGCCTGAAAAATTATGCTTGGGTCCTGCCTGCCTCCCTCTAGAGCATCAGGTTCTGGTTATTGTCAGAGACGGAGCCCTGGACTGGACTGAGCCAGGTCCAATCCTGACAGGCTGTTTGCACTTAGCTCACAAACACCCAGAGTCCAAA
Source organism: Pelodiscus sinensis (assembly GCF_049634645.1). Classification (NCBI taxonomy): domain Eukaryota; kingdom Metazoa; phylum Chordata; order Testudines; family Trionychidae; genus Pelodiscus; species Pelodiscus sinensis. The sequence goes on along the minus strand of NC_134733.1, from coordinate 17,293,969 downwards.
AATGGTTCATGCAAAGTATTTCACAGCCCTGGGCTACATAGCAGAGCTGTGTGCCGGCCCATTCCCTGGGGGTGTCGGGGGGTGGGTGATTCTGTGGAATGTCAGTGTTGCTTGATGCTCCAGTTAATGCTCAATTAATGCACAAGCCCGTGGAATTAAGTCCTAGGCATGAATTGGTCTCAAACGAGCTTTGCTTGGTTCCTGGCCTCACAATGACTGACGTGGGAATAAATCACCATTAGTCCAGGCTGTTTCACCCAGTCATTCGGGGGAAGTTGTCAGAACCAGGCGGATACTTCGCTTGATGATTTTGTGTGGCACAAGGGGACGAGTCTCTCCACAGAGGCACAGTGCTTCCAGCGCACACTGTACCACACGGACAGGGCTGGCTCGAGCCATTCCTGTGCCCCGGGCAGCGGGCGCGCAACGCATGTGCAGCTCCGCCCCTGGGTGCACGGCGCATGTGTGGCCCTGGCCCCATGCGCCCTGCGCACCTTACAGTTGCCATCAGGTGCCCCCCATAGGTTGGCGCCCCGGGGAGTTGCCCGGCTAGCTCCCCCCTTAATCCGGCCTAGAGAACATGAGCTATGAGGGAAGACTGAAAGAGTCTGGGTTAGTTTAGTCTGAGAGAAGACTGAGGGGGGGACATGATAACAGCTTTCAAGTACCGAAAAGGGTGTTACAAAGAGAAGGGAGAAAAAATATTCTCCTTAATCTCTGAGGATAGGCCAAGAAGTAATGGGCTTGAACTGCACAAGGGAGGGTTAGGTTGGACATTAGGAAAAACTTCCTACCTGTCAGGGTGGTTAAGCACGGAATAAATTGCCTGGGGGGGTTGTGGAATCTCCGTCATTGGAGAGACTTAAGAGCATGGTAGACAGACACCTGTCAGGGACAGTCTGCTCTAGATAGTGCTTGGCCCTGGCAGGAAGGCAGGACTAGACTTGATGAACTGGAAGGGATCCCCAGCGTTCTATGGTTCTATGATTATCATCCATTCCTTCTGCAGTAAGAACAATTTTCCCATGTCAGGTAATCCCACCCACTACGGATCCTTGGTCTTCAGCTTTAAAACCATAAGCCCAGGGACCATTGCAAGTGGTGTGCTGCGGGTGGAGCAAGGCAAGTGGGAATCCTGCCTTGGGCTCCCCGCAACATCTGTGGGCCAGATCTGGTGGCTTGGTGGGCTGGATTTGGCCCGCAGGCTGGATTTAACCCAGATCGGACCTAAATTAGGCTTGACTAGCAGAGTGATCACCCCACCTCCAACCTGCTCAGGGATGAATGTGACCAGAGAAGAAGGAATCAGCTGGTCTATTAAACCTGCGTGACCCTGTTTGACACTGTGATGGATGAGCTACCATTGAGGGACAGCCTGGTTATTTTCACCCTTCTCTTCTGGGCTGACATTGCCCTGCAATGATTTGTGTTGATATGAGCAGAGTCGCCAGGCGTTTATGTGGCTGAGTTTGCAACTGTCTTGTTGCTTTGGTTTCGTGCATTCAGAGTTCTGGAACTGGACCCTTCACTAAGAAACACAAACAGCTTCATCACCTGCATCCCGAGGAAGCACCTTTCAGGGGACGCCTTCCAAACTCTTGTCCTGGCCCTTCCCTGCAAGAGATGGGATTGCACATGACAAGTTTTTCCTCTGCCAGGAAATGGCGGGAGTGTTTAGTACTTTGTACAGCAGGAGAACGCACGTAAGGACTACGAGTCTAAGCCAAAGCCCGTTGAAATGAGTGGAGACAACCTCTATTTCAATAGGCTGCGGATCAAGCCTTTAAAGGCCAAACCAGATGCCTGGCCTGTTCTCATGTAAATCATAGGAATTTCACATACAGAACAGGCTCAGGGTGGAAAGTTTCTGTCTGGAAAGTTACCCAGACAGTTTGGATCCAGAGTTCCAATATGGTCCATTACAAGTGGAGAGACCTTTAGGTAAATTCACATCTGATTAAATGAAGCTGTTTATGTCTGGCCCGGGGTTTGGTCCTCTTTGGTGCCAGACCTTTGAAAGACAATCTCCATTCTGGCGTAGACACTGAATTCTCCTTGTGCTTTGTTTCTTCTCCCTGTTCTGTGCTTCCCTGGAGAGTCCCCTTGTATCTGTCCCAACCTGTCAGAGTTCCTGGCCCTGGTGTCAGTGCTCCGCAGGGAATGTCCAAAGGAGAATATCTTGTGTGAGAGGCAGTGACAAAGGGGGAGGGGATTTAACTGGGTGGAAACTACTTGGCAAAGCCAACACACTGGGGGCACGTCTAGACTACATGCCTCTGGCGACAGAGTCATGTAGATTAGGCTACCCAGCATAGCAAAATGAAGCGGAGATTTAAATAATCACCGCTTCATTTAAATTTAAATGGCTGCCGCGCTGAGCCGATCAGCTGTTTGTCGGCTCAGCGCGGTCGTCTGGACGCTCCACGGTAGACATCAAAGGCATTTGTCGACCTCCCAGGTAAACTTCATCCGAGGAGGCATACCTGGGAAATCGACAAATGCCTTTGATGTCGACCGCGGAGCGTCCAGACGACCGCGCTGAGCCGACTAACAGCTGATCGGCTCAGCGCGGCAGCCATTTAAATTTAAATGAAGCGGTGATTATTTAAATCACCGCTTCATTTTCCTATGCTGGGTAGCCTAATCTACATGCCTCTGGTGACAGAGGCATGTAGTCTAGACGTACCCTATGGCATATAATACAAACTAACCTACACCTCCATACCAGTAGCCAGGAATCACATAGGGCCCCGAACAATATATGAGTGGACCCCACCCTTGCATGAACTGCTATTATAGTCAACAAACATCCACAGACATGGAGTAGTGGCAGTCTTAACACCTTCGATTGCAAAGTGTTCAGGGCCAGGACTCTCTCTTCCTGGCTTTGTGCAGCACCTGCTGCAACGAGGCCCCGATCCTCACTGGGACTGTTAGCTGTTATCATCACACACACAACAAACAACACTACCTGGGGACAGTGCACCTAAGCCAACAATCATTCGCTTCCTCCAGCTGCTTTGCAGTTTCCTCCACCCAATTTAAAAATCTAGGAACTGAGCCTCTCTGAAAGTTGTGTACAAATAATAAAAGAGAGAGAGAGAGATCATCATTGTTCCAAGGAAACCTTTGTTCCCCACTTGAGACCGGACACCTGATAGATCAGGGGAGACAATCCTCCTGCAGAGCTGAGGAAGCCCTAATGAATATGCATTTTCCTAGAATTATCCAGGGACAAGTCATTTCCATCAACAACCCAGCTGGTTTCTCTGGCCTTCTCTTGGAAGCGGAAAGCTTAGCTCAGCATAATGCAAAACCTTGAACTAAAAAGTGGCCAAGCCTATAAAAGTCACATTTCTCAAATTTATTCGTCCTGCTGAAGGTCATCCTGCAGTTCTTCTGGTCGTGTTTACGGAGAAGGCGGTACAAATGAATCTGATTAAGCTGTGTCGCTGGGTTTAATCATGCTGAGACTAAGGTTGGTCATTTGCAATGGCCACAAGGCTTCTCCGCAGAGGTTTGGCTGCCCTGGGCATCTCAGAACAGACTATGCCAAGTTGTCTGGGTCTCTGCTTGGCTCACTTGCTGGACAGCCACGGCAGTGATTTGGTGGCCTGCCAAGAACAGGTTTGTTAAAGCACCTTGATTACCATTGTAACTGACCTGTCACTCACGAATGGAGCTAATAGCTGCCCCAGATTCCACCGCCACCCAGAATTTATCAAGGCTATTTACAGGTCTTGGGGATGCACTCATAGGCGTGGGATATGGCAGGAGCAGGAGAGATCTCCCAGCCCTGGGCTCCATTCCCAACCTTCTGCTCTTGCACATGGGTGAAAAAACAAGGAGTCGGAGGTGTCAGCGAAACACCATCACATCAAAACACACCGGAGGAAGTTTGATTCAGAGTTGTATTCAGAGAGTCCCTAATGCTGCAGGGGGGATGTTCCAAGTGGCGTGGCACTGGAAAGCTCTGATGCCACGGAGGGTCAATGGAAGCACTCTTAGACTAGTGCCAAGCCCGCTTGAATATCCTACTGGACATGGCTCCACCTTTTTACAGCCCACTTCCTCCTGCTGTCACAAGTCCTCATCCCACAGGAACAAAGAGTCACCAAATAAGATTAATAGGTGGCAGGTTGAAAACAAACAAAAGGAAGTATTTCTTCATGCAACGCACAGTCAACCTGTGGAACTCCTTGCCAGAGGATATCGTAAAGACCAGAACTTTAACAGGGTTCAAAAAAGAACTAGATATATTCTGAGAGGGTAGGTCCACCAGTGGCTATTACCCAAGATGGGTGCAGCTGGTGTCCCTTGCCTCTGTTTGTCAGAAGCTGGGAATGGACGACAGGCAGCAGAGCCAATAGCCTTCCCGGGGGCAGCTGGGCTCTGTACTCCTGGAAGGGGCAGGACTGGAGGTGGAGGAGGAGGGCCTCCAGCCCTTAGCGGTGCCTGCAGTGCATGGCATGGCATTCCGGCAGCAATCTAAAGGGCTTTAGTCGCTGCTGCTGCTCCTTTGGCAGTGGCGACGGTCAGAGCCCCGGGCCCCTTTGAATCACTAGACTCCAGCCAACTGCTCCCTTTGCCCCCCACCTGTCAGTGCCAGGCGAAGGGGTCACATGATGATTCCCTGTTCTGTTCACTCCCTCGGGGCAGACAGGGCACTGGGTTGGATGGGCCTTTGCTCTGAGCCGCTGCGGCCATTCTGGTGTTCCTACAGAAATGGGCAGCAGCCGGCAGATGGTGCCAGGTCACATTCTGCCCAGGCGAGTGGTGTTCCAGCCCCTGGTTCAAGCCCGAGATGGACAAAGGCAAAGGGCGGGTTGCTGAAGCCAATTCCCGTAAGTGGCTGCTCTGCCATGTTTGCAGTCAGCTCCTGCCACCCTGCCTTCTTGTACGAAGTGGTGCCGCTGCAGGGTAAGGAATGGCTCATCACCTCCCCCGCAGGGCCCAGGAGCAATCAGTGTCACCCTTCCCCCTCCCCGCCCCCCCGGAGGTTTTTGTTTTTCTTTGTCAGAACAGGTGGCCTCTGACAGAGCCGCTCGTGAGCCACATTGTTCGGCGCAGATCAGAGGTGGGGCCCGGCCAACGCCGCCCCGTGGGGGCTATGACCCTCAGTCTTGAACCCAGCTGGGGTGTTCTCAGCCCCCCATCCATTACCGGGGGGGACCCAACCAGGCCCCCCTCCCAAGGTCGGCTTAGGAGGAGCCTCGTGCCGGTGAAGACGGAAGGGTCTGGCCTGGAGCCCACACTCGAGTTGGCCGGCGGGCGGTGAAGAGACGGTGAGGTCTTGGCAGAGCGGCTCCGTTGAGAGCGTGGGTGGGGGTGGAGCTGCTGGGGGCGGATGTGATGCATTAAACACCCGTTGCCAGCGCAGTTCCCACCCGCGCTGCCACTAAGCAGCTCTTTGATGGTCTATGAAGGATGAAAAATAAAGAACAGCCTCCCCTGTGCTCCTTCCAGCACAGGCTAAAAGAATCACTCTTGGCTCTTACCCACTGCCGGCCAGCCGCTCTCACAACAGGGCTGGGTAAGTATCCGAATGCTCATTGGCCAGTGACGGATGCAAAAGCACAAGGTCCCTCTGCCAGGCCGGCCAGAGCGCTCAGGTCTGGATGGGGTCCCTACTCCTGGCTCCTGGACTGCGGCGAGCCCAGCGTCTCCGGCGGGTTCACTCTGGGGCTGTTCACTCTAGACCCCTTTGTGGTGATGGGCTTTGCAGCTGGGAAGGTGAAAGCTGCCAAGTGCCTCTTGCGGGCCCATTGAACGGGTGGCCCCGTGGAAATCAACACGCCTGCAAGTTGGAACTTCCGGGGCCTGGCAGCTTAGACGCAACATAAGCCCCTGAATGCTCGCTGGCCCTCCCCAACATGGATCAACGAGTTGATGGAAACTGGAGCGACCTTCTCTGAGTTCAGCTCTCCCCTGGTTGATTTCTGAAGTTCCGGGCGGGAGGAGCCGGGGGAGCACTCCAGCAACACTTCCTCTGCCTTTGTATACTAGCCTTCTCCCAGCCCCGCTGCGGTCCAGCTGCCTAGAACTGATTTCCTGGGGTTCTTTGTCAGGCTTGAGGCTTCCAGATGGAGATGCAAGAGGGCATCATGTGCAGAAGGGGAGGAGGGTTAGAATCCAGGAGTGTGCACACAAAGGGGCCACAACCACAAACTATTCAGGGTCTGCAAAGTGGAAGCTCGGCTGCATCCTCCAGGTCAGTCACTGCACCTGGGGAGACAAGAGACTGCTCTGGAGCATGACAAAGGGCTTGTTGAAATGGACAATTTGACTCTGGCGAGCTGGGGTGTCCGTGTACCCCACATTCGCCGACTGTGGGCTGTTTGTGTCGCCTTGCTGGTCTCTGAGCTAGGTCAGGTCCAAAGAGAGCTAGATCCAAATATGCCAACTAGCTGTTAATGATGCACCCAGATAACTAGATGGTGGCAGAAGTGTGCGTGGGAAGAGGGGTAGATTCGTGCCCCAGTTTGCTGTATTCTAATGGTTTTAGTAGACAAGTCCCTGGTAGGTGCAGTCAGGCAGTTGTACTTTATGCATAAGCATTTATGAAGGGAAACCTGGCCTGTAGAAATGATCACAGTTTGCTCCAGTCCTGGTTCTGCCACTGATGGCTGCAACCTTAAGCAAATCACTTAATCTGCCCAAATTTTCTCTTCCTTCTCCTTGAAAAGTGACACTGACACTTACCTTCTTTTTCCCAGCAGTGGGGTTGCTAGTTAATACTGGACGATGTAAATTGTTGTGTAAAACTACTCCTTCTCACCTCAGGTCCTGAAGGCTAATGCCTGTATAATCCCATGGGTCTCAGCAGAGCTGCTCCTGATTAGCATAAATGAAATCAGAATCAAACCTGGAGTGACCCAGCTTTCACTGGGAGAAGAGCAAGAAAATGGGACCATTTTTGCCATCAGCACTTCAGTTTGATTAAAAGACTCTTTCTCTTGCTTAAATTTGGGCTTTATTCATTTTTTTTTATTTGCCTGGAAACCAGCATGAATCTCAACAACTACGGGAAAGAAGGGAAAACAAATAAATCATTACGTCAACTAACAGGAGAGCAAGCAAGATGTCTCGATAACTAGAAATAGCAGAAACGTGAGAGGTTTCCAGTGTGTCACAATAACGTATAAGCCCACTTCTGATACACGCCCGCTACAGTGCATGGGCAGAAACCGCATCAGATTGTTTGCTACTAATTACACAAAGATTTTTATCATGGTTATTTTTAATTACGTGCTTATTCCATTGTGATGCTCCATGAAGCACTGTAAGTTGCCTGGGTGCAGTCCAAGAAATAAAATATAGACCATCTTTCAGAGCTTCTCCTCTACCAGACACAGGGCAAACAGGAGGGTCTGTCTAGGTTCTGCCCTGCAGCGGTCACTAAGGGCATGTCTACACTAGGAAACTGTCGAAAGAGCTAAATTTGACTTAATAACTCCTGATTTTACAAAGTCAAAATAGCGTGTCCACACTACCGGGAAGCCTCAAAATTAGTCCGAGGCAGGCTCCATTCATGTGGACACGCTACCTCGACTTAGAGCTCCAGGAAGAACTGGGGAGTAACTAGTTTGAATGACTCTGGGGAGTCGATATTTCAAAATAGCAGCACCGGGGTGTCCACACCACCGCTATTTCGAAATAGCTCTTTCAAAATTAATGTTATTCCCGAGGAAAGCAGGAGCACGGATTTCGAAATAAGCAGGCTTGGTCATGTGGACACTCCGCTTATTCATTTGACCTAAGGGGGGTTATTTTGAAATAAAGCTCTAGTGTAGACCTGGTCTGAGAGATCCTAACGCCAGCCAGCCCACAGGCTGGAACGAATGGGCTGTATTCAGAGGCAGAGGCCACATGCTGAAGGTTCTGCTGGTGAACCATGAAGAGGCCAGCTACATATTTGCTCAGTCCTTGGGCTGGCAGGGGGAGTGAGTCTTTATGGGCATTTGAGTGAGGAGGGGAGCGGCTTGTGAGCAGAGCAGACAGGGTGCTCCACACTGGAAGAGGTTATGGGAGAAATGGACAAGCAGGGACATGGATGGTGAGCTCTTGGGCAGAGCAGGACACAGGGTGAGAGATAAAGCACTGGGAGATCTTGGCCACATACCCATGAAAACTTCTGCGAGGACTCAAATGATCACAAGTGGCCAGGATCCGAGTGGTGCCTCTCCCCCTGCAGATGCCCCCTGCAGCAGCACGGCCGGAGGAATAGCGCAGCAGTCCCAGTGCTAAGCGAAGACTCCCCGCTCCGGCTCTGCAGCAAGAGCACCGCGTCTTGCCACCCCCACTGGCTCCATCAGAAGTCTTGGGTGAGATTTTCAAAAAATAGGAGCCAAGAGTGAGGCTCCCGGGGAAGCGGCAGCCCAGCCAGTGACCCCCGGGGCGTTCACAGGGAGCAGGCTTGAAAATAAAACATAGGTGCAGGGAGCCTACCTATGGATCTTGGAGCCTAGCTTTGGGTTCATACTTTTCAATAACTCAGTCATTCCCTCTGCGTATTGATCCAGGCAGACGCTGCTTAGCTTGGCCAGTGCCAGATGCCAGAGGATCTTCCAGAAGCAAACCTTGAAAAAGGTCCCAGGGAAGTAATAAAACCCATTTACTGGAGAAACTGTTTTTCGTAGCCCTGGAAATCGCACAGCATGGTGTTATTTGCTGAGTAACCCATGAAGTATCCATCCCAGCTGTTGTTTTTCTCCCAAGCTATTGCTTCTGCTCTGCTTTGTAAACATCAGGGTGCTATTTCTCTTCCCTGGCCAGAGACCCACTCCTCTCTTGTGTAAACACGGCCAAATAGCTGGCCAGTGCCCCGAGCTCTGGGAAGATCTGATTTACACCTACATCTAGGACTTACATTTATATCTACAGGAGGAAAAGCCCATTTCTGACGGACGTTAGGAGAATGTGGCCATATGCACCAAGTTTGAGGTCATGCACAGAAAGAGTTTCTGGGGCTATTTATTCCCTACTCCCACATGTAAGTCCCACTGGGTTAGATATGTTTTTTCCCACTTTCTATCCCCCGTTTGCTTCTGTTGGCCCTTGCCTTTGCAAGGGAGAGAATCTGCAGCTATGCTGCATTGCACAAAATCACTGCCTATAAATCTTGCCCCGAGAAAATGGCTGACATGATTAAAAGCGAGGCTCTCGCCTATCTCCAGCGGATTGGCTGCAAGACTGTCAGGATCAGCGAGGCGGAACGTCTGCCAGGGTCTGGGTGGTGGGGTTTTTTGTTTTGTTTTGCTTTTAATAAACGCTTTGAAATTCATGCCGCAAACGAAACCCAGTGAAACGCCAGAGAATTTGTCAAAACACAAGACAATATTGTCGAGCGGGAAGTGAGGCCCTCTTTACAATAGTCATGAACAATTGTCCCCTTGCTTCCCAGCCTACTCAGCAATATATTTGACAAAGCGATATTCAGAGCACGAAAGGAAAACAACAAGGGAGCGAAACCTGTTGGAGAAGGTTTGTTTGTGGTGGCTTTGAACTGCCCTTCTACTTCTTGCATTGAGAGGGGTGACAGAAGGAGCCGATTGAATTTAGCTTGCAAACTTATTCTCTCTTTCTATAAATTTTGTTCCCCAAAAGGGACAGTGGGTGCCAGCTCCCTTGTGCCAGGATCAGAGCCATGGTTTGTTCCCCAGGTTCTAGCAAAAGTACATTGGTAGAATGTGTCAGCTTTTAAGAGACATGGGCTTTTTCTCCTGAGGTCTGTAATTTGGGAACTGTTGGGTCAAATTACCTCAAATTTGGGTCATTGTGACCTCAGACTTGGGTCCCGATGAGGCACCCCACATTTCAAAGCAAGCTGAGTAACTATGCAGGTTTTAGGCCACTTAGAAAAGTTGAGCTTTAAACAGAAAGTTGGTGTAAGCCTTAACTATAGTAGATCTGGTGGTCTCCTATAATCTATAGCACAAATAGGTCCCTTTACGGAGCACCTTATAGTCTTAAATGCATTTGTCTTCACAGCCTGCCTGTCAGTCAAGACAGTGCTGTCATCACCATTTGGGAGATGGGAAACTGAGGCACGGAATGGCTAAGTGACTTGGCCAGGGTCACACAGGGGATCGCAGGAACTGAACATAGATCCCACTACACCCAATCCTTTGACCAGCTTTTGTCTGTTGTTGCAAGCATCAGATGGTATCTTATAATGAAAGGAAAAACAAAGCTGGTTCACTGCTACACTGCCACGCTGCTACTCTCCACTGAGTGCCTCTGAGCAAGAGGATGAGTGAAATCCAGTCACCTTGGTCTGGCAGCCCCAAGAAGAATGCTCTAGTGCCATCTACCTCGCATCCGCGGTGTGACATGCGGTAGCTAATGCACTGGGAATGCCTCTTTCTATCTGCTCTGTGAATGGGGTGTTGCCTAGTGGTTAGCGCAGGAGACAGTGTCACAGGGTTCCTGGAATCTGTTTTTGCAGGTAGATGGTTGAAATGGCCTTTTACGCCCATTGGCAGTGCTTGCCCATGGGGGGCCCTCCACAGGAATATCGCCCTCAACATAAAATAAAAAGCGAATGGAGGCCTCTCTCTCCTCCTTGAGTTGCTTGGTGCCCTAAGCAGTTGTTGAATTTACTTAGGCCTAGCACCGGCTCTGTCCCGTCTCTAATTTCTTGCCCTCGCTGAGTACCAGGGTTTCAGCGAGAGGTTGAAAGTGACCTCATCTGCTTCAGGCCATTGCTGCTGGTTTCCACAGCCAGGGATGAATTTTGCCGCCCTCTTGGCCCACAGAGCTGTTCCGCCACTGGGATAAGAAGTTTGAGCAAAGGGGAAACAGGGAGAGGGAAACCCTCGTGTCCCTGTTCCTCAGAGCTGCCTCTCAAGCTGGTGGTAGACAGAGCAAAGGAACACGTCGGTCAAGTTCCTCTTCTAGCGAGAGGGCAGGAACGGCCTGTCCCTGTGAAAAATACTGCAGTATTCCAGACCAATCCTTCACCTAAATACTGCAGGAGTAACCCCGCCTAAGGTGAGTTCAATATGGTGAGCTAGTCCTGCAGAATCCTGCAGTATTTTCCCCTCTTGGCCCATCCCATGGCACAAGGCCCCGGCCCCCACTGCTCACAAGGGCTCTGCCATGCTTTGTGGGTATCTCCCCGGAGCTGGGCCGACGGCCATTTGCCTCCAGATGGACCTGAATCCAAGTGGCAAATGCCAGCAGAGTCTTGCAATCGAGTTGTTACGGAAAGCTGCATCGCCATGGCAACTGAGCCGTGTCTCACCCAACCTGGGGTGCAGGGCTCCTTTGAGTTGAGAGGCAAGCACTGGCGCGGATTCCATTAAGCCTGGCTCATGAGCATGTCGCTGATTATGCCCTGACAAAATACATCAAAGCCACTTAGGGGTAGTGCAGGCACTTGATAGTAAATAAGGAAGGAGCCAGTGAGCTAAATACTAATGGCTGGTAACCATAGTTACCTTCCCTTAGCCTGGCTCACCATTCTGAGACAGTCAAGGGGACCCGATAGGTCCGTGGGAGCATTTTCTTATTTCTTAAAATAAATCAACTGGGCTAACTTTGGACCTATACTGTCGTGACCTGGCGCCGCTCCGTTTCCACTGAAGGCACGTCTCAGACATCCATCACCATCACCTTCTTGTAAACAGGATAACCCCATTGGAGAGCTAGGGATTTGTGTTTGGGCTTGTACACTGAGGCTGTGTCCAGACTCCATGCCTCCGTCGACGGAGGCATGTAGATTAGCCAGCTCGGAAGAGGGAAATGAAGCCGCGATTAAAATAATCGCGGCTTCATTTAAATTTAAATGGCTGCCCCGATCTGCCGATCAGCTGTTTGTCGGCAGATCGGGAGAGTCTGGACGCGATGCCCCGACAAAGAAGCCTTTCTTCATCGACACAGGTAAGCCTCGTGAAACCAGGTTTACCTGTGTCGATGAAGAAAGGCTTCTTTGTCGGGGCATCGCGTCCAGACTCTCCCGATCTGCCGACAAACAGCTGATCGGCAGATCGGGGCAGCCATTTAAATTTAAATGAAGCCGCGATTATTTTAATCGCGGCTTCATTTCCCTCTTCCGAGCTGGCTAATCTACATGCCTCCGTCGACGGAGGCATGGAGTCTGGACACAGCCTAATAGAGCCCTGCTAGCATGCACGAATAACTGTCTGGCCACCTACTGCCAGGTATTCATTGCCGTCACCCTTGTCGTGACTTCCTTTGACTGGACAGTCTCTACGACAAAGGACAAATGGACACAAATCAGACATCAGAAATGGTAACACACAGAAACCCTGAAGGGGAACATTTTAACCTGCCTGGGCACTCAGTTGTGGATTTTAAAGTCACCATTCATTTACCAAGGAATTTCACCAGCCGGTGGCAGAGTGCGGAATTGGTATTCATCTGCTCAGTTGACACTGTTTTCCTGGGCTTGAACAAAGACATTAACTGGATGTCATATTATAAAGCCAGTCTCCCCTGTCTCTAACACTGCATTTTTACCTCAAAAGCTATGTATGGAACACTTCCAGCCAACTTAATTAGCCTCATTAGAACCAGTCCTACAGCTGACAGGCACGTTTTTTCTCTGTTATAAATAACTTGGCTTCTGTTATTTCTACTCCAGCTCATCATCTGAGAAAGTGAGTTTTGCCCACAAAAGCTCATTATACTATATATTTTTGTTTGTCTTAAGGTGCCACAGGACCACTCGTTGTTTTTTACTTCAGTGGTTTTGAATCAGGTCTCTAGTTCTTTGTGAGACCATGACTGCTGTGCTAGTTAAATTACTGAGACCCTGAGTTTGGGGCAGACATGTTCCAACTGGTTGGGCACAGTAGCAAAATCTCGTCCTACATTACAAGGTCCAGTCAGTCCAGTAGGCATGGGTAGTGCCTTGCGAACCTGTCTATCCTTGTCATTCTTGGCTGGGAACTTGACCTGGTGTAATGGAATTTGCAAGCAGTTGTGAATCAGGAGTGACTGAATTTTAATCTTGGCCCCAATGCTGTCTTACTGTGTCACCTTGGGCAAGTCATTTAACCTCTCTGCAGCTCAGTTTTCCTACCTGTAAAACAGGGATCAGATTGATCTCTCTTACATGGGCCTCAGGGGGATATTAGCTAATATTGGTGCAGACCTTTGAAGATGTAAAGGGCTAAGTCTCATTATAAAGGTCTGTGGTGCTCAACTTTATTGCTTACGTTACAAGAATTAATACAGTGAACAAAGCAGACTTGAAAAGAAGAAGCTATCTTGGTTTTTTCCACTCCCTCAGTAGCTGTCAACACCTGGATATAGCCTTTTCATAAACATCCATTTGTCTGTGAGCAAAATCTAATCCAAAGAGGGAGCATGGAATTTGCAAGAATAATAAAATCAAGGGACATTGCTGGATAAAAAATTTACTGAGAAACAAAGCAGCCTTATTTTTGCTCTTATAGCAACACCCGAGACAAACAAAAGTGAACGTTGGTTTAAGTCTCAATTACTTTGTGGGATTTGTGTGTATATACACGTCTGTTTCATTTTTGCAATGTGCGTGGCCTGGACAATGACCCAAGACTGGGAAATGTCACTTTTGTTTCTAGTCACTTTCAGGTTTTCCTGCATTATCCCAATCCTACAATTGTGGGGCTTCCTGTATTTCCAAGGAAATTGCACATTTCAAAAGGGATAGCTGATTTTTTTTTTCTAAAGGACAAACAGCACTCTTTTAGCCAATCTCCTATCCCCTTGCAGAAAAAACAACTTTCAGGATGAGTCTACACTGCAGCATTTTTCTGGAAAAACGGCCATTTTTTCAGAAAAACAATACTTGTGTCTACACTGCCATTATGTTCTTTCAACAGAAAGTTGAAAGAATGGAGGGTTTTTTCCAGTGATGGTAAGCCTCATTCTACGAGGAAGAAGCCTTTTTCCGAAAAAGCTTTTTCGGAAAAAGGCGTGTGTGGACACAGAAGAGGGAGTTATTTCAAAAGAAGAGGCCTCCAGGAAATAACACAGGTGCCCTGGTGGCCACTCTGTCCAGACTAATCACAACTTAAATGCGAGATAGCGTGCACATTGATTGGACGCGCTTTCGAAAAAGCACATCACATTTTCATTGTGCTTTTGCTGTGTGGACACTCTCTTTTGAAATAAGCTTTTCCAGAAGATCTCTTCTGGAAAAGCTTCTTCCGAAAGAAGCTTGCAGCCTAGATGTAGCCTCAGGGGCTAAAATTAATTCCACAATATCCATTGAAGGAACTAGAATCCTGTTTTTATGGAAAAAGGGCCTGATCCAAAGCTCATTGAAGTCAGTGGGAGCTTTCACAATCACTTCAATAGTCTTTGGATCAAGCCCATATAATCACAAGCAAGGGGAGCAAAAATACAGAACAGACAGTAGATATGAGAGTGGAATCATTTCGGGGGGGAGGGGAGAAGCGTTCCATGGTGTGTCAGTGTCAGTCACTCCAATACTATGACTTTGAATGACAGCACACGTTTTAATGTTGCAGGGAAATTAAACTCCTGCCCTAGCTGCCTACATTGGGCTTACAAAAGTGGTTAAAAAGAGCCCCACCAGAAACATTTCTTTCTCCTCATTTGCAGGGCTGGTGTGACTACCTGTGGGGTCCCGTTTGAATATGTAGCGCATGACCAGGGCCTAGTTATGTGTGTATGAGTGTGTATTTATGTGTATAAATATTTATATGTGCGTGTATATATGTGTGTATATATTTATATTTATACCAGGTGGCGCAAAAAAAAAAAGTTGAAGAAAACAAATCCAAATTCACTATAGAACTTTAACTAAAACTATGTTACGCCACATTAACACACTCAACATTGTCAAAAGAGCCATTAGCCCACTGGGCGTGACACATCAGCACCTCTCTATATTTTACATTGCATTGCGCTCATTACTGCTTCGTTATGGCGCTCGGTTTAAAATGGACGTAAAGTCTTTCAACCTTATTTGTCTATGTCGTCGGGAACATGCTACTTCTGCCCCACAAATGGATGGACTGAGGTATTTTGGATATGATTTGAACTGTTAATCATTGCAGTTTTCATAAGTAGTAAAATAACTTGTCTGTATCTCCAAGACATGAGAACAGAGCGGGGTCGTGTGCGGGGGAACCGACAGCACACGCCTCACGCCGGCCCTGCTGCTTTGCACCTCGCCAGGCAGCATGCTGCTCTGGAGCCACGGCAGTGCCCAGGGAATGACAGCGTACAGAATGAGGACGCCCTGCCGCAGTGTTCGCAGAGAAGGCAGCCAGTACTGAGCTGAGTACAAGCAGCCAGTCTGCCTGGGGATGCTGGGGGCTGACAAGTGCTTTTAGGGCCTGGTCCGAAGCCTGCTGGAGTTAGCTGGAGTCACTAAGTCTGTAGGGAGAGATTTCCAACAGCTCTCTGGGGCTACGTCTACACCGCGTGTTTTTTTTTGTTAGAAGATACGCAAATGAAGCGCTCATTTGCATATCTCACACTCTCATTTGCATATCCTCTTCTGAGCCTTTTTGAGGAAGAGGTTTTTGCGATAAAAAGCCCTGTGTAGATGGGGCCATTTCTTGGGGGAAAAATCCCTTTTGCGCAAGAGCCTGTACACCTCATTTTTTGAGGAATAAGGGCTCTTGCGCAAAAGGGATTTTTTTCTGACAAATGGCCCCGTCTACACAGGGCTTTTTACGCAAAAACCTCTTCCACAAAAAGGATCGGAAGAGGATATGCAAATGAGAGTGCTAGATATGCAAATGACCACTCCATTTGCATATCTTCTGCCAAAAAAAACATGCAGTTTAGACATAGCCTGAGTTGACCCAACCCTGCTCCCAGTGAAGTCAATGGGAAAAGTCTATCACAGCCCCTAACTCAGAAGCCCAGAGTCCTGGGCGTGTCAGTCCCACTTCCATAGGAATTGCTCATGCTGCAAGTAGTGATAGCGCTTCGCTTGCATGCCAGGAAGAGTCTTCCCTGACGTGGATGAGCTCCCTCCAAGCATGAGAGGGGATTTCAAGCCTTCAGGGCCTAGTCAGTCATGGGCCTTTCTGCTGGGACTGCTGCAAAAGAGGCCAGCTGGTGTAGACTGTGGCCATGGTTTTATGAGGGGACGTTTTTCCCACTAAGGCCTGGGCAGCGACTCTCCCCCATGGCTTTCTTCAAATGCCATTAGGCCACAACCTGTAGTTTAAAGTTTCTTCGTGCATAACCTGAACCTAAGCCCCCTTCTGTCAATGGAGAGACCCGGGGGGGCTTTGGCTCAGATCCAGAGAGACTCAGGCCATGTCTATACTAAAGGAGTATCGACGCTTTGGAGGTTGATCTTCTGGCATTTGATTTAGCAGGTCTGGTAAGGACCCGCTAAATCAAAGGCTGAAGGTGCTCCTGTCAACTCCAGAACTCCTCAGTCATGAGGAGTAAGGAAAGCTAATGGGAGAGTTTCTCCCATTGACCTCCCATTGTGGGGCCACTCCAGAAAAATCGATGCAAGATATGTCAACCCCCAGCTATGCAATTCACATAGCTGGAGCTGTGTATCTTGCATCATTTTTCTCTGCCAGTATAGACCTGGCTTCAAAGGTTTTGTGCATGTTTTCCTGGTTCTCTTGTGCCCAGTGCCACAGAAGCAGCCTGTCTCCTTCCATCACACTCAGCCAGCGAGGCGGGGGCAGTCTGGTGGGAGCGCACCAGGCAGTGACTCAGTTTCCCTGGGGTGGGGAGTAAGCAGGGATGCACAGCATTGGCCAGGAGATGGTACCAAGAAGTTGGGCAGGTCGTAAAGAAAGTCTCTTTGCTGGCTCGGATGGCTGGGTGCTTGGGAGGGAATTGCTCCACCTCCGTTGTCTTTGGTTTCCAGGAGAGGCCCAGGCTGGTGAATCCCCTTATGGCATTGTGATGGGCTTTGACACCCTGTGTGAAATGACCTGGGTGCAGCTCCGTCCTATTCCAACCAACAACCTGGTTCACAGCCTCAGCCGGGAGGCCAAGGGCGAACCAGTCCGTGGGCTAAGCTCTCACTCCCCGCCCTGCTGCTCTCTGCACTGGACCTAGTAAGCAGTGGTGATGAAAAGTGGCTGTGATGGGCTTGACAGCTCTCATCAACCTCCATGCTCCCAAGCAGAAAACAACCATGTCTGCAGTTCATCTTCACTCCGGCCATTCATCTCTGGTACGTGGTGTGCTGCAGTCAGCGCAGTTCCTATTGGTTCGATGTGGATCTGCTGCCTAAGAGATTTATGACCCAGCTCTCTGAAGCATCGCTGGGTTGGTACTTCACACACAATGTTAAAAGTGGTTGTCACTTCCTAGCTAGTGCCTTTCATTTGTTAAATGTCTTTAACCCGTCCCTCAGATAACACCTGTGAGCCACCGACGGACTCACTGTCCACATTTTACAGATGGGGTAGCTCAGGTACCAAGTGATTTGCCAAAGCACACACAGATCAACAAAGGGATTTAGGTGCATAAATATCTCTGAAGGTCTGTGTCTCAGTTTCCTCATCCCTCAGTTTCCCCATCCGTAAATGTGGACAATAGAATTTCCCTGCCTCACGGGGATGTCAACCTATGGAACTCCTTGCCAGAGGATGTTGTGAAGACCAGGACTTTAACAGGGTTCAAAAAAGAACTAGATAAATTCATGGAGAATAGGTCCGTCTATTGCTATAAGCCAGAATAGGCAGGAATGGTGTCCTTAGCCTCTGTTTTTCAAGGCTGGGAACAGGCAACAGGGGATGGATCGTTTTCTGTTCATTCCCTCTGGGGCATCTGGCATTGGTCACTGTCGGCAGACAGGATATTGGGCTAGATGGACCTTTGGTCTGACCCAGTGTAGCCGTCCTTTGTTCTCATGTTCCTATGTTCTAATGCATTGAACAGCAGAGAAATAGTTAAATAACGACAGCGATGGGACCATCAATAGACAGCTAAACACTGACCCAGCTGGAAACGGAAGCCAGAAGAAGTTTGGACTCCCAGCGCAGCTGCGCTAAGCATTGCATTGCAGTGCACAGGGAACGTCTTCTTTCTGCATTTTAAAGGAACTGTTACAGCACTTCAATTGTCTGCTCTGCAGACATTTTTCCTGAAAACTCCAAGGCTGTTTACATTTAAGTGACCTGCTTTTTATGGCTTTGAAATGGTGTGAAGGTGCTTACAGATTTCTCCTGGTCGTGGGCCTTGTGAATAATGGTGCTAGTGAAAAATTGTATAATCAACCTGGATGCTGTTGCAATAGCCCTTAAATGGATTGTAATTCCTGGCTCTGACACAGAACATTTCATCAGTAGAGCTCAAAGTGCTTGACAAAGGAGGTCAGTAGTTTTGTTCCCATTTTACAGATGAAAAAACAGAGACAGAGTGGTGACGTGACTTGCCTGTGATCACCCAGCTGGCTAGTGGAAGAGCTAGAAATAAAATCTAGGACTCAGTCCAGTATACTATCCAGAAGGCAACAACACTCTCAGTTTATTTGTAGTGCAGTAGCATCTCACAATCCCACTTTTCAACCAGGAGCCTCATCACAGAATCTTGGAAACACAGGACTGGAAAAGACCTTGCAAGGTCATGTAGTCCAGTCCCCTGCACTCCTGGCAGGATTAAGTATTACTAGACCATCCCTGACAAATGTGCGTCTAACCTGCTCTTAAAAATCCCCAATGATGGAGATTCCACAGCTTTCCTAGGCAACATATTCCACCCTTATCCACGAAAGCTCATGATACCATCTACATGTTTTGTTAGTCTATAAAGTGCTACCAGACCTTTTGTTGTTTATTCCACCCTGTTAGGAAGTTTTTCCTAATATCCAACCTAAATCTCCCTGCCAGCAATTTAAGCCCATTGCTTCTTGTCCTATCCACAGAGGTTAAGGAGAATAATTTTTCTTTCTCCTGCTTATAACAACATTTTATGTACTTGAAGACTGTTATGTTCCCTTTCTCAGTCTTCTCTTCTCCAGATTAAACAAACCCATTTTTTCAATCGTTCCTCATAGCTCTTGTTTTCTAGACCTTTAATAATTTTTGTTGCTCTTCTCTGGACTTTCTCCAATTTGTCCACCTCTTTCTTGAACTGTGGTGCCCAGAACTGGACACAATGTGATAGGTGCCGTACAAACACAAAACAAAGGAACAGACCCCGCCCCAGGAAGTTTACAGTCTTAAACTGTTATGCGTATAAGAAGCACATGGGATCTTTTTCAGGGGAGCAGGCAATATGTTGTGTTTATTGAAAATACAACATGAAAAGCAGCATATGCATTCACACACACATGTGCTGCAGATACCCATATAGTTACTTGTTTGTCATAGCTCAAGTCAATCTAGTAGCCAGTTAGATTGAACATGAGTGAGGATCTGAGCTCTGTCCATCGTGATCTTATGCTCCAAGGCCTTGCAGGGCTGAACCCAGAGAGCCATGGCAAAAGTACCCCATTTTCATGCAGGCTGTCCTTGCTGTAAGTCCAAGATATGTTCCAAAAATCTTGGACTTATAGCGAAACAATTTAAAGTGGGGAATTTTTTCCCCTGCATCTGATTTCCATTTGCACAAATGGGGTGTGTGTGTTGTGCGTGACTTAAGAGCGGGGAATGGTAGAACTTATCACACATCAATTCCTACAAGCATCAACAACTTTAGTGTGGAACGGATGTATACCGGGGTGACTTATAGCGGGGATGCCCTGAACTTGTGAGTTCCCATTTGAGTCTATGGGTTTTGCAACATCATGCTGCAATCATTCATCCTTAAATGATGCTAATCTTGGAGTTTTCCAGTTGTGCTCTTTATATCTTGTTTGTCATCTCATTCTTGGTGGTGTCTGCCTGTCTCTGAGGTTTGTCAATTCTGCTAATGTGTATCTAGCGTCCGGTACCGTGGATGCTTCCTGGTTGTCTTCAAGTTTCTCACTTCTCCTTGAACATCTGGGCATTCGTGATAAGCATTTGTGGTGGCTTTCACACATATCCTTAAGAATACACAAATCGTCTACTCACACCAAACAATTTTACAGAGAATTTCAGACAGGATTACATTTTAGAAAGGATTGTAACTTAGTTTGCAACTTAGTTTGCAATGCAGACAAGAAGCACAACTCAATTAGTAATGCTAGCAAGAAGAAAGACCTTATAGTAAACATTGTAATAAAACCATGTCCTAAGATAAAGAAATGCCCTTCCTGCTAATCATGAAGGCTACGTCTACACTGGCCCCATAAAACGGAATAGTCATGCAAAGCAGATAAGTCAGAATAGGGAAATCCGCGGGGGATTTAAATATCCCCCGCGGATTTAAATAAACATGTCCGCCACTTTTTTTCCGGCTTGGGGAGAAGCCGGAAAAAAGCGTTTAGACTGGCGCGATCCTCCAGAATAAATCCCTTTTCCGGAGGATCTCTTATTCCTACCTGAAAGGGTAACCAGGCTGGCAGCTCTCCTGCCCTAGCTGGCCATTTTCCTGTGCCTAGTGCAGAGGTCATGGACGAGGTGCACGATGTCCGCACTAGACCAGGTGGGTGCCCGCCTCTTGCGGTCCTGGGCAAGCTCCTGGGAGCCACCAGCCTGGTCCCGGGAAGAGGAGGAGGGCTGGGGGGCATCGGGTGGCTGGCTCGAGCCGTGCCAGGTGCAGGGTCTGCTAGCTGGGTGCTGGCAGGCTTGCACCTGGCACGGGCACCGTAGCCAGCCCGTGCCCCTTTAAGGGGTCCGGGGCCGGGAGGGGGGCAATAGAGTTTCCCTGGTGTTGGCTAGAGTGGCCACCAGGGAAAGCTGGGGAGGGCTAGCCTCCCACTAGTTCGAATTAAGGGGCTACACACCCCTTAATCGAACTAGGCTTAGTCCTCGTAGAATGAGGTTTACCTAGTTCGAACTAAGCGCTCCGCTAGTTCGAATTAAGTTCGAACTAGCGGAGCGCTAGAGTAGCGCCTATCAAAGTTAATTTGAACTAACGTCCATTAGTTCGAATTAACTTTGTAGTGTAGACATACCCTGGGCTCTTAGGAGGCATTTAGGGCTAAATTAGTGCTAAATAACAGCACAGAACACTGAGAGCTAGGACTGGTGGTAGTAAAACTTTGTGGGACCATGGGAAACTTGGCCACACCCATGATAAGTGGACATCCGACTAACGAAAATCATGCTAGACCACAGATGTTGCTGGACCAGAGAGAGAGATTCAACTTGTATCATTATTATACTTATATTCTTAAACCAGCACTAACATATAGAAAAAAAACAACAAATGGTCTGGTAGCACTTTTCAGACTAACAAAGAAGTGGGCTGTGCCCATGAAAGCTCATGATCCCATCTACATGTTTCGTTAGTCTATAAAGTGCTACCAGACCATTTGTTGTTTTTTTCTGTAACAGATTAACCCCCTGAAGCTACTGACATACAGGTTGGACCTCCCTGATCCGGCACCCTTGGGAACTGACTGGATTTTTCCAGACCAGAGGAGGCCAACTCTGGCTGCTCTGCTGATGGACTCTGGGCTCTCTCGGAGTCCACCAACAGACCCCACTGGGCTCCCCACCCAGCTCTGTTGCCAGCTGGTCTGCTCCCCTCCTATCCCAGGGCTGTGGGGGACACTGGAGCTCATTGGCTCCAGGCTGCTGGGACTCCGCTGCCCCATGGTTTTTGGGACTTTGCACTTCCAAGGCCTCCAGATCTCTGCTTCTGGCGGAGGGGCTCTGGGGCTGCTGGGTCTCCACTGCCCTAGACCTGGGGGCTCAGTGGCTCCAGGGCTGCACTAGAGGAGGCAGCCAGAGTGCCACACCTCAGGGACAACTGGAGATTCGCTGCCCTAAGACGGCTGGGGCTCAGCAGCTTCAGGGCCGTTGGGTTCCACTGCCCCGGGGCTGCTGGGGTCACCAGAGCTTCTAGGTCTCTTCTGCCCCCAGGTTGCTTGAGTTCCGTGGCTCTGGGGTTGCCGGGTTCCACAAACCCACGGGCGCTGGAGCTGCCAGGGCTCTGCTACCCTGGGCCGCTCCTCTGCAGCCAGCCCTGTGACACGGGGCTTCTGGCTCCCTGCCTGCCGCTGGGCTCCCTGGGCTCTCTGGTCCATGTATGTTGCCGGACCAGAGAGTCCTGGGCCACAGAGGTTCAATCTGTGCTACATTTTGGCTACAAATAATGTCCAAGTGTTCTCAAGACCCCAGTCAGGAGTATCCAGTGCTGGCCCTGGCTCGCCCACTATCACCCCACTCAGGGTAATTGTTTCTGACTTCAGTGGAATCATTCCTGATTTATATTAGCACCAGGAGAATCCAACGCACCCTGGCTACGAGGGCGTGCAATTTATTTCACTTAACAACGGGCCTCCCGTGCTGCAGGAGATTGCGTATCGATTCTGATGGATTCATTTCCCCGCTGATATTAAAACTCTCTATAAAATAAAACCATAAATTAAATCAGCATCGTTTTTATGAACAGGGCTATTTGACAAGTGACGGCTCATTTCTTCTGCCTCACGAATGGTAGCCAGGGCCCGCCAGATTACTTTCCACCTAACTAGGTTAAAGAATATTGTTTTATAAATCCAATTTGATTAAGTGACAGGCGAGCAATTGTCTCAGTAGCGCCTATGAAATATCCCTAACTCAGTGAGCATGTGTTAGCTGCAGTCATTGATCACGTACCTGTCTCAGTCACGGGGCCAAGGAACACACTAGAGAAGAAAACGTTAAAGAAGGGCACTTTAGAGAACAAAGCTCACTAGTGTCTGAAAACACACAGGTGCTCTGAGGATCCAGGAGCTGACCCTGTTTCCTTGCCAACACTGATGGCTCTGATCCTGACTCAGTTACTTAGGGCCCATGCTTGCTTTCGGAAAGGGGTAACTAAAGCCACCTTTGCCAACCCCATATTGGGAAGCTCTCCAGAGCCCTTGGGGTAAATTAGTAAGTGTACCACATGGTGCACAATGTTAGTGTCCAGGGATGTAACATTCCCTGCCATGCAAAGCAATTTCCTTTTGTTCTTCCAGTTAGTAACTCTTTGCTGCCTCACTGTGTCTAGCAGCACTTGCTCCGTTAGTGATCAGTCTATGTGTGCACGGGGAGACTACAGGGACACAGTGGGCAGAGAGGCAATGCTGACAGGCTTCAAATTCCTGATAGAATGGTGGCCAGCAGGGAATTCATGAGGAAACAAGCCATTAATGTCTTGCATGCGTTAGGGTACGTCTACACTGCACGCTTATTTCGAAATAAGCCATTCCGGAAGAAATATTCCAAAATAGTTTCTATCAAAATAGCACATCTACACTACAGGGAAGCTTCAAAATGGCTACGTCTACTCTTCAGGCTTCTTGCATTAAAAGTTTTTTTGTGGAAGAGATCTTCCGCAAACATTTCTTGCGCAAGAGCGCGTCCACACTACAGACTGCATTGACGCTCTCTCGAAAGAAAGCTCTGATTGCTATTCACAGAACAGCCACCAGGGCACCTGTGCTTTTTTTGTTGGGCTCTTTTTGCACAAACCCCCCCTGCTGCCCGTCCACACACACCTTTTTGTACAAGAACTCTGGCGCAAAAAGGAGTTATTCCTCGTAGAAAGAGGATTAACCTACACCACAAAAACCCCTCTGTTCTTTTGATTTACTGTGAATTTTCTTGCACAAAAATGCACTCGAAGTGTGGATGCTCCACAGGTTTTTGTGCAAAAATGGTCGTTTTTGCACAAAAACCCTGCAGTGTAGATATAGCCAATTAGTCCAAGGCAGGCTTCCCTAATGTGGACACGCTACCTCGATTTAGAGCTCCAGGAGGCACAGGGGAGTAATTGGTTTGAATGGCCCTAGGGAGGAGCTATTGCAAAATAGCAGCAGTGGAGCGTCCACACTACCGCTATTTCAAAATAGCTATTTCAGAATAGGCGTTATTTCTCGTGGAATGAGGTTTACAGAAGTTGGAATGAGCCATCTGTTATTTCAAATTTATTTCAAAATAATGGAATGGCTGTGCAGACGCTCGCATTGTTATTTCAAAATAATGTCTTATTTCGAAATAACTGTGCTGTGTAAACGCACCGTGGATGATGTTTCATGTACTGCATGCTGGATAATAACAAGCGAGGATTCCATATTTCTAAAACTAAACTGACTCTGTGAAGAGAACGGCTTACAGAGATGATGCAACTGCTGGCAGCATTCCAGCCATGTGCACGCAGACTAGCTTCAGGGTATCTCCTCCAAACTCATCCCTCCTGCAACCTGTGCTCCTCACTCCAAGTTCCGTGCCAGTTGCTACAGACGTGTTTGATACAGTCAAGAGCCAGTCTGCAAGAAAGTGCTGATGACAGATCCCCAATCTTGTTTCTCTGGGAATGCGTAATAATAGGAACGAGAACACTGGCAGATGGGCTATAGCACACAGAACAGATATGCTTCTTCCAGGCTGGATCCTGTGTTTAAACTAGAGACAGGCCAGAAATGGAAAATTCAGCTCCAGATCTGGATTTTAGACAGCCCAGATTTCAGGACCACATGGGTTAGCTTGAGTCCTTTCCCTTCCCTGCTGCTTCAGGGACTGGTCTGTCCAGATGGTGTCAGCAAACTCTTTGCTGGTGTGCCCAAGGGTCCCAGAGGATCCTCACTGGAGTTACTCAGTTAGGGTGAATTGGAACTAATGGGACAGTCAATCCCCAACACTGGTGGCTATTCCATTAGGTAGATGTAGGGGTCTGTAACACCTTATTGGTTATCCAGAAACCAAAAACACAGTTGCCTTAAAGCAACTGAGTCTTAGGCCTTCACCCAGACAACCAAGTCAGATGTGATGAGGGTTACTGCAAATCATATTCATCATATAAGAAAATTCTCCCAGTCCCAAAGGATCTGACTCATTACCTCCCAAGTTAATGAATATTCCAGATCTTTCCCAAATGCATGCTTAAAGCCAGTTCTTCTTAACTAAATGAAAAATTATTTAAAAAAAGAAAGTGGAGTGTGTTTGTTAAAAGAGCCGTATGCATAGGGACAGGAGCACAGTTCTGAGACCAGATTCATAGTGCAGCTGGTGAGCTTTGTAGTTCAAATTGTTCTCTCAGAATTCATTATAGTCCGGTGTAAATTGTAGTCCAAATTTCAGGGTGATCCTGATAGGGCTGGAGATTTTGGTGTCATGCCTTAAGCATCCTTTGCATGGCACATCATGCAGATCTGAGATAAAGGGTCAGGACCCGGGGGTTTTATACAGTTCCAGGCCTTCTCATGACAGCTCAGAGTCCTTCTGTGCACAATAAGCAATCATGGAGACAAGCGGATCTGTTTCCTAAGTATCAATGGTAATTAGCAACCTAGATTAACATAAGGCAATTGCCCATTTTCCACCTTTCACAGGTGGTTTGCTCTCTTCTTCAAAGATAGATGGATACAGTATAGACAGGAACCATTTGGTTGCATGGTTCAGCTCTCACACACCAAACACAAACATTATGTATCAGTTTGTCCGTAAAGATTGAATTTGGGTCATTTATGTTGCGGGATGCTTAACTCTTTCTGGCCACGTGTCATAGCTGGATATGCATCTGAGTGATTCACCAGGGACCATCTGCTTCAAAGCAACATTTCCATTTGGCCATTTGCTGGCCTTTTATCCCACCCCCAGAGAGAGGGACGTCAATCAGAAACCAGAGCAGGGAAAAGCCGTGGAAGCCTACAGTAGAAATACCACTTCACTTACTTCAAAGAGGAAGGAAAGAGTTGGGATATTTCACAATAGATTTTACTTAAACTCTTCCCAGGCTAGTGATAGAAATGTAGCCGTACCATCTTGTTAGTCTTTAAAGTGCTACATAGTCCTGTATTTTGTTTCTTCTGAGGCTAGTGATGCTGGAAATCACTGTCAACATCCAACAAGAAAAAAGGAAAAGAGGAGACTGCTGGCGAGGTGGCTTCCCCACCTATCCTAAATTCACTCCAGATCCACCCATCAATGGTGCTGCACAGGGTAGGGTTTTCCTGGGGTCGTCTGTGGGACCCCTACTGGCCATCACCATGTTCTGTGCTTTTGGAAAACAGCCCAGACTGCAGCCGGGACCTTGCTAGGTCTGGTGTGTCTGGGTGCATTTAGGAAACACGGTTATTTGGGACCCTTGTTGTTTCTTCATAATGTTTTTTGCCATGTAAACAGCAAATAGGCACACTAGTGGGCTACACACATGCTTCCCATGCCCTGGGAACAAAGCCTGTATGCAAAAGCAGCACAACTCCAGCCATTGTGCTCTGCTGGGGTTAAGGGACAGCAAAGGTCCCCTCTTGTTGCTCCAGGGAGCCTAAGCATATGGTAAGGACAGCTGATCCTGGGAGTCTGGAAACAAACAGGCTACTATGCAAGGACAGGGCATCTCTAGTTCAAAGGAAACAGGCTGAAAGTGATTCTCCCTCCAGCCACTCCTGGTAATGCACAGACTACATTGTGACGCACATTACAGACACCTTCCAAACTCCTGCTGTGTGCCCCCCCCCCCCTTGGAAAGCAATGGGCAAGGACCAAAGCACACAGCTGTGGATGCTCCCTCTCCCCATCGTGACACCTGTCTCTAGAATACTGAGGCAAATGGCGACACCCCAATTGACCTTATTGACTGGCGACACCCCAATAGTCCTTATGAAAGAAACTCCACCCCCAATCAAGGGGCTTGCACTGGGTGCAAGTCGAAGCAGGATTTGGTGCTGTGGGGGGGGGGGGGTTTCGTTCAGAAACAGCAAGATGTCCGGCAGCACCTTAAAGACGAACCATTTCATGAAAGTGTGAGCTTTCATGAGTAGCACCCCGTTAGTCCGCAGGAATTGGGGAGAAAAAGCTTCCTGCTGTAGTTCGGCAGGGTGTTTCATTCAGGGAGGCAGGAGACTCTTACGAGTTGTCGTCAGAAACACGCAGCCTTGTGCCACGTAGCCAGGGTTTACTTATTCTCTAAGGGTACGTCTAAACTACATGCCTCCGTCGACGGAGGCATGTAGATTAGACAGATCGGCAGAGGGAAATGAAGCTGCGATTAAAATAATCGCGGCTTCATTTAAATTTAAATGGCTGCCCCGCTCTGTCGATCAGCTGTTTGTCGGCAGATCGGGGCAGTCTGGACGCGCCGCGTCGACAAAGAAGCCTTTCTTGATCGGCACAGGTATGCCTCGTGAAACCAGGTTTAACTGTGCCGATCAAGAAAGGCTTCTTTGTCGACGCAGCACGTCCAGACTGCCCCGATCTGCTGACAAACAGCTGATCGGCAGAGCGGGGCAGCCATTTAAATTTCAATGAAGCCGCGATTATTTTAATCGCGGCTTCATTTCCCTCTGCCAATCTGTCTAATCTACATGACTCCGTCGACGGAGGCATGTAGTCTAGATACACCCTAAGGGCTGCATTCCAAAGCTGTGTTGCAAGACTCCTGGGACCAGCAGAGTGAGGCCTTACAAGTGGCGTAATGAGGCAAATTTGAACTTGCTGCACATGCAGATGTCCTGAGAGCACCTGGAGGGGTGTGAATTGCTCTTGGCTGCTTCACTGGCATGTGGGCGTAAGAGTCCCTTAGGGCCAGATGCAAAACCACAACGGGAGGCCATGTGCTGAGGGCAGGCCTAGAGCCGCTAGACCCTGCAAACAGCAGGGAGTTCTGAAACGTGCACCCACCACCTAGCAGGAAAGCTTTTAGTTGCCCCTTTCAGCGCAAACCACTGCAGTGGTTTTCCAGCTCTGGGTCATGACCCCGAACTGGGTAGTGGAATGTCGGGCACTGGGTCTCATTGCTGCCAGGGGGTCAGGTGAGCAGGAGGGGTGCTAAGGTAGGTACCTGGCTGTCCTGACACCGCAGACTGTGCTGCACCACAGAAGTGGCTGGCTACAGGCCCGGCTCCTAGGTGGGGGTGGAGGGAAGAGCGCACAGGGCTCCGCGCACTGCCCCTGCCCTGAGCACTAGCTCGGCACTCCCACTGGCTAGAACCTGCTGCTGGCTGCTTCTGGAACACAGCATGGTCTGCGGTGCCGGGAGAGGCAGGAAGCCGCCCTAGCCCCCCCCCACTGCAGCACTGACCGGAAGCCACTGAAGACAAGCCCCTTCTGCCCCAGCCTCGCCCCAAAGCCAGAGCCCCTCCTACACTTCAAAGCTCTCCTCAGCCCCACCCTGGAGCCCAGACTCTGGTTATGTTGGGTGCCGGGTATCAACAATTTTCTTCAACTGGGTCAAGAGAAAAAAAGTTTGAAAGCTGCTGCCCTACAGAGCCTGGAGTCTGCCGCTGAAGATACGTGGTGCGCAGAGCGGCGGCGACCCGGCAATAGTTGCAATGGGTTTGGATAGATGCAGAATGATGAGCCACTCGCTCCACAGTCTTTTTGCTAGTCCCTGGCACCTTCTCATGGTGCAGATTCTCTTCCATCTGCAACGCCTGCTTCCCACCCCCCCAACCAAATTCTATACCCTTTTAGCCCTTTCTTCCCCAGGTTTGACGCTGTGGGTCTAAGCACCCACAGAACGGAGGGCAGCTTTTCTTCTCTTCCCATCCTTCGCTGCCATTTAATTCTGTTCCACACTCTGGACCAGTTCTGGATGCACCCAAGAGAACAGAAGAGGCAATAAGCCTGCAGGTGCTAACCCATTGATCGGGTACCA
Source organism: Pelodiscus sinensis (assembly GCF_049634645.1). Lineage (NCBI taxonomy): Eukaryota > Metazoa > Chordata > Testudines > Trionychidae > Pelodiscus > Pelodiscus sinensis. The sequence continues at coordinate 17,265,397 of NC_134733.1, read as the reverse complement.
TCTGCGCTAGATTGCCCAGTTTCTCAGTGGGTGTTTTGATCAGCTCAGGTGTCCTGGAAATGCCAGAGCCGGCCTATCTCTGCTGATGCAATTAGGCCTGGATTACAGGCTTATCCCAGAGCTGCCAGATTTACACTCAGCTGCCTGCAGCAATCTTGCCCTGACAGATCAGGTCCAGGAGCCAGCGAGTTCTGCTGTGTGTGTCTGTTTGGATTCAGGCACATGAATTGGAAGCTGGGTTAATAGCTATGATATCGGAGTCCGTGCTGGGTAGAGGGGTCAACCTGCCTAGGCATTGGTTTAATGCCGCTGCCAGGGAGGGAGGGAAAGGCTGGTGGAATGACTCAGTGGAGGAAATACAGAAGCAGCCAGCAGGGTCTTTCCCTGTAGAAATAATGCTCAGAACAGGAAAGCAAAACTAGCAAGAGGGAAAGCAGAAAATCCCTACCCCCCCCCCCCCCCCCCGCCAGGAGTTCCTCTATTCTCTCTCCCCAGCTGAGGAGCATAAACTCCCCATGGACTTGCCCTTCTCTGCTATATAAACAGCCCCTCCGCCTGCCCTTGCCCTGAGCAAGAGGTAGCTGAACTGAGATTAACCTTTGTCCTCCTAGGACCCAGCCACCTCGGTGGTGAGGAGAAGCAGCACTGAGCACTGGCTCGCTCAGGAATGATTCAGATTGGTCCAGTGTCCCGTCTCTAATGGGGGCCAGTCCTAGTGGTTTCAGAGGGTGCTCAAGAAGCCCTGCAGGAGGTAGCTATGGGATAACCTGAGCATAGAGAAAGTTTCTTCCTGACCCTCAGTAGTTAGACAGGATCATGCCCTGGAGCCTGAGGGTTGGTAGCCCTTCTACAACTCTTTTTTAAATTTTAATGTGTAATATTTACTATTCTAACACTGGTTCTTCCTCTTTTCCATAGGAATGTCCAATTCCACTTTGAATCTTGCTGAGCTCTTGTCCTCAGTGAACTGCACAAGCCAAGGGCAAGAAAAAGTACTTCCCTTTCTCCTCTCCATTTCATTGAATGTCCCCTTGTTTTCATGCTACCAGACAGGGCTGAATGGAAAATCATGATCCACCTTCTTGATCCCATTCACTATGTCTCCATCTACACTGGCAGCTTCTTGCACAAGAACAGTTTTGCGGAAGAGCTCTTGCACAAAAAGTCTTCCACAACAGTGCGTCCACACTGGCATGTGCTTTTGCGCAAGAGCATCCATGGCAGTGTGGACGCTCTCTTGCACAAGAATGCTCCGATGGCCACTTTAACCATAGGGGCTTCTTATGCAAGACATTCATGTTGCCTGTCTACCCTGCCCTCTTGGGGAAGAGCTCTTGCGCAAGAGGGTTTATTTCTTCCACTATTTGATCTGAGGAAGTGGGTCTGGCCCATGAAAGCTCATCATCTAATAAACCATCTTGTTAGTCTTTAAAGTGCTACATAGTCCTGTTTTTTTTCAGCTACACCAGACTAACACGGCTACATTTCTATCACTATTCCTTGTGGGGAGAGGAATAACTTTTCCGGAAGAAACCCTGTTTTACAGCTCTAAAATGTAAATTTACTTGCACACGAACGCGCGAGCAGTGTAGACAGCAGGCAAGTTTTTACGCAAGGGCTGTTCTTGCGCAAGAAGCTGCCAGTGTAGACATAGCCTATGTGAACGATTATGCCAAAAGCTGCTCTTGGCTGGGCCTCTGTTCCAAAATCAATTGCAAAGGCTGAGCCAAGCAGCCTTTCAGACTCCACAGAAGGAAAAATGAAGCCTACACATGTACTAGAGACAGCTACAAACAATGGAGGGACCAGGCCAGGCACATGGCAGGTCACAGCTAAGGGTTGCCCTGATAGCCAGACAGAGGGGCGAGGCTATGTAGAGTGAGCCCCAGATGCCCCATTTTTAAGGGGACAGTTCTGTATATAAGCCCTCCTGCTGGTGTTCTGATTTGTTCTTAAAAACAGGCAAATAGTCCCATATTTCCGGTCTCCCCCATGTCAGGACTGGTGGGTCCTACTTCTGGCTGGATCTCTGCTTGCCAGCTGCCCACCCACTTACAGTGATGGGTGGGGTACTGGGGGGAGGGGTTGCGAGGCTGGTGGTGAAGCATAGCTGCAATGTGTGGGTCCGGCCTCTGCTCCTGCTGGTCCATCAGAGCAGCCCTCACTGTGTGAAGGCTATCAGACAGCAGGTCCCTGCCCTCCAGCACAGGCTGTGCATAGGCTTTCACCAAAAATCCCCCAAAAAACTTGGTTGAGCAAAAAAAAAAAAAAAAACCCAAAGAGAACAAAGGTTGCTGCGCCTTTAAGAATATCCCCGCACTCCTCACATCCCCCCCCCCCCCACGCCAGACACGGCCGGGGAACAATGGTTTTTTTAACCGGACGGGGGCTAGAAATAACAGACTGTCGGGGCGAAAACCGGACAGCTGGCAACCCTAGCTGGGCGCTGCAACCGGCTGTAGCTGGGAAGTGCGGACAGGCCCCAGGCCACAGACAGTTACGTGTCACCACTGCAGCCCACCAATCAGCTTTCACATGGTTCCCCTCTCGCTGTCCTCTCTCTGCTTTGCCCTTTCATCCCTCACTCCCAGCCCCTCTGCTCCTCCATATCCCCCTGGGTGGGGGCAGCCCATTCCAGCTCTGTGCAGAGAACCAGCCCCTGCTTGAAGCGCTCAGTCTAGCCGGCTGGCTCCTTCCTTCCCCCACTGCCTCTGGCTGGGCTGGCCCCCCAGGGAAGTCCAAGACCCTTTGGCCCCTGCATGTGCCAAAGCCCCGCACTGTTCTGTCAGGGGAGAGTTTCTCTGCCCCGCAGCTAAGCTCCACAGAGGCAGGGGAAACCCCGATCCTGCAGGCTCCGCTGCAGGGGCTTAACACCCTCTTCCCCTACCCCTGCCCTGGATCCTGTCCCCAGGGAGTGCAGGGCTGCCCCGTCCTCTCCTCTCTGGCCGGGTTCGCTGGCGCCCTGCAGCCATGTTCCCTGGGCATCCTCAGGGCTTAACCCCTTCCTGCCCATGCTGTCGCCAGGGACAGGAGGCGGCTGGGTTATGTCGGTGGCCAGAAGCAGCCTGAAGGGGTGAGCTGCCTTTAGACACAGTGTGGGCAGGACAAGCTGCTTCCGGCCACAGGAGAGTGGGGGGAGGGGCCTGCGTGCCCCTGCAAGTGATGCTTCAGGTCCCAGGAGGGGTGGGTCCTCCCAAAAGTTACCCGCTAGGGAGGGTTGGGTCATTGGTCGCTCCCCCACGTGAGAGAGGAACATGGGAGTGTGAAGGTGTCGCCTCGCCTGTGTGTATCCTAAAGCCCTAAATATAACCAGGTAAATAAAGAGAATCCAACGGTTTCTTTTCAACTGAGCCTCGATCAACTTGATGTTAATTTGACTCTTTGTCCTGCGTGGGACTGCCATTGAACTCGCTTGAATACGAGTCATGTTACCTGTTTACCAGCATAGGGGAAATATGGTCACCCGAAGGATATGGGCTCCGCGGCTGGTGTGTGTTAGAAGCAGAAAGCCAGAGAAAAGCATCAGAAAGCCGGGAGAAATGGTTCTGAGTGACCCCGAGAGGAAGTGGAGAGAAGGCGTTTCTTGGGCACAGAGATCACTGGGGTGGCAGACATGCGGGTCTGAGCAAGGAAACTGCCTGAGGTTGGTTGTCCCTACTGTGTTCAGGGCAACAGGACTTTGGGTGCACCTTGGGTAAATGAACTAGAACAGACCTGCCTGAGAGCATCAATTTCTCATCCTATAATGGAAGCCACTCTACAAGTCCCCCGCTTTGGCTATCGTCTGGGGCCAAAGGAGCAACAATTAAAGACGGTCAAAGAAAACTGAATTTCTGATGGACCCATACTCCTTCGGAAGACAGTTCAATTGGAATCAAACCACTTTTACCGATCTCATGTTTGGGGAAAAAACAGGGGGAAGCAATTTGACATTTTCTGAATGAACCCTTTGGATTGTTTGTTTTGCCACAATTTTCATGTCAAATTTGTACAACTGTTGTGTGACACACACAACAAAACAGACAAACGAGAGCACACAACCCTTCCTCTGGCCCAGAGCAGATCTTTTAGGGGAGTTTGCCTTCGCGGAGAATGGTGGAAGCTAAAAACCTCACACCACTTCACAGAACAGACCTTGCTAGCCTCTAGCAACAGGACTTCGAGCACATCCTCTTGGTCTCTGAAGATCGGCAGTGACCTGGCTTCACCTGGTGGTTGCTCCAGGCGCCTTCCCGCTCTTCTGCAGTGTGCTCCTCAGGCAGGACTGGGCCGCGTTGCTGCTCTCTGCTGACCACACGCAATTGTGGAATAACAATGGCCCTGGCCTACTGATGTCCAATGTCCAGCTACCACCCCCTCTGCTTCCCCCGGTCTCTCTGCCCCCATGTCATCTCTGTGGAGGGCCTCAGAGCCTCGCACCCTGAGAATGAAAACCAAACCCAGGGCAAATAGATCCATTAGTCTTTAATATACAGCGAGGGGCCCCAATGGCCCGGTCACGTTACAACGGGCATCGCGCACACATTGCCTGTACCGCCGGTGCTCGGACAGCGAACAAAGAGCAGGCCCCAGGTTGGAGCTGCCAGCGGGGGATTTATTTACACAGCAGCAACTGCAACGGTGACATTGGACAACAGCGACTGGGGATGCCCAGTTTCCAGGGGTCAGCGTCAGCTAGCTCAGAAGGGCTCTCCTCAGGCCTGGGCCAAAGCCAAGGGGAGACTCATCTTGGGGATGTGGGGCAATGAACCACCAGGCCCCAGATTAGTTCTACCATAAGGGGAGGATGGGAAGCTAGGCTGGAGCTCTTGCTTCAGTAGGTTCAGCCCTCCCACCCATCACACCCGCCCCCAAAACAAGCCCCTTGAAACTGCAGGTGAAAGAGGCTGGCCTGAGAGCCCTGGCAATTGACACCCCTCCTATGTCCCTAGGGGTACGTCTAAACTACATGGCTCCGTCGATGGAGCCATGTAGATTTGTTGTTTTGGCAAAGGGAAATGAAGCCGCGATTTAAATGATCGCGGCTTCATTTACATTTACATGGCTGCCACGCTGAGCCGACAAACAGCTGATCAGCTGTTTGTCGGCTCGCCGCTAGTCTGGACGCTCCCCTGCCGACATCAAAGCCCTTTGTCGGCAGCCCCGGTAAACCTCATCCCACGAGGAATAACGGGGCTGCCGACAAAGGGCTTTGATGTCGGCAGGGGAGCGTCCAGACTAGCGCGCTGAGCGGACAAACAGCTGATCAGCTGTTTGTCGGCTCAGCGCGGCAGCCATGTAAATGTAAATGAAGCCGCGATCATTTAAATCACGGCTTCATTTCCCTTTGTCTATAACCCTAATCTACATGGCTCTGACGACAGAGGCATGTAGTCTAGACACAGCCTAGGTGAATTCTGGATATCAGCAGGGCCCCCGTCCTCTGCACTGCCCGGCCGACATGCCACGGCTCTGCGCTGGGTGGGGAATGTCGTCTCTGCAGCCCACTCAATCCTTGGTCTGTCTGGGGAGAGCGGGCAGGAGACAGGTGAGTGGCTTCGGCCTGTCCGCTAGACCAGTGGTTCCCAAACTTTACTGTGGTCCTGCTCAGTGTTTCTATCCAGGAGCGGAATACATTTGCTGTGCACTGAGGCAGGAGTGAATGTGCACTACCAGTAGAAACACAAAATCTAGCGGTGGGCGCTCTGTTAACATCTGGGCACCATTCGAATCTCTCTGGAGCAGCCGCCCAAGCACCCAGCTTGGTGGCGGTGACCCACCAGCTGCATTTGTCTGTTTTTCAGACCCACCATTTTGTCTAGACCTGGTGCAGATTCATGGGAGGGTCAAAAATCATAGGCAGGTGCCCTTCTTCTCCCCTGCTTCCTCCCCCTGCAGAGGGCACCGACCCCCACAGCAGCCCCTGTCCCTCATCCCCCCAAACCGAATCCTGGCCTGATGCAGAGGGGAGACCCTGTGACCCTTCCAACAAGTCACAGTGCTACTCAGGCTTGGCCCGGCTGCCCTGCCAGCAATACTCAGAGCAGGGAGCCTGTCTCAGCCACTGTGGGGTGATCTTGTTCTCCACCCTGCCCCCCACCTAAGCCCTCCCCTTCACACCTGGCCCACAACCCACCTAGAAACTTCCTGCGACCCAGTGGCATCTTGGAAGAACACCCAATGTCTAGCAGGCCATTGAGTGGCCATCAGAACCCAAGCAGGCAGGGTTCAGGCCAGCGCCTGGCCCGGAGCGGGAGAGGGAGAAGTTACCCACAGCCTGGTAGAAACCCCTAAGCCACACACCACAACAGGAACAGAGTCGGCATCAGAACCTGCTAGGAGAGCAGCTGTGCAAAGCGGGACAGACATAGTCAAAGTTTAGCAAAGTGACGGTTCCCAAGTGTCCTATAGGCCCAGACTCACAGGTGCATTAGAGGGGCCAGAGACCTGCTAAGAACATGAGAATGGCCACACTGGGTCAGACCCAAGGTCCTTCGAGCCCAGTCTCCTGTCTTCTGACCATGGCTAGTGCCAGGTGCGCCAGAGGGAATGGACAGAACAGGGAATCATCAGATGATCCCTCCCTGTTGCCCATTCCCAGCCTCTGACAAACAGAGGCCAGGGACACCATTCCAGCTCCTCCTGACTAACAGCCACTGAAGGACCCATCCTCCATGAACTTATCTAGTTCTTCTTTGAACCCTGTTATAGTCTTGGCCTTTACAACATCCTCCGGCAAGGAGTTCCACAGGTTGACTGTGTGTTGCGTGAAGTAGTACTTCCTTTTGTTTGCTTTAAACCTGCTACCTCTTCATTTCATTTGGTGACCCCTAGTTCTTGTGTTCAGAGAAGGAGTAAATAGCTCTTCTTTATTCCCTTTCTCCCTTTATAGCCCTCTATCCTATCCCCACCAACACGCTTAACTACAATGGGATTCTAGGCTGTGTGTGTGTGTGTGTGTGTGTGTGTGTGTGTGTGTGTGTGTGTGTGTGTGAGAGAGAGAGAGAGAGAGAGAGAGAAATGGACCCCTCTCGGCTGAATGCATTTTAGAGGGGGCCACTTCTCTGGGACAAAGGATGCAGCATCAGGGTGTTATTTTTAACCACATGGCTAATTTTCTCCTGCCCCTGTAGTGCCGTCAGCAGCCCCTTCTGTCCTTGCTCGGTCTAGTCCATGATGCAGGGGGTGCCAGTGTTCTGATACCAAGCCACACACAGCTGGGCACAGGAAGAACTGCGTCCAGCAGCCTCAGCAAAATACCCCCTTTTCTGTGTCTGCGAGTCCTGGCTCCTCTGTGCCAGCTGGGACATGCCTGGCCCTGCACAAGTAGCAGGAAGGAGACGCCCCGTCTCACCGCAGTCCCAAAGCTTTGTGGCTTTCCATCATTGCGGGGAGAGCGACGGGTCACGGCGACAGGAGGGGAGACTGTTCCAGACCCAGTTACATTCCTCTGGCCCCTGAGAGCCTATGACTGCCAGGACTCTCGGGATACCAAAGGGCGGGGGAGAATGGAGGCAGGAGAAGGCTGGGGCGGGGGAGCTGGTACAGCGAGCTCAGACCCAGGCCTTGACTTGAGTGCTCCACTCCTTGGTGCAGCTGCACAGGCCTCCCTCCTCGTACCAGCGCCACCTCACCCCCTTGTACACGGCCCGGGCATAGGGCTGGAAGCAGAGGAAGAGGCGGAGGCGCCGCGCCAGGCTGCAGTAGACAGCCATGGCCACCACCACGAGCGGGGACATGATGACGAAGCCGAGGATGATGAGGGCGGAGGAGCTGTTGTCATCCAGGACGGTTTTGCAGTAGTAGGCGGTGGAGTGCAGCACCTGCAGGAGAAGGGAGAAAGGGCCACGCGAGTCAGAGGCCTAGGGAAGGAGATGGGCTTCCTTCGCGCCATCGCGCTCATGCGCAGGGACGTCCCTTGGGGGGTGCGGGCCTGGGGCAATCCCCCCCTCAGTTCCCCAGTTGCAGGTCCCATCCCCGCCCCGGATCCGCACCACCCCACCCCCACTCTACCTCTTCCCCAAACCCTGCCTCTGCTCTGCCCCCTTCTCCTTCTCCCAAGCAATCCAAACTGGGAGATTATGGGGCCTGGCACAGGCTGGCAGCCAGGATCGCCCCCCCCCCTCACACTCACAGTGGTGGGGGGTGCCAGAGTGACCCGGCAGCCTGCTCTGCTCCGCTCCACTGCCCTCTCCCAGCCCATTGCGTCCTGCTTCTCTGCAGCGGTGGGAAGGGAAGGGAAGGGAAGGGAAGGGAAGGGAAGGGAAGGGAAGGGAAGGGAAGGGAAGGGAAGCTCTCTGGGATCAGAGCGCTCTACCTCCTGCTGCTGCAGTGAAGCAGGGCGCAGCAAGCCCTCCCCCTAGCCCCTTAATCCCCCGGATCCATCCTGTCCATAGGATGGTTGAAGCACTGGGCCTGGAGTGGTGGCCCCAAATCGTCCCACGGACGGAACGGCTCTGCTCATGTCTGCGCAGTATCCTGGCAGCCTCCCAGGAGGTACCGGCCCTGGCCGGAAGCAGACTGGTCTGTTCTCCGCCAGACAGCTGCTGCCGGCCATCCCCAGACACTTGAATTGATGGGATTTTAATAGGAACATCAGCGGATTGTTTGTAAACACAGCGAGCGGCCTTTGCACCACAGGCCCAGCTGGAAAACTCAACAGCCAGGGCCAGCGCGATCCACCCAAGCCCTTCAGAAACAAGCACAGTGCCCCTCAGCTGCAGAGCACCACAACTGCAGGGCAGGAAAAGCCCGGGGCTGGGAACCTGGAGATCTGGGCTCTAGGGGCAAACTGTTCCCTGCCAGAAACCCGTCCCCACTGCAGGTGGGCTCCAGTGGGACCCTGTGACTCCTTGGAATGGTGCCGAGAGGCCCGGCCCAGGCCAGGGTTCCTCTGTGCTTTGTTCCGCGCTGCCCAGACACAGAATAAAGACCCTGCCCCAAAGACAGCCGGGGGCCGCGGGTTTCAAACGTTTTTCCTCACGACCCAGTTGAAGAAAATGGTTGGTGCCGACGACCCAGCATAATTGTGTCTTTTGACCAGAGTGAGGGCTTTGGAGTGGGACCAGGAAGGGGGTGGCGTGGGGGGGGGGGGGAAAGAGGGCTCCATCTGGGTGTGCAGGCTCTGGGATGGGGTAGGAGGAGGTTCCAGGCTGGGGGCAGAGGGGAGGTTCCAGGCTGGAGAAGAAGCTCTACAGTGGGGGTGGGTTTCGGGGAGGGTGCAGGCTCTGGGGTGGGCTGGAGATGAGGCGTTTGGAGGGTAGGAGGGGCTCTGCGTTTGGAGAGGCTCAGGGCTGGGGCAGGGGGCTGGTGCTCAGGGTGTGGGCATGGGCTGTCCTTGGCCAGCTCCCAGGGAGCAGTGCAGCGGGGGCAGCTTCCTGCCTGTCCTGGCACCGCGGACGGCCCTGCACCCCGGAAGGGGCTGGCAGCGGGTCTGGTTCCTAGGCAGAGGTGCACAAGTGGCTCTGCGCGCTGCTTTTGCCCACCGGCCCCGGTCCCCAGAGCCAACGCCCAGGGTGGAGGCAGCACAGGGAGCCCCATCCACCCCGGCTAGGAGCTGGACCAGCTGCTGGCCACGTCTGGGGCACAGCGGGGTCCACAGTGCAGGACTGGGAGGGAGCTGCCTTAGCCCCCCTGCTAGTCACCTGGTCCCCCTGCAGCCAGATGACCCAGTTCCTGCCGTTCCATGACCCAGTCCTGGGTCATAATCCGTAGTTTGCAAACCACTGCTCTAGCGAGCGAAAGGAAATGCAGCGAGCTCTGTTCACAGAAGGGAGCCAAGACCCAGGGTGTGACTTCATTGCAGAATTAGTGCAGACGTTGCCCCCAACGCCCTCCCATCCACACACACACCCCCCTGCTCCCCTGAATGTGGTGGTGCTTTCAACCCAGGCTAGCTAGCTCAGTAGGCAACAGGTCCGGGGGCTGGTAACCTGCCCACATTGCAGTATGGACACAGGATAATTCACTCCAGGGCTGATAGTCCTCCAGTGCCTTCCCACAATCCCCCCGACATGTCCGGAAGGGCAAACAAGTTCTTCAGCAATTCACTGGGGAAGAATCCTAGAGGGGCTCTGTAGCAGAGAGACCTGTGAGAGATGCCCCCAGGAGTCCTAGCAACACACCGGGGTGAGAGCCACCCAAGGGAGGACACCCTAGCACGGCAGGGCTTTGCAGTGTGGCTGCTCACACCGGGCCACCTGGGCCAGGTCTTTAATGAAGATGAACGCACCGATGAAGGGACTTGCCCAAGGTGACACCGACCCAGTAACTGGGTCTCCATCCAGTGATTTAGTCCAAAGACCAGCCTTCCCCCCTCTTCCATGCCTGGCCTGGCAATTTCCAGGCTCACAATTTCCTGGCTCACAGAACCTCTTTAATCAGGCCGTTAGCTGATCAAGGCCGGGGCACTGCATGCAGATAATGGAGCTGGAAATGTTATTTGTGCTGAGTCACCCCAAATAATACCCTTGTGTATGTGGCTGTTATAATGGGATACAGAGGCCCCCAATGCTACAAGGACATGGATTGCAAAAGTATGTTTACAATGACAGGAAAATAAAGGAGCTATAGCTACAGCTTAGCTTCTAATGACTAGGTGGGGGGGAGGGGAGATGGGCTTTTGGTTAAGGCAGTGGGCTGGGACCCGCAGCCAAACCATCAGTTCAATTTTTAGCTCTGCACCTACATCAGATCCCTTTCTCCTACCCAGCCTCTCCTCAGACTCCAGGTCCTTCAGAAGCGGGACTGTCTCACCATGTATTTGTACTGTGCCTAGCACAACGGAGCCGCCGTTAAGATTCCTAAGCACCATTATTGTAGCACTAATCAGAGTAACAGATGTTCCAAACTCAGCCCCCCCAACACCCTGTGTGAGCGGCTGAAAGCAATTTTCTCCTGCCTCTTTCCCTTTGACAAAGCTTCGGTTGCTTTCTCGGCATCGCCACAGCAATACAGTAAACACAGCCCATCCAATTTTAAACAGTCCTTATTTGCTCCACGCCGCGTAAAGGGCTGGCAGTGAACGTGAGTCCAGGGAAGGCAATGAAAAGCGTTAGGCCCAAAGACAGAAGGAAGGTCTCACCGACCTCTGACTGCCCTGCTAGTGGCTGGCGCTCTGCTGCACCCGTTCAAAGGAAGAAAAACCCCTCTAACTATCGAAAAGGCAGACCCTTGGCTTGCCTCTGATCTCACTGATGTGCTCACAAATGGGTACAGGGATATCAGAATCATAGGAGAGACCTCAGGAGGCCATCGAGTCTAACCCCCTGCTCGAAGCAGGACCAGCCCCAACTAAATCATTCCAGGCCTTAAATATCTCTAACGGTACAGCTCGGCTACGTCTTTTTCCGATTTTTGTGTCAGAAGAGGTTTTTCTGACATTTGGCCCATCTAGACTGGGCCAAATGTCAGGAAAAAAACCTCTTTTGGAAGCCCCTTTATGCCTCGTGGAACAAGGAATACAGGGGCTTCCGAAAGAGCGTGTTTGCTCTTCCGCAAAAAAAAAAAAAAGAAGAGCAAACGTGTTCCCTGGACATGAAACAGTTTTTCCAGGATACCAGAGAAACTGTGTAGTCTAGACATACCCTAAGGGTGGAGATTTCATCACCTCCCTAAGGAACCCAGCCCCGTACTTCACCACCCTCCTAAGCTATTTCTGCACTAGGAGATTATTTCAAAGGGTATGTCTACACTACCACCCTAGTTCGAACTAGGGTGGTTAATGTAGGCAACCGAAGTTGCAAATGAAGCCCAGGATTTGAATTTCCCGGGCTTCATTTGCATCTTGCCGGGCGCTGCCCTTTTTAAATCCTGGCTAGTTCGGACTCCTCGTGGAACGAGGTGTACAGGTAGTTCGGAATAGGAAGCCTAATCTGAACTACCTAGTCCATGCCGCGTGTAGCATGGACATAATGGGCTTGGTAGCGTGGACACATCGCTCACAAATTCGACCTTGGGGGGGGGGGTTGTGTTTTGGACAAAGGGGAGGGGTTTGTGTTTGTGTTGTAGACCAGGCTTTAGTGAAATAGTTTTTCCTAATCCGACCTACACCTCTCCCACTGCCAGGGGCGGATGAGAGTGCCACGGGGCCCAGGGCAGCGAAATTTCACGGGGCCCCTCCTTTGACACGACACATGCGTGGGGCCTCGGGAAGCACGGGGCCTGAGGCAGCCGCCCCACTCGCTGTGCCCTAAATCCGCCACTACCCACTGCGACTTGAGACCATTGCTCCTCATTCTGTCATCTGCCACCACTGAGAACAGCCTCTCTCCATCCTCTTTGGAATGCCCCTTCTGATAGTTGAAGGCTGCTATAAACTCCCTCCCTTTTCTTCTGCAGACTAAACAAGCCCAAATCCCTCAGCCTCTCCTCTTAAGTCATACACCCCAGCCCCCTAATCATTTTGGTTGCCCTCCACTGGACTCTCTCCAATGTGTCTGCATCTTTTCTGTAGTGGGGGGCCCAAAACTGGATCCAATACTTCAGATGTGGCCTCACCAGTGCTGAAGAGAGCGGAACAATCATTTCCCTTGACCGGCTGGCAATACCAGCGCTCAATAAATCTATCCTCTGCTCCCTGATGCCTGCAGCCTGTCATCTGGAAGTAATTCCTTTTGCTTATCAACTGGAACTCAAGGCCATCCAAGCTAATGGTCCAGGCACCGCTGAGTTTAACGGGGGAGCTTAATGTTCCAGTGTTTGCTGTGTTATCTCCCGGCATGACTTGGGCTCAGTTTGGGGACTAGGTTTATGGTTTCACGGGGATGCCATCAAGTCATAGGACAGCCAACATTTAAGGTCTGCAGAAAGATGCTTCTATGAAACCTAACTCACGCTGGCCCTCAGGGGATGTGGTTCTGTTTATGTGAAGAAAGAGCAGCCATTTTGTTCTCAGAGCCGTTGTGCCCGGTTATAGAGGAAACACACACGCCGTGCGCTCTCTCTGTCAGGGAGACTTCAGGATGGCTAATTCTTGTCGTCATTTTTTCCTAAAGTCACTTTGGGTCTGATTGCCATTTGTATGTAAAAAAAACAACAAAAACCACCCTCCAGCCTAGATGGTTTCAACGAAGCATAATGAATCCATTGCACAGTCATATTTAGCCAATGGATGTTTCTTTATAAAGAAGGGGCTGTTAGACACTGCAGTGAGGAGTAGAGGAAAGAGAGACACACAGAGAGACTTTTTGCCGTCTTCACTCCCTTGCATTATTTCATCAGGTGGGCTTAAGGGACAGGTGGGTCCTTCGTTAGCCGATTTTTGTATGCACTGATGCTACCCAATGGTTGGCGCCGTGCATCCCTGCTGATTGCCATTAGCTCTCACTCACTTCCCTAACTCATGGGGCCCTTATTCATTTACGGCACTTTGACAATACAAGTGCCGAGTCCGACCTGCAATGGAAATGGAATTGCAGCCAAACTCCTCCATTCCCTGTGCTGCCACCTCTCCCAACGGTGCTGCCGCTCACGCCCCTAAACTGAGCCAAAGCCACCACCGCTTTGGAAGAAACAAGCAACCCACCATGCAAACGCGGCCAGCAAAACCCCTTCCACAGCTCCTGAAATGAGCAAGCTTTCAATCCAGAGGAAGTCTGTTGGTCAGTTACAAGCTGGGGGTAGAGGCGGATTGTCTGAAGAGCCTTCTTTGGGGCAGACCCTTTTGTTTCAATCTCCACAGCACCGACCTCTCTGCCTCACGGGATTGGACTTGATGGTCTCTCGTGGTCTCTTCCAGTTCTAGTGTTCTATGATCCTACAATCACTCTCCTAGTCATTTTCAAGAGCATGCAATTTCAAAATGGTTTACTTGCCTGCCTCCCCGCCTCCTCGGTGCACTGAGCTGAAGAGCTGATTTTATGTTTTTAATCTCAGCCCTCCTCTAGCTGGCAACTCTTGTATAATTAATGCAGAATTAATGAGAGGGAAGGAAGGGAACAAGCAAGGATGTTTTCTGAGAATAGCGGATGGGGTTGATGTCAAGGTCAATCGATTATGGGGGAAATGAAATGAAAGCTCGAGGACACGTTCCCCCTCCACATCCCAGTTCGAAAGTGACTGGCCTCCGGGGAGCACGTCTTAGACCCAGTCAAGTGAGAAATTAAAAATCAACCCACGCTGACTCAGCCAAATGCAGCCATCTTTTTAAAAGGTCAAATGCTCTGAACTGTTTCACCGGTGGTTTTCTGCCAGCTGCCTTTGCCTTTCACATTCCTCCTTCAGGGCCTTTGCGTTTCATTTCGTACTGGATCCCATTCCGCCCTGGGCTGACCCGGCATGAGAGCAACTCCTGGGCTAGAGAAACGGCAGACTTTGGTGATACTGAATGGGAAGGCAATTAGGGTTGCTGGATAAGAAGAACGGCAGAAAAGGATCTGGGGGTCATAGTGGACCACAAGCTAAATATGAGCCAACAGAGTGACACTGTTGCAAAAAAAGCAAAGATGATCCCGGGATGCATTAACAGGAGTGTTGTGAGCAAGACACGAGAAGTCGTTCTTCCACTCTGCTCTGATTAGGCATCACGTGGAGTATTGTGTCCAGTTCTGGGCACCACATTTCAAGAAAGAGGTGGACAAATTGGAGAAGGTCCAGAGAAGAGCAACAAAAATGATTAAAGGTCTAGAAAATATGACCTATGAGGGAAGACTGAAAGAACTGGGTTTAGTTTGGAAAAGAGAAGACTGAGAGGGGACATGAGAGCAGTTTTCAAGTATTTAAAAGGGTGTCACAAGGAGAAGGGAGAAAAATTGTTCTCCTTGGCCTCTGATGATAGGAGAAGCAATGGGCTTAAATTGCAGCAAAGGAGGTTTAGGATGGACATTAGGGAAAACTTCCTAATTGTCAGGGTGGTGAAACACTGGAATAAATTGCCTGGGAGGCTGTGGAATCTCCATCTCTGGAGATATTTAAGAGCAGATTAGACAAACACCTGTCAGGGATGATCTAGGTGGTGGTTGGTCCTACCAAGAGGACAGGGGACTGGACTCGATGACCTCTCCAGGTCCCTTCCAGTTCTAGTGTTCTATGATTCTATATTTATATATACAATACTACAGTATTTTATATAGTATTCTATGATTCTGTATTGACAGATTCCGTGGTTCTCTTGGACTCTCTAGCTGCCAGACTAATACAATCTGGTGTCAACACACACGCTCTCCCAAAATTCTGGCCTGGAAAATCCAGCATTGCAGAGCATTGCAGAGTAAACAGAGTCAGCGGAGAGCACTGTTCTCAATGGAGTTGTACCCACTTATACTAGGAACAGAATCTGGAGCAGAATTTGTTGAGCTCACAGTTAGAGAGACGCCCACGGTGGTTTTTTTCTTACCATGGCAACTGCATTACCATATCCCTAAGATGTGAGAACTGGGCCAAAACTGGAACCATTCATCCAAACCCAATGAACTATGGGTGTCTGGAGAAATAGGAACAAGTCCAGACTACCTTGCTTTTGATTTTGCTAACACCAAATTCCACCAGTAAGGTAAGGTTTTGCAAAACCTAGGCCACAGCCATCTCTGGTTCGGCCTACCTGGGATGATTAAACTAGCCATCACCAAGTTGCTTCACAGGGTTAAAACTTGAAGTCTTTTCTGACATGCTCATCCGTTGCCTGTCCATTTCACCCACAAATCTCTCATGGTTATTAACCCTTAATGTTGAGCACTAAGAAATTTATGCATAAGTTGTGCAGTTTGTAGCCTTGAGATCAAACTAAACTGCACAATTCGGGCTTTTGCCATCTCAAGGAGGAGCAAAGCGCCAATAGCAAACTTTTTAAACCTCCCTAGGGCAGCCAGGAAAGGTACTTACTAACAAGCAACTTCCCACCCCACAGATAAAGCAGAAGTAGTTACTAGTGACTCCAACTGCTAAAAAGGAAAAGGACCTCGTTCGACTTTGTAACCTCATCATTTTGAAGTTGGAATAAAATCTCTTCAAGCAGAGAAAGGCTCTCATGCCAGGTTCTCAACAGAGGGTGTTCCTCTCGGTGGGTCATCTGCCTTCCTACTGGGAGTCCTCAGTACGTGGCATATGTGATAGATCACATAGAGAAGTTCCCCCTTAACTTTAAGGAGAGAGATTTTAAAAAAGTTTCAGTGCATTTGTACTGTAGTCTGTAAGTTAGGTAGCTCTCCATTCCATCTGTAGAAGTGTGGCTGGGTCCCGAATCGCCTGAGATCCCAACAATGGGATATCTAACCAGAACAGTCTATTTTGTAACAATACAGGTTGAACCTCTCTAGTCCAGACTGGTGTCGAACCAGAGAATTTGCCGAATCACAGAAGGTCCGTATGGTCTAGCAGCATTACCCACATTTTTATTGCTCACTGGGCTCTTAGAAGACGTTTAGGGTACATTCGAGCTAAATAACAGCACAGGACACTGAGAGCCAGGCCTGGTGGCTGTAAACAAACTTTATGGGACTGTGGGAAACTTGGCCACACCCACGATACATGGACATTGGGCTACTAAAATCATGCCAGACAACGGATGTTGCCGGACCAGATTGTGCTGGACTAGAGAAGTTCAACCTGTATTTACATGAGCCAGATAAACCACATAAGAGAATAGGCAAATATTTCTGGTAATAACCTGACAGTTGTTAAGTGCCTGCAAACCCTTCTGTTCACAGCAGGAAGCTAAAACTGGATGGGTCTGGGCTGCATGGCTTGGCTCTATGGCTATGTCTTCACTCACACCACTACAGCAGCCCAACTACAACGATGGAAAGGATTCTTCCATCACCAGTTAATCCCGAGGGTCAGAACTAGATGGACAGAATCTGCACCAGAGGTTAGGTCAGCTTACCCACCTAGCTCAGCCATGTGGATCTGTCACACCCTTGAGCAATGTAGCAGTTAACAATGCAGACCAGGCCTGAGTCTGAGCTTTGAAAGAATTTGAGCCCTACTTAGATGGTGAGATCTTTGGAGCAAAGACCAGCGTTTCCTTCTAGGGGGGACAGCATGCAGCACACTGGAAGCATGATATTTGTTGCCTGGGGTCTCCAGGTGCCATCATAATGCAAACAAGTTGACAATGATGTATTCCTATCCCTGGTTCTAGTTCAGCCCTTTCCAGACACAAGTCATCCATACAGTTCACATTCAGACCCAAATGCATGTGTTCTGAAGGCTTTTCTTCAATCCGAGGTTCACTGTGAGTTCTTACTGTTGGCCCTACCCCGATTCCTATCCACACCCAAAATATCTCATTCAGAGGTTTGTCCAGGGATCGAGGCTAATGCCTGAGCACTACCAACACTTGAGCTGGTAACCCAACAACTCTGCAATGTGGATGCAGATTTAAGCTATGTCAGTACAGGTTGAACCTCTCCAGTTCGGCACTCTGTGGTCTGGAAACCTCCAGGGTCCGGCATGATTTCAGTTCACTGGATGTCCACTTACCATGGGTGTGGCAAAGTTTCCCATGATCCCATAAAGTTTGCAGCCAGCATCCCTGGCTCTCAGTGTTCTGTGCTGTCATTTAGCTCTAATATACCCCTAAACATCCTCTAAGAGCTCAGCAAGGAGTGGAAGTCTTAGTAATGCTGCTAAACAATATTGGCCTCCTATGGTCTGGCAAGTTCTCTGGTTCAGCACCAGTCAGGTTCTGAGGATGCTAGAGAGGTTCAGCCTGTGCTGACAGTCCTCCAACGCTTTCCTACAATTCCACCTGGGAACTATTTTCTAGCCATCTACCTACTCTTTGCCTCCCAACCAGAAGTCACTTGCCAGTCCATAAATCCTGGTTTGGCCTTTGTAGCCCACTCACGTGTGCCCAGCTGTACTAGAACTTGTACATCTGGTGGAGAAGACATGGCATCAGGGACAGCATCCTCCCAGCATGCTGTCAGCTGGCGGGAGGCTGTCACTTGGGCTGGTGAATCTTTGCTGCGACGCCAGTCAGACCTCAGATTCTGGGACCAGGAGCCCACATCTATAGCTATGATGCCATCTCTACAAAGTTCACAGAGGAAGGGACCCACTGGATGGGATGTTAATGCGGAGAGAAAATATCCCTGATGAACCTATCCTGGAAGACCAAAGACCACGAGGGTCTGGCAATGCCTGAAGACTGGGTCCATCCTATGAGAAGTTAGATGGGGTGCTTAGCAACATCCCACAATACAATGCAAAAGAAGGGAAGCGGAGATGAGTTTGGTGCATCTGATGCCTAAATCTGCACCTCCCATGTTATTTTACGTTTTATTTTATCTATCGTGACATTAGACACAGAACTGGAGTTTATTTGGTAGGGTTGGGCTGTGAACAAACTGTGGCTTAATGTTGTTTTGATTAAAGTCTGACTCACTTCCTAGCCTCTATGTCAAGGGAGGTGGAATAAGTGCAGGTGATGGCAGAGAGGGCCCCCAAACCTGTGGCTATTACTCTGATAAGGCCGTTAGCACTTCGGTTTTCTTTTCAGAATCAAATATTTCTTTGCTTAGCGCTCTCTTTCCCCCATTAAGTGACTGCTTCTCGTGAGTGATGTGGAGTAGAGAGCCCTAGGTCGTGATGCCTTTGGTTTATTCACACTCACTAGAGCTACGTCCACACTGGCCCCTTTTCCGGAAGGGGCATGTTAATTTCAGCGATCGCAATAGGGAAATCCGCGGGGGATTTAAATATCCCCCGCGGCATTTAAATAAAAATGTCCGCCGCTTTTTTCCAGCTTTTAGAAAAGCCGGAAAAGAGCGTCTACACTGGCCCTGATCCTCCGGAAAAAGCGCCCTTCACCGGAGGATCTTATTCCTACTTTGAAGTAGGAATAAGATCCTCTGGAAAAGGGCGCTTTTTCCGGAGGATCGGGGCCAGTGTAGACGCTCTTTTCCGGCTTTTCTAAAAGCCGGAAAAAAGCGGCGGACATTTTTATTTAAATGCCGCGGGGGATATTTAAATCCCCCGCGGATTTCCCTATTGCGATCGCTGAAATTAACATGCCCCTTCCGGAAAAGGGGCCAGTGTAGACGTAGCCTAGAAGTTTTTAAGTATAGGTCGGTGTAACCAGGCAGCACTCCCCTCTCATCAGCGCCCCCCTCTGGCCGAGTGCATGTGCCAGGACTCTCTCTTTGAAGCCTCTTCAGAAACTCAGCCCTCCAGCTCAGTCAAACACCCTGGCTACGTCTACACTGGCATGATTTTCTGGAAATGCTTTTAACAGAAAAATTTTCCGTTAAAATTATTTTCGGAAAAAGCACGTCTAGATTGGCAGGATGCTTTTCCGGAAAAGCACTTTTTGTGGAAAAGCGTCTGTGCCAATCTAGACGCGCTTTTCCGCAAAAAAACCCCGATCGTCATTTTCGTGATTGGGGCTTTTTTGTGGAAAAGAAATCTCTGCTGTCTACACTGGCCCTTTTCCGGAACAGTTTTCCGGAAAAAGACTTTTGCCTGAACGGGAGCAGCATAGTTTTTCCGGAAAAGCACTGATGATTTTACATTAGATCGTCAGTGCTTTTCCGGAAATTCAAATGGCCAGTGTAGACAGCTGGCAAGTTATTCCGGAAAAGCGGCTGATTTTCCGGAATAACTGGCCAGTGTAGACACAGCCCCTGTGTGTGGTTCAGAAATCCCTTCTGGGGTACTCATTTAACAAGGGCCCATGTTAGTGCCCTCTGTACTGGGTCTCTCAGTCCATTCCCTCAGTCTGCTCACCATTTTGGACAAGAGTGGTCCCCCCCAGGGCCACCTCTCCTGGAAAAAGCTTCTTTGCCCTTACCTCAGGGCTTTACCTCAGAGCCCCATCATAGTCCAGCAGTCTCACTTCTAAGCTCACCGCGTGGAGCTGTCCGTGGTGCTTCTGCTCTCTCAGTCTGTACACCTTCACCTCTCCAGAGGCACTGAAGTGACTCTGATCCTGCCGCTCCTTTTATAGAGACTTCTTGGCCCCTGATTGGCCATGTCTCCTGCAGACACTCTAGCTTGCTTGGAGGACTTATCTGTAGCCTCTCTGCGGTGGGGTGTGGCAGGACTACAGGTCCTCTAGCATTGGCTTCAGGACTTGGTCTACCTTGTCACAGTTGGACAAACCCCTCTCCGGGATGAGGTTTACATGGTCCTGCCACAGCACAGGGAGCTGGACTTGATGACTTTTGGGGGTCCTTTCCAGCCTGAAATTTCTGTGAGCCTATACTGCTACATCAAGGAGGAATCTTTCTGTTGCTTGCAAAGGACTTTGGATTAGGCTTTAAGTGACACTGTCCTCTTCTCACTCTCTGGGAACTGACTGTGCAGTGGGAAACTTTGGAAACGCCTCCCCCAGGAGCTGGACTGAGATTCCTTTCTTACCCCTTTGCTCTCCATCCTGCCAACCACCTTTTACAGGGGCCTTGTAAAATAAGCCATCTTGTCAGATGGCCAAAAATATCTGTTTACTTACTCAATAGGCAGGACTGCAGAATTATAAGTGAGGGACACAGACATAATGGTCTAATTAAACCTTTAATCTGACAAGTGTCATGTTCCATTGGCAAGTAAAAACAGGCACAGCTGGCAGCCTGGAGACTAAATACACCCCGCAACAGGCGGCCTGCTACAAATCAGGAAGAAGCCTGCTGATAAAAAAGGCAGGTTAATCAGATGTCATTAGCCATGTCGAGGGTGGGGATGGCTTGGGCCCTTCACATTGTGCTTTTCCTGCCAAATGACACAAAAATGCTTGTTGAGTAGAAATAGGAGCCACCTCCGGAGTGGACCACGGAAGCTGTTCAAGAAGGGAGTTGGAATTTTACATGGTAAAGAAAGACAGTGTATCGAATTGGAATGGTCGGGGGATGGGTAGATTGGAATCACCCAGCATGTAATTTGCTCAAGACGATCGATCTCGGTTTCTAAAAGGTCACCCAAGCCCCTGGCATTTGAACCACGTGGGGCCAACATCCCCGATCTTGCAAAAAGACGTGTCCCTAGCGTCTTCCATGATGTGTCATGGCTGGAAAAGTACTACCAGTAAGTTACCGTTTAGCGTGGGCAGCAGAGCACGATGCTACGTGAAAGTCTCTCATGCAAAATCACTGACCTACTTCAAACCTTGAGAAATGGAACAAGATCGAAGGGCAGGGATTTGCAGTCGCATGAGGCTGGGCCTCCTTTGCCCTCCCCACACAGATGTGATCTCTGCTAGGAAGACACGGCAGAGAGACCGAGCTAGACAAAAACCACAACAAAACATCAGCATAATCCCCCCAGCACTACAGCGGCACTTTAAAGAGTATCACAATCATGAGGGCCGGAACAGTGTGCTATGTCACCCCTCACGTGACTCGTGCTTCATGAGAACAGCTGACCCCACTGGCTTCTCCTGCCTCGCTGGATAGAGTAGCATCCCCATTAAGCAGCCCTTCTCCATTACTTTTCCCCTCTGTTTTTTTTTTTAAACTCTTCACTCTTCTCCCTCATGAGCTGATATAATGTACTTGCCTCCCAGCCCAAGGACAGTCTGATTATGCTATGGGAGTGTAAGTGCCGAGTATGCAAATGATCATTCTCAGACTCCTACTGCAGCATGTTTTCAGCTGATTCATCTTTGGGTCTGTAGGTTTAATAGGAATTGCATTTTAATGTCGCTATTCTTTCCACGTGGCTAGAACCCTCTGCACAAGGAAAGATATGGAGAGCGCTTCCTGGATACGTGTTATTGTCAATAAAGGATTCCCCATTGCTGAGATTTTGGGTCTGGCTAGCAGATCGGGTTAATGCCTCACTCCTTCCCTGATGGTGACCTGGATTCAAACCCAGCCTTTTGGATCATAGAATGAGTCACCGACTTGATGTATCCTGCCTAGTCTTTGAGGTAGCTCCCAGTGCATGGGAAAAGTGAGACCTTTGTATATAGCTACCCAGGGGTGGGTGCAGGGAATTGTGGGAAAGGCGGTGGAGGATGTCTAGACTTGAGCCCAGCCTTTGCTACCACCTAGCTACAAAATGGGCGAGAAGGGGCAGGCCTCCACTCAATCCGTACACCTCCCCGCACATGCTCCTCAGCTCAGGAGTTACCTGCCCGGAGGTGCCCAGTGAAAGGCTCTGGTGCGGACCATAGGAAGGTCTGGACATGTCTGCCCATGTCACAGATGGGGACGGACTCTTGGGCACGCAGGGCACATAGTGCAGTGACCATGGCTAACCTCCCCGCTTGTTGTCCCAAGTCGGAAATGAGGTGCTGTGGCACAGGCCGTTTGGGGAGTGAGAGGAGAGCAAGAGGGGTGTTGCCAGAGCTTGTTGGATGGGCAGGCTCAGCATTGCTGGTCAGGGCTGCATTATTGCATGGGAAGTGCAGTGCTGGAGTAGCGGGGGTGCTGCCAAAGAGTCGTGGGGGGCCTTGGCCAACCTGGGCAAAGCTGTCACCTAGGCCAGGAGTAGTAAGGGACACCGGACATCAGGGCTGTGGTGCATCAGCTGTGCAGGGAGCCAGGGCTAGAAGAGCAGGCCGTGCTGCGGTCCATGCCCATGGTACGGGAATGGGTTTGTAAAGATGACCTAGAATACGCAAGGGTCAAGCTAGTGCCATTCACCCCTGATGTGGAACAAATTCACCCAACATTCACTGAAGGCAGAAACTGCCTGTGAACAGACCCCTGTGCGGGTTATTGGTGCCCCTGCCTGCCACCCCATGCCAGCAAAGGGGAGCTGGGCCCTTCAGTCCCCGCATAGCCCTGCCAATCACACTGACTCCAGGGGCGGTTCCTCACTGGGAGATTTGCATAAAATGATGCTGCGTTCCTGACATAGGCTCTGGGCTGGGCAAGTCCCCGGCAGCCTATGGATAGGAGATATGCTGCAGTAATGCAAGAGGCCTGCTGGCTCAAACCTCTGTGACATTCGCTGAGCAATGGGTGTGAGGCCTCCAAGCCTTAGCAGAAGTAAGTTAATTAGAAGGGATCTGAACACCATCTAGCGTCAGGCCGTGAGAGCGCCTAACGGCCGACCGGTCACCACAAGAAATCCAGCAGTGCCAGTTGGGGTGTTTTCGGACAAGACCATCAGCAGATGTTCAACCGCAAGATTGCAACCGCAACCACTTGCCAGATATGCTAATGAGTTAGCGATAAGGCACAGCCTCACCTGGGCTGTGTCTACATTGGCATGATCTTGCGCCAAAGCAACCGCTTTTGTGCAAAAACGTGCTGCCTGTCTACACTGGCGGGGAGTTCTTGCGCAAGAACACTGACATTCTAATGTGTGAAATCAGTGATTCTTGCGCAAGAACTATGATGCTTCTGCTCAGGAATAAGCCCTCCTGCACAACTGTTCTTGCACAAGAGGCCAGTGTCGACAGGCAACATGAATTTCTTGCGCAAGAAAGCCCGATGGCTAAAATGGCCATTAGAGCTTTCTTGAACAAGAGAGTGTCTACACTGGCACAGATACTCTTGCACAAAAGCACATCTCTTACGCAAAGGCACATGCCAGTGTAGACGCTCTCTTGCGCAAATACTTTAATGTAAGAACTCTTGCGTTAAAGAGAATTTGCACAAGATCATGCCGATGTAGACGTAGCCTCAGAGAATAAGGATGCACCGACTTTACGGGGGTGAGGATGCTCAGTTCTGGATAGGGAAGGTGGGACATGTTTATGAATAGTCATGAAGGACACTGAGGGCTTATCTTTAATGTGAACGATGCCACAGTGCAGGTCAGCATTCCTGAATGAATAGCAATTCTATTATCTCTGGGCCTCACCTTGACCCCACCAGGCCTCGGAGTGATAACTAGGCACTGAGGAATCAATATAATAACTGCACAAGTAATAGCTCAGGGAACGGCCGTGAGTGCCTGCGGGGACAGAAGCGCTCAGAAAAGAGGAGTGGGGACACCCTTGGTTTCAGTTTTAAGGGGCTCGTGCTGCTTAAGGCAGCGGCTACAGAGGGCGAACCTTATTTAAAAACCCAGGTCAATGGATCTCCTCAAGAAGCCTCAGTACATAAAAACATCAGAACGGCCACACCGGGTCAGGCCAAAGGTCCGTCCAGCCCAGTGTCCTGTCTGCTGACAGTGGCCAATGCCAGGTGCCCCAGAGGGAATGAACAGAACAGATAATCACGTAATCTCTCCTGTCACCCATTCCTAGCTTCTGACAAACAGAGCCTAGGGACACCATCCCTGCCCATCCTGGCTAATCGCCATCAATGGGCCTATCCTCCCTGAATTGATCTAGTTCTTTTTTGAACCCTGTTCTAGTCTTAGCCTTCACAACGTCCTCTAGCAAGGAGTTCCACGAGTTGGCTGTGCATGGTGTGAAGAAAAACCTCCTTTTGTTTGTTTTAAACCTGCTACCTATTCATTCCATTTGGTGACTGCTTGTTCTAGTGTTTGAGGAAAGAGTAAATTACTCTCATTTATTCACTCTTTCCACACCAGTCATGATTTTATAGACCTCTCTCCTAGCCTCCCCTTAGCCGTCTCTTTTCCAAGCTGAAAAGTCCCAGTCTTATTAATCTCTCTTCATATGGCAGCTGTTCCAAGCCCCTCATCATTTTTGTTGCCCTTTTCTGAACTTTTTCCCATGCCAAGATATCTTTTTTTGAGAGGAGGCAACCACATCTGCCCGCAGCATTCAAGATGGGGGTGCACCATGGATTTCAAGATAGCCTCTGGTCACAGAGTGGGTGCAACAAGCCACACCACAACCTTTCCCTCCCCCAGCATGGTACTTCCCTGCCCCACCCTGAGCAGCTAGGGCTAGCTCACCCCTTGGCCTGTCAGCTGAGCTTGCCCAGGTGGGGGGCAGTTAGCGGGAAGATGCCTTCTCTGCCACTGCAAACCTAGGCCGGACCCAGCCCTGTCAGGCAGTAGCAGCCTCAGTCACTGCCATGCAGAGCTGGAGTCAATAGGTTCCAGATCGTACTAGCAAAGCCCGGAACACCCCTAGCTCCTTGGCTTTGCCTCCTTGCTGACCAGGTGAAATGACCCTTTGAACAGTCTCTCAAAGCATCCACAATGACCCCGACCCGACCCCGACCCCGACCCACACCCTGCTCCTGCTCCTGCTGTTTAAGCACAGTGCAGACCCTAACAACCCAGGCTAGCTCAGCCTCACTGGGCTTTATAGCTGCTGTTGCAGGAAGTGAGGCTTCATCTCCCCCATGTGGGTTGTGATGAGTGCTAATTAGCAGAGGGCAGGCAGCCCTGGGCACTGGTGGCTCCATTTCCTTTGCAGGGCGGGCCTAGAGGAGACCCTGGGGAGGCAGGATTTTTAACCCTTTCAGCACCACGTCCCCTATTGCTATCCGGTGCTTGCTTTGGCTCGGGGATGGATTTCTGGGGAGGGGGTCGTGGGGAGGTCTCTGCATTCTCGGCAGGGTTTGCAGAGGCAAGGGGCATGAGTCCCAAAGGAAAAGCAGCGCAGGGGCAGGTGGGGAGAGGGATTCCCGACTGTCCTGGGCCAGCCGCGGCAGTGCCATTTCCCTGGTGGAGGAAGGAAACATTCACAAAGCTCCAGCCAGCAATGGGCCCAATCCAGCACCTCAAGCCCAGCCACCCGCCCCACCCCAGGGTGTGTGGGGAGAGCTGGGTATGGGGTTTGACTCCCCAGGGCGACCGCCCCCCCGCTGGTTTGGCTGTGTGGGGTGGGAGAGCCAGGGTGCTTGATGCCAGCTCACAAGGGTGTCATGGGGGAGAGGTAGGGGCAGTAAAATAGCAAAGTGTGTCAGGACTGAGACTGACCAGCCGAAGAAAGGTCAGGGAGGAGGGGCAAGAGTGGAGCAGGAGAGGGCTGCAGGTCAGGACTGGGGGGCTTTGCCAGGGCTGTTTGTGGGGAGCCAGGACTGGAATTGAGGGGGTTGCAGGTCAGGACTGAGGGGGTTTTGCCAGGGCTGTTTGTGGGGAGCCAGGACTGGAATTGAGGGGGTTGCGGGTCAGGACTGGGGGGTTTTGCCAGGGCTGTTTGTGGGGAGCCAGGGCTGGAATCGAGGGGGTTGCAGGTCAGGACTGGGGGGCTTTGCCAGGGCTGTTTGTGGGGAGCCAGGACTGGAATTGAGGGGGTTGCAGGTCAGGACTGGGGGGCTTTGCCAGGGCTGTTTGTGGGGAGCCAGGACTGGAATTGAGGGGGTTGCAGGTCAGGACTGAGGGGGTTTTGCCAGGGCTGTTTGTGGGGAGCCAGGACTGGAATTGAGGGGGTTGCAGGTCAGGACTGGGGGGCTTTGCCAGGCCTGTTTGTGGGGAGCCAGGGCTGGAATCGAGGGGGTTGCAGGTCAGGACTGGGGGGCTTTGCCAGGGCTGTTTGTGGGGAGCCAGGGCTGGAATTGAGGGGGTTGCGGGTCAGGACTGGGGGGCTTTGCCAGGGCTGTTTGTGGGGAGCCAGGGCTGGAATCGAGGGGGTTGCAGGTCAGGACTGGGGGGCTTTGCCAGGGCTGTTTGTGGGGAGCCCAGGGCCAGAATAGAGGGGGTTGCAGGTCAGGACTGCTACATGCCTGAAGGATTGAAGGGGGGTGGTTTGTTTTTTTATGTATTTCACCATCACTCAGAAGGTCCAAAAGGCCCATTGTGAGCCTCTGACCTGACCTCCCACGGCTCGTGGGGGTTTTGCAGATCCCCCCCCCTCCTGCTGCCACTGGCTGGCCACAGGGTGCTGACCACTGAGCAGGATTTCAGGACTCCCTAGCCAAGTCTCGCCTACTTCCCAGAATAAAGCCACCGCCGCCGGGTGGGGAGCCTGGGCAACAGGTTTGGATCATTTTTGGGGGGCGCCCAGAATGGTTTCAGGCAGGGCTGGCCTGTCCGTAGGATGAGCTGAGGCAAGTGCCCTGGGCCCCATGATTGGGGGGTGGCCCTGCACTCCAGGGGGATATGGGGTCCAGGGCAGCTCGTGGGGCTAGTGGGAGCCTTGGTGCCAGCAGCAGCAAGTGACTTGGCCCCAGCTTGCAGTGCTCTGCTCTGCCCCACCCTGCTGGCTCCTAGCTAGTGGGTGGGCACTGAGCCCGGCAGCACTGAGCAGCTTGGCCTCAGCTTGCCTGCTCCACCCTCTAGGGTTTGAGCATATGGAGCAGGGTTCCCCAGGCAAGAGGGAGCAAGGGCTGCACAGGGCTCCTGCTCTTTCTAGCCTGCTTTCTGGAGAGCCTGCGTGGCCTTTCTGCCTTGAGTAAGGGGCTGCATCCCGGGAGCAGGTCAAGACCAGCTGCGAGCAGTGTTCCCTGTAAGCTGGGTGCTGGGGCAGCCACTCAGGAGAGAGTCAAGTGCTGCCCAGCTGATTAGCAGAGCTTCCACAGCTGGGTGTTTTGTTTCTATTGGTGGTGCACATTCACATGTGCCCTGGTGCACACAGACAAAAATTATTCCACACAAGGATGTAACTATAACTATGTCCCTTCCCCCAAGTCCCTCCCAGCTTCCACCCCCTCCCCAGAGCAACACTAGGAACCAGCAGCACAGGGCAGAGTGCAGTGGGCTGGAGGTGGGTTGCTTGCTGCTGTCGGCACAGGCCCCCCCCACTAGTCCCCCAGGCTGCCCTAGAACCCCTGTCCCCCAAAGTTCAGGGCCTGGAGCAGTTGCCCTGGCCCATCCTATGGACAGAAACGGTTTGAGAATATCACTGGTGACCCTGGGCCAACGTTCCTGAATATCGGTGGAGCGTGGGCACCATGAGCCCATATAACTCACTGGCTACGGTGGGGGGCATCTTGCGACATAGTGGGGATTCTATTCACTCTTGTAGTCACTGTATTCACTGTTTTGTGTTTGCTCTGTTGTGTTGTACGTGATTCTACTGTCCTGTGCCACAGTAACGCTCTTTGCGTGCCTCAGTTTCCCTGAGCACTGCAGCACCATCTGGATGAGGAAGGGAAGGCTGAGCACAACTCACTGCGGAAGTCCAAGTCCGTTCAGTCTCACATCCTGCGGACCAGGTGACAACAGATAACACCTTGGCCCCGGGGAATCTGAACAAAGGAGGGGGCGGGGCTGCCTAGAGAGCTGGGACCAGTTGCTGGATGTGGGAGGGAGTTTTTTGGCTGGCTCAGGAAGAAGGGAATCTAGCTGGCTTGGGGGGCTGGGCAGGGTTGTCCTGACGGCTCCTGGTTCCTGTAACAAGTCTGTGCTACGCTGTGTCCCTATGAACCCATAAACCTTCCGTTCCACGTGCTGGCTGAGAGTGGGTGATAGGGGTGCAGGGCCCAGGGACTCCCCACTCCTCCATGACCCATGTATAGGCTAGATCCAGATCCTTTCACTTATGCCTTGCTCCAGCAGGGTGCCTGTGGCGTTAGTTGAGTAAGCAAGGGGTTATTTGCACTAACAGCAGGAGTAAAGGTACCGGAATCTGTCCCATAGCCGTGGCTATGCTGGAAGGTGTTAACAGCAGCCGTCTTGGATACAAAGCCAACTGGGGTGGCAAGTGCTTTTAAAAGCTCAGCAGAAAGCACAATTTATGTAGCAAAGACACCTGCAGGGCATGAGGGAAGCCACCCAGAACACTAAACCAGACCGCAAGGCCCGGGTAGATTGCCAGGTGGCAAACAAGGGGCTGCAGGTTGTATGTTAGAGACAAAAAGCAAAGAAGTGCGGTTGTGAGTGTGACACTTAGAAGAAGCACAGACTAAGCTTCTTGGGCACAGAGCTCGCTGGCGTGGCAGACTTGGGGGTTTCTGCTCCGGTTTGTGTCCACTGTGGCCAGGGAAGCAGGACGCTGTGGTTGTGTTTTGTGTAAATCAACACAATTGCACCCCAACTGGACTGGAGCCCTAGCACTGATTTCTCAGACCTGCAAGGCCCTAGAATTTGGCTAGCTGCTCCCACCAAAGGGCAACTATATGCTACAAGAGGCTAGTGGGTCTTCCATCTGGAGCGTCACAAAGGACTTGGCTGCTTCCTACAACCAGACTAGGCCTGTCTAGAGCCCTTGACAACCACTGGCTAAAGGCCTGACGCCCCAGCTGTCAGATAAGGCAGCCTGGTCACCCTGCTCCCAGCCTGTTACACACAGGATGCTCCCTCAGCCTCAGCAGCCCTTGTGGCCACTCCTGCATGTGGGCTGCTTCTCTCTCCTTTCTCCCAGCTGCTACTCAGCCCGGCCTAGTCACTCAGCAGCCGGAGGAAGCTGTTTCCAGTGCAGGCTGAGAGAGCTGGCGTGTTTGACGCCTGCTATCTAGGACAGCAGCGCCTGCCATGCAAACCCACCAGGGCCCCACGCACAGCCTACTGCACGGCCTCCCAATTACCACGCCCACCGCCTCGCCTCTGCTGCTCGGCGTCCAGATTCCTGCTTGGTTAGCACTCGTGCCAGGCGGGTGCCACAGAGGCTGTCAGAAGGATGCAGCAAATAAGATGAGCACAGCAAGAATTTGTAGCTCCAGCCTAGGTGCGGGAGGATGAAAACAGCCAAACAAAGAACCCTGGCACTTAATTAGACTAAAAAAGGGCAATTTTCTGAAGCCTGGGCCTGTAAAGAAAACACAGTGGCCTAATTACGGTAATGTAATACTGGCATCGGAGGGCAAAGGTCAATACTTAAGTAGGCGTGGGACTGCTGAGGCCTGGGGGGATGAAGGATTCTCTGCTCTTCTTTCTGAAATCCCTCTGTCCATGGGGACAAATGCAGCAGCAGAAGCACGAGCCAGTACTGGAATGGATTGGCTGTAGGGCTACCAGATGGTTTCAGAAAAAATACTGAACGAAAACAAAAAAAAGGACCAAAAGACTCCGAGAGCTGTTAAGCAAAACAAAAACAAAAACAAAAACAACAGTGTGGCCCCTTTAAGAAATGCGTGAGGCTTTTTTGGCCCCAACAGGCTGCCAGCGGCCGCCTGCCATCTTGCCTCCCTGCACGGGGCAAGGCAGCACCCTGCGGACCTATTAAGCACTAGGGTTGACAGGCTGCCTCTGTATTGAGCTGGACAGCCCAGGATTTTTGCCTCCTGGCCAGGAAAAAATCAGAAAGTGCCGGACATTTTAGAGGTCCGGTATATTCTGCATTATTTTACCGACAGGAGGCAAAAATACCAAACTGTCCAGTTCAATACTGGACTCCTGGCCACCCTAATCGGATGAAGTCCAGCCCATACCAGAACCGAATTCCCAACAGGTGACATGAGCTCATCCAGCGATGGCTGAACTGTGAAAGGATTGAATTCAGGTTCAGAGAAACGCTAGAGTCTGGGTGCTTATAGGAACTTCTTGGGGCTGAGGATTTAGGCTGGGGGCTTAGGGGATCTCCTGAGGTTTGCAGTACCGATCCCAGCAGGAAATGCCATGGGAAGGGCTTTGCTCAAGAACGGTTCGAGCTCCTTTTCCAGATGGCACCGGGACATGCAGAAGCAGCCACGAACATTGAAAACGAGGAGAAAAAAGACCCTTGGAGTGGACCTAGAACCTCAAAGGAGTTAGGTGCCTACTCTGGGTTTTGAGTACTGTGAGATCAACACAGTGTAAGAGCCTGTATTGGAGAGAACAGAATGGGATACGGAAAAAAAAGTTACTGGGGCATTTCCGACCCTCCGAAGAGGCACATTTCAGAGGGTTTTCTGTCCTAACATCCTGCAAGGACTCCACAGGGTTTCTTCATTTTTCCTGAAGCAACGTGCCTGTCCCCAAAAGCAGGCCAGAGAAAACATAAACAGAACTAAAGTTGCATCTGCAACTGGTGTCTGTACTGGGACTAGCCTAAGACGGATCCAACAGCCCGTGTTTAATGAGGCAATCCTCTACGGTACTCAGCTCTTGGCTAATGGTGCTTCTGCTTTAATAATTGACAACCTAACCCATTTAGAGGTCTGGAGAAGCACTCAGCCAGGTTTCTGCTCTAGCTAGCTCACTGGATGAGACAGAGCATCCATTCAGTACTACACCCCTAACGAAAGCCCAGTTCAATGGGGCTAGAGACATGTTCTTGAGCACTTTGGGATATTGATACATCAACCTCTTGGATTCTGGTATATGCAGCGAAACTTAGGTAGCAATTTGTTCTTGATGCTCAGATTCTTGTTCCTTTTGTACATATCAGTGGCTGCCTCCTTGGAGCTGCTCCCTCTGCCTCTTCCCTCCTTGTCTTACTCTTACAAAATGGCGTTATGCCCCTAAAGCTTTCAACCAAAGGCCTGAAGCCATTAAAACCAAGCACTCTTGTGAAGGGGATGATTAGAATATTTGCCCTTGCTTCCCAGAATTCCAAGGCCATCGTGGTCCACAAAATATGAGTGAACAATGTGACACTGTTGCAAAAAAAAGCAAACATGATTCTGGGATGCATTAACAGGTGTGTTGTGAGCAAAGGTGTCTGAAGAGTTAACCACCCCACTCCTGCTGAATTGAATGGGAGCTGGGCAACACCCGTGTCACCCTCAGACAATCCCGTTCTGCACTGGCCAGTGTGACCCCGCCTACAGTTAATGAGAAGAGAATGATAAGCAGCCAATCAAAGCTCAAAATATTTTGCTTTTTTGTTGAAAACACACACGTGCCCCGAAATGCTTGAAAGAAACCAAGTTTCTACAAATTGGGGGGGGGGGGTTTAAGGCCATTTTTTTTTCAAAATCTGGTTTTTTTTCCCCATCAGCCCTCAGCCCCCCCCCCCCCCTTTCCCTGCGGCTGGGGGCCGGCTAGCACTGTACTTGGTTCATTCATTCCCGGCACACACGTCTGCCCTCTCAATGCTGAGGCATGCGGGACCCAGAGCAATGAGAAGCAGCCTCTCAGCTCACAACCAGATGACCCAGACTATCTCGCTGCCTCTAAAATGTCTCCAGCCATTTCCCCTAGGGGAGCCCCACATTGACCCTCATTAGTTTCCGGCAATAACCCGCCAGACTTTCCAAGCACTGATCTTTATTTCTCATGCTGGCTTTTAACTTTGATTTTTTTTTAAACGCCGATTAATTTGCCACTGCTTGATCCTGCAATTTAAAGCATGGAACACGCAGGGTGGGACTGATGTTTAGTAACTTTCCGTGGCTTTTCCCCCACGAAACCAGCAGCCCCTCTACCCAAGGCCTCTGAGACTGGTAGAACCATCAGCAGCAAAGCCACATTTCTAATGTGCTCCCTTAATCCTCCCCTGCCCGGTGCTGTCAGTCCTATGCCGCTCACTCCAGGCAGCCGGCAAGCCGTTCCAAGCTGGGCGCGCCTTCTCCTTAGCTTCCTGCGGCGCTTGATGAAAGAAAGCGGCTGGGAGCATCTGAAGCCTCTTTATGATTCTTTTAAAGCCTTTGGGTCAAAACTATTTGCGCTCATTACCGTTAGGCTGGATCAAAAGCCGCAGCCCAGAAGGGAAAGGCCATCCACGCCAGCCTTTGTGGCTGTGATGGCAGTTCAAAGAGCGACCTTGGTCAATTAACAGAGGGGGCTCGGCCTTAGGGAAGGAACAGGCCAGAGAGCCCCAGCAATGTAAGCTGGCATAGCTCTCCTCAAGCCAAAGGGGCAATGCTGCTTTGCATTAGCTGGGCATTTGCCCTGCTGATTTCATGTCAGTTTAGAGCAGCTGTCGATCTGCTTGCTCAGCTCCTCTGTTTCTGATGCCTTTGCTCCTAAGAGAGCTCTTAACCCTCCCCCCATGCCCCGAGTTCTCCCTGCTACCTCCCCTCACTGGGGACACCACCACCAGCCTGTCTATAACCTGGGCATCATTGTTGACTCAGCCTCTCTCGATGGCTTCCCATCTAGGCTAAGTCTGACACTACAGAGTCTTTCCCTGCCCCACCACACAGCGACACGTCTCGGCCAGGCACTGCTGGTCTCCATTATTGCCAGATGCTTTTCTCTGGCCTGGACCAATGCAGTTTTGCCCCATTCAGATGCATTCAGAGCGCTGAGGGAAAGATAACTTTCCCTAGCCCAACATATCCATATCAGCCCTTTTCTTCCCTCTCCCTTCTCCTGTGAAACAAAGCTGCGTGTATTCACTTTCAAGACTACTGGACTTAGCATCTCTCATTCACGACTCCCGCCTCCGGTCACCCGTAACCCCATCCTCCATCGCCTACGTTACATTTTCAAACCAGCACCTTCACGCTTTCTCCCAGGCCCCGCGGCCTCACCCCGGCCCCAGGGAGCTCCCTAAACCTCCACAGAATTGACACATTATCCTTCCACACCCTTCGTCAGACTCATCTGCTGCAGGATTCCGGCAAAAGCTCCACAATGATTAGGCTGCTGGTGTGTTAGGACCACAGCCTATCATGCTGACCAACACTCTCTCGTGTTCCCTTGTACTTGCCCATGTGTGTTGTGTCCTTCTGTTGTCTCTTCTTTGATTGTAAGGTCTATGGGACAAGGGACCGCTCTTTGTTCTCTGGTTATACAGTGCTTCACTGGTGTGCTGGTCCAAAACTGGTATTTCTCAGCTCTGTGACAATATAAATACTAATAAATAATAGCCCACTTCACCTGTTGCCTGCCTTTCATGCATCTTTCTTCTCTCTCCTGCAGCTCTCCAGCCCCTCCTCTGTCTGGCATTTCCAATGGCGGGAAGGAATAACTTAGCCTAACTTCCAAAAAATTTTGGTAGCTTTTACATCTAACTCCAGACCAGCCTTTTGTCCCTTCTCAATATCATCCTGGCCTACGGGCCAAATTCTGTGCTCCTTAGTCACCCACATCTCCTGTTAATTGTATTACAGTAGCATGCACAGGATCCAACTCAGAATGAAGCCCCAATGCGCTAGGCTCTGTACATACTTGCAACAAGATGCAGGCTCTACCCGGAGAGCTTATAGCTCAATAGACCAGAAAAAGGGTGAGGAGGAACTGACCTGCCTGCAATTACCTCGCATGAGCCATGGTCCGGTGCCTTTAGCCACTTGGATTTACTCCCTTGCTATTTAAAGTGGGGGCAGGGGGGAGTTGCGTAGTTAAGGAGCACAGACATTTTTTGTAGCACAGACTTTTCATGGAACAAGCATCAGTTCTTGCTGCAACTTTTGCAACCCGCTTGATGAGATGTTCAAAATCCCTTTGTTGACAACAAATGGGCCCAATGTGGTGCCAAGGCCTTGGGCCAGTTCTCTGGACAGGGCTGACTCTCACCCAGGAGCACCCACAGAATGCTTTCCAGAAGGGCCACCATAGTCCTGGAAGGCTGGTCCAGGTGCTAGGCTGGAATTCGGGAGACCTAGAGTCAGTTCTTTGCTTGGCCACAGACACCCGAAGGGGCACTGAGCAGGTCACATGTTTGCTCTCTGCTCCAGTGCCTGATTTGTGCGCCCCTCCTTGGCTGGAGAGAAGATTGGGAGGTACGATAGTAAAGGGGCTGCGCAAATACCATAAGGGTATGTCTACACTGCCACCCTAGTTCGAACTGGGGTGGCTAATGTAGGCATTCGAAGTTGGGACAAGGTGTACCGGTAGTTCGAATTAGAAAGCCTAATTCAAGCTACCTACTCTGTGCCGCGTGTAGCTGCGGGCACGGAGTCCGCACTAACAGGGATTCAAAAATGGCGGCACCCAGCAAGATGCAAATGAAGCCCGGGATATTTAAATCCCAGGCTACATTTGCAACTTCGAATGCCTACATTAGCCACCCTAGTTCGAACTAGGGTGGCAGTGTAGACATACCCATAGGGATCAATTGTGGTTTACCTTTGTAAACGGCTATTTAAACAGGATGCTCTGGAACAGGTTGTAAGGCTGCAGAGAGCGTCTTGGCTCCTTCATGCAGCCTGGGTGTAATGGGCACGCCTGCTGTCCGTTCTCCCTTCCAGGCATGGGTGGGAGGGAGGCGTGCCTGTCACAGGGAGACAATGTACTCCCCTTCCTTCTGCTTCCATTTCCATTGTTTTCCTCCCCGCGTGTTTGTCACTCACTTCTTTTTACTCCTGTGGTGGCAAGTTTGTTCCTAAAATAATTAGTGGCCTCAAGAGCGCTTCTTCCCCGATCTCACGCCGGGCGGGCAGGGCTTATAGCAAGACACGAGAAGTCATTCTTCCGCTCTGCTCTGCGCTGATTAGGCCTCAGTTGGAGTATTGTGTCCAGTTCTGGGCCAGGTCGTTTCCAACAGATATAACAAGCAAACTGTAGAACCATTTATCTTCTGAACAGTCCCTTGTAAATCAGACCTAAAGACTATCCTAATGCTTTCCTCTGCTAACTATTCTAGGGAACAGACAGCACATGATGCAGTTTTAAGTGTTGCCTTTTACTCTCACTTTCCCAACCAATCATTTGTAGTAGGTGAATGGCATTTCATTACAGCTGTCTCCACCGTTCCTGGACAATTCCTCATCTTGTTAAAAAGCGCTCTTTGTTTACATTGCTGTGGACAGTCTGAGTGTTTCTAGAGGACCCCTCGTATTGTTTAATTAGGCAATGTCCACACAGGGTACAGTTTTATCTTTGCCGGTGGATCTGCCAGAGGCTTGGAAGGAAATAAACGAGAGTGCAGATATTAGCACTGAATAAACGACATCAAACACATCTTTCAGGAGCGTGACTCTCCCCCTATAAAGACAGCCATGGATAATGCCTGGATATACATTTGAGGAAGGCAGTTAAAGACACGCTTGGTTGTAACTGGCTTTGTGACTTACAAGCCTTTACATATGCAGGCAAAGCTAGAACCAAACCATCGGTAATAATGAATCTCCAAAAGGCACCTCTGAGATAGAGAGATGATTTTATACTTGTAATTCGGAAAGAGAGGAGCAAAAAATCTTTTAATGCATTCAGTGCGTTGTACTTTTATTCTCTCCAATGGAGACAGCGACAGGGGAAGATGCTCCTGTCTCATTATTTCAGACCCTGGGGGCTTCGCTGCTGACTCCAGAGTGGGATCAACAATAATTGGTGATTATTAATGTGTAACTCACAGGAGCCTTCTTCTCCAGTGTTTGACTTTTCCTTCTCATCGCATGTCCTCATTCTGCCTGCCACAGGGCAAAGATTCAGAACCGCCTCCTTCCTTTTTATCTCACCCTTCGCTCTGTGTGATGGCAGGCACGCCTGTGATTCCAGGGGTCCTACCACCACCAGGTAGATCAGCTCAGACTAGCACGGCAGTTGCCCTCTGTGTGCAGAGGGTCTCAGAGTGGTTTCTTTAGAGCTCCTAAGAGCGTGGAACGCTGAAGTTGATGCTTGTATGGTTTCTCTCTTACATCAGTCCTGGCCTGTAATATTGGAACCCTGCACATATGTTGGTCTCCTCCTGGGATAGCTCTACAGAAAAGCTCTGCCCTTGGGTGTTTATTTGAACACAGATTGAAGCCACATTTAGAAACTGATTCTTGCATCAAAAAAGCATAGGAACGGCCACACTGGGTCAGACCAAAGATCCATCCAGCCCAGTATCCTGTCTTCCGACAGTGGCCAATCCCGGATGCCCCAGAGGGAATGAACCAAACAGTTCATTATCATGATCCCTCTCTTGTAACCCATTCCCAGCTTCTGACAAACAGAGGCTAGGGATACCATCCCTGCCCCTCCTAGCACAAAGCCATTGATGGACCTATCCTCTGTGAACGTATCTAGTTCTTTTGTACCCTGTTGAAATGCTAGCCTTCACAACATCCTCTGGCAAGGAGTTCCACAGGTTGACTGTGCATTGCATGAAGAAATACGTCCTTTTGTTTGTTTTAAACCTGCTACCTATTAGTTTCATTTGATGACCCCTAGTTCTTGTGTTATGGGAACAAGTAAATAACTTTTCCTTATTCACTTTCTCCACACCAGTTATGATTGTATCGGCCTCTATCCTATCCCCCCTTATTCTCTTCTTTTCCAAGCTGAAAAGTCCCAGTCTTAAATCTCTCCTCATATGGCAGCTGTTCCAAACCCCTAATCAATTTTGTTGCCCTTTTCTGAACTTTTTCCAATACTAAGATATCTATTTTGAAATGAGGTGACCACATCTCAAAAAAGTATTCAAGATGCGGGCGTACCATGGATTAATATAGAGGCAATTCGATATTCTCTGTCTTATTCCCTATCCCATTTTTATGATTCCTAACATTATTTGCTTTTTTTGACTGCTGCTGCACATTGAGTGGATGTTTTCAGATGTTGTCATCCACAATGACTCCAAGATCTCTCTCTTGAGTGGTAAAAGCTAATTTAGTCCCCATCATTTTATACATAGCATTGGGATTCTGTTTTCCAATGTGCACTACTTTGTATTTATCAACATTAAAATTCTTCTACCATTTTGTTGCCCAGTTTTGTGAGATCCTTTGGAAGCTCTTCACAGTCTGCTTTGACTATCTTGAGCAGTTTGGTTTCATTTAGCTGGTTGAGATTCAAATTCATTAAATGGCTGTGGCACTTGGTAAATATCCTCTCTTGGCTGCTAAAGGCAAGAGCAGTAATCCAGAGAACACTGCTTGGTGGTTAATTCGGAGAGGCTAAACCCCTAGAGAGCCATCAGTGCAAATCTGCCCATCATCTGCTGTTAACTCAGAACAAATTCACAGAGCGGCCTTTAAACTTCCAATGAAGTCTTAGAGACAATCCCCTAATCACCACAAATTGCTGGGAAGAGCTGCTTTAAAGTCAGTGCCATCAATCCTGCTCTTATCACGGCAACTCAAAGAGCTAAACCCACATGGGATCATTTAGCAACACTTAAAAGAAGGCGCCCGCGTTGCATTACATAAAGAGGGCCTCGGTTTCATCATGTGCATGCTGGGCCGAATTCTATGTCACCCTGTCCCCTGTGCACTCATTTGCACCAGGGTCTCTGTGACTCTGCACTGGCCGCTCTTCACACCCCTTGCTGCACTCATGCAGGGAATCAGAGAACGAGGCTCACAGTAGCCATGTCTGGAGAGCAATCGAATCCATATCTCGATAGACAAATGTGCTATCAAAGATCTACAGTGGGCGAATGGGGATTCTGTTCCATTTCTATTCCCATTGCTATTGTTTGCCCTAGGTTGTATTCACAAAATCATAGAAGATCAGGGTTGGAAGAGATCGCAGGAGGCCTTCTAGCCCAACCCCAACTAAACCAGCCCAGCCAGGGCTGTGTCAAGCTGGCCTTAATAACCCCTAAGGATGAAAATCCCATCACTTCCCTAGGGAACCCATCCCAGTGCTTCACCACCCTCCTAGGGAAACAATTTTCCCAAATATCCAACCTAGACCTCTCCCACGGCAACTTGAGACCATTGCTCCTTGTTCTGCCATCTGTCACCATTGACAGCAGCCTCTCTCCATCCTCTTCAGAACCCTCCTTCTGGTAGTTGAAGGCTGCTATCAACTCCCTTCTCCCCCCCCCCCCTTCTCTTCTGTCAACTAAATAAGACCAATTCCCTCAATTCCCTCTCCTCATAAGTCATATGCTCCAGCCTCCTCATTTTTGTTGCCTTCTGCTGGAGTCTCTCCAGTTTGTTCACATCCTGTCCGTAGTGGGGGGCCCAAAACTGGACACAATACACCAGATGTGGAGTGCTGACTAGAGGGGAATAATCACTCCCCTCAATCTGCTGGCAATACTCCTCCTAATGCACCCCAATATGCCGTTAGCCTTCTTGGCTACAAGGGCGCCCTTTTGACTCGTATCCAGCTTCTCATCCACTATAATCCCCAGGTTTTTTTCTGCAGAGCTGCTCTTTAGCCAGTTGGTCCCCAGCCTGCGGCAATATTGTATTCTAGCCTGTACCACAGACTTGCTGTGTGACATGGGGTGAGTCTTCCTCATCCCCTGCACCTTAGGGCTCAGTGACATGGGGGACAGCCCAGAAGGGCTATTGAAATTAAAATCCACTCCCTGGCTTAGTTCTCAGTAGGTTTCCCATGTAGACAAGCCCTTGGTTTCCCCTTCTGTGAAAAAGGGGTTAAAGATACCTGTCTCCCCCACAGAGGGTTGCAGTGTATTGGACCGGGATCTGAGCTCACACCGGTGCAAATCAGGAGCGATTCTGGTGTCAGTGAAGACACCCCAGTGTGCAAAGCGTGCGAGCTCAGTTGTCATGAGCTCTGCACCATCACTGTGCAAAAGGTACCACAGAAGCCCAATTCCCATTTCATGTCTAGAGCAGCCTGACCAGAGATCTGCTGTGTGAGAAACCACAGGCTGATTTTTCACTGTCAGGGGGTGTTCATTTAACCCTCTGGCCCATGTCCCCCTTTCATCTCTGGTGCTAATACCAGGGCCATTGTGGGCTAACCGTTTCCCTCTAGGAAAGCACCAGGAAACATCCTGTGCCATGGAAAGGTGGGGGCTCGTTCTGCAGTGTTCACACCCCAAGCTTACAATTTGGGTAACTTGCTCTGTGGGGATCGTAGCAGTCAGGATTCACTGGTGTGCTGTCTTGACAGGTGTCCGGCTCCATCAATGACAATAACCCGTCAGCTGTGTCCGTTCCTGCATTTAGTTCCTGGAACTAGTTGAGAACTTGAAAGTGGAAGACAGTATAGGGGACAGTGATCACGAAATAATAGAGTTCATGATCTTAAGGAAAGGTAGAAGGGAGACCAGCACAATTGAGGTAATGGATTTCAGGAAGGCAGATTTTGATAAGCTCAGAGAACTTGTAGGTAATGTCCCATGGGAAGCAAGACTGAAGGGAAAAACAACAGAGGAGAGTTGGAAGTATTTCAAAGGGACGTTGTTAAGGGCCCAAAAGCAAACAATTCCGCTGTGTAGGAAAGATAGAAAATATGGCAAAAGACCAGCTTGGCTTAACAAGGAGATCTTGCACGATCTCAAAATAAAAAAGGAGTCATATAAAAAATGGAAACTAGGACAACTAACAAAGGAGGAATATAGGCAAGCAACACGGGAATGCAGGGGCAAGATTAGAAAGGCAAAGGCACAAAATGAGATCAAACTAGCTACAGGCATAAAGGGAAACAAGAAGACCTTTTATAAATACATTAAAAGCAAGAGGAAGACCAAGGACAGGGTAGGCCCACTGCTTAGTGAGGAGGGAGAAGCAGTAACAGGGAACTTGGAAATGGCGGAGATGCTCAATGACTTCTTTGTTTCGGTCTTCACCGAGAAGTCTGGAGGTGTGCCTAACGTAGTGAATACAAGCAGAGAGAGGGTAAGTTTAGAAGATAGGATACACAAAGAACAAGTTAAAAATCACGTAGGAAAGTTAGATGTCAGCAAGTCACCAGGTCCTGATGAAATGCATCCCAGGATACTCAAGGAGCTGATAGAGGAGGTATCTGAGCCTTTAGCTATGATCTTTGAAAAATCATGGCAGACAGGGGAGATTCCAGAAGACTGGAAAAGGGCAAATATTGTGCCCATCTATAAAAAGGGGAATAAGTACAACCCAGGAAACTACAGACCGGTCAGTTTAACGTCTGTCCCAGGGAAGATAATGGAGCAGGTAATTAAGGAAATCATATGCAAACACTTGGAAGGTAATAAAGTGATAGGGAATAGCCAGCATGGGTTTGTGAAGAACAAGTCATGCCAAACTAATCTGATAGCTTTCTTTGATAAGATAACGAGCCTTGTGGATAAGGGAGAAGCGGTGGATGTCATATACCTAGACTTTAGTAAGGCATTTGATACGGTCTCGCATGATATTCTTATTGATAAACTAGGCAAATATAACTTAGATAGGGCCACGATAAGGTGGGTGCATAATTGGCTGGATAACCGTAGTCAGAGAGTTGTTGTTAACGGTTCTAAATCCTGCTGGAAAGGGATAACAAGTGGAGTTCCTCAAGGGTCTGTTTTGGGACCCGTACTGTTCAATATCTTCATCAATGATGTAGATATTGGGATAGAGAGTACGCTTATTAAGTTTGCAGATGATACCAAACTGGGTGGGGTTGCAACTTCTTTGGAGGATAGGGACATAATTCAAAATGACCTTAGCAAGTTAGAGAAATGGTCAGAGGTAAACAGGATGAGGTTTAATAAAGAGAAATGCAAAGTGCTCCACTTAGGAAGGAACAATCAGTTCCATACATACAAGATGGGAAGCGACTGTCTAGGAAGGAGCATGGCGGAAAGGGATCTAGGGGTCATAGTGGACCACAAGTTGAATATGAGCCAACAGTGTGATGCTGTTGCAAAAAAAGCAAATATGATTCTAGGTTGTATCAACAGGTGTGTTGTAAGCAAAACTCGTGAAGTCATTCTGCCACTCTACTCTGCACTAGTTAGGCCTCAGCTGGAGTACTGTGTCCAGTTCTGGGCGCCACATTTCAAGAAAGATGTGGAGAAATTGGAAAGGGTACAGAGAAGAGCGACAAGAATGATTAAAGGTTTAGAGAACATGACCTATGAAGCCAGGCTTCATGAACTGGGCTTGTTTAGTTTGGAAAAAAGAAGATTAAGGGGGGACATGATAGCGGTTTTCAAATATCTAAAAGGGTGTCACAAGGAGGAAGGAGAAAATTTGTTCCTCTTGGTTTCTGAGGACAGGACAAGGAGTAATGGGCTTAAAGTGCAGCAGGGGAGGTTTAGATTGGACATTAGGAAAAAATTCCTAACTGTCAGGGTGGTCAAATATTGGAATAAATTGCCAAGGGAGGTGGTGGAATCTCCCTCTCTGGAGATATTTTAGAACAGGTTAGATAGACATCTGTCAGGGATGGTGTAGACGGAGCTTGATCCTGCCTTGAGGGCGGGGGGCTGGACTCGATGACCTCTCGAGGTCCCTTCCAGTCCTATTATTCTATGATTCTATGATTCTATGATTTGCTCCATTTACTGTGTTGACCACGGACAATTGGTCAACAGAAGACTCTGAGAGAGCCCCCAGAGACCATGACGGCACCGGCCAGGTTTATTGCCAAACGAAATACGATAATAGTTGTCAGTGGACAGACTTGCCACTGCTCCACTAATCATATATACCCTCCGAGAATGGACTCAGCTCAGTCAATAGTATGGAATCCATGATGGCCCCATCGGCTGGGCACAGGCACTTCTTTGGGGGTACGCTTCTGTACACAGGTACAAACAAGTTACACATCACTCCTGACATTTCAGGTTGTCTCCTCCTGTTGCTTGGTTACCACTCCTCACCTCATACACGGTGGGGGGAGGGGGGGGTTTCAATTACTCTCTGTCATGCTGTCAATTTAGACCCAGCCTTGAACCTGGGTTGGTAGGTTCCTGTTATCTGTGGGGTGAGTTGGTACCAAGATGTTTCTTAACGAGGTGTTCTGTGACGACCCCGCTGGAGTGTGTTTACGGCCTGTGCCTTGTATCTCTGAAGTTGGAGAGTTGCTGTAATATTGGCCCTGTTCTTGCCAGCTTCTGTGAGCAGGGCCTGCCTCTTGCTCACAGCTTCCCTCTGCTTTATATTAGCAAAGTCTGGGCCTCGGGCCTCATACTCGGCCTGTGATACGTCATCTTGCTATAGGGAGAGTGGGCAGGCCCCTTTCACTCCCTGCAAAGAGAACAAAGCCATGACCTCTGGCTCAGGGAAGCCAATATGTAGCAGCTGACCCACCCGTTCCCTGACAGGACGGACTGACCTAGGGGCTGTTTGTGCAGAGGGGCTGAGCATCGGCTGCTCCGACTGACACCAAGCAGAATGGTGGGTGGAAATCAGGAGACAGCTGGGCACCCAATATTAACAGGCACATGTCAGCCAGAGGCTGTTGCCTGGTGATAA
Organism: Pelodiscus sinensis; assembly: GCF_049634645.1. Taxonomy (NCBI): domain Eukaryota; kingdom Metazoa; phylum Chordata; order Testudines; family Trionychidae; genus Pelodiscus; species Pelodiscus sinensis. Next base: position 17,222,966 of record NC_134733.1, on the reverse strand, counting down.
TAATAACAGCCGGCTCTCACTGAACAACGATTGATCGGGAGCTTGTGAGAAAATCAGCGCCCCGGCTCAGTGGGGCGGATGGTTATCCATCGCTGCAGCAGGCCTGAGGGAAGCTGTTTGTCCTGGGGAGCAGGGCTGGCCCCTCACAGTCACAAGTCAACAGCAGAATTAAGTTAAAAACCCAAATTGGCTCCTTGGGGCTGGAATTTAAACAAATCAATATGAGTGTGAATACAACGTCTTCCCAGCAACCTGTTTCCTCTCCCAGGCAACACCTCTGCCTCTCCCTGCAGGGGGGTAGTAACAGAATGCTGGCAGGGGGGCTGATGGCTGTGCCGCACCCCATGGCAAGGTGAGGGGGGCAGCTCCGGAAGGGGCGGAGCTGGGGGCAGAAGGGCAGGACTGGGGGCCGCAAGCATGCCATGCAACCCCCGCACACACACAGCCCTCAGCACTGGCCAGTGTGTGACACACCCACCCAGCCCTTAGAGCTACCCAGAGCGCACCGTGCAGCAATTTAAAGGACCTGGACCCCTGAGTGCTGGCAGGAATTTATGACTCACCTTTTCACGATAACCACAGCCCTCCCTCCACAAAGGGGAATTCACCCCCTATGCAGAAGGGCCAGCAGGGAGCCTGTGCACCATTTGAACCTGACCTAAGCTCTGTCTTCGGGGGGCACAGGCCTTTTGCTGGGTGAGTTTCAGCCTTTCAGCAGCTACCGCAGAACTGAAAGAGGTTTCCCAGCCCGGGGGTTGGCTGATAAAGAAGGTGCCCCCTGGCTGGCAGGGGGCCAGTGCCCAGTCTGACGGGTTCATGCCTGCACAGAACAGGACTTAACGAGGCCAAAGAATCAGCTCTTGGCCTCCGGCTGATAGATCCGCTTAGCACTGCCACTCTGGAGAAGACCAGAAGGGGGCGCCCCTGAGGCTCAGGGCTAGAGCAGCCACTGCCTGTGGACTGTGGCGGTCCTAGCTCTGGATTTGGCTGTGGTCACAGGCAGACTCACTTCCACGTGAGTCTGACTGACAAATAGGATGTCCTGTAATAGCCAGTGGCCTGCTGCTTTTGTGGGAATCACGGGCACTTAAGAACAGCAGGACAGACCCTGATTCCTCCACATACCCCCGCTGAGCGGGCACGGAGGCACAAGACTGGCTCAGTCATGTGGAACGGCTGAGAAGTGGGGACATAAGCGGGGCGGGGAGGAAGGCACAGGCTCACACCAGCTGCAGATCCTTGGCAATAGCCACATGCAGTATATGGGAAGAAAGTGTGTGGGGGGGGGGGGCAGTCTGGGCAGCAGCTCCCCATTCCTGTACAGTACTTTGGTTGCTGTCACGGCCAACAGGCAGCCATGAAGAGGCAGCAGCAACAATGCCAACAAATGACAGAGGGACTCAGCAATGTCCTCTAGGTTCGGTCGGATTCAGTTCTAGACGGGGGGAGGGGAGCAGTCACACCGGGTTTGCCCACCCATAGCATGGATGTGGGGAGCAATTATAAATGATTCTGCAATTAAAAATATTAATTCTTTGCACTCCAATAGCTCCTCGGCTTTCAAAGCTTCTCACAAGCGTGAATAATCCGCCTCCCCCTGCATCTCTGTAACAAAATTGAGAATTCTCCCCGTTGTATTGGTGGGGAAACTGAGGCACAGGGGATGTTTGGTGACTTGCCCCAGATCACACAGATCTTCGTGTGACCCTGAAGAAGGGGAAAGGGTGTAAGGCTGGAATGGAGACAGGATGGATGCTGGAGACAGGAGGGCAGTGAACCAAATGGACCACGAGTCTTTCCTGGGGTGACAATTCCTACCTTGCCGTCTGTAACAAAATTACCCTTGTCTGAAGATCAAGCCCATTTCCTGAAGCCCTGCGGCAGCTGCAGAAAACGGCTTTGCCTTTCTACCCAGTTGGATTTTACATTTAATTCTGTTCTTTTCTTTCCATAATTGAGGTCAAAACATCACAGAAGTGTTATTCAGCTAACATTCTGTCGATTAGCAGGAGAGGAGCCCATACAGAGCAAGGACTTCATCTGCCTGGGAGCTTTCAGAAATAGCTCCTGTCATCATGACTACAAGAGGAACACCATTTGAAGTCACATTTCACAGAGGCTGGTTCACCCCTTCTATTTAGCTTTTCTCGGGCTTAGGACAAAACAGCCTGTATTTATGAATATGCGACAACAATACAAGGCCAGAACCTCCAGTTCTCAGAGGAATCTTCCCTCAGTAAGGACTGACTAAGGAAAGCAGGGTCTCTCCCACTCATAATTATACTGCAATTAAAAATATTAATTATTTGCACTCCTACAGCTCTTCGGCTTTCAGCGCTTCTTACAAGTATGAATTAAGCTCTGCTGCATCCCTGTAACATAACTGATGTATTATCTCCATTGTAATGGTGGGGAAACTGAGGCACGGGATGTTTGGGGACTTGCCCCAGGTCACACAGCCATTCCACGGTGCCCCAGCTGAGCAAGTTTTGTTTCCAGCATTGTTGGATGATTCTTGAGAGCTTTCCAAAACCATCCCACCCCTGCATTTTAAAGCTCGTTACTTAAAGAAGGAGTTTCACAGGGGAGCAAACTGGAAGCGAGACAGTGTTTGGGCCAGCAGAAGTCTGCGCAGCCCGTGTTCCCTGTGCTCTTGTGGAGAACAATAGTGCTTGGAATAAGGGGCTGGATTTTGCTTCGTTAGACTAATCTGAATCCAACCTAATTCTATTGACCATAGAGAGACAAGGTCGGAGAGGTAACATCTTCTATTGGACCCACTTCTGTTGGTGAAAGAGACAAGCTTTCAAGCTTCCACAGAGTTCTTCTTCAGGCCTGGAGGTAAGATCTTACCTCACCCCACCTTGTCTTGCTAATATCTAGGCACCAGCTCAGCTACAACACTGCAAACAACATATTGACTTGAGTGGAGTTAGGTTCCGAGGTACGCAACAGCAGAATCTGAGCCGTGCTTTCCCCCTCTGGTCTGCAGAGAAGTCTTAACATTCATGTCTTCTGACATGTTTGGAAGGAAGCCAATTGGCTGGGAACATGGGAGCCTGTTGGCCGAGAGGGGGGAAAGCCCTTGTTTAAATACAAATAGCTTCTTCTGCCCTTAGCAAATGGGGTAAGGAACCATTGGTACAGGGACTGTGCTTGTTTTGGGACTGCACAGCACTGCTTCAAAGGGCTCCTGGCCCAAGACTGTGGCCCTGGGTGCTACGGTGAGAACAATGCTATTTAACATGAAAAAAGCCAGCGGTGAATGGGCTGGAGCATGACCTCTGGGAACGAGGGATGTGAAGGTTTAACCAGTTAACCGGTAGCAAAGTTCCCTCTAAGCTGTGTGGCAGCACGGCTCTACAGCTGTTTAATGAGCTCTGTCCAGCCAGGGGCTCAGGACTCTGCACACGGAGTTGCCTGGCTGGGGGAGGAGCACCCCTTGTCTGGGGGCGGGGGCGGTTAGCCAATTATATGGGATTTTACATCCCTACTGGGAATGCTCTTCTCAACTCCCTGAGACACTCAAAACCAGGCACTTAGCAGGCCTAGCGAACGGGAACTAAACACTTGCCCGTCTCTCAGTCCCCAGCCACGCGAGGAGCTTTCAGCATCAGCTGGCAAATGGAGAGGACCCGACACCAGCTGGGAGATGGATCGTCCGCACGGACCGCAGCTAATGTAAAAAATGCCTTCTGCAAATGGTTTCCGTTTTTAAACAAGAAGGGTTGAGCCTGGCAAAGAGACTCGGTGGGGAATGACTAAGCACGGAAGGATTAGGGGGGAGGTAGGCCAGGCCTAGAGGGAACCATCAAGTGGAAGATCAACAATGTGATTGGACGTCTAACAGGAGGCTTCACAGGCTTTCGGCAGGGGCACTTCGCCGTGAGGAAAGATCTCAGCTAGGGCCTCAGGGATCTGGGTGGATGCAGTAAACATGCTGCAAATCACTTCATCTACCTGGCGCTCCACCTCCCCTGACCGGATCCAAATCCTGGAGCTAGCTTGATGAGCCCAGCTAAATGCAAGAGGCTGTCAAGATGCCGCATGGGAGACTGGTCTGGTATTTGGAAAGCATGACAGGTAATTAGGGGCTGTAACTGACAAGGGGGTCTCACACCTTATTTGCTGTGCTCACGGTAAACAGAGCAATCTGTGAGCATCCCCAGCTGCCTGCATGAGGGAAATGTCAGAGCAGAGCAATGTGTGCCAAGGAAAGCTCCAGAGGGCAGGGACAGATCCCCATCCAGGCTGTCTGTGCCTGAGGTGTAATTAGAGTCCTCCATGCAGGACCCACACTGCCTGCAAGAAGTCACAGGGCCCTGGCATGCCTGACATGCCAGGCCTTTGAAGAGGCAGGTCTTTTCAGACCTCCTCTTGACTTCCTAGGGCAGCAAGGGCTCTGAGCCATAAGAACCGCCATACTGGGTCAGACCAAAGGTCCATCTAGCCCTACATCCTGTCTTCTGACAGAGGCCAATGCCAGATGCCCCAGAGGAAATGAATAGAACAGGAAATCAAGTGATCCCTCTTTTGTCATCATTTCCAGCCTCTGACAAACAGGCTAGAGACACCATTCCTACCCATCCTGGCTTAACCATTGATGGTCTTATCCTCCCATGAATTTTTCTAGTTCTTTTTTGAAACCTGTTAAAGTCCTGGTTTTCACAACATCTTTCAGCAAGGAGTTCCACAGGTTGACTGTGTGCTCCATGAAGACAAACTTCCTTTTGTTTTAAACCTGCTACCTATTCATTTCGTTTAAGCCATGGAAGCATGGGAGGGGTGTGTGGAGTTCAGGGCAAAGGGAGGTGATGCATCTTCAGACTATGAAGTTATTACTGCAGAAGTTTCTGAGACATATTCAATGCCGACGCAAGCCGCTGCAACTCTGTTCCTTTCAGTGGGGCTGCCAGTGCAGGAGCCAGCAGCAAGTATGGACAGATGGACTTTAGGGAGCATTTTCAGCCGAGATCAGTAAAGTTCAGGCATTGCTTTATCCATAAAGAGTCATCCCCATTATCAGGAGCTCTTCAGTTTGCTAAGCTGGGCTGCAAACCTCGGGAGAACAGGTGAGATTAACAGCACTTCTGCTTGGAGTCCTGGCTGGAAACTCCAGGAAATAGGTTTTCTCATGGCCACCAGTTTCTTCCAAATTTATTTGGCTCTGGGCAGAGCCAGGGCACGCAGAAGTGAAGAGGAAAAGCCTCCCGAACTGCGTTGGTTTGATTCTAGAAATGAACTATCGTTCAGAGTAAATCAGGAGGTGTTATTAGATCTGAACCCAAGGGCCCATTTCTAATAGGAATCAACATCTCTGCAAACACAATTCTGTCCCTTTAAAAAGTCACCAAAGGAAAATAACACAAGGGCTACGTCTAGACTGGCATGATATTCCGCAAATGCTTTTAACGGAAAAGTTTTTCCGTTAAAAGCATTTGTGGAAAAGAGCGTCTAGATTAGCAGGGACGCTTTTGCACAAAAGCACTTTCTGCGGAAAAGCGTCCGTGCCAATCTAGACGTGGTTTTGCGCAGGAAAGCCCCAATCGCCATTTTCGCCATCGGGGCTTTTTTTGCACAAAACGATTCTCAGCTGTCTACACTGGCCCTCTTGAGCAAAAGCATTTGCGCAAGAGGGCTTTTTCCCGAACGGGAGAGTCATTGTATTTGCGGAAGAACACTGACAATCTTACATGAGATCGTCAGTGTTCTTGCGCAAATTCAAAGCGGCCAGTGTAGACAGCTGGCAAGTTTTTCCGCAAAAGCGGCCACTTTTGTGGAAAAACTTGCCAGTGTAGATGCAGCCAAGGAAATAAGGATAAACTTCCATATCTCGTCAGGAAATCAATGTTGCTAGTCAGCTGCCTCTGTGTTTACAAGGCAAATGCACGCTGCACCAAAGGAAAAACGGCCCCTCTGATTGCAATTGCTGTTCTGCGGAGACTCATTCTGACAACACCTAGGTGATTTGTTCCTAGGCAGTGCTACCCTTGGATACCCAGTTTAGCCATTTACCTCCTCTAAGGAGCTACTGCTGGGCAGAAGGGAAATAACACCACCAATCCCAGGCAGGGAGAGGTAGAAAATCCGTCATTCATCGCTCATGTCTTTGGGGAGGGCTGAGTTTGGCCATTCAGGGGGCCAGACGTTGGTAGCTTTACTCACAGCAAGTACAGCCTGGCTCCATAGGTGTTCCCAGAGGAGACTCGTAGTCTTAGGGACTATTTTATGTGAGTCTGGATCTGTAGCATGGCCCATAGGGATGAGGTTTTTTCTACAACAGAGCAGCTATGAAGGCTAGTGGATATGAGACTGCTCACCAGAGGGCACGAAACCTACAGCAGGATTATGTAACCACTCCACCCATGCTGCCTTTACCCCCACCATTCCCACCCCCTCAGATCCCTTGGGGTTCATGGCCTTTGCTTGTCTCCTGCAGGCGGGGCAGGGAGACAGAAAAGAGATCAGGGCTGCTGGACAACTCAGTGTCACATCTGGGTGCCTTGAGCCGGAGTCGGTTATTAGCTTTCTGTGTGTTAGCAGCAGCCACGTCTAGCCGGCCTGCTTCTAACCTGCAATTACCCTGACAAAGGCCTCTCTGTTCACGAGCAAGCAGGCTGGGCGGGCGCTTTGTGTAACAGCAGCAGCTCGCCGCATGGTCAGAACACTCCAGGGCCGTGAACATGACAACGCGAAACTGCGCATCTGGCGGCTACTCAAAGAGCAAAACCGCCTCAAGGAACACACGAGGCAGGGCCGCATTCAGTCCTTGCCATGGTGCATTAGCTGTGAAGTACCCCATGAGGCTGTCTCGGCCCTTGGGGGAGGTGACAAATGCCTGCAGTTCCCGGCACACTCCACGTGTTGTCACGTCTCAGCGCTTGGGAGTGCTTTGACTGACTGCACGAAAGCTCCGTGTGCTGCTTCATGGCACGGCCGCTCTGGCTGGATGGCTGCGTGGCACTCACTGGCCACTGCCAAATACACCTGGTCACGGGATGCCCTGGGAGGGAGAAATCCGGGGCTGGGCTTCCACTGCTTCAGTGCCCATGCCCAGAGCGGATCCTCTCTGGGCATTATGGACAGCATGTGCTAGGGGCGGTAGTGGTGCTGCACTCCAGCAAGGAGAGGGTTACAGATCTGTCAGAGGAGGCTTGTGCAGCCCTGGACAATTAGAGTGGGGAGCAGGCAGCCAATCAGGGCCAGGCTGGGCACTATAAAAGGATGCAAGGATTGAAAGGAGCTCACGCTTGCTCCTGTTGTGGAGCAGGAAGGACCGGGCTGTCTGGTAGGCTACAGAGGGTTCCTGACACAGAGCCGTGCTGGGGAAAGACGAGAAGAGCTGGGGTGCTCTGGCTTGATCCAGCTCTGAGGCTGCAGGCCTGGTTTAGGGGCCTGAGGGTACTAGGGCTACAGGGAGGCAGCCAAAGCAGCAGGAGGCAGCAGGTCCACCCCGCCTCCTTCACCCCCACTTGCCAATGCTTAGTGGCCATTTCAGACTGCAGTTGGTCCCTGAGAAGGGGCTCAGTGATGACTGGTAGTTGGCCCCTGAGGCAAGCTGGGTATAAGGGATTGGGGTTCCCTGGGAAGGGAGGAATCCAGAGTGTGGGGGCGCTGCCTCAGGGCAGTACCATGAGGAAAGGGCACCACGAGACAGAAGGGACATGAGGCCTGAAGTAGCACAGAAAACAGGTAACTGAGGGCAAGGTACCGGCCAGCAGAGGGCGCTCTGAGGCTGGAAGAGCTAATTCCTGTGGAGACCAGCAGGAGGCGCCGTGCCAGTCAGTTGACCCTGCTACAGGGACATATAGTATTATCATATATTATCATTACAACAGCACCGAGAAACTCCAACTGCACACACACATAGTAGGAGGCCCAAAGAGCATGTCTGGACAGCCAAGGAGGGGAGACAGGAAGTACTATTATCCTTATTTTACAGGCAGGCTCTGTGGCCCTGATGGATTCTGTGACTTGCCCGGGGTCACACAGAAAGCCTGTAGCAGAGGTGGAAACTGCCAATCTCGAGGCCCCATCCCAGTGCTTGAACCACAAAAATCATCCTTTCTTCCTTTGCTAAGCATCCACAACAGCCTCATCAGCATATCCCTCCCCATCCGCCCCCATTATCCATGAGGTCTAAGCACATTATGTAGACCTCAGCTAAGTTTCACAACATGCCCATGAGATACGTGAGCAAATCGGGAAAATAAGATAGGATGGAATTATTTGACTCGCCCAAGATCACATAGTGTCAGAGCCAAGAGAACCAGGAGTGCTGACTCCCAGTGTCATACATTGAGGAGGGAAGGCTGCTAAGCTACACAACCACTGTAACATGCAAAACTCAAAGGCCAGGTCTATACTAACGGCGGCAGCTCAGCCTAAGGTACGCAACTCCAGCTACATAGAATACGTAGAATACATAGCTGGAGTCGGCTTACCTTATCCCCGTATCAGAAGGCTGATGGGAGCAAACGCTCCCATTGGCTTCCCTTACTCCTCACAAAAAGAGGAATCCCAGATGCTGATGAGGGCGCCCTCTGAGTTTGATTTAGTGAGTCTTAACTAGACTCACTAAATCAAACTCCGGAAGGTAGGCCGTGGCAGAGGCAATCTTCCATTTAGTGTAGACAAGGTCTCAGGCTTAATCTAGACTCTGGAGAAAGGCATTATTTACAATCCTGTTCACTAGCTCCTCTTAAACAGGACTTTGCACCTACACCTTTTACCTGATGGAAGCTGGCCAGAGTCAACCCAAAGGTGGAGGTGAAGATCTATTTTCTCATTTGTCATCCCCTAAAATATTTCAAATCATGGTGCGTATCTCTTCGGAGATCTTAGACATAATATATGGACCCCAAGGAGTGCTGTGGACCACAGGTTGAAAAACATGTTTTCTGTGTTAATGGCAAATTTGCAGAGCCCTTAGACCGTCTGTGGACCCCCAGGGTGCCACGGACCACAGATCAGAACCACTGTGTTAGATGTATTTACAACCAAAGCTTTAGATCTTTTAGCCAATCAGTCTCCACTGGTGGAGAGTGTATTCTTGCTGAACAATAGCATTGATTTTTGCAGGTGGGAGGTTATTATTTCAGCAATAGATTCTCCACCAATGGGTGGCCTTTTGTTTGCTGAAATTAGTGTTACTGACTAAAGGCTCCCATTAAGAACAGAGGTGGCTTCCCAGTGCTGAAGGAAAAAAAAGACCCTCAGTTCCTGTGTTTTCAGGTCCTATCAGTCTGTGGCATTTGATCCCCTGGGGGTCAATTGAGTGTGTCTACTGAAGACCCACTAACTCGACCACCAATTGCTCTCTCATCTATTCCAATACTCCACAGGAACAAGAAGAGTAAGGGAAGTCCATGGGAGGGCTTCTCCCATTGATCCCACACAGTGGAGACCCCGCAATGACTTGAGCTAAGATACATTAACTCCCGGAACAATACTGACATAGGTTGAGTTGCATAAATTTAGTTAACTTTGTCCTGTAGTGTAGATCTGCCCTAAGTTTCATTTATGGGACTAACAAATCTCTATAATAAAGGCAAATTTTCAACACATGGTGCTCACTTGCTTGCAAGTGGGACGCTCAGAAAGATGATCCCATCTCCTGCCACAGACAATACAGCTTTAAACTCCCCTTTGTTACACAAACTTATTTTTTTATTCCCATGTATTTGCCTCTCGTTTCCCTGTTAACGCTCCTCCCCTGTCCGAACAGGCTTAGGGTTAGTTCAACCCATCTCTTCTAGACATTTAGGGTATGTCTACACTACCCCGCTAGTTCTAACTAGCGGGGTAATGTATGCATATCGAACGTGCAAATGAAGCCCGGGATTTGAATTTCCCGGGCTTCATTTGCATAAGCCGGCCGGCGCCATTTTTAAATGCCGGCTTGTTCGAACCCCGTGCCGCGCGGCTACACGCGGCATGGGCTAGATAGTTCGAACTAGCAAGCCATTCCGAACTATCTGTACACCTCATTCCACGAGGCGTACAGATAGTTCGGAATGGCTTGCTAGTTCGAACTATCTAGCCCGTGCCGCGTGTAGCCGCGCGGCACGGGGTTCGAACAAGCCGGCATTTAAAAATGGCGCCGGCCGGCTTATGCAAATGAAGCCCGGGAAATTCAAATCCCGGGCTTCATTTGCACGTTCGGTATGCATACATTACCCCGCTAGTTAGAACTAGCGGGATAGTGTAGACATACCCTTAGTTACTTCATCTTTTCCTTGTCTCACAAGCATGATATCTCTGCAATTGCTTATACATGTGCCGTTCTACAGCTGCTTGCACTGTTAAAGAATAGAACAAGAAGCAATGGGCTTAAACTGCAGTAAGGGAGGTTTAGGTTGGACATTAGGAAAAAGTTCCTACCTGTCAGGGTGGTTAGACACTGGAATAAATTGCCCAGGGAGGTTGTGGAATCTCCATCTCTGGAGATATTTAAGAGTAGGTTAGATAAATTTCTATAAGGGATGGTCTAGACAGTATGTGGTCCTGCCATGAGGGCAGGGGACTGGACTCGATGACCTCTCGAGGTCCCTTCCAGTCCTGGTATTCTATGATTCTATAAAGTGTCTGAATAGACTCAAAACTCACAGCAGGCTTCTGCCTGGGCAAATTATGCCCTAACTCTCAACTCTTTGCCACGGGCAAAATGACAGGAAGCAAATCTCCAGAGCCTAGAGAGAAACCCAATCACCTTGTATCCTCTCACCATATGTAGGCTAAGGGGGAAATAAACAAATACACTGGTCAGACCGAAGAGAAGCAGACAGGTAACTCCCCTCTCAAAATCAAAAGTTACAATAGAATTGTGCTGGTGTAAACAGCAGGAGAACCAGGATCAAGCTTTTTGGGCAGAGCGCGGCAGGATTTAACTTCATGATGCCATATTTTAATTCAAGGCAAGTTCTGTTGGTAATTTATTTCCGTTTTAGGATTGCCTGGATTTTTTTCCACCCCTAACTCCATCCAGCCCTTATCTCTAGCTAGCAATATTCTACCCCATTCTGGGGCATTTTGTAGAGGATCTATAGGTGATGGGATAAACTCCTAAGTTCAGTCCTTCTGAAGGCAAATCTTGGGCCAAGTCGTCGGCTGGTGTCACTCCACGTGGCTCCCCTGAGGTCAGTAAAACTACTGATTTACACCAGCTGAGGATCTGGTTGGTTGGTTGGTTGTTTTTATAATAAAAGCTTCTAATTCTTTCTCATCATTTAAGATTTCCTAGAATGTCACCTCACTGCAGGGATTGGATTGCTATATGTATGAAACTGGACTGTGATGGGAAAAGCAGCAGGAGGTGGCAGATCAGTTAGGGGATGCCATTTATGTTATTAAACGGAAGGGAAAACTTATTTTCAATGTTTTTTAGTGCAACGAGCTGAGTAAATCAGGTGGGGGCAGGTGCTTTTAACCTAGAATTCCGGTGGGCAGGGAGGCAAATGACTAGAGCCCTGCAAATCCATGGATTTATAAATGCTTTATATCCACCTGTATCTGCACCCATGGATGTGGATGCGGGCATCCATGACTCACTTTTGCGGATGCAGATACCGATACAAATTTTGTATCTAGAACCCCGCAAATTCGCGGATACCACTTTATACGCGCAGGTATCTACATCGGTGGATGGGGATGCAGAGATCCGTGGCTCATTTTTGTGGATACAGACATGGATGCTGATACAAAATGTTCTATCCGTGCACGGCTCTACAAATGACAGCTGGGATGTACTTGAAACTGACAATATTTAAGGGACCAACCCTGCAGGGAAAATTCACAGTGGAGTCAATTGGTATTTTCCCTGAGGATGCAGTTCAGAATCCATCCCAGAGAGACAAAGACAGAGAGAGGGGAAATGGGTGCCTACCTAGCTTATCTCTAACAATTACTGGCTGCTTCAGGGGGTAGCCGAATTAGTCTGTTACAGAAAAAAAACAACAAATGCTCTAGTAGCACTTTATAGACTAACAAAACATGTAGATGGGATCATGAGCTTTCGTGGGAACAGCCCACTTCTTCAGATGACCGGAGTTATGAGTTTGGGATGTGTACACCCAAAATAAATAGGGGTATGTCTACACTACAGAGTTAGTTCGAACTAAATTTCATAGGCGCTACACTAGCGCTCCGTTAGTTCGAATTTAATTCGAACTAACGGAGCGCTTAGTTCGAACTAGGTAAACCTCATTGCACGAGGATTAAGCCTAGTTCGAACTAGCTAGTTTGAATTAAGGGGTGTGTAGCCCCTTAATTCGAACTAGTGGGAGGCTAGCCCTCCCCAGCTTTCCCTGGTGGCCACTCTGGCCAACACCAGGGAAACTCGTCTGCCCCCTTCCCGGCCCCGGCCCCCTTAAAGGGGCACCGGCTGGCTACGGTGCCCGTGCCAGGTGCAAGCCTGCCAGCACCCAGCCAGCAGACCCTGCACCTGGCACGGATCGAGCCAGCCACCCGATACCCCCCAGCCCTCCCCCTCTTCCCGGGACCAGGCTGGCGGCTCCCGGGAGCTTGCCCGGGACCGCAAGAGGCGGGCACCCGCCTGGGCTAGTGCGGACATCGTGGACCTCGTCCACAACCTCCGCACTAGGCACAGGAAAGTGGCCGGCTAGGGCAGGAGAGCTGCCAGCCTGGCCACCCAGGAGCAGGTGTGCATGAAAATCAAGGTGGTCCACTGAGACCCCCGACCCTGAGTCGTGAGCTTACAATGGCCGTCCTGGGTCAGATCAAAGGTCCATCTAGCCCAGCAGCCTGTCTGCCGACAGCGGCCAACCCTAGCGACCCTGGAGGGGATGGACCAAAGACAGTGACCAAGCCATTTTTTTCGTGCCATCCCTCTCCAGCCTTCCACAAACCTTGGGCAGGGATTCCACTCCTACCCCCTGGCTAATACCACTCCATGGACCCAACCTCCATGACTTGATCTCACTTCCCTTTAAACTCTGTTCAAGTTGTAGCCTTCACAGCCTCCTGCAGCAAGGAGTTCCACAGGTTGATTCTTTTCTTTGTGAAGAACAACTTTCTGTTACTAGTTTGAAGCCTGCTACCCATTCCTTTCCTTTGGTGTCCTTTAGTCCTTCTTTATGGGTACTAATGAAGAACTTTTCTGTATGCACCCTCTCCACCCAACTCCTGCTTTTAGAGACCTCTATCCTGTCCCGCTTCCGTCTCCTCTTTTCTAAGCTGAAAAGTCCCAGTCTCTTTAGCCTCTCTTCATATGGGACCTGTTCCCAACCCCTGATCATTGTAGTTGCCCTCCCCTCTCCCAGCCTCTCTCTTCCCCTCTCCCACCTCCTTTTCCCAGTCTCCCCCAGTTTTGTTCAATAAAGACAGATTCCATTTTTGAACACAATTGTCCTTTATTTTGTACATCAAGAAGAGGGGCTAGGGAAGGGTAAGTGGAAGGAGGTGAGGGAGGAATGGGGTACGCGCCCCCGATGGGGAGGACTGGGCTGGCTCTGCGGGCTTCTGGGGGTGGAAGCTCTCCTGCAGCCCCTCAATTGCCCCCTCTCCCCAGATGGCAGCCTGTGGCAAGTGCAGCCGGTCTGATGGCAAGTGTTGTGATGTGCCCAGTGTGGGTACTCCGGGCAATCCAAGCCAGGACTGCTTTGCAAGCGGGGCACCCCTGGGAACTGTCTGTCCGGGGTGGGGGTCGGGACCTTTTAAGCACAGCCCTCGGCTAGCCTGAGACAGCATCTCCACGCTCTAAGTCCTCCTCTGATGCCCTGCCGGCACTGCTTCCGGCCATCCTTAACCCCGGTTCAGGGTCCACTTAATGTGGACGCGCTAGTTCAAAGTAGCAAAACGCTAATTCGAACTAGTTTTTAGTTCTAGATGCGTTAGTTCGAATTAGCTTAGTTTGAATTAACTAATTCGAACTAAGTTAGTTCGAATTAGCGCTGTAGTGTAGACATGCCCTAGGAGAGGGGAAGGGGGGCGGGGAAGAGAAGAAAAAGGGAAGGGAGTGGGAGATAGAGCATCAGTAAATATCTGAAGATTGGATAGTTAAACTGAAGAAGATAAAATCAAAGTAAATAGATAGACTCCCATGTCAGGGAGGATACAACACAGAGAGCTGTTTGCACCTTCAATGGTTGTTAAATTGGTAGTGTCCCAACGAACTTTCATCATGACTGAGTCCATTAGCATGTGAATTGCATTTGCGGATGAACTCCAATTCCAGTGCTTCCCTGTGGATCTGGCTTGTAGAACTGGTTTGTGACAAGACAGCTACTTGGAGATCTTTTAAAGTGTGATTTGGAAGGTTGTAGTGCTCTCCAATAGGTTTCTGTATGTTTCCTTTGTGTAGATCTGATTTGTGTCCATTGATTCTTTCCCACAGAGACTGTGCAGTTTGTCCAATATCTATAGCAGTGGGGCACTGCTGGCATTTGATGGCATAGATCAGATTACTGGACGTGCCGTCAAATGACCTTTTGGTTTGGTGGCTGATGTTGTTGGCTTCAGTGATGAATTCGCCAGTATAGACATGAGGGCAGCGTTGGCATCTTTTTTGGTTGCAGGGCTGGGTTCCTGGAGGCTTGTGATGTGGTTGTGTGACATGGTTACCAGCAAGAATTTGTTTCAGGTTAGGGGGTTGTCTGTAAGCAAGAATAGGCTTTACTCCCAAGGCCTCTGAGAGTGAGGGATCATTTTCAAAACGGGTTGTAGATTGTGTATAATGCATTGGAGGGGTTTGAGTTGTGGACTATATAGGTAACAACAAGAGGAGTTCTGTTATTTTCTCTTTGGGGTCTGTCTTGAAGTAGTTCATGTTTGGGTACTTTTTTGGCTCTGTCAATTTGTTTTTTCACTTCTCCAGGTGGGTATTTCAGTTTTAGGAATGCTCTGTAAAGATCTTGTAGGTGTTTGTCTCTGTCTGTGAGGTCAGAGCAAATCTGGTTGTATCTTAGGGTTTGGCTATATACAATAGATTGGGAAATGTGTCTGGGATGGAAGCTGGAGGCATGGAGGTAAGTGTAGCGGTTGGTGGGTTTCCAATATAGGGTAGTGGAAATTTGTCCATTATTTAACTGTACAGTAGTGTCCAGGAAGTGGATTTCTCAAGTGGACTGGTCTTTACGGTTTACTTTAATCATCAGGCTGGATCAGTATTTGGGTGATTGATAGTGGAGGTTGATAGTGGGGTGGAAGTTGTTGAAATCCTTGTGGAATTCTTCAAGAGTCTTTTTTCCATGGGTCTATATGATGAAGATGTCATCGATGTAGCATAAGTAAAGTAAGGGTGTTAGGGGTTGAGAGCTGAGGAAACGTTGTTCAAGGTCAGCCATAAAGATGTTGGCAAATTGTGGTGCCATGCGAGTGCCCATGGCTGTGCTGCTGACTTGGAGATAGAAATAGCCTCCGAATTGGAAGTGGTTGTGGGTGAGGACAAAGTTGCAGAGCTCTGTAATCAGGTGTGCAGTGCTGTTATCAGGGATGGTGTTCCTGATGGCCTGTAATCCGTCTTCATGTGGAATGTTGGTGTAAAGGGCTTCTACATCCATGGTGGCCAGGATGGTATTTTCAGGAAGATTACTGATGTTTTGAAGTTTCCTCAGGAAGTCAGTGGTATTGCGGAGGTAGCTAGGAGTGCTGGTAGCATAGGGTCTGAGGAGGGAGTCGATATATCCAGATAATCCTGTGGTGAGTGTGCCAATGCTTGAAATGATGGGCTGTCTGGGATTACCAGGCTTTTGGGTAGCAGATAGAAAGTTCCTGGTCGGGGATTAGGAGGGGTGCTAGTGTAAATTTGTTCCAGAGCGTCATCAGAGAGTTTTGTGAGCAGTTTTTTCATGGTTTTTTTGGTATTCCTTAGTGGGGTCACAGGAGAGAGGCCTGTAGAATCTGGTATTGGTGAGTTGTCTGTTCGCCTCCTGTTCATAATCTGTCCTGTTCATGATGACTACAGCGCCTCCTTTGTCGGCCTCTTTGATTATGATGTTAGGATTGGTTTTGAGGCTGTGAATAGCATTGCGTTCTGCATGACTGAGGTTGTATGTTCTACGCTGTTGTTTGCTGACACTGAAGGTGCAAACAGCTCTCTGTGTTGTATCCTTCCTGACATGAGAGTCTATCTATTGACTTTGATTTTTATCTGCTTCAGTTTAACTATCCAATCTTCAGATGCTTACTGATGCTCTGAATCCCACCTCCTTCCCTTTTTCTTCTCTCCCCTTCCCCTCTCCTATTTATTTTGGGTGTACACATCCCAAACTCGTAACTCCGGTCATCTGAAGAAGTGGGTTGTGCCCAAGAAAGCTCATGATCCCAGCTACATGTTTTGTTAGTCTATAAAGTGCTGCCAGACCATTTGTTGTTTAATTACTGGCTGGTAACTACAGCCCAGGCATGCAAATACAACATTCCCAGGGGGTTTCAATGGATTAGCTGCGGTAATAAACACTACATTAAATATCCCATAGATGCAGAATCAAACCCGAGATTAGATTACTGGATCCTAAAATGTGCACATTGTACAGACTTGGACCAACTAGTGGTCGAATCAATAAAAAGACTTTGGGAGCCGGATAGAGCTCTCTGTGAACTACAATACATCTCATAATTTAGACTCTAATCAGCCAGATGAGAGTCTTGGCATTGATTTCAGGATCAGCATCATAAAGAGAAAACACTGAGGTTCTAGTTTTCCACACTGGGCGTATCCAGGGGCACAAATGGCTTCCTCTTGTTTGGGTATGTAGAATTGTTATTACGTTTATTGCTATCTTCAAGCATCTGATGAATTGTGGAGTTCAAGCTAGGGGCAAAAACCTGAGCAGCATGGGGTTGGTTCTTAATCAGCTTCTGTGACTTGGATCCCTTCCACTAAAGGGTGACTCAGCCTGGCTCCCATCAGTCTTGCAGCATCATTAGATTTTGTCCTCTGGTTTGTGGTTTAATTTAATCATCTGGCTGGATCAATATTTGGGTGAACATCTACCCAGAGGACATGTGCTGAGCACGGACTGAAGTCTAGTTCCTTTTTGGGTGTTTTAAGATGGGCACCCCAAAAATGGGGACACCCACCATCACAATTGGCTTTTGAAAATGTAAGCCATAGACAACCACCCTGATCCTGTGTTGAGACCTGGATGTGTGAACCCCTCTGCCCATGGGGTACTCTATGCACATCATGGGGGCTGTCATGGTCATGAGGGATGGCCAGCAGCCTGGGGACTAAAGGGTTAACTGTACCTAACCAGGTAGCAGTCAGCCAATAGAAATGCAGATAGGGATTTCAAACTGAGACAAAGGAATTTTGGGGTTTTCCCTCCTTTATCTCTGGGACATTTTGCTCTCTAGATACTGAGGGAGACAGAAGACAGGTCTCTTTCCGAGAAAAAAACTCTTCAAAATGTGTAAGTAGGGTAAAGTTTAGATAAATCCATTAGGTTTTATTGTTTTATGTTGTGGGACTTTGGATCTGATGTCTGTGCTGTTAGAAATGGGGTTTCCTCCCTTTTGTAACCAAGTCCTGAGCCCATGAGAATATTAATTGGTGACTTTTTCATCTAGTCATTATGCTTGCAACAGGAGTATTGTTTTGATAATAAAAGTTCTTTCTTTTATTAACCTGGTATTGGTTCATTTCTGTGTCCTGGAAAATCTGTCTGTGGGATCTGCCTGCCTCCGACTAGGGGATAGTAGCCACAGACGGACGTTTATATTTTCTCTTTCAAGCTCTTTGGAGAAAAGAGCTTGGGGTACTCCTGGGGTTGGTTTCAAGTGTCCACCTTTGGTTGGGGGTTCAAAAGCACTTGGTGGTGGCAGTGGATTCTCCAAAGTCCAGGTATTAGGATTTGGGGGGGAAGTTTTGTACCAAAGCCTGTGGAGATCAGGTTTTGGGGGTGTTTTGCAGGCTTCCACTTCTGCATTCATCATGCCAGAGTGGGGAATCAGTCTTGACAGGGGCTCTGTGTGAACTCAGGACTGTGTCCCACCATTTCTCAAGCAGGATCAGGACTTTAGCATCAGAGTCTCAAATGTACTTGGGTGCCTAAGTCCCACTGATTTGAACAGGAGTTAGCTCCCAAAATACCTATGAGGATTTTGTCTTTATTTGCCAAGAAATGCTCTCATCTCCTTTCACCCAGACATGAAAACAAACGCGGCTTGGCACAAGGACAGAGATGTTCATATCATGTCCCCACATCAGACAAAATGATGCTGGAGCAAAATAGGGAAATATGACGAGAAATGGAAATTCATAAACATGCTTTAAAAAGAATAGCCTCAAAAAACTCAGAGCAGAGCATCCGAGTGACACTGACATGCACAGAGGCAGAATTCTGAATGGGAACAAAACAAGCGTTTCACTGGGAATAAACCAAAAACTTCAGCCCATGCACCTGGGAAGCTGGCCAGATCTGCAGGAGGGGGAAGAGAGAGGGAAAGTGTGTGTGTGTGTGTGTGTGTGTGTGTGTGTGTGTGTGTGTGTGTGTGTGTGTGTCTACACACGTGTGCACACACACACACGTTTTATTAGATCTTATTCTTATCATTAGGTAGATCACAGAATGACACTTGCAGGAAGAGGACTTATTTACAATGAAATTAAACAAACCAAATTCAAGTCCATGTGGGGAGGCTGCAAATCACAGGGGAGGACTCTTTGCCGTCTGCTTTTGCTGCCTCTGTGGTGTACATGCTGCAGGGGAGTCACAGAGAAATATTGTGACATTAAAATGCAAACTACAGTGAGTAACTGAAGCTGCACAGAATTCTCAGTCGACCCAGGCAGTGTATTTACTTGATCGGTGTCACAGCTGCTTGTTAATTAAAATGGGAATAAAAAATTGCGCCCGATAGAGCTACAGCTCCCACATGTACAGGGGAGGGTCAATCCTGTTCGTATCCACAGGGTTAAACCCCTCCTATGTGAAGCAAATCATGTGTCCTCTATGACTGGCACCTCGCAGAGCCCGAGTCTGATCTCCCACGGGCGTCAATCAGGAGGCGAGCCAGTGAGGCAAATGGAATTACACTGGGGCCAAAAGGTCTTTGAATAAGACAGGGCCAAATTGTGGAGGGCTCTCTCACTCCTTGAGCAAAATTCCCCCTGACTTCAAAGGGAATTTTTCCAAGAAATCAGCACTACAGAAACCTGCCTTGCCGCCAGACCTGCCCAGGCCTTGCTGACATACATAAAACATTCAAGACCGACTAGAAGCCGACCCAATTTCTCCCCACTCTATAAAACCGCACGTCTTTCTACGCAAGAGAGACCCACCCCAGCTTTGAAGTCTGGCTCTGGAGTTGCATCTGAAGCAGAAACTCCTGCAGAATTTCTAATCTGGAGTCTGAGTCTCCAACCTATTTACCGCAGGGCACAGTGATGTAGTCCAGCAGCTCTCGGAAGGTCGGTCAGGACCCCAAAGTGGGTCACGCTGACGCCATTTTAATGGGGTCACCAGAGCTAGTGTTAGACTTGCTGGGTCCCAGGGCCAAAGCCTGAGCCCCACCGCCTTTGGCAGGCTCAGGGTTCAGTCCCCCATCCGGGGCCAGGGAATCTTGTTGTTGTCAGAAGTGGGTGGCAGTGCCATGAAGTTTGAGACTCTCTGATGTAGCCTGCTCTGGGGAGGGAGGATCCGGGGGGCTGTCCCACAAGGCCACTGGGCTGGGGGAGGGGAAAAGAACGTCCACATGGAAGAGAGCTGGACTGCTGTGGACCCCGAGTGTGTGTCCTGGGGAGGGGGGAAGTGCAGCCAATGGAGCTGTGATGTGCTCACCAGCGCTCACCGCGCACTGGCCTGGGCCGGAGGAGGGGAGCCGCTGTCTGGCTCTGGCACAGGAGTACCCCAGTGCCCAAGGGCCAGGGGAGCTGACCAAGGGTCAGTTCACACCCAGAGGGGCAAGCAGAGCCCTGCTGCTGGAGACTTCCAGGTTCCCTTGGAGGTTTGAGTGGGACACACTTGGACGTGCCAGGGGATCTCCCAAAAGCCCCATGGAATCTCCTTATTATCCTGGATGCAGGACCCCCCGCAGCAGAGCGGGGGCGGAATGAGATGAGGCAGCTGCCCTAGGGCCTGGTGATTTAAAAGGACCAAGCGCTGGGTCCTTTAAATGGCCACCGGATTCTGGGTGGTGCACACTCAGCAGCGCTGAAGGCCTGGCTGGAGGAGGCGAGGTCCCAGCCCTGCCCCCTTCTGCCCAAACTCCTGCCCCTTCTGGGGGCCCAGAACTAAGCTCCCCCTGGCCTGGCGAAGTCCAGCCTCAGCCCTGCCTGGATGCTGTTGGAGGGTAGGGGGGAGGAAGAGCTCGTGCTGGTCGGGAGAAGTGGCATGTGCTGCGGGCGGCGAGGGGGGGCGGGTTAGGGCAGGACACAGCTGTTTCCCAGCTTCTCCTCTGGGAGAACAAACCTCAGCTGCGTTCCCATGCACATTCCCCAGGCAAAGGCCCTGGACTCCGCAGCTCAGAGAGGGGAAGCTTCGAACGGCTGTAGAGAAAGGCCCAGGGCAGCAGCACTATCGCAAACCTCTCCTAAAATGCCACAGCTGGGGGAGGGGATCTGACACTTCCCCTTTCCAGGCCTAAAAGGGGCCTCCTTGGCACCCTCTCATCCAAAAACTAGCACCCATCTAGTCCTGCCGCAAGCGTTCGGGGGAGCCCAACCATGGAGGCAGGGGGGTGACCTTCCTGTGGCACTGAGGGGAAGTCCCACACTGAGCTACAGCAAATCCACTGAGAGAACAGCCCAGAGACCTGCTTTGCCCCCTTCGCAGAGGGCATTTTGCAGATGGCCGGACAAAGGAACTTCCAGGAGGTTACGTGCCATGTCTGCATGCCCATGACTGACCTGCCTCAACAAGCCAGCTGCACCCCCCACCCGTTAAATCTGCATGTAAACGAGAAGAAATCAGCCGGGAAAGAAATGCCGCTTCTGCATGCTGAATAAACAGTACAGCGCGTCATGCATCCCCCAGCGCCGGGCCCTTTCACACCAGCACAAAGGGGAAAGCCACAGGATGCTACAGTCACATCTTGGCTGCTCTTTGCTGGCTCATGGGGTCACCACGGGTGACACACGTTACTTCGCTGTACTGGAGTGTCCATGGCTCGGGATGAAGATAACAGCTGGGAGCTGCCCGCCCTGGACGGTAAGTGCGTGGGATGCACTAGTCTGTCAAGTGCTGGGAAAGCCTTTCAGGACATATAGAAGTTTGCCTCCCTATCAGAGTGCATGTGCCTGCCCTGAGAATGGGAATCCCCCACATGCACCCAGCAAAGGAGAAAGGGGTGACCCCCCTGACTGCACGGCAGGGCAATATAACCCCTAAAGGTCAACCCCGCATCCTCTGAGCGCCCCAACTCCCATGATCCTCTGCGGGAGCTTTGGCCGAGTGGGGAGCGCATTGCTGTAAAAGCTCTTTGTGACCCAGTCCCACAGCTTGTCAGCCCGCTGTCCAGGGAACACTCTCCTGCAGCCGGGGGGGGCAGGGTTAAAGGTGAGATTTCTGTCGCACTTCAACTCTCCGTGTAAAGGGAACTTGAAATCTCAACCCGCAGAGGCTAGATCTAAGCTCTCTGTATTCAGGAAAGACATTTGCTTGCCCCAGTGCACAGGGTTTCTCTACTCCCCTCTCCCCCGCATGCCAGGCTCCAAGTGGCCTGGGCCCACAGTACAGCTGTTTTTTCTCCTAGGAAATATTGTCCTAGTGGAAACAAATCTGTCATTTCTACCCCAGGGATGGGCTTAAAGCCAAGCTGGCTCCAGCCAGGATTGTGTGGATGGAGGCTGGTTGTTCTAGAAAGTTGGGCTCCAGCTTTTTTGGTTCCTTAGGTTCTTACCAAGCTTGCTGCTCCCGCCCATGTATCCCACCCAAGTCGCCTCTGCTCAGAGGAGAAGGCAAGGAGCACCTGGGAAGGGCTTGAATAAGGACCCGTTCCAATGCCCAGTGTCATCGAGGGACAGACTCCCAGCAGTTTGGATGGGCATTGGATCAGGCCCTACAGGGGAGCTGTTGCTAATGTCAGTTTTCCTGGGCAGCATGCCCTGTAAGCTTGGGCGGCTGCCCAGGAGCGATTCAGGTTCTGCCCGGCTGATTAGCAGAGCCCCCACAATCGGCAGCATGTGTTTCTGCTGGTGGTGCACATCCGCACAGGGCTTGGTGCACATAACGTTATTCCACACATGATTGGAAAAAGTTAGAGGGGACATTGCTCCTGGGGGAATCTGAAGCCATTGCAATGGCTGGTGCGCAAAGATGCTTACACCCCAAAGCACATTCTGTCTGTCCCTCACCCCCACTCACACATATACACCTTTTGAAAATTAAGCTAAAGCCGAGTGGCTTTTAAAGCCACCGTCCCTGCTCTCTTCCCTCAAAGGAGCCCGGTCCAGAAGCCCCAGGAAGCCGGGGCCCTGTCATGGGTCGGAGTGCCGAGGCTGGCGCTCACTTACCCGGGAGTGGCACTGGAAGCCGAAGTACACCACCACGATCGTCGGCAGCAGCACGACGGCAAAGATGGCGACCACCAGGAGCAAGTTCACGAGGAAGACCAGAGAGTTCGTGGCGACGACCAGCAGGGTCCAAGCCCAGCAGCAGCAGGTGCTCCGAGGCTCCAGGGGAAGAAGTTGGTCGTCCATGTCGTACGGAGGGAGGCCGGGGATCATCCGGGACGTGTCGGACAGATTGTCCACTTCAAAGTCCTCCGTCTCCTGGTCGGACATTCTCAGAGGAGTTTTTGTCCCTCCTGCCCTTGTGCTTTTTTCCTGCCTTTGCTATTGGCCACCAACCCGAGTGTGGAGCTCCGGGGCCAGAAGCCGGCACAGAAGGACTAGCCAGATAGCAGTAAGCCCCCTAGCGATAGAATGGCCCTACTGGGCCACCTAGTGCACCCCAGCCTGGCGAGGGCAGAGTCATGCCCTGCAGTATATTCCTCACCACTGCCTGGGAAGAGACCGGCACCAGCTGGAAGTCTGGTCCTGAACCAGCCACGGGCTATCACTTTGCGTTTGACTCCACGGTGTCCCCGTATGTTTTCTGTCTGGGGCGCTGCCTTAGGGGCATATGGCCTCAAGGACTTCCCAGCTCTTCCTGTCCTAGCCTGGATATGCTGCACAGCTCCCGAGAGATCACCTCCTTTTAGCCTCCTCTTGCAGTTCGCAGCATGTCCTGCTGGCGAAGAGCATCAGGCACCGGCCTTTTCAGAGACTGTTGCTTGCCTTTGAATCATCTATTTGTGGCCAGTATCCCAGCACCAAGCCATCGCCCAACTTTCTTCCAACCGGCGTGCCTGAGTCGGAGAACAAACTGTCGGAAGCCCTACCCGTGCTGAAGGCAACGAGACAAAAGCGGACTGGAGCAGCGTGTGTGGTTTCGATGCACACAGCTGTCTGCATTCACAGGCACTCAGACAGGAGCAGCGTTTTCCCTTCTCCGGAGCTTTGCAACGCTGCGCTGTTCACAGCGCTGGCTCTCCAGCGGCTTCATCTGATTGCCTTCCTGTGCTAGCCAATCCTTTGCTGCTTGCTTCTCCACCCAAGCCAGTTAGCATGCAGTCCCTGGGGTACCATGCTCTGACCCTCTTCCCAGGTCAGAATGGTCTTTTTTTGATGCTGAAATTGCTCTCTCCTCAACTCTCCAGCCACAATTTCTTTGCACAATTTCTTTCTGTAATATTGAAGCAGCGAATAACCATTGCA
This sequence comes from Pelodiscus sinensis, assembly GCF_049634645.1. Classification (NCBI taxonomy): domain Eukaryota; kingdom Metazoa; phylum Chordata; order Testudines; family Trionychidae; genus Pelodiscus; species Pelodiscus sinensis. Next base: position 17,199,307 of record NC_134733.1, on the reverse strand, counting down.
CCTGCTCGCTAGGAACCTCAGCACGCTCTGCGAACAGTAACTCTTTCTGAAGGCAACCAGCACTGCAATGAATGGAGGGGGGTGTTTGTTTTCCTTGACAGGGTATGTCTAGACTGCGAGGATATATCAGAAAAAGATACACACAATGCGGAGCACATTTTGCGTATCTTTTTCTGATCCTTTTGTTGGAAGAGGCTTTTCCAAAATTTGGCTCCATCTAGATTGGGCCAAATGTCGGGAAAAAAAACCTCTTTTGAAAGCCCCCTTGTTCCTCATGGAGTGAGGAATACAGGGGCTTCCGAAAGAGTGTGTTTGCTCTTCCGCAAAAAAAGCGGAAGAGCAAACATGTTCCCTGGATGCAGCAGAGTTTTATTGGGATACCTCTGGTATCCCAAAAAACCCCTGCAGTCTAGCCGTACCCTGACTTGTGATCAAACCCAAGGAAAGAAATGGAGGTGATGTCTCTCCAGATGACACTTAGCACTTGCATAGCACTTGACAGATGTGCTCTTGTAAACCACACCCCTCCTGAGTGTGGCTCACTGTCCCATGTAGTGGCTCTTAGACCACTTACAGCGAGAAAGAATGAGATTGCTCTATAGCCTTAGCTGAGAGCCAGCTGGCTTTTAGCTCAAGCTGTGTCAAGGCTCATGCACTAAGCTCCCATAGTCCCAGGTTTGGTTCTGCCTCTCAGCACCAGGAATAAAGAAACATCTCCACTGACCGGATGGGGAAACTAAGGCAAATACAGATTGCACATCTGGCCTAAGGTGAACCGCTAATCAGCAGTCCAGCAGTCCGAGTGCAGTTAGATGCTCGTTTCTTTGAGCCACTTTGCACTTTGCAAACCACATCAGGGGCTCATACAACTGCACATCCTCCAGTGAGATCTATATGCCAGCAATGCCCCTCTGCTATGTATAGTAGCTAAACCAAACAATCTGTGCACCAAAGGAAAATGGACACAAATCAGACATCAGGAATGTAACACACATAAGCCTGTAGGTGAACATTTTACCTGCCTGGACATTCAATAATGGATTTTAAAGTAGCCATTCTTCTAGAAAGGAATTTCCCACCCAGTCACAGAGTCCTTCCACGAGGAGTAATGGTAGTTCAGAATAGGAAGCCTAATCCGAACTACCTAGTCTGTGCCCCGTGTAGCCGCGGGCACGGAGTCCGAACTATCGGGGATTTAAAAATGGCAGCGCCCGGCAAGATGCAAATGAAACCCGGGAAATTCAAATCCCGGGCTTCATTTGCAACTTTGGTTGCCTACATTAACCACCCTAGTTCGAACTAGGGTGGTAGTGTAGACATACCCAGAGGGAGCAACTCCTGCTGCTACTGCACCAGACCCCCATAATCCCCTGGGTCCCTCCTGGCCATAGGATAGTTGGTGCAGCCACCGTGGGGCAGATGACTCTTCCCCGGGGGACCGTACAGGCGAAACGCGGGCACAATCTGTGAGTCTGTGACAACACCTTGGCGGGGTGACTGAAGCACAGCGCCTTCTGGGGCCAATCCTGAGGTGGCGCTGGTCGTGTCTACGCAGCCGCCTTTGCTCAGAGCTGTGTGGCTAAGGCCCCGAGCCATCCTCTCGCCCCAGACAATCCCTGAGTCTTTCATTCTTCCCCAGCCTCCCCTCACCTCAGCCCCGCAGGTGGCACCACAGTTAATTCAGAGGCTTTGCTCGTTATTATTTATCTTTGGTGTCAAGTTCTCTTCAGATAAAACAGGTGCAAGCTCTCGAGGGAGGGTTTAAAAGGAGGCGCTCAGACTAGCAGCCCTGACACCAGCCTGAGACATGAGTCGTTCCAGCTGGAGAATAATCCACTATACATTTGAGAGAATCTGTCTCTCTGTGTTCAAGAGCTTGTCCTAAACAGCAAGGGCTAGGACCATCAAATTTGGTTTGCAGCTTCCTCTTCTCATAACTTAAAGCAAGGGCAGGGTTTGGTTGGGCCAGGACAATGGGATGTGCCTGGAATGGGATTGCTACTCCGAAAACCCTACAGAAAAGAGACAGAATCACCACACAGGTGAAAGGGGCTGGCAGGGGATGCCCTCCCAGTCCAGCACTGTCTGAACCCTGAGCATCCCACCCCCCCAGTCATCCTTTAATGAGGCAGAAACATCCCCCCTCCTGATTCATAGATGAATATTGCTGGCTGTTTCCCCTCACTCCCTGGCGAAGGGGAAGCGCACAGTCTGCTGCATTCCTCATTCTGGCTGGGAAGGCAGATGAACCTGGACCTGCCCCAGCTGGGGGACATGCACCCCTCCACCAGCTGTGCCACGGTAGCTGCAGTGGCCATGAAGAGGCACTTCTCACCTGGCCCCAAGCTGTGAGAGAGGGCTGGGGTTGTCCTCTCTCCCCAGGTCAGCCTGCATCCTGAACCCCTCCTCCCCAGTCCCTCCACCCCCCTCACTCCAGAGCAGCGATTCTAATGAAGCCTGAACATGTTCATTTTATTTTCCAAAAATAAAAAATGACTGGAGTTAAAGACCTGAGCAAGGACGAGTAAATCTTCTAGTGGGGAGCAAGAAAACATTCCTTGTTGGCGTGGATTAAGCCAGCCCTGTACACTTTCCGAGCTATCTTTCTGAGCAGAGCCCAGCTGTCCAGAGAGGAAGGCGAGAGTGAAAGTGAAGGGGAATGAAGAAAGTGGGGTTTTTTTTTAAAACAGCAGCCCAAATGCTATGCCCTGCCTGAGGAAGAACTGTTCAGTGGTTAGAGTCAATTGTCTGCTCCACCACTGACCTCCTGTGGAGCCTGTAGCTAAGGCACTTAGCTTCCCTGTACCTCGGACACCCCTGCTCCCCTCTGAACAATGGGAATAACAGCACTGCCCAGGCTGTTGGGAGGATAATACAGTATAGGCAGTGAGGAATCCAGAGACTACACAAGTCCCTAAGATAAACATCAGCTGCAGGGCTCATACTCAGGACCTGTGGGGCTAAAGGCCTGGGCCATGACTGCTGAGCTAAGAGGCCTTCCTAAACCCAGAGCTCCTCGGTGGTAGCCCCCCCCCACATACACACACACCCCTCTGTGGCCAGCGCCACTCAAATTTAACAGCTGCTGGACTGTTCTACAAAAATGAAAATCGATTTTTATGAGTCAATAAATTCTGCAATTGTTAAAGACATAGCAACAAAAGGAGCAGGTCTGCTTGTGGTACCTACAACACTTCCTGCCTGGGGCCCAAGTGAATGAGCCAGGACTCCTGCATTCCACTGCTGCGGCTCTTGTGTCCTGCCTCAAACCTCCCTAGCGAGTATCATTGCATGGCAATAGAGCCAGATCCCTACCCTACTCAGTGCTGTACAGACACAGACTGAAAGCACAATCCCCTAAGGAGCTTCTGTAACAGGGCAGCACTCACCTCTCCCGAGAGCATCCCTTCAGGTAGAGGACATGCGCCCACACTCTCCTGTTTAAAACCTCTTCAGCGACTCAACTTAAAAGCGTCTTTGGCAACTTGGCCCATCGGCAGAGTCACACCCGGACTATGTCTACACTGGCACGATCTTGCGCCAGAAGTATGCAAATGAGGCTAACCGTGAAATATCGCCAAGCCTCGTTTGCATATCTAATGAGCCGCCATTTTGCAGAAGAGGCTCTTGTGCCAGAAGGAGCTGTCTACACTGCCCCTTCTTGCGCAAGAAAAACCCTCTTGTGCAATGCCGTTATTCCTGAAAATAATCAGCATAACAGCATTGCGCTAGAGGGTTTTCCTTGTGCAAGAAGGGGCAGTGTAGACAGCTCCTTCTAGCGCAAGAGCCTCTTCTGCAAAAATGGCAGCTCCTTACGTATGCAAATGAGGCTCGGCAATATTCCACGCTTAGCCTCATTTGCATACTTCTGGTGCAAGATCACGCCAGTGTAGACATAGCCCCGGTGTGTAATCAACAAAACCCCTTTGGGGTACACATCTACCAGGAGTCCATCTCAGTCACCTCTATAATGTCCCAAGTCTACTGCTTAGCTTGAGAGTGGTGGCCCAGGGATTCCCCTCCTGGAGGCAGCATCTGCGCCCTTACCCCAGGGTTTTATCTCAAAGTCCCATCAGAGTCCAGTCTTCATTAAGCTCACCACAGTGAGCTGTCTCTGCAGTGCTACCACTCTCTTAGTCTACCAGTCACCTGGTTCACACAGCTTGAGGCCTCCAGAGGAACTGAACTGACTCTGGTCCTGCAGCTCCTTTTATACAGCCTTCCTGGCCTCTGATTGGCTGCCTCCTCAACAGCCACTCTAGGCTGCTTGGAGGACTTCTCTGTTGTCTCTCTGGGGCAGGGTGTGGCAAGGCCAGAAGAATCTAGTAGGGGCCTTGGGGCCTAGTCCACCCCATCACAGCTTCCCACCAAGATGCTGTACAAACACAAATCAAAAAGGTGGGCCCTGTCACACAATGCTTAGTTTAGCCTTCTGCAAAATGGATGGGAAGCTTTCCCCTGCCGGTATATGTACAATAAGGCTATGTCTATACTTGTGGCTTCTTGCGCGAGTAATATGCAAATGAGGCTAAGCGTGGAATATCGCCGAGCCTCATTTGCATACCTAATGAGCCACCATTTTTTTTCAGAAGAGGCTCTTGCACAAGAAGGAGCATCTACACTGTCCCTTCTTGCGCAAGAAAAACCCTCTTGTGCAATGCCGTTCTTCCTGAAAAGTAATGGTGGCTCATTAGGTATGCAAATTAGGCTCGGCGATATTCTACGCTTAGCCTCATTTGCATATTACTCGCGTAAGAAGCCGCGAGTGTAGACATAGTCCAGGTGTAGAAGTGCAATAGGGAACAATTCCGTGTGGCAGAGATGGGCTAGGAACCTGTCACAGGTCGTGCCCACACTTGGCCCCTCGGTCCCTGGGTGGGACCCCTCTCTCCAGTGCGGCAGCCCCTTCTCGGGGAGTCCACTCCAGTGCGGTGACCCTCTCTTGGGGGGGCCCACTCACACCTGGGGGGTCTGCCCCTCTGTCTCCGGGACGGTGCCTCTCAGGGCCTTCCGCCCGCCTGCCTCCGCCATGAGCCTCCTCGGGGGGTCCACTCCCTCTGGAGCCCCAGGGCCTCCACTCCCAGAGGGAATAGTGCAGCCCTGTTCTCAGCCCAGAGCGACTCTCAGCCAGCACCAAACAGGAGGGTTTATTGAGCTTTGAACGCAGCAAAGGATCCCTCAGGCCGGTGGGCCTGGCCTCCCTCAGCCCCGCATGTCTGAGTCCCCCCTGCAGCCAGGTTAGCCCTGCCTGCTCTGCTCCCTGTCCCAATCAGAAAAAGGTCTTCCAGCAGAGCCTCCAACATCCCTCAGCGACAGCCCCTCCCCTGTCCAGTGTCTTCTCTCCAGGTAGTCAGGGTCGCCCGGGCCCCTCCCTTCTCCATCCATTGTTCTCGCCTTGCTGGAACCAGCTGGGTCGAGGTCTCCCCTCAGCAGCCCATCGTCTGTCATGTGGCGGGAACCCTTGTGTCCTCTGGGCGGGGTCAGCCGGTCACCAGGGCACCAGATATCAGGGCGCTGGTTCTGTGCTGTTCTCTGCAACAACAAACTCCCTCTCCCCTTGTCACATGAAACCAGTAACATCCCGGGGCCACCCCTCTGCATTCAGCCCCCCCCCCCCTTTGAACCTCCAAAACTCCCCACTTTCTCACAGAACCCTACAAGGTCTTTTCCATTTGTAAAGCCTACTATGTCTCAGGGGATAACACGAGGCTTAATTTTCTAAGGTGCCCCTCTGGGAAATCTGATCAGCTTCCAAGCCTCTTTAAAAGGTGAAACAAGTGAAAGATAACAGAGGTAGGCTGGAGTAGTGTGTTCCTGACAGCTGCATATGTCATCTCTGCACTTTCACTAACTTGTCATTTCCCTGCTAAGCCCGAGTTCTCGGGGGCCATTTCCTGGCTAGCAATCCTCGCTGCATTAGAGCCAGCGTGCTTTTTGCTTCTGGGTATGCCGGTCTGAACCAAAAAGCCACACAGAAGTCTTTGCCATGCACACAGCGGACAGAATAGGAGACATCCATCGGGGCTGTCTGACACCTGTGGGTGACGGCTCTCCCTGTGTGGGGCTACGTCTGAGTGGATGATGGGTATTGAAACGCAAAGCAAGAGCAACTCAGGTCTGGGTCTTCAGTTCAAACCAAGGCCTTCAGATGACAGGCTGAGCATGGGCTGAGCAGTGACAGATAGGCAGGCATGCCTAGAGACCGAGGGAAAGAGAGAGGGAGTAGTGACCAAATCACCATAATCTGACAGCTGTTCGGTGGCCTCTGCAGCATGAGTCAGCGTATTCAGTGACCTCACAGAAATGACTGTGACAATCGGGGCTAGCTGCTAGGAATCTCAGCTGAGAGGCCCAAGAATGGGGCGGGCCATAGAGAGGGAATTCCCTCCATCTTCCATTGATGGGTTCTTCCAGACCAAGATGCACTGAAAAGGCAGACCAAGTGTGTGGGAAACTCGCCCAGCTGGAAAATGAGAGGACATGGATCTCTGGGTTTGTCACACGGGCACCTTTCCTTGGACCATCCAACCAAGACCTCAACTAGCCCTGGTCAAAACCCCAGGGCTACGTCTAGACTACATCCCTTTTTCGTAAAAGGGATGTAAATTAGACGTATCGCAATTGCTAATGAAGCGGGGATTTAAATCTCCCCAGCTTCATTAGCATAAAAATGGCTGCCGCTTTTTTTCCACACGGAGCTTTGTCGGAAAAAAGCGCCAGTATAGACACTGATCTTGCGGAAAATAAAGCCTTTTCCGAAAGATCCCTTATCCCTTTCGGAAAAGGCTTTATTTTCCGCAAGATCAGCATCTAGACTGGAGCTTTTTTCCGACAAAGCTCTGTCCGGAAAAAAGTGACAGCCATTTTTATGCTAATGAAGCCGGGGAGATTTAAATCCCCTCTTCATTAGCAATTGCGATACGTCTAATTTACATCCCTTTTGCGAAAAAGGGATGTAGTCTAGACGTAGCCCAGGAGAGCATTTACTCACTTTAAAAAATGGCTTCCCATATTTTTCAAAAGGAAACATTAAAAAACCAAGCAAACCACTCTGGCATTTTTTTAAAACTTAGACCAATGTCTGCCTTGTTGGGTGAAAACCAAAGGAAAACTGCCCCTAAAAATCCTCTGCCTGTTTCCCAATTATTTTTCACATTGAAATATTGAAACATTTCAGCCAGTCCTAGCCCCAGCATTTTTAATTGATTCAAACCAGCCACTTGGCTGGAAGACCCATTTCGGTTTTAATCTACCTGTGACCCTAGGAACAGCTCTGCTTAGCCAGTCTCTTTACCAGGAGATGATAGAATTGTATAATGCCTCGAGAACCGCTGGGCAGACTCCTAAGTGAGCAAAGGAAACTCCACCGGCTGACCTAGAAAAGCATTTCCATTATCTTTGTCCAAGTGCGGGAGGTACAAATGCATTAAACACACAGAATGTAGGGGTGGGGAGTCGGTTTCTTTCATGGGGGGGGGGGAATTCCTTTTGAAACAAAATCTCACATCTCTTGGCAGTGAGGCATAATTCAAGGCTTGGAGAGAAATGATTCAGAACAATCCTGCTATTATATGTCAAGCGCTCCTAATTGCCTTAATTCCGGGTGCTGGTTAATTCTCAGTTCATCCTCTTTGTCTTTAGGACAGGCTGCTTGGTAAAGTGACAGTTGCTGAGAAATCTCCGTGCATTAATAACTCCACTTTTATCCAGTCAGGCTGCTAATGGAATCAGCAGGAACTGATCAACAGAAAAGGCGAGATGAAATACAAACAGAAATTATACTAGCCGCCCGGTGTGGGGGCAGGGCTCAGAGGGAGAAGGGCAGGTGCCACGGTAATGCTGCAGGGCAGGGCTGAGTTGGGGACACTGTAGCGGGGTTGGGAAGGCAGGAACCCCTCTAATGCAGCGGGGGATGGTTGGGAGCCCTACACAAAGCCACTGAGGCTTAGAGCCAGGTGAAACTTTCCTGGCGGGTCCTGAAATCAGCCAAAATTTGAAGCCCCAACCGCATGCATGGTTCGCTGAAACTGGCAGCCCTGGGCCATCGCCCTCATCTCTGGTTCTAGGAAGCATGCTTCCTTCTAGGGCAGTGGTGGGCAACCTAAGGCCCACAGGCCACACGTGGCTCATCAGGACAAGCCACTGGCAGGCCGCCCGACAGGTGGTGTGTACCTTACCTCTGCCGGTAGGGCTGCCTGTAGCTCCTATTGGCCGGGAATAGCAAACTGTGGCCAATGGGAGCTGCAGGCAGGCAGCCGTAGCTATCGTTGAAAGGTCAGCAACCAGTCTGGTGGCCTGCCAGTGGCTTGCCCTGATGAGTCATGTGTGGCCTGCAAGCTGCAAGTTGCCCACCGCTGCTCTAGGGACAAACAGTAGGGGAGCTGGCCAATTGCCTGGTTTTCAGATACTGCCATGGCCAGCAAGAATAACCCATTAGAATAATACCGATTACAAACCAGCCAACCAAGACAGGAGTCGAGGAGTCAAGGAAGGGATTTACGCCCAGTCCTCAATGGTGTTGTGGCCCCTAATTCCCATTAATGTCAATACCTTTGAGGATCTGAGCCTGAAACCGTCATGCTTTAGAGCTTCAGCCAACCTCTAATCCTTGGGGTTTAGGAAGAAATGTTGTTTGTGGGCAGTGATCCTACAAAAGCCAGCCCATGATTTCTTATAACAGGCCATGAAGCATCTGATAGGGGTCACGGTGGATTATTCTTGCTAGCCATAGCAGTATCTGAACTTGGTCTAAAGCCTGCCAAGCTCTTAGCCTCATCAATATCTTGTGGCAATGAGTTCCACATATTGGAACAGGTGCCTGTCTTTTAAAAAAATCAATAATTGCAGTGGCCACTAGGTAGTGCCCTTGCTGGTACCGGTAGTCTCAGCAGAGAGGACAGAAGGAGCCCTGGAGACTAATTCGGCTCTCACCTTTAGCTGGGGCTGGGGACACTCCAGGCATGGGTGGAGGGTATCATGTGAAATGGCGTGAGTAAAAGAGTACAGAACAGTACAGGGATCCCTGGACTAGTACCCCAGCGGTAGTCGGGCACCCCAATGCCAGACACAAGATCTGCTGTTACTGCTTATGAACTTGAACTTCAGACATGCATTTAGTCAGTGAACAATTCCAAAGATGGTACCAAAACACAGCTCCATGACAACATTAAAAGGCTGTTCCTGTGCTCACGCCCCTTTGGGAAAGTGTGTTTCCTTCCCCCAGATTTAGGTATATCTCATCTCACCACCTATCGCCCTCCTGAACACCCACATTCCCCTCAGCAGTTGTAGAACTTAGCTTAACATTTCATTCTCCCCAAACCTTACTCACCCTCTTAAGGCAGACAACAGAGACTCTTAGGGTACATCTACAAAGCAGGGTTATTTTGGAATAATTTACGTTATTTCGAAATAACAAAATGTGCATCTACACACAAGCAATTATTTCGACACAACATCAAAATCACGTCCAGCCGAAGGACTTCTTACTCCGACTCCTGTAGCCCTCATTTTCCGAGGATTAAGGGGAGTTGGAGGAAGAGTGCTCTATTTCAAAATAAGTTCTATGTAGACACGCCCAAATTCAAAATAAGCTATTTCGACTTAAGTTTGTGTAGCTCAAGTTGCGTAGTTTATTTCAAGTTTAGCCCTGTTGTGTAGACATACATCTACACAGCAGCGTTATTTTGGAATAACATAGTGCATGTCTATACTACAAGCCTTTATTTCAAAATAATGTCAAGCTGAAGAACTTCTTACTCCGACTCATGGTAACCCTCATTGCATGAGGAACAGTCGGAGAAGCTGTTCCTTTGACTTCCTGCTGTGTAGACAGCGTCAAAAGCCGAATTAAGCTACACAACTAATGTGTAGCTTAATTCGACTTTAGCCCTGCTGTGTATCATGCAATGACACTGGCTAAAGCAATTCCACTGTCATTAACAAGAATGCTGGATTAACAAGCAGAGCAGAATATGTAGCACAGACAGAGGGAGCAGAAATTTACTTTTAATGGGCCATATTCTGCTCTCAAACACACCGGTAAAAATCTTGTGTAACTCCACTGAAGTCATTCAAGTTGGTCTGAATTTACACCAGTGCCAATGAGCTCAGGTTTCAGCACATGCAGATTCTGACTGTGAACAACTTCAAATTCAAAGCCAATAGGCTCTTGTGTTTCAAAGACAATCCCAAAGACTTTGTCACTTGGCTGGTAATTAAGTCTGGGAGATTTAATGGCCCACAATAAATGAGAGGACCAGTTAATATATAAAATATGAGACTGCTCTGTGGAGAGAGAACTGCATTTCATTGTATTGAATTCAATTAAGTTCTAGGAGTGGATGGCGTCTGAATGTAATTTGATGGGAAAGAAATATACGCCATCGATAGCATTAGGAAAGGGGCATTACATTTGTAATGGATGATTTCAAGTGTGACTTTGTGTTTACAATGCAGGTCGGGAGCTCCCAATGGCAGAGATATGCAATGCCTGGAAGGATTCAGAGAGCAAACCCTCCGCACTGAATCGCACATGCTATCCACAGACAAGTGTCAGGCCCGGGTGGGCAGGCTTGGCTAACGTAAGGATCCCCTGAACCTCTTTCCCAAATCCTCCGTGATTCAGTGCTTGGAGGTCTCTAAGGTTTGGTTGGCTCTCTGGGCTCAGTCCTGGGGTTTGGCTGAGCTGTGCTTGATGCAGACTTAAGGTGTGTGTGTGGTCTGGTGGGTGATCCACCCTCACCTCCCCCCCAGCACACACAGGGCAGCCTTAAGGGGTTCAGTCATGCTGCCTTCCCCTGACTAATTCTTAACATCCCAGCTTTGGAGGGGGCCTAACAGGGGCTGGCATATAGCTGGCTATCCCACCCGTATCCCACCCTGGGATTCCCTTCGGCAGCATGTGCAGTTAGGGGAGCTAACTGTGCAGCTCGAGCAGTGGACAGACGCCTTGATTGGGGCCAAGAATTATCCCTCTGATTCTGATTTTCAGCTGCTGCTGCCCATCCTCATTCCTGGTGGCCCTGAGGCAGAGGCGTGTGGAACAACCCCACAGGGAGGTCTGCCGGCATGGCAGTTCTGACCTAACTCGGCCTAGTTCTTCAGCCCTGTTTAATTTCCCATCACACCAAAACCAAGGGGACATCCTGTTAACCTGAAAGGCAGCAGCTCTAGCACTGGTGATAGGAAATGCCCAGATGCCTCACAAGGGCCACTTCTGCTCCTGCGGTCCCGGTGCAAGGAGGCCAGGAATGACGGACAGCTCGGTGAACAGACCCATTCAGCACATGAGGCTCTGAGGGTCTAGGTCAGTTCAGCTGCCAGATCCTGTAGGAATGCCGTAATGGCTCGGGGAAAGGTGTGTTACATTCATTCCTTTCCAGTACATCAGCAGTTCTCAAACTTTTTGGCCTGCAGCCCGCAGCCCACCCCATTTAACACAGACCTTTCTGCAGACCACCAGCCAACCACTCATGATGGCAAAATGGGTGCAGAAGGAGGTGCGGGGCGCGGGGTTTGGCTGGACGGTTGGGTGCAGCAGCGGGCTGAGGATGGGGGTCTGGGAGGGAGGGTGCAGGAACAGGGTGGGAATGTGGGATCGGGACATAAGGGGGATGGGAGGCACTTACCTTGCTCCGCACCCCTAGCCACTCCCAGGTACTGCCCCTGCAGCAACCATTGGTTGAGATTCCGGCCAATAGGAGCAGTGGAGAAAGCCGCCAGGTGAGCGATTTCCTGCGCTGACATTCCCGCAGTAGGGGTTAGGGGGACTGGCAGCACGTGAAGCCACTTCCTTCCCTCACAAGCTGGATCTGGCCCGCGAGGCTCACTGCCCTCCCACTGCACAGTGGGAAGCTGCTGCTGGCGCTCCCCCCTTATGGGGGGGCACAGGGCTGGAGCGCAAGCGCAGGCTCCCCGCTGCAGAGGGGGCAAGCCCCGAGCCCATGGCCCACCTGCACAATGGCCCGCTAGTGGCCTGTGGACCACACTTTGAGAACCACTGCAGTACGTGGAGCCGCTCTGTGGCTGTTGGTTGTCCACTGGCATTGCCGTCCAGGTGGCCACACTGGAAGAAGGGAGCAATGAGTGAAGATGTTTAAAATCCGTGATCTCCACTGGCCACGTGTGTGCTGAGACCCTGCTCACGCCGTGAGCGCCCCCCTCCCTGTCGCGGTCTGTCGCCGGCAGTTGTTGTGTATGAGCCTGCCCACAAACGGCAACTCTGTCACATCCCCCAGGACAGCAGCAGGGCTCTAAATCTAGCTTCAATCTGTCTATCGCCACACCGGGGCCATGAATAATGGATGAGGCCTTGGCATGCTGTAAAACCCTTCTTTTTCCACTCTACGGGCACCATAAACTAGTGCCTTCTAATGATTGCTTTATGGAAATGAAATGCTCCGCTCCAAGTGTATGTGCTGCTGGAAGGATTTTTCCTCCCTAGACAGAGCTGGGATGGCAATAGATGAGTTTTATGAGGGTCTTAATAAAACCCTAAATTGTCCTGGGATTTTGAAATAAATAAGGTGCTTTGCTTCTCTCTTCCCCCGCGCCAGGTAATTCGGTGCAAGCAGGGGCTCTTGATAGATTTCCACTGCCATTGTCACAAAACAATTCACATCCCTCCTCCTCCTCCTTCCATCCCCTGGGAATTGATCTGGGCAGCCAAAGAACCCTGCTTTCTCCTGAATGCTTTTCTTTTTTAATCTGCCATCAGGAGATGCCAGCCCCAGGCTCGACCCGCAGCATTATCCTTCCCCAGCACATTCTGAGACTGCCAACAGTGCTGACTGGTAAGTCGTTCCGGAGCCACATCCCAGTGCTGCTCCTACGCAGAGAGAAATTGACCCAGGCAAAGGATTAAGGAATGATCCAAGTATCCATTCTGCCTCTGTGTTTGTCTTGCCCTGCACCAGTGTTCCTTCCAGTCTTACCCAGCCATGTATGGATTTTTTTCCAGCCATGTGCAGAATAATTTTATGTGCACCAAAGCATGTGCATGTGCACCACAAGTAGAAATACATACCTAGCTGTGGGCGCTCTGCTAATCAGCTGGGCAGCATTGGAATCTGTCCTGAGTGGCTGCACAAGCACACCGCTGACCGGGAACACTGCCCTGCACACCAATGCGCCCCGGCTTATGCCTGTGCTGGGACGGGAAGTTCAGTCTCCAAGCCCATCCACTCCGTGGTCTGTCCTCTAACTGCCAGCCGGGGGACAAGCCGTGCCCATTCGGAGGAGGTCTTTCATGACACAAACCCCTACCTTTTGGGAACAGCCTGGAGACTCCCTGGAGCATTCCACACGAGGCCACATGACACAGCTGCTCCTTATTCTTGTCCTTACCCTGAGGCCAACCACGGTCCAGATCTCTGTTCAGAGCCCCTCTATGGCACGTTGTCCCTGATTATAGTCAATGGACTCTGCAGGACCCGGTGGAAAGGGCCAGATTCTGTGCTCAGTACAGACCCCAAAGCAAGGAGGGTCTGGGTAGATGGAGAACAAAAGCGTCTAAACGCTGTCTTTTCACTCGTCTGATTCTGGAAGCATAGAGAGGCCGTTGGAGCACTGGGTAAGTTAGAGCAGTCTCACGGCTGCTCCGGCATGTGTAAGCTCCTAACAAGGGCTTTCCCCACCTCGGATCTGGAACACAAGACACTACAGCCTGGCCCCCCATTCCCAATACACCCCCACTCTGGGTTCTGAGGGAGGTGCCATAGAGCCAGCACTGGGCAGTGGGGTTCCTTGCTGCCCTGTCGGGGAGCACTGCAAAGAGGCTAGAGCAGGCTTGGAGTTTCTGGCCAAAGTCCTTTCTGGAGAACGTTTTTTTTGGGGGGGAGGACTCTTCTCGATTCGCCACTCTTAAAAATGGCTGTCTTCATTCCCTCCCCTTATTTCCCGTTAAATAGCTGGATCCTGGTTGACTTCCAGTTAGAAAGTGGTTGCCTGCTGTGATGAAGTGGGGATTGTATTCACTCTGTTCACTTTGTTATTCTGCATGGGATTTTTACTGTGCTATAGTAACCCTGTGTGCATGCCTCAGTTTCCCTGGGCACTGCACCACTATAGGACAGTAGACATCTCATGTAACATAACAAAGCGAACAGCGTGAATATAATCCCCACTTCATCACACCTCCCAATGCACACAGCTGTGTCTTGAGTGTCCCAGAAGGACACTTTCCTCCTCCGCACAGCCCAAGGGTGAAGGGCAAAGGTTTACACCTGCCACCCACGCCCTGCGAACCTGAGTCAGCTGGCCCAGGTTCTGGGACTCGGAGCCAGGGAGCCTTTATTGCAGGTCAGATTTGCCCTTTCACATTCCGTGGAGATGGCCAAACACACATTGCTGGGATCTCTTCTATCATGCACACAGTGCAGCTGGGATGCCGGCACATGGAGCAGCAGCAGCATGCCTCGGGTAGCCCTGGGCACACTTGTTTTTCCTTCCACTTCCAAAATAACTGGGCTGCTTTCCTTTCTAGAAAGAGCTGGTCAAGAAAAGAGCCAGGGAGAGTCAGGAAATGTCTCCTTCCCCCCAGCCCTGCCTGCCTCTCTGATAAAACGCTCTGGAAAAAGAAAGATTTCGCAAAGCAAATATTGGATAAAATTAAACATTTCAAGTTTTGTCTGAAACTCGCAGCATTTTGTGAGAAGCAGACATTTTTTGCAAAAGTTTCCGTTTTGTCCAAAAAGCCATTTTCTATTAAAAAAAACAATTCTAAGTCTCCCCATGTCTCAATTTTCCCCGGCAAAACATGGATAATTATACTTTTCCTTTTTTTGTGTGCGTCACTTTGAGATCAAAAGATAAAAAGTGCGCTAGAAAACGTAAGAATTATTTATAGCTTCTCTAACAATTCCAGATCTGCCAGCATCTACAAACACCTGAAAACCTCTCTCGATTAGTATTCCTTTCACACCGCCCACTGGCACAAGGTTTGATGCTAACGAAGTTGCTCTGAAAGGTGTTGATGCCTGAGTCTAATTTTATTTTATTTTTGACACCATGGGTTTATGTTTACACAGACACGCTGAGCCAGCCTTAGAACTGAAATTTAGATTTTGAAAACATAAAAGGCTGAGCGTCTTTGGGAGAAAATGAAAGGTTGAAACCTCCCTACATGTTTTAATGATTTAAACAAACTTTTCACTTCTTTTCTTTCTTTCTCCAAACTTCCTTCTTAGATTTCCCCCTCTCCCCCAGTGTTGTGAAGCAAAATCCACCCAGATAGTGAAACTGACTATAAGTTCGGTGTAAAACAGATCACCCTTGCTATCACATCCAAAGGAAGTGAAATGTAGAAATTTTTTTAAAATAACACAGATGGTGAAAAATTCATCAGATTCCTAAGCCTGTTTCAGCTTGGTTATTCTAAGATGGGATGAGAAACAGATTATGCATTGGGTTTACCTTTAATATGAGTTTTGTGTCAAAAGAATGTCTCTTTATAACCCATGCTTGCAGGAACCCCAGTAGCAAATTACAGAGCTGGTCTTCTCTCGAGTACCCCAGACTTCTCTCGAGTACCCCTAAGGGTACTCGTACCACCGGTTGAGAAACACTGTCCTAGTGCACCAGCTGTTGAGTGTTTTGCAGGCACGGCTGGGGGGGTGAGTCGTAAGGCAGCGTTGGACGGAGGACAGCGAGTGGCCTTGTGCTATTCACAGGGAGAATCCTCCGCCCATGACAGAAAGCAAAGTAGGGCTTGCTGGGAAGCGACTGACCCCCTCTGCTGCCCCTTCTGTGAAACGGGGACGCTGACCCTCATGCAAGGTGCCCCGCCACTGGGCTAATTGGGTCCCGCTGGTTGGGGAAGCGCCTTGAGGCGGAGATGCGCCAGAAGGGAGCTCAGCATGCCCAGCAGAGTGACTTAAAGAGCCCTCTGTATCCAGGCAGAACCCAATGTGCTTTGCATGTGGGACGCGCCTCCCACACCCCAGCCAATCAGCCTGTGAATAGCCATCTCCATCCACAAGACGCCCCGACCCCACGGCCTCCACTGGCCACAGTGCTCCACTACCGATCAATGCGAGCTGCAGGAGCAGAGTCTGCAGGCAAGGACAGCACATGGAGACCCCCTGAGCTGACCCGCCCAGGGGCTGCAGGGACATGCCGGCCACCTTCAGGACCACAACCACCATCAGGCGGGCTGTGATGCTCAGTGGGCTCTGCGGAGGCCTTAGTGGCCATTTACGCCGATGTGCTCCCCAGGAGCAGTGGCAAGGGTCTCGCCCTTTGATCCTGGCAGAAAATCGCCCTGGATGCGCCGCAGTCAAATGACCACAGGCTGCCAATGACAAGCTGTTTGGTTTCCTCTCTCATGAACCCAGCTGCACAGGGATCTCAAAATACTTCCGGGGTCATGCCCAGGGTTCCCCTACTAATGCTTTAACCCCACCACCCCTACCAACTCCAAACGTGGGGGATGGGGTGTCTCGCCCAGCCTGGCACCGCATCTAAGCAGGGCCAGCCGTTGCCAACAGGCCGGGTTGAAGATATTGCTGGTTGCCGGGTTACATAGAACTAACCCGGCTCTTCCCTGCCCCTCTCCATCACACACTCCCTGCCTGCTCACCCTGGGTCCATGCACAAGCTTTACAAAACACTGGGCCCCCATCTCCTCCCCAGGCTGGTGGGTGAACCTATGACGGGGGCAGCCACCCCTTCTACCTGAGGTCCTGCCTCAGCTGCCCAGGCCCCCCATGGGAGACCGGCATCCCCACAGAGGGAAGTGCATAGCTCCCTCCGCCCCCAGCACAGGGAGGGCAGGCTCCAGCCTCCCCTGACCCCAGGAGCATGGGGGCAGTGAATGAGCGCAGCCCCCGCCTTCCCTGGAGCACAGGGACGGTGGGTGTCCCCTCTCCCCTGACCCCAGAGCACAAGCAGCACCCAGTCCCAGCTTCCCTGGCCCCAGAAGGGCCGGCAGCACGACCCCAGCCTCAGAGGGGCTGAAGCCCAGGCAGGCCCAGGATACTGAGGGAGGGGTGGAGGTGGAGTGTGGGTTGGGCCAGGCAGGCAGTTTGGGGAGGCTTTGCCTCTTGTACCTGCCTCCCATGCTCCTCCCGCGCTGGGGTAAATCAGGAGCAGCTCCACTGAAGTCCCTGGAGTTACAGTGAGGGGCGCCAATGGAGAACGGCGGCCTGGCCTGTCTATTCCATTCCCTGGCTTCATCCTGGTGATGAACTGGAGTAAATATGTCAACAGCTCATCAGTGCGACTTGGAGAATTTCCTTGTCTCACCCAGCCTGACCGGAGCTGTGCATTCTCCTGACCCTTCCCTTCCCCACTGTGCCTGCTACCTATCTCCACCCCAAGCCCTCACTTTGTCTCCAGCCTCTGACGAAATCCACCAGTGACATTGGGGGAACATAAGCACAGCCAGACTGAGTCAGACCAAAGGTCCATCTAGCCCAGTGTCCTGTCTGCCCACAGTGGCCAATGCCAGGTGCTCCAGAGGGAGTGAACAGAACAGGGAATCATCAAGTGATCCTTCTCCTGTGACCCATTCCCAACTTCTGGCAAACTGAGGCTAAGGACACTATTCCTGCCCATCCTAGCTAATAGCTATTGATGGACCTATCCTCCACGAATTTATCTAGCTCTTTTTTGAACACTGTTTGGGTATGTCTAGACTACATGGCTCCATCGATGGAGCCATGTAGATGAGTTTACTAGACATAGGAAAATGAACAGATGATTTAAATAATCGCCGCTTCATTTACATCAAAATGGCTGCCGTGCTGTGCCGATCAGCTGTTTGGCGGCACAGCGCGGTAGTCTGGACGTGCCGCGGTCAATAACGGAAGCCTTTGTTGACCGCTCCGTTATGCCTCGTGGAATGAGGTTTACCGGAGCGGTCAACAAAGGCTTCCGTTATCAACCGCGGCGCGTCCAGACTACTGCGCTGTGCCGCCAAACAGTGTGGCGGCCATTTTGATGTAAATGAAGCGGCGATTATTTAAATCGCCACTTCATTTTCCTATGTCTAGTAAACTCATTTACATGGCTCTGTCAACGGAACCATATAGTCTAGACATGCCCTTAAAGTCCTGGTCTTCAAAATATAATCTGGCAAGGAGTTCCACAGGTTGACTGTGAATTGTGTGAAGTAGTATTTCCTTTTTTCGTTTTAAACCTTCTACCTATTCATTTAATTTGGTGACTGCTAGTTCTTGTGTCTTGGGAATAAGTAAATAACTTTTCCTTATTCTCTTTCTCCACACCAGTCATGACTTTACAGATCTCTATCATACCCCCTCCCTTAGGCTCCGCTTTTCTAAGCTAAAATGTCCCCATCTTTTTAATCTCTCTTCATAGGGAAGCCATTCCAAACCTAGAATGAGGGTTAACAATTATTTCAAGAGAAGGGTTTTCTCTCGAAATAACTCTGCTACACGGGGCATTTTATTTTGCAATAATGCGATTTCAAAATGGCGGCCGGACGTGATTATGCTAATTAAGCACAGGATATTTAAATCCCGCACTTCATTAGCAATTTCAGAACACTACATCTGCATCCCTATTTCGAGACAGGGAGCAAGTGTAGACATACCCTCTCTGTCTTATTCTCTATCCCTTTCTTAATGATTCCCAATATTCTGTTTGCTTTTTTGACTGATGTTGCACATTGAAAGTTCATCCCAGCTCCATTCACCCATAGGTGACTCATGGTAGCACTCAGAGGTGTGCTGCCCCACTGTACCTCCACCGACATTTTAATTACTAGATGGGGTGCTCCCTTATGCCCCCTCTCTGTTCCTCTGGGTGACCCTCCCTGTAGCCCCTCCACCTATGCTTCCATCAATATATACATTGAAAAAATAATAAGGGGAAATAAATATTCATGGAGACACAGAGTGCATCTCTCAGGACGGCAGCTGAAGCAAGCCACTACAGTGAGATTAATGTCTGCAGGCTTCAGTTCCTATTTTCACCATTCAAAAAGCTTTCGCTGTGCACCTGGAGTCCCCTTTGTCCGACAGAGACGCACCGTGGGTGCACGGCTTCAAAGCAAAGTGCCCAAGTCACCGGAAAGGCGACAGTCTGCTGGGGAGCATGGTCAAAAGAAGCTCGCAGAAGTCCTGGGACTGAAGAGCAAAGGGAGGGGTGGGATTGAAGGCCAAGGGGAAGATCCTTAGCAACAAGCATGAGGGAACCTCCAAGCCACACGCCTTTTTCACCACCTGAGATTTCAGCGATGATGATGATTGGGTATTTGTACAGAGACAAGACCTGACCCCTGCTATACACTCATCATGCTCGGGGTCGCTTCACCCCAGGGCTGGAATGCAGCCACCTCTGGGGCACCGTGCAGCAGGTGTTGGTCAGCACAGAGCAACACTGCTACTCAACATCTCAGGGCGGGAGGAGAAGAGAGTGCTACATCCTTGGTGTGTGCAGACCAGGGTGGTGCCACTGGGCAGGGATGTTAAATTTAGTTTAATCAACTAATTGACTACTCGATTAGTCGATAAGTGGGGGAGCTGCAGCGGGGTTAGCTCCAAGGCCAGGACCTAACCCCGCTGCGGCTCTGCTGTTTAAAAGTATTAAGAGGCTGGTGCGCAATGGGGGGACTCTGTGCAAGCCAGGAATCAGCTGATTCCCAGCTCGCGCCCAGTCCTTGCTACCGCCTTCCTTCCCCGCCCCACAAGGACACTGTGCTGGGGGAAACCAGCTTTTAAGCCAGCTCCCCCCAGCACCAGCTCCTGCTTCCCCCCCTCCTTCAAGGAAGAAAGGGGGGAAGCAACTAGTCAAGTATCCGATAAGCTGTTGCTAATCGGATAGTCAACTAGTCACTTACATCCCTGCCACTGGGATATGCCAACTAAGGATTTAGCCCACCAGATTCAGCTGAAATGGCCCAGGACTTCAAGCATGGAATGTAACTGCCCTATTGGGATGTGCCAGGCACAGGGGCTAGTTCCTACTCTCTGAGGTAAAACTAGGAACAGTGAGAACTTTGGTTTTATGTCTCATCTGAAAGATAAATGGCCTAAAAGGTCTTTGCGCACATTAATAGCCCAGGATTTGGTTCTGCAGCCCTTCCTCAGGGCTTTCTTCATTTACCCCGAGATGGACACTCAGGAAATCAATCTGCCAGGGTTTGATTTAGCGGGTCTAGTAAGGGCCTGTTAAATCGACCACTGATGGCACCCCCATTGATCCCGTACTCTACTGGGTTGCGAGGAGCAAGGGAAGTCAACAGAAGAGTTTCTCCCATCAACTTCCCACAGTGGGGATGCTGCAGAAATTTGACTTAAGGTATATGGATTCTAGCTATGCTATTCTTGTAGCTGGAGCTGCGTATATTGGGCCGACTTTCTCCGCTAGTGTAGACCTGGCCTGAGTTCTTACACTCATTCAAGCCAAAGAGAGTCTCATCTGAGAGAGACGTGCAAGACTGACTCCCATGGAAGGTCTCCGGGAATATCCTGTTACAGAACCTGAGACGCATCCCCCCCCCCCCCCCCCCCCCCCCCGCCGCCACCTCTGTGTTTGTATTCTCAGCTCTGTGAAGCGGGTATACAATCCCCCTCTCCCCCCCCCACCCCCCCCGCCTCTGTGTTTGCATTCTCAGCTCTGTGAAGCGGGTATACAATCCCCCTTCCCCCTTCCCCCCCCCCCCCCCCGCCTCTGTGTTTGCATTCTCAGCTCTGTGAAGCGGGTATACAATCCCCCTTCCCCCTTCCCCCCCCCCCCCCCGCCTCTGTGTTTGCATTCTCAGCTCTGTGAAGCGGGTGTACAATCCTGCCCTGGAGGCTAGAGGAGAAGTCTGATTTCACAGCACTTTCTGGCCTCCTTGCACACCCTTTGCACAGGTGTCCACGACAGCACAAAGGGGCCTGTTGTGCCAAGCTTGGGAAGTTGCAAGAGAGGCCCTAAGCTGCACCGAATGAAGAAGAAAGTGTACATTGGCTGAATTTCAGCAGGTCACCTCCCTGCACTGGGCCAGCCGCAGAAATTCGCAGCATGCGGTGGAACGCAGATCGGGCCTGCCCATGGCTGGTATGCAAACATCAACCCAGACTTTGGCTCAGTTTCCACCCGCACAATTATTGTTGATCACATACCCAGCCCGACAAAGGTCAGGGCTGCTGGAATGTGCTTTCCAAATCGCTTGGAGGTTTGGATCGGAGAAGCACCTAGAAGTTTGGATGCTTCTTGGAACCATTAGAATATCTTGGGTCTGCCAAGCAAGGCCAGAAACCAGTGCTGACAACTCTCCTGATTTTATCACAAATCTCATGATACTTGATATTTTTGTCCAAGTGCCAGCTCCGAGTCAAGTCATAGCATCTGTTTAAAAAAGGTGAGTTTCTGACTCTTGTGATGGAGGACACAGCGTGAAAATGCAGCCTGCGTGCAAGTTAAGGCTCAAGAACTAGAAAGCTAAGAATCGCCCTGTGATGGGGGGTGGTCATGGTCAACCCCGTGGGGGTGCCCCCCAGAATGCTGACAAGGTCACCTCCACTCCCCTTCCTGCTCTCTGGGGCTTCTCGCTGCCCAGTTCTGCTGGGCCAGCTCTGTTGGTCTCCCCCAGCCAAGGCCCCAGGCTAAGATCACACACACACACACCCCAACCCCGAGAAGCAACGGAAACACTGAATCTCTTCAGGTCCAAGGAAAATGCAGTTTAGGGCCCAGCTGCCTGGGATGCCACTCCACAAATGGCATCAGAACCCCAAGGGAATTATTTAGGTAAGCCCCCTTCAGCAATGAAAGGGGGATTGTACACACAGATTGTCCCCCGCCCCAGGTAACAATTATTTACACCAGGCTTGAGAGAAAATAAAAGTAATTTTATGAAGTACAAGCAGTAGGATTTAAGTGGTAATAAGTGAGAACAAGTAGAGCAAAGTAAATTACAAGCTCAAAATAACAGAAAACGCGTAGCTAATTCTACACTACACCCTCAGTACAAACATATTACAAACTCACCCTCAAACTTTCTCTTTTCCAGCTAAGCCTCCCAAAACAGAGCTGTTCCTCCCCTTGGGGTGTTTGGCTAGCACACCTGAGGGAAGAAACCAGAGACAAAACTTGCTAGCTTCTTACTAGTTTTAAAGATTCCCTTTGGGTGGGAATTCTGTTTCTACATTCCAGTTGGGGTGGACACATGACTTCCTCAGCCTAACCACTGCTAAGACTCAAGGACAAAAGTCTATTTGCATATGATTGTCCTGACATTGGAAACACCCTTGATGGCTTTCCATTTCCATATTTAAAATCACAGAGCATTCCATATTCCATACATACACCAAAATAAGATAAACAGATCCAGCGGATTAAGACATTAAGAGTCACAGGTTACATGAAGCAATTTGTCAAAATCATCTTTGAGTTATGCACATTTGTGTCCATAAATCCATTTCAGAAAGCATGGGGGAGGGGGGGCTCACAAACCCTCCAAACTCAGATTGTTAATTCCATCTCATGATCAGTTGGGGCCCTGACTCATGGTTTTCAAAGACTTGGGGTTGGCATAACTGAAATACTAGGACAGCCTGTGCTGTGAAATACTTCTTGTCCCGGATGGAACCAGGAAGTACAAATGTGTGGGAGGAGAAAATAAGGTGAACATAATGCCTCTGTTTGAGTCTCAGGCAATGTTCTTATTTTATGTCTCAGCCGTTTCCGGGTTCCTGCCATTCACATCAGACAGCTGGGTCAAATGGCAATGCCTTTAAATTGCTCCCAGCTGACGCCCTGATCCTATAAACTGAAGGAGCCTATCACAGTCAACCTGGCTCTTTTTATTTTGTTTTTTACAACATTTGTAGTCCAAAAAACGGTAGCATTTAGGGCTTCCCCTTTTCTGCCTTTCTGCTGGCTTTTATTTTATCTGTGCCGCCAGCTCCTAAACTTGATGAACTGCTGGATGGAGGAAAAACAGGACAAAAAGTGCTTTTAACGTTCTTGTAGATTTCATCCAACTGTACTGACTGCTTTGCTCCTAAATGGGCACTGTGGGCCAGATCTGCAGCGGGTGTAAATCAGCATAGTTCCCATGACTTAAACAATGTCTGATTTACACCCGTTCCAGTTCTCATTCGGGCGATGTCTAAACTGCAGGCTTCTTTCGGAAGAAGCTTTTCCAGTAGAGATCTTCCAATAAAACTTCTTCCGAAAGACAGCATCTACATAGCAAAAGCACACTGAAAAAGCAGTCTGCTTTTTCGAAAGATAGTGTCCATTCAGTGTAGATGCTCTCTCGCATTTAAGCTGTGATTACTATGGACAGAGTGGCCACCAGGGCACCTGTGCTTTTTCCTCTTTCCTCTTCTTTTGAAAGAACTCCCTCTTCCCCGTCCACACATGCCCTTTTCTGAAAGAGCTCTTTCAGAAAAGGCATTCTTCCTCGTAGAAATAGGTTTACCAATGTTGGAAAACCCCCTCTGTTCTTTCAATTATTTTTCCGAAAGAATGTGATTGCAGTGTGGATGTAAGTGAAGTTTTTTGGGGAAAACAGCCATTTTTCCAAAAAAAACTCTGCAGTGTAGACATACCCGTAGGATCCAATGGAACTGGCCTTGCGGGCACATTTTATGTATTAAAAATGCAGCGTTAAAAAACAGCCCGCATTAAAACCCTTCTGAGGAACATCGATTTTGTTTCAAAGGTAGAGACATTATTGAACTATGTTCCCAGCTCGCTGTCTGTTAGCATTCCAAATAAGCAAATTGCATTTGTGTTTCCTAAAGGTTTCAGGTTTCCTAGCTGACAAGGGCAATCACTGATGTAGATAAAGTGTCTCAGAATAAATTAATGGAAACCCTTCTGAAGACTGACAGATTCCATCTAACTTATTAGCATTCTTAGGAGGACTGCAGTGTAGATAGGCAGCTTTGACCTTGGCCAGTGTAATGCAGTACTAATATGTACATTCACCTCTAGTAAATACATCATGAAATAAGCACAAACACATCCCCGGTGCACCTGCGTGGAGTGCTGGCACTAAACAAAGCGGAGAGAGGCAGGCCATTTCTTGCTTGAGGGATTGTGACAGGCAGGTTTATTTCACAACAGGCAGCTGACATTCACACGCTTCGTGCTCATTGTGTTATGATGATACCGAGCAGGCTGTCACGAGAGGTGCCGCCTGCTTTAAAACTACGGTCCTTGCATGTTACACAGAATACCTGCCATTCGCAACGCTGGTATGTAAAAATCTCAGGGATATTCCCCCTTTTCTCCTGGTGGTTCGCTTTTTTCATCTCATTCCCCTGGAGCAGGGGTCTCAAACTCCCCGCCCGCAGGCCACCCTTGGCCGGAGCAATGGCACTGATGGGCCAGAGGAGGGGGGACTGCC
Source organism: Pelodiscus sinensis (assembly GCF_049634645.1). Classification (NCBI taxonomy): domain Eukaryota; kingdom Metazoa; phylum Chordata; order Testudines; family Trionychidae; genus Pelodiscus; species Pelodiscus sinensis. The sequence goes on along the minus strand of NC_134733.1, from coordinate 17,174,994 downwards.
CATCATCATTCCCAAGCCCCACCTCTTCCCACTATTGCTCTGCCCTCTTCCCCCATGGCACCCTGTCCCCCAAGGATGTGCTTTGGGGAATCGCTGGGGGGGAGGCTGGTGTGGGGCAGCAGCAGCGGTTGGGCCCCCCCACACTCCCATCCGCAGTGGGAACCGCAGAGAAGCGGAACACAGCAGAGTGTGCCCACCAAGTGCAGTGGCAGGAAGGGATGCAGCTTGAGAGCCAGTAATGGACAGCTCCCTACCCCCAAGCCCACCAGCACTCCTGGGCCAGATTGCACAATTGCTCCAGCTGGGGGTGCCCGGGGGCTGGGAATGTGAGACCCCTGCCCTGAGGGATTAGGGTCCGATGTTGCGCATGATGAACTTTGAGCAATCACAAACTCCCCCGCGTAGGCACAGCCCGCTGTCTGCATGCACTGACATATGTGCACATTCGAAATACTTGACTCTGAAAACTGACTGGTCAGCGTCACTTTTGTTGCTTGTCAGTCTGGGGCAAGACCCAGAGTCTTTCTCTGGGTTTGTATGGCCCTGAACCCAGGGAAGCCTGCACACTGCCTGGTTTTGCTGCCCTGCAATGACAAACAACATTAATAATGCGGTTGTTGTGTTTGGTTTCCTAAAAATGCAAGAGGACATTTAGGGTCAGATTCTCTGCTGCCGGGAAGAGGTTGCCAGTATGAGAACACAGAGTAATTAGTAATTAGCATTTAATAACTTTTTACAAGTATCACAGAACTGAACGAAGCATAATACCCAGTCCAAGATGTCCCTGCAAATCAGTGAAATTGGATTCAATAAGTTAAGCCTGCTTACCAGACATACCTATAATACTGGGTACCTGCATGGGCTAGCCTAGTTTGTTGGGAGCTCTTACTAATGCACAGCACATCCTTCCCTGGCTCTAGAAAGCAGATTGGCTCAAACCACGATTTCGGTGATGCTGGCATAAATCCAGAGCAACTTCAGTGCATCTAGTGGAGTTCTTCCAGGTTTCCCTCCAGGTAAATGAAAGCTGAACTGAGCCCATAGGGGGCTGAGAGGAAACTGTATTTTTAAAATTGAAGTGTACTTGGAAAGCAATATGGGTGCAAATGAATCAGCTAGAAATCAAGGTAGCTTTGCAGACCTCAAAAAATACCTCCCATTCCTCTAGCTTTCCCCAGCCCTGGTCAGGACCCCTTGGTACATGGGAGAGAAGTCTAGACCTGTGGAAGATTCTCTTGCCAGGAGATTCTGGGTCAAAGCTTGGGCTATTAGATGCTGCAGTTGGTGCAGTAAACATGAACTTCCCTAAGACCAGCCGGAGCCACCCAGAGCCCTACCCGTAGGAGAACAATTTCTCAAACGTCTTCATAGCTAGAGCACCACCTTGTGGGTTCTCACAGCTCCTGCCTTCTTTTTTTGTTTATTCACAGCCTTCGCTCACTGCCAAGGAGATATTTGTTCTGGGGCATATGACCCATTCCCAACCTCCCCCCCAACCACGAAAGACATGGTGGGGATGGATTGTCATGGACACAAAGGCCCCTTTACACAGCTCTGGCAGAGTGGAACTACATGCACCGCATACACACCCACTCACAGGTCCCTTTACACAACCAGAACGGTGGAAGGGGCCTTAGTACAAATCCTGAAGAAAGCTGGACACAGAGGACCAATGCCATCTGTTATGTGCCACCTGCCATCTGGGGAGAATTCACATGTGACAATCTGAGAACTTTGTAGTAAATGGATCATGTGATAATTTATTACACTAAAGTCTTTGTAGTGGTTGGTGGACCACAGGGATGTCCTTAGGATTTAGGGGGCCTACACAGTACTATTGAACTACTACCCCTCTGTGCCTGCCAGCAGCGGTGAGGGGATGACGGGTTTTTTGAGATGTGATTTTATAATCTTCAGCAACACACTCATTTTTTTTTTAAACTAAGGTCCCGTGGACTAACTCAATTCAGAAACTGACAGTCTAGATCTGGGACTGGCAGATGCCTGTGAAACGGCTTCATTACCATTTGAAAGGCTCTTTCACTGCTTCGATGTTCTCCTAATAGCTCTGGCAGGCTTTGTCACTTTTAAGGTAATGAGATCTTCTCCGGAGGAAGCAAAGCCACAGACCAAACATAGGAAGAGGCGGATGGGCGGACATTAAGTCTCTGAGGTGCCCCAGATTTTCAGATGTCCCTACGCATCTGCGTATTCTATGTTATGGGCAAGGATGGCCCTAGTGGACCAAAGCTTTGTTTGTACAATCACCCCAAAGCAATGGATGATTCTCAGAACCTCTCAGCTTGCACTCTGCTGACCTGGGCTCCCCCTCCAGGTTCACTCGGATTACACGAGTCTTCTTCCTGTCCTCGAGACAAACGTTTGTTGGGGTATGTCTACACTACAGAGTTTTGTCGGAAAAACGGCTGTTTTCTCAACAAAACTTGAGGAACAGCCACACTGCAATTGCGTTCTTCTGCAAGAAAATCGAAAGAACAGAGGGGTTTTTCCAGCATTGATAATCACCCCAAAGAACCCTTTGTGCATGAACTGGGAAGAGGGAGTTGTTTCGGAAGGAGAGGAAAAAGCACAGGTGCCCTGGTGGCCATTCCATCCAGAGCAATCACAGCTTACATGCGAGAGAGCGTCCATTCAGTGTGGACACTATCTTTCGAAAAAGCAGATGGCTTTTTTGATGCACTTTTGCGGTGTAGACACTCTCTTTTGAAAGAAGTTGTTTTGGAACATCTCTTCTGAAAAAAGCTTCTTCCAAAAGAAGGCCTCAGTCTAGACGTAGCCTAATAGAATTGCCAGGAACAGTTGTGTTCCACCTGGCTTCACTTCATTGGTGGGCAAAGTGATGAATGGTTTTCCAAAGTGCTGGCAACCCACAATTCCAGGTGGGAGATGGGGGTGCATCTGAAAATCAGATGGCATCTGAAAGGCCAGACACTCGTTCCTATTTCTTATGCCCCTGTGGCGGGGGCCCCTGCCCCTGCCCCTTCAACCTCCAAGGCCTGGTCCTTTAACTTCAGGTCCAGCAGCCTGGTCCTTTAACTGCAGGCCCAGCGGCCTGGTCCTTTATAGGATCCCCTCTTCATCCGGGATCCAGGGAGGAAGGGGTAGGAGGGCCCGGACCCTCCCTCTCCACCGGGCCCCAACCCAGGGCCCTATCAGTGGCAGGCGGTTCCCACCACTGGCTCAGCGGGGAGTTCTCCCCGAAACTCACCGAGCCTGCTGGGTCCTTTCCTCGTCCCTGCCCTGGGTTGCTTCCTACCCCCTCGCCCTGGCCGACAGCAGTCCCACCTGTGGATGCAGGTCGGGCTACAGCAGCCCCGTTGACAGGCGCCGCTTGGGAGACAGCAGTGGCTGGGGCAGCTCCAGCTTCTAGGGGGGCTGCACAGCGCACCCAGCGTTGCGGTCTGGCTCGTCCTGGAGACAACAGCGGCAGGGGTAACTGGCCCGGCGCCTCTTGTTCCAGTGCAACGGCTGTGGCTCCTGTGTCTGGAGAGGAGCTCCTTCCCCTCTAGCAGCCCGCCCCAACTGAGCAGCCCTGCAGCCTTTTATACCCGGGCTGCACTGCAAGCATGCCCAGCAGGGATGCAGGGGAGGGGCGTATTGTACCCAATAGGTGAGCTCTCCGCCCCCTTGTTCAGTGCGGGACTGGCCAGCCCCGTCACAGCCCCATACATAAGCGGCGCATGCTCACGCTCCACCATTATACAGGAACATGGGCCCAGCTCCATCACTGTTGGGGTTTATATTTTCAGAGCCATCTTGATGGACCAGAGCAACTGCCCCAAACACCATGTTTTGGGGGGCCCCTACACTACAGAAGGAAACAGTGTGCAGCAGTGTTTCCCAATTGGTGCTCCATGGAACCCTGGGGTTCCGCGAAGTGAAAGTAAGGGTTCCGCGAGAACGCGGCATTGCCCCGCCCCCCTCTTAAAGAGACAGTGTATTTTGCAGGGTATTTTGCTCAACCAATTCTGGCGGACCTATTTTTTTATTTTTATTTATTTTATTTTTTTTGCTTGCCAAATTTTACCCTGGGAACCCTAGGGGTTCCTTGAAATTATTTTAAGGTGAAAAGGGTTCTGTGACCAAATAAAATTGGGAAACACTGGTGTACAGAGTGGCCTGGGGATTTAGCGGGGGGCCTGACACCAGCAGCAGCAAGTGACCCAGCCCCAACCCACCCTGCTTCATCCCATTCCTACTCCACGCCTTCCCTGAAGCCCCATCCTGCCTCCTTCTGGTTTCTGCTCCTTCCTCTGAGTGACATGGAGAACTAGTGGGGTGGAGTCCAGCAGAGCAGAGCAGTCTACGAGCAGATTGCTCCCTGCTTCCGCCAACAGGCCTCCCGTTAGCTCTTCAGCCACCCTGGAACCTGTGTCCCCCCAAAGCACAGGGCCCAGGGAAGCTGCCCCAGTCTGGCCTATGGATAGGACAGATCTACTTAGACCAGTGTTTCTTAAAATTTTGAGGCCATGGAACACCAAACAATATTTTTTTATGCTGAACACTTCTGAAAATTTTCTTCAAAAAAAAATTGTTGTCAAACAGAAAAAGACAAAAACAAAGAAGTAACAAAATCAAAGAAGAGGTCGCGGAACACCTGTGCATTGTTCACGGAACACCAGTGTTCCGCGGAACATAGTTTAAGAAACACTGACTTAGACCCATTCTGGATACCACCAAAAATTATACCAACCAGATGCCCGTGGCCCCATAGAAACAAGAGTTAACGCATCAGGAGAGCGCTTCCTGGAGCCAAGCACGCCTGATGACCCTGTCGGGAAGATCAAAGGCTGTGCCGGTGCCTATCATGTAACACAAGGAGCCTCAGAGAGAGGCAACATGTTGGTGCTTGTTGGAGGTCTGCCATTCAAGTATCACGGCATATACCTGTACTTTATTTAGCTGTGCCGGGCAGACCGGGACCTCCAATGACTGTCTCCCACCAATTCACAACAGCCACTTTCACTTTCCCAAGCTCTGAGCAGCTGACCCCCCAGTTGTCTGGAGGATCGGGTCTGAGGTTGTCTTTGCCTGGTGTATCTTGCTAAAGACTGAAGGAGGCGAGGGAGTAGTGCTGTGGGACACAGCTGACCCTTTGTCTCTTGTCTAGTGGAATGTTGGCAGCACAGCTGAAAGAAGTTACATGTGGGCAGGGAAACAGACATTATCCTATTAACCATTAGCAACCAGGTCCTCCTCCGGAATCCATTTAGTCACTCAGTAAACAGCCCTGAGCGCATTACTAGAGGCAGAAAGCCAGGGCGGTGCACTTACAGAACCTACATGCGTCACTGGACACTGATGGGACACACTCAAGGGCAGAGAGACGGACACATTTCACTTGCACTAGTTTTTATCTCGGCCTGGCCTGGACGTCTGTTGTATTTTCCCCTAACAACTTTGCTCCATGAACAGATTTTTCTTTTTGACTTAGTGCCAGTGGGCCAGCACCAAGGAACATCCCTGTGATAACCAGAGCTTGCAAAGGCTGCACTCCTGAGGCAATCCTGCAGCAACAAACCAGCATGTGAAATCTTGCACAGAGCAATAACCCTACGAGAACAAGCCGTGCATACAGCCGCACCTTCCAGAGCCACCCTACGCATATCGCTGGGGCAGGAAAATGAGTGGTAAGGAAAATATCTGTCCTTTCAGTCTTCCAAAAGGTGGGTTATTAGGAACAAAACCCAGCTTTCTTTGTGTATTTTTAATCATGGGAAACATCACAACGAAGTCTGTGGAGTTTGGAGGATGTGGGTGTTGTGAAACTCCAGAAATTCTCCACATGCGTCTCTTTACTCTCTATATGGAGAAGCCACACCTCTAAAGCAGAGAGCTGAGCCCCACAGGGGAACAAGGGACTCATTACTTGATCATCCTTCTCATTTTGTCTCCTGGCAGGTTTTTTGCAGGGTAAAAGTACCACCGAGGCCTATAAAAGTCACCAGACACCATGAACGGTGGGTGACAGTACGGCTCCAGCCCTGTCCCCGCCCCACCCCTTCTGCCCAGGCTCCGCCCCCAAAGGAGCCAGCCCTTTTCCCAACAGCACCATGTTGGCAGAGCACGGCCCCAGCCTCCCCAGTCCCAGAGCACAGGGAGGGCAGACAGCACGCGGCCTCAGCCTCCCCAGCCCCGGAGCATGGGGAGGGCAGGCACTCAGGGGCAGCAACACTCCGCCCCAATATGCCTACAGTAGGCGTTCTCTGGACAGCATGTGGGTGGGGCTAGGCCTTCCCCTGCGTATTATACCCATTGCCCCTGCCAGACAGCAATCAATTTCAGTTACTGTTAGATTGAAACCTGTGAGTGTAGCCTAGTTTTAATTAGGGATGTTAAGGACTAGTCGACTATCTGATAAGCAAATGCTCATCGGACAGTCGACAGGATAGTCGACTGGTCACTTTCCTCCACCTTGCTGCCTCTATCGGCTAGAGGCGGTGCGGGGGGGAGAATAGAGAGAATAGAGGGGTACTTCAAAGGGGCAGTGCTGCATGAATCCCAGAACTCCCCAGCTGACCTTTGGCTCTGTGCACCTCTGCCCCTTTGAAACACAGATACGGCGTTTCAAAGCGGCAGCACTGCGTGGAGCCTGGGCTCAGCTGGGGACCCCGAGCTCCAAGTGGCACTGCCGCTTTAAAATGCCGCGAGGAGCCCAACACTGGGTCAGCTGGGGACTCCATGCGTAGTTGCCCCTTTGGAACGCATTAGCGGCATTTCAAAGGGACAGCACCGCCCTATCGACTAATCAAATAGTCAAAAATACATTGACTATTCAATTAGTCAATTACATGCTACTTAACATTCTTAGTTTTAATCCCTAATTCTCGCAGTCTGCAGCTAATGGTGATGGTTATGGTTTGGGCAGGTAGTTAATGGAACTAGTATTCTGTGGATTATTCATATATATATATATTTATTTATAAGGAATGAGAGCAGAGGCCGAGTTCCTGAGGAGGTGGCTGGAGCTGAGTGAGGAGATGTCCCTGGGAGGCGATTCAGTGGAGAACAGCTCTGAATTGGTCAGTGGGCTCATGGAGAATAACTCACCATCTGCCCCTGTGCGCCAGGGCTGGGGAGAGCTTCACCTGGCAGCTTGGAATGGCAACACCCACCTGATGAAACAGCTCCTGCAGCAGGGGGCAACGATGGAAAGCAGGTGAGCCCCGGGCGCTGTCTAATTCTTGCTCTCTCTGTCCATCTCTCGCTGACATAAATTTGCTCAGGTTTCTTTTCTGCACCCGCGCAGGGACGAGAACGGATGGACCCCCTTACACTGTGCCACAATGACAGGGTCCATCACGTTGGTCAAGTTCCTGGTGCAACGTGGCGCCGTGGTCCATGCCACAGACAGATCGCACTACACCCCGCTGCACCACGCCTCTTGGAATGGCCATACCCAAGTGGCTGAGTTTCTCCTGGCTCGGGGAGCCCCAGCCTCAGCTGTGACTCAAGGGGGCCTGACCCCACTCCACTGTGCAGCAGCCAACGGTCACACCCTCATTGTGCAGTTGCTACTACAGCGAGGCACAGATCCTGCCAGCGGGGACAACAACCAGTGGACAGCACTGCACTGGGCGACTGTGAACAGCCAGCTGCATATCATGGACTTGCTGATTAGCCAGGGTCTCTCCCCAGACCTGGGCAGTCATGGAGGTATCACAGCGCTGCACATCGCTTCAGAGACTAAAAGAAGCGAAGCTCTAAGGTTCCTGCTAGGCAAGGGTGCCAACATCAATGCTCCGGATGAGCTGGGGAGAACTGCACTTGCCGTTGCATCCGAAAATGGCAATCAGGAGGTAGGTTCCCAACAACCGTTCTTCTTAACACACTGAATTCTGCAATAGGTTCATGGCAATGCTTCATTATCAGGTGATTAGGGTCAGCGAGGTGGGAGAGACGGCCACTCAGGTCTATCGGTCATAATATAAACAGGGACATTTTGCTCTGACATAGCACTTTTCATCCATGGAGCTCAAAATGCTGTGTAAAGAGGGCTGCCTCGTTATCCCCATTTTATAGATGGGGAAACTTGAGGCACAGAGATGGGAAAGTGACCTGCCCAAGGACTCTCCACAGGTCAGTGGCAGAGCTGGGAACAGCAGCCAGATCTTCTGAGTCCCAATTCAATGCTACCTTGGATGATCAAAGATGCCAACTTAGCCCCAGCTGTTGGGCCCTGACTGTTATGTCTGGGTTACCAATACAGACAGCTTCCTCCTTCGATTGTCCTCTGGGGTTCCAAAGCCCCTTGCAAGGTGCAAAGACATGCCTGAACAGATGCAGCTACCTCCATTGACTGGTTGCTCAGATAGAACTACATGACCTCTGACATATAAGCACAGGGGACGTGGCTTCTCTACGGGCAAAGTTTAGCCTCCCTAAAGAGGCCTCATCCATGTTTAGAGAAAAGATACATGAGAAAGGCTACATCAGGCAGGAGCCTCCCTCCCTACCTCCCCAGCACTACTCTCCTGGGTTCTTCGCCAGGAACCAGCTCCTATATCTTCCCTGGTCAGAACCTAACTGACTCTTTCTGCAGGGCAGCTCCTTATATACAGGACTTCCCCAGCAAGCCACCCTCTGATTGGCTCTTTAAAAGCTTCTCCCTGATTAGCTACTAAAATGCCTCCCCCTTATTGGCCAGGGTTCTGTGCTTTCTCACTCCTGCCTGCTTTAACCCCTTCTGGCCGGTGTGGGGCAGTCACCCCACTACAGTGCCACGCCACTGAACTTTCGTTTTCCTTTCCCAGATTGCAGAACTGTTGCTAAACAGCAAAGCTGATGTGAACCTGAGGGACCGTGCCGGCTGCACAGCACTTCACAAGGCAGCAGCTGCCGGACACTTGGCCGTGGTCCACCGGCTGGTTAAGAAAGGAGCAGTTGTCAATGCTAGGGACTGTCTGCATCTGACTCCGCTTCACAGAGCTGCCTGTTGTGGGCACACTGAGGTCGCCAATTACCTTCTGGACCATAGAGCTGAGATCAATGCAGCCGGCTGGCTAAACAAAACGCCGCTGCACCTGGCTGTGGAAAAAAATCATTTCCTTTTAAGGGAGCTCTTGCTGGGGAAGGGAGCAAGTCTGTCCCTCAGAACTCGCTGGGACGAGACGGTGCAGGATCTAGCCTCAGACAGGAGTGAGAGGGACGAGCGAGACACCCGCCAGAAGGAGGTCCCCTGCTGACAACTAATTCCCAGTGCTACCAGCAGGAGACGCTGCAGCGGTGAATCCCACCCTGTGACAGGCACCATGCCAAACAAATGGGCATGTGTTCTACCTTCTTGCAACATATTGGCCTATTGGACCCAATCCTACAAAATAATGAACAGCTCCTGCGAGCTGCTATTCTGGGGGCCCTGTGTCCCCTCCCCAGGAAACAATGGCAAACTGCAACCCGGATCTGAGCTAGATCCCAACTCCACTACGGTCCAGAGACATGAGAACAATTTTGTCCTTCCTCTGCTGCCATCTTGTGAAGGATTAGACCAATAATGGGCAACCTAGGCTAGTGAGTGGCCCGCATGAATGGTCTCCTTCATCTCAACACTGTCATAAACAAGACGGTCTCCCGGAATAGGGGAGTTCTGCTCTCTAAGCTTATGTACCTACAATATGAGGGATGTGCCGATGGAACCACAACAGCGTTTTCATTGGATGCAGAGGGAGCACATGACTCTCACAGTCAATGTTGTGCGCAATCAGCACCCACCTCACTTCATGTGCCCTGGCTTTACAGGCGTGTCACTTCAGTAACACCGGTAGGAAAAAATCTACAAAGACAGAAAGCAGCAGAACCTGGCAACCCTGCACGTGGGCAACACTAAACAAAATGTCTGGCGGGCCCCACATAGAACTCCGATGGGCCACCCACAGCCCACAGGCTGCCCACCACTGGATTAGACTTTCTCCTCATTCCAGTATTAACAGAAAAAGGGCCTGATCCGCATTTGCATTGTTCTTGTAGTGTAATGGAACCTTAAAAGAGAATAAATATACTTTATACCCATTGTAAGGCCCCTTCATACTGCTGGCGTGGTGTTGCGTGGCCTTGGTATAAATGAGAAGAAGGCTCTTTTTAAAAGGTACTCTTTACCGATGTGCTGCTATAATACGTATTTACTAGGGATGTGATTAAACCATCTCTGGGGATTCATTAGGCACCAGGTTAGGCAGCCAATAGATCAGGGGTGGGCAATAAGTGGCTCATGGGCCAGACGTGGTTTGCCAGGGTTAGTCTCTGGTGGGCCGCATGGATATAGCCACTCGCAGCTCCTATTGACCATGGATCACCATTCCCAGCCAATGGGAGTTACAGGAAGCGATGTCCTGGTCCACGCCACTTCCTGCAGTTTCCACTGGCTGGGAAAGGTGATCCACAGCTAATGGGAGCTGTGAGCAGCCAGACCTACAGAGGGACAGGTAAATAACACATCTGGCGGCCCAACAGAGGCTAACCATGGTGAACCGTGTCCAATTAGCGGGCCACTTATTGTCCACCCCTGCAATAGTGACTAATATGGATCACAAAGCCATAGGGAGGTGGAGTGGGGTGATTCACAAGGCAGAAGATGGGGCTCGGAGAGGGTGGTTGCTGGTTGGAGTAAGGAAGCAGCAAAAGAGGGAGGTTGGCAGAAGATAGGCCAGGCACGGAGAAGAAGCGAGACCACACTTAAAATGGCTGCCATCACATGGTGGTAGCCATTTGAAGTGCCTGAAATTCACTTTTGTGTTAGCTTTGGCTGCATAAGGGCAAAATAGCCAGTTCTCTACTATTCACAATTGGCCTATCTCTAAAATACACCTTTGTATATTAGAATAATCCTACGCGGATGTCTTATTGTATTCAGTCACAGGACACTTCATCAATGTGTATGCACAAGAGAAACACAGAATCAACCAATAAATCTGTTCTTGTAGCAAGAAGAACTGACTCAGCAAAGCTGTCGGCTAGGCAATAGCTACATCTGCCGTAGGCAGAGTTCCAAATGGATGCAGGATATAATTTATTTCCGAGTGGGAAAATAGCTCCAAACTGCAGAATGCTCCCAAGTTGTCACTTCCGTGTCTGGAGTCAAAATCAAATGTGTACATTTTAAAGGAGGATCCAAGACATGAAATACAAACATGTCAACAGAAGTTAAATGAAAATAAGATTTAAGTCTTGGTTAGAGCTGGCTAGATAATATTTGTAAGTAATGGCACAATTTACTAGTCCACATCTTGCATTACTCAACTTTACAGCAGGCTGAATGCAATATTTGATTAATAATACATGATCCAGCCAATATTGTCCTTGATGAATCATATTATCTAGTATTTGGCTCTCTTCTCAGTCTATAACACTCCCCCCACCCATGGGCATTAAATCATGTTACAATAGTAATTTACACGTCTATGGCCCCTTCTAACCAATGATCTCAAAGCACTTTGTTATTTACTGTTATTCATTTAGATAGCTCTTTCCAAGCACAGACTAAGATGTAGTCCCTGGCCATACGACTGGATACAGTCTTAGGCTCTGTTCCTTTAGCTCAGGGGTGGACAACAATTTTTGTAAGGGGGATCACTTCACCAGTGTTGATAGGGGTTGCAGTCCAGTCCCAGAAAGGGCAGAGTCTCCACTGGAAGGGGCAGTTCCCTCTAGGCACTGTGTGCAGGTGGTAGGAGACTGCACACTCCCTCATGGGGTGGGGGAGCATGGGAGGTCTCTCCCTAACCCCCACCCGTTTTGAACAGCTGGTGGTTCCCTCTGGTGCTGCACGCCCCTGGCAGGGGAGGAGACTTCGCATGCTCCCTGCTCCCAGATCCCAATTGGCCGGGGATGAGGCGGCAGCAGGGCAGGCAGCAGGCTGGATTAAACAATTTGGCAGACTGGATCCAGCCTGCAGGCTGTATCTTGCCCACCCCTGCTTTAGCTGGATTCACACAGACAGATCCTTGCACCCGTGTAGGACCCCTGGGAAGTTAATGGGGTACTCCACTGGTGTGGAGTCCTCTGCATAAAGCAGTGTGTAAGTGCCTAGAATAGACATGACAAAGCATGGACCAACAGTTCAGATGAGGAGAGATGGGAACACCTTTCGAAGGTGTAAACTAGCAAGGTGCAACAATCATAGCAAAACTCTGTCCAGTCACCTAAATCCTTCCCACAGGCTTTTCTAGTATAACAATCTTGGGCCTTGTCTATACTTACGCGGAGATCGATGCTCCAGCAATCGATCATCCAGAGTTTGATTTAGCAGATCTAGTAAGGACCCACTCAATTGAATGCAGATAGCACCCTCATTGACCCTAGTACTTCATGGGGTCGTGAGGAGTAAAGGAAGTCAACAGGAGAGTTTCTCCCGTTGACCTCCCATAATGGGACCACCCCAAAAATTCAGTTCAAAGTACATCAGCTGCAGCTATGCAGTTCTCATGTAGGCCAACTACATTCAGTTCTGTCGGTGACTGGGGGATGCTACAAGCTAGCTTCTCAACACAAAGTAAAGATTCCAGCCTTCTTTCTGTTCAACGTGACTGATTTACAGAACCCAGTACTGCTTCCTTTTCCTCCCCTATGCAGAGAGAGAGGGGCAGTAAGCTACAGATAACACCTGCTAGCCAATGATCAGATCGAAAGGCTGCATGGTCATGAAAGGTTTCAACTTGGAAAAATTTGCTCCTCCCAGACTGATTTTTCATTAATTTGCTTGCACCTAGTCACTACTGTGACACTGCCTCACTGCACCCAGAATCATGAGCCACTGTGTTACGCCTCTGCCTCAGCAAGGGAGAGTTTTACTGGTGCTCCTACTGACCAGGAAAGCTCTGCACTCTGCCTAGCTCTTACTGTTTAGGAGGAGTTCTTGAACAAACGGACTCACAGACAGATGGATGGACATGTGCACACGCACAAACACAACAGATGTACAAACTCTCTAAAATACATAGTGGATATCTATATATTACCCCAAAAATACTAAGATAATAGAATAATATTAAGGTTGCACAGTCAAAATTTAGGAAATCCCAAAATTAAGATGGCTGGTGCAACATTAAATCAGACTCCTTGGGCACATGCATTAAGCTAGTCTTCACTTACATGACCATGACCACTTACTGATTTTTCCACAAGACCTGTGTCTCCTTCCATGCACAGGGTGGAGGGTGCTCACTGAAAGAACAGCTAGTTAATGTTCTGTTTTCTCTACATTGTGCAATGGTTGGCTGAAGGCCTCTACTACACACAATTCAAACTCTGCTCTGAAGACAGAATTGTTGATCTCCTCATGGGCTTTTCTACAGCATGGTTGTGGAAGCTGGGTGTACAAATGTACCCTAATTTTGGGAGCACACATTTATCCTAATTTTAACTGTGAAAAGAGAATGAAAGTTCAGAAAGGGTCACAATAGCCTATAAAAACAAATGTTGATGGGAAAAGTGCAAAAGATAACTGTATACCAGACCCTGAATCTTGTTTAAGACCTTTTAATGTTGGACTGTGATAGGGTCATGTTCACACCTTTAACTTTTTTGATCCATTTATTCCTTCTAAATTAATATGATTAATACAACAGCACTCATCACCATTAACATTTGAGGGTTACAAACATTAATTAACGTCCACAGCACCTGTCTGAGATGAGGGCTTATTCCCAGGAACCAAGGCACAAAGAAATGGAGGTCAAAAGTATCTACTAATTTGGGGTGTTCTATTTGTGACACCTGGGACCTGATAGTCCAACATATTTAGCATAAGGCAGCACTTTATATGTTCAAAGCACAGCTCCCATTGATTTCAGCTGAGAGAGTGGATTTCTGGGGAACAGTAAACGGCACATTATTGGCTCAAAGGCCTTGCCTAATTTTCTGTTCTTGCTCCAAAGCAGGAGGACCCTAGAGCTTCCTAAAGAAAAGGTTGTGGGAAAGTTTTTAACTCCTTCTCAGAAATGCCTGAACTCTTTTGGCTAAAACTTTTTTTTAAAAATCATCTTAAGGAGACAGCTGGCAGGGAAGAAGCTTGGGTTCTGTCAGCTAAAGTTTGAGGAAGTTATGAACACTGAAAATCCCCTAAGCAGATGTGCTGTGGGTCAGTAACAGGCAGCACCTCCTGCCTGGCCTATTGCTAATGCTAAAGAGCCCGCAGGACAAGGCAAATAACTGGCTTTTCTCAGGATGGAATCTGCTGTGTCCAGAGTTGAGATTTCCCCCATTATGGTTCTTCCCCCACAAAACATGGCAGCTCTGAACTCCTGCCCTGAGTGCAAGGGGGCTGGAAGCCACCGTGGACCCTGGGGCTAGGTGGGGGGGCAGTCCCGCTCCCTGCCCCTGGAGGGAGAAGGCTGAGGACTGAAGGGGCAGGGCATGGAGCAGTCAGCCCTTAGCTCCTCCGGGACCCTCCAGTGCTCATGCAGCGGCCCGGGGTTGCCAGGGCTGCCCAAGTAGCAACAGCAGCGCAGGAAGCCAGGAGCTCTGGGCCCCTTTCCAACGCCAGTCCCCCATGCAAATGCCCCCTTGGCGTGGGCCTTCCCTGAGTGTGTGCAATTTGTAATAGGCAGGAGGAGGGGCATCTGAGCACTGTTCCCTGTAAGCTGAGTGCTGGGCGGCCACCCAGGAGAGTCAAACCCGCCCCCCATTAGCAGTGCGGCCCCCAGGCAGCAGCACGTGTTTCTATGGGTGGTGCGCACCCACTCCTGCCTCGGTGCACAGCACAACATGTATTCCGCACAGAGACGGGAAAGGTCATTGGGACCCCGGGTGCTGCGAGCCAGGGAACCCCACCCCACTTCTAATGGAGACCCCTTCCAGCCAGGGCGTGCAGGAGCACCCCTAGCATCGCCCGCCCCACCCCCCCGCCAATCACCGGAGGGCAGGGGAAGGCGGAGCAGCCGCGCCCCGCCCTATATCCGGGCGGCAGGCTCCTCTTCCCAGGCCCGCCGCGCCCCGCCCACGTGCTCCCGGCCGGGCCATGGTGCTGCTGAGCCTGCCCTGCTGGCTGCGGAGCCGCCTGACCGACCGCTTCTGGCGGGTGCAAGCCGTGCTCAAGCATGCGCGGGTGAGTGAGCGGGGGACCCGCCCCGCCCCGCTCGGCGGTACCGGAGCCGGCCGGGTTCCCCGTCCCCCTCCCCGCCGGGCCTGGGCTCGCTGCTTTCTGCGCAGCGGGTGGTGCCGGGCGCCAGGCGCGTTCGCTTGCACCCAGCGCGAACCGGGGTGGGGGCGGCCGCCCCCACGGAGCAGGAGGGTGCCCCGGGGAGAGGGGGGGGTTGTCCGCCCCCCCGGAGCAGGAGGGTGCCCCGGGGAGAGGGGGGGGTTGTCCGTCCCCACGGAGCAGGAGGGTGCCCCGGGGGGAGAGGGGGGGTTGTCCGTCCCCACGGAGCAGGAGGGTGCCCCGGGGGGAGAGGGGGGGTTGTCCGTCCCCACGGAGCAGGAGGGTGCCCCGGGGAGAGGGGGGGGTTGTCCGCCCCCCCGGAGCAGGAGGGTGCCCCGGGGAGAGGGGGGGGTTGTCCGCCCCCCCGGAGCAGGAGGGTGCCCCGGGGAGAGGGGGGGGTTGTCCGTCCCCACGGAGCAGGAGGGTGCCCCGGGGAGAGGGGGGGGTTTGTCCGCCCCCCCGGAGCAGGAGGGTGCCCCGGGGAGAGGGGGGGGGGGGTTTGTCCGCCCCCCACGGAGCAGGAGGGTGCCCCGGGGAGAGGGGGGGGGGGTTTGTCCGCCCCCCCGGAGCAGGAGGGTGCCCCGGGGAGAGGGGGGGGGTTTGTCCGCCCCCCCGGAGCAGGAGGGTGCCCCGGGGAGAGGGGGGGGGGTTTGTCCGCCCCCCCGGAGCAGGAGGGTGCCCCGGGGAGAGGGGGGGGGTTTGTCCGCCCCCCCGGAGCAGGAGGGTGCCCCGGGGAGAGGGGGGGGGTTTGTCCGCCCCCCCGGAGCAGGAGGGTGCCCCGGGGAGAGGGGGGTGTCCTTGTCTCCAAGGAACAGACGAGGGTCTGGGTGGGGTGGGGGAGGAGGCCTGCCTCTTAGGCGCAGAAAGGGGTGAAGGGGATGCATGCTCCTCCAGGTGGAGCTGGGTGTGGAGTGTCCCTTTCTCTTTGTTCGTTCTCCCCAGGTAGGCCCCACTTCTAGCCTTGTCCTTCCTCTGGGCTGGAAGGTGACACTCGTTTTCCTCTCCCAGTTGCCTCTTGCATGGTGCTGGCAGTGGCTAGAGAGCACAAATAAAGCTGTCCCCTTGCTCTTCCCTGCAGGCTGTGCTCTTCTCTAGAACAACCAAAAATTCTCACCCTTTATTTATTTTATTTTTCAAAGAGGAGGCACAATGTTGTATTTTAAAGGAAAATAACTGATTAATGAAACACGGTGGCCAGGTAGTTGTCATATGCATGTATTGGATGGCTAACAGCCTTGCTGGCACATGTAAGGTTAAAGGTGTGAACTTCAATTTGGTCTCCAGAACTATAAATGTTATGGAAACAGTTTTGACAAAGATTTATACCAGAAACACTTCCACGGTTTTATTTGTAATTAAACAGTAGCGTTTAACCAAACTTTCCCTCTGAGCCTGTGGCGGTGTGTCGAATTCAAACAATCTGAAAATGACACTTGGCTATAAACAGCTGAAACTGGCTTAATTTTGAACTGATCAAAATGTAAAGAGCATTTTGTATTTATAAGTTTAGTTTTCTGGGGCTGCTAGACCAAGTAAAGATACTTCTTTACAATCAGACTTAAGTGGACAGTGACTAAGGGAGGGATGGGCAATTTTTTTTTTGGGGGGGGGAAGCACTTGAAGATTTTGGAAAGTGATCAAGGGCTGCATGCTTCTGTGAAGGTGTGGGGTCTAGGATGGAGATTAGGTACAGAAGGGTGCAGGAGGTAAGGAACTGGGGTGCAAGAGACACTGAGGTCTGAGGGAGTTTGGGAGAAGGAGTGCATTGTGACCTGGGTCAGGGGATTGGGGTGTGGTGTTTGGGAGAAGGTCTGGGTGCAGGAGAGGATTCTGGGTCAGTGGAGGAGTGTGGGGGGGGGGGTACAGGGACTGGGAGGGAGTTTTGAGCTGGGGCAGTGGGGTTCAGAGGGTTTGGATGGTGACCTGTGGGAAGGAGATAAGGTGCCAGAGGCAGTCTCTGCCTGGGAGGCATTTACCTAAGAGTCTCTGGGCCAGTAGCTTTGCAGCATCCCCAAGGCAGGCTAGGCTCCCTGCCTGCTGCAGCCCCAGATGGCTTGAAAATGCAGCCTGCTCCTCCCATGTGGCTCTCAGCTCCAGAGGGAGAGGCTCAAACTGCCCCCATCCCCCAGACCAATCTCTCAGCTCCTATTCGGCTGGTTGTTTCCACCCAATAGGGGCTGAAGATTGGGCTGGGAGTGGGAGGTTGCACTGAAGCCTCTGGAGCAGAGAGGCCAACAGGTTGCACTAGAAACAGTGGCAGCTGCGTACCTGAGGGTCCTGATGAGAGTCCATGGACGGATCTGACCCCCAGGCTGTATTTTGCCCAGCCCTGCTGTCAGGCCACATAGATCCTTACACACCAGAGATCGGTCTTCTGGCATTTGATTTAGCAGGTCTAATAAAGACCTGTTGAATTGAATGCTGAGGGCACCCCAGTCAGTGCTAGTACTTCTGGTGGTCACAAGGTCTAAGAGAAGCCAGTGGAATCATTTGCTCCTGTTGACCTCTGACTGTGAAGACCGAGCCAAGCTTGGCTTAAAGTGTGTTGACTCCAGTTATGTTGTTTCTGTAGCTGGAGTTGCATACCTTAAGCCAGGGGTGGGCAATAATTCTTTGCTGGGGGCCACTTCAAAAATTTCTGAAGTGGCCCCGGGCTGCTTGGGAAGGGGCGGGGCCAGGATACTTCCCTGTTTCCCCACCCACAGACCGTGGTTGGTCTGAGGATGAGGTAGCATGTGAAGTCTCTGCTCCCTCCCCAGAGGTTCCCC
Source organism: Pelodiscus sinensis (assembly GCF_049634645.1). NCBI lineage: Eukaryota > Metazoa > Chordata > Testudines > Trionychidae > Pelodiscus > Pelodiscus sinensis. Next base: position 17,157,072 of record NC_134733.1, on the reverse strand, counting down.
CTAAGTGCCCATGTCCCAGGGGTTGAAGGAGACTCTGCATGCTCCCTTGTTGGTTCCCAGGCCAGTCAGGGCTTAGGAGAGGGGGAGGAAGGGAAGGAGGTGAAGTTTCCTCCATCCTGCCCTGCAAGGAGAATGAGGCTCTTAGAAGTGCTGTCTGCTCCTGGCAGGGCAGTGGACACTTCATGTGCTTCCCCCCACACCCTAATTTGCCTGGGGGTGGGGGGAGCAGCAGGGCCTCAGCAGGCCGGATCAGGCCCCCCAAGGCCCTTTTGCCCACCTCTGCCTTAAGATGATGTTCCGGGTCTAGTATAGACCTGGCCTAAGCTGTTGAGTATAGGGCCAGGAAGGAATTTTCTGTAAGGGTGTATTGTCAGCTGTAGCACTGAGTAGGGGTTTTTCTACAATGAATGGACATATTCTACACTGGTGGGTCCCAGTTTAACCATGTGTCATGAATAGTCTATGGGTACCTTTATTGGAGGACAGATTAATCACATGGTACTGGTTTTTCCTTGTTTAAATTGTATGAAGTGGTGACTGACGCAGGCTGCTTGCCCCCATTGTTAATTTTCCATATGTGCAACTCTGATCATCAGTGGTATATAAAGTGGCTCAAGCTATGAGAAATAACTTAAGGTAGGGATTCCCAATTGATATCCTGTGGGTTTGTGGGGTGGGTTTTGCATAGAGGCATGCCCTTATGTTTTACGTCAGAAAATTAGTGTGATTCCCATTGTTTGTCTGGGACTGAAAAAGAAATCTGATTCTGTACTTTGTCAAGCCACTGAAACTCTGGCTTTTTTCAGGTTATTTTAATCTTTGCATTTGTTTCCCTATTTGTAAAGTGAGATAATTGGCTGATGTTTGTAAATGTTTATAAAGTGCTTTGAGATCCTCCTAATGCAAGGCTCTATAGAAATGTGATGTCTTCTATAGTCATATTACTGGTGAGCTTTACAGCCTTATAAAGTTAATAACTGAACTGATCTTGTTTTTGTCTTAGCATTTTCGTGGAAGGAAAAACCGTTGCTTTAAGTTGGCTATACGAAGTGTTCAGAGAGCTTTTGTGAAGACTACAAAGGCCAGACGAAAAAAGAAGAGCTTCATGAGAGAGGTAAAAAAGACCAAAATGTTAGATCTAAACAATGGAACTGGAAGACACTAGAATCATTTTTATATAGCCATTTTCCTACTTGGGGTATCCCAAAACGCTTTTCAAACTGTTGTTGAAAGAGTAGTTTTGCAGTTGCTCATGTTGCACTGAAGAAATATTGATCAGAATACATTGTATTTTTCAGAGAGGTAGCCATGTTAATTTGTTTCAGCAAAAATGAGGAGTCCTATGGCTTGAGGAGTAACACATTTATTAGAGTAGTGGTCACCAACCTTTTTAACCACCAGATCGCTTTTTCAATTTAAGGCCAATGTAAGATCTACCTCAAACCCAAATACCCTTTCCCTGCTTCCTTCCTGCCCCTTCTTTCAGGCCTTGCCTCTGCTCCACCCCTTCTCCGATGCCTTACCCTGCTCACTCCATCCCTCTTCCTTCCCCATCCTCACTCACTTTCACCAGGCTAGTGTAGGAGGTTAGGCTCTAGGCTCTGGTCTCAGGCCAAGGGGTTTGGAGTGTGGGAGGGGCTCCAGGCTTAGCCCAGGGCAGGGAATTGGGGTCCAGGAGGGGTTTCAGGGTGCAAGCTCTGAGAAGGAGTTTGGGTGAGCGGGGACTTCTCAAGGTTCCTTCCAGTTCTAGTGTTCTGTGATTCTATGACTCACATCTGGGGCTGAAGGTTGGGTGCAGAAGGAGGTTCAAGGCTGCAACGGGTTCAGGATGCAGGTTCTGGCTTGGTACCGTTTAACTGAGATGGCTTCCAGGTGGTGGAACAGCGGAGCTAAGGCAGGTTTACTCCTGCCATGGCCCTGCACCACTTCAACGCAGCTGGCATGTACAGCAATGGCTCCATGGCATCATGTGCTGCCCCACATCTACAGGCACAGACCCCCACAAGCTTCTACTTGCCACGGTTCCCCGTTACTGATCAATGGGAGTCACAGGAGTGGTGTCTGCAGGCAAGGACAGCATGTGGAGACCCCCTACCCCTCCCACCGCTCTGCCTTTCTCAGGGGCTGCAGCCACTTCTAAGAGCAGCATTTACCATAGAGATAACTACTCCAGACACAACAGGTTCGGCATTTTAGAGCTCACTCCTCAAAGAATTAAATTTAAGCGTAAGAGAAATGAAAAGATGAAATGCACAGACCAGTCACAAAGCAAACGTAACCCACTTTGCAAGCAGTAAAAGTAGTGACAACAACCCCCCGTCCTCCTGCTCCCAATTTTTTGTTGGGTCAGGAGAGCAGCGTGAAGGGGTGTGTGTGTGTGACAGGCGCACACAGTGTGTGTGACAGATTTGCATTGCCAAGCTCCCTCCATCCCCTTCTCTGTGTGAAGATAGGGTACACCCAGACATCAGCCCTCCCTCTTCTTCCCCCCACACCATGCACAACAAGCAGGAGGCTCTCGGGGGCAACTCCAAGGCAGAGGGCAAATGCAGCATAACAGTGACTGGAGGGGGTAACTGAAGTGCAAGCACTTGATAGCTTCTTGGCCAAACCCCAGTCAAGATCACCTGTCAGAGGCTCCAAGATCTACCAGTAGATACTGATCTACTGGTTGGTGACCACTGTATTAGAGCATAAGCTTTCATGGTCTGCAGCTCACAAACGCTTATGCCCTAATACATTTTTTAGTTTAAGGTGCCACAGACTCCTCATTGGTTCTTATTGTATTTATTGAATCTGAGCACATTCATATGTTTGAAGTTTTTCATGAACAATTAACTAGAATATTAATTTTAATTTTTTTATTCAAATCTTTGTGTGTTTTTAAGCTTTGGATCACGAGGATTGAAGCAGCTTCTCTCGAACATGGTTTGAAGTATCCAGCTTTCATAGGCAATCTGCTTAAGGTAAGTGTGTTGCTTGAAGAATAGTTGCACTGACATGGTGGCAGGCCTTTCAGTTGGTCATGCAAGGTTAATTCAAACCTCCCAGCTCTGCTGAGTGATAAATCCTACATAGGAAATGTTTCTTGCTTACTGCAATACTCCTGTTATGTTTGTATCTGCTGCAAGTGACCTTCTGTGCTCTTGGCAGTATAAGAACGCCGTATACAACTTGTATCCAGTTCCTACTTCTTCACTATTGATTTGTGATCACAAAAATGTCTTTCATTTATTTTTTTTTAAAGGAATGGTGTCATCTTACATTGGTTTAGGTAAACCTTGTTATCTAGATGACTGTCAGGTGGTCCTAGTAATAGCTGCCTTTTTTTAATCTGGGGATACCTAAAAATAAATAAAAACTTTGCCAGTAGATGCTCAGCAGTACTTTAAAAAAAAAAAATATGGGGGATTTGTTTCAGAGCTTCACATTGGGATTGCGAAAGTTTGTTGGTTTTAGACTTTTCTCCAAACGGTTAATTAATCTGAGCAAAATTTAAAACAGCTGTGTGCATTAAACACTGTTAGCTCGCTCTTTCTCCTCCCCCCCTCTCAATTAAGTCTGGAGGACAGCTGGATAGAAGATTCAACCAGTAGCTTATTTGATTCTAAAGCAGTGGTTCTCAAACTGCAGTCTGTGGACCACTAGTGGGTGCCTTCCAGGTGGCCCATGACTTGAGCTCCACTCATCCCTCTCCCCCTGCTCATCCTCCCTCTCCCCCTGCTCATCCTCCCTCTCCCCGCAGCAGGGAGCACCTGCTGGCACTCTGCAGGTGCCCCCCTCTCCTCCCTGTGAGATTGAAGTACCAGTGCTGGTTTCCATGTGGGGGGAGCCCCAAGCCTCCCTGCCAGATCTGCCTCGTTGGGAAGAAGCAGAGCCAGAAGCAGCTCCTCGTGCTCCTGGTCTCCCCTCCCCTTCTCCCAGCTAGGGAAAGAGCAGTGCACTGATGCACTGCCTGGAGGCTTTCCCCGCTGCTCTCATGGGCCAGTCTCTGCTCAGGGACATGATGCCTGTGAGCAGCATGGAGCATAAAAGCAAATAAGTGCCCCCCAACCTTCTCTTGCCCTACCCTGCTCCTGCTCCTGCTCCTGCATTGCCCCGTCGAGAGCCCTCTTCTGCATCCTCCCCACAGTCCAGACACTCTACCTCCCCCCTGGCCAGAATCCCCAAGCTACACCCTGTTCCTTCATCATCCCCTGTCAAGACCCGGCACCTCCAGCCTGCTCTTGCTGCCTTCTCCCCCCAGCCAGACCATGGACTCCCTGCCTGCTCATTCACCCCCCATCCATATCCCATTCACTGGCAGCCCTGTCCCACACACTGAACCCTTCATTTTTGTCCCCACCCCAGAGCCTAAAGGGGGTCCACAAAATCCACTAACCCAAAACCCCAGAAGAGTAAATCCGGCCCATGGGAAGCCCTGAACCTTAGTTCTCTCTGCCCCCCACCATGCAGCTGGCACGCCAGAGGAATGAGGTGTCAATTAGGTAGTTTTTGGAGGGTGGGGGTTTTTTGTGCTGCTTGCTTGCTTTTCTATGGGTCAGTGGCTCCCCCATCCAAAAAAGTTCCCCACCCCTGCCGTAAACAAAGAAAACATTGAAACCTTTTGTGTTGGACATAAAATATTATTTTAAAAGAAGTTTGATAAACTAACATGAGACAGTTAAAGTGCTTAATCTGTCTAATAATTTAATTTTCTTACTGGTTAAATTGCAGCATTAGCAAAATGGCTCAAGCCTAATTGTGTAATTAACGGCAAGTTTCCATTAGCAACTGGTGGTCCACCGAAAAATATGCATTGAGCCAAGTGGGCCATGGACCAAAAAGTTTGAGAACCACTTCTCCTGTAACAATATGATAACTTTAGAAGACAATAGAAGCACTTTAACTCTTGATAGCTAATGGAATAGAATAGTTCCCTCACTCAGAAAAAAGAACAGGTATTTCAGAGAAAATTAGTGTCCCTTGCATTTTTAGAATTGCCCGTTAGGGTGGTCCTTAGTTACGTTTTCCAAAAGACTCAGACCTGGTTTCTATAATCACTTGAAATTTTAGACCATCCACTCATTGCCTTCTGTATTTTATAAATGGACCAATCCTGTGTCCCTTCACTTTTGAGACCATTTTAAAGTTCTTTCCTGCATCCACTTACCTGTGGAAGTCAATGGGAATTGCATGTGTGTATCACTTCATGGGATTGGGCCCTGAAACTCAAACTTGGCTTTTTAAAGTTGAAAATAAATGGATGGGCTGAAAATATTTCTGGATGTTTTCTGATCTGAAATACTGTGTAAGGATGATTAAGGCACTGGATTAGGAACTGAGCCACATGTATACTTACCCGGAAGCTCTAATCAAGGTATGCAACTCGAGCTACTTTAATTGTGTAGCTGGAGTTGATATACCTTGATTCAAATTTTGGTGCTGTCCCCACAGCGGGAGGTCAACAGAAGAAATGCTCCCATTGACTTCTACTCTTCACAAGGAAGAAGGGGCATACTGGTGCTGAGAAGGTGGCCCTCAGTGTTTAATTTAGCAGGTCCTTACTAGGGATGTTAAATGGTGTTTAATCAGCTAATCGACCAGTCTATGGAATTTTCATTGACTAGTTGATGGGGGAGGATGGGAGAAATTGCAGAACCACAGCGGGGTTAGCGCTTGGCCTGGGAGCTAGTCCTGGTGCGGCTCTGCCTTTTAAATGTATTTAAATACATTTAAAAGGATGAAGTGCTGTGAGGGGGACCAGGTGCAAGCTGGGAATCCACTGATTACCAGCTTGTGCCTGGTTCCCTGCTATGCCTCTGCCTCCCCTGCTGCCTCAGAGGTTCCTCCCTGGCACCATCTCTGCAGAGTGGGAAAGAAGCAACTAGTCGAGTCAGTAGTTGTCGACTAGTCACTTACATCCCTAGTCCTTACGAGACCCACTAAATTGAATGCAAGAAGATTGATTTCCAGAGCATCAATCCACATGTAAGCATAGATGTGGCCTGAGAACCAACTTCTGTTGCCACCTCTGCAAGGGACAATTTGTGTGACCTTAGCTGAGTCAATTTCTATGTATCCATCTCCTCTCCTCTAAAATGGATAGAAAGCTAAGGAGCACTGAGAATCTTGGATGGAAGTCACTATAAGTGCAAAACATTCTCAATAAAAATTCCCACCCGTTTGGAACATACTTACCTTGTTTGCTGGAATTTGAACACTTGAGCATCCAAGATCAGGCATTTGCAATGTATGCTTCCGTAAAGGAAGAGACTCCCCACTGTAGGCACTGGCATTTGTTAGAAAGGAGACATTACCTGTTTTTATAATGTATGCTGTTGAATTGTATGACCCCTTTCTCTTGGGATAGTCACACAAAATTAATTGTGGGTCTTGGGAGGCTTTTCCAAGTAGCAAAATTGGGTGTTCATTTGCCTAAAACATCCATTAAATATTAGTGTTTTAATGAAACGTGTGTAATTTAAAAACTTAACAATGAACATTTAGTAAAAATATAATTGCTATGTTTTTCATTTACCATTCTTGCATTTAGTGCCAGGTGGATCTGAATAGGAAAATGCTTGCTGATCTGGCTATTTATGAGCCAAAGACATTCAAGTCCCTAGCTGCCTTAGCTCAGAGGAGGAGACAAGAAGGCTTCCTTGCTGCCCTTGGAGATGGAAAAGAACCAGAGGGAATATTTTCACGTACTGTACACCATTATTGAAGTGACAGGCATAACCTACAATTGTAGCTGCCTATTCTAAGTAGGGACTTGTATTGCAAAGTTAAGTGTGTATCCCAGAGTACAATAAAGATCATGTAAGTGAAACAAGATCTTTTCCTACTTGACTGGTTTTAGAGGAGGACTTGGAGAACCTGCTTGTAAACTCATAAGGATGGTTGGCTTGTATTGGCCTGCCATACTGCTCCTTAATGGTTTTAGTTTAAATTGCAATCTACGCTTAACAGGGATAACCCTACTCTCCAGAAGTCATGCTATGTAAAAATGTTGTGTAAACACTCTTGTTCTGTAACAATCCAATAAAGGGTTTTATGTCTTATGAAAATATCTGCATATAGTCACTTTGGGTGTCACAGTACAATAATTCACACTTTAAATTCTTTCTGAAATGTTGACCACTACCTCATAGACGCAAGTAGAAAAACGTCAGTGTGGCAGACCTCATATTAATGAGATTATATTGCAAAGCTGTGACTCAAATGTGAGACACATCAGATAACCGGAAGTACTTGCCAAAAAGGAAAATCTTAAAGGCTTGTGCTGCAGCTAGTGGAGTCCATGAGAATAAGCATGTGAAGGCATAATTTAAAAAAAACAAACAGGGAGGCTAATGAAATCACCAGAAATTCAGATTTAGTATAAACCATGTCATCTTAAGTATTGTGCCATTTAACGTCATGCTAGAAAATGTGGCATTTCTAGCTCTTCTTTGAACTAGAGTATTTAAAAGAGTACAGCACTGACACTATATATTTAAGTGTAGTGGTCAGTCAAATAAGTTTAATTTTTAAACTGAACAGTCATAGTAAGGAAAGCTTACATGTGATGTGTTGCCTAAAGTATCCACAGAATTGCTAACCCGTGTATGAGACAGGTTCTCCTGACTCCAGTACAAGAGACTCAGCCTATATCAACCTTAAAGCTGTGCCACGGTAGCATGGACCCTGTATACATTGTTTGGGGTGGGGGAGACCCTTCCATCAGTGTGGTTAGTTACTACTCTTGGGCTATGTCTACACTGGCAAGATTTTGCACAAATACTTTTAACGCAAGAGGTTTTTTTTGCATTAAAGTATTTGCGCAAGAGCGTCTATGCTGGCATGTGCTTTTGCGCAAGAGATTTGCTTTTGCGCAAAAGCATCCGTGCCAGTGTAGATGCTCTCTTGCGCAAGAAAGCTCCGATGGCCATTTTAGCTATCAGGCTTTCTTGCACAAGAAATTCATGTTCCCCGTCTACACTGGCCTCTTGTGCAAGAGGGCTTATTCCTGAGCGGGAGTGTCATAGTTCTTGTGCAAGAAGCACTGATTTCTTACATTAGAACATCAGGGTTCTTGCGCAAGAACTCATGGCCAGTGTAGACAGGCGGCAAGTTTTTGTGCAAAAGCAGCCGTTTTTGCACAAAACCTTGCCAATGTAGACGTAGCCCCAATGAAGGGATTAAGTAGATGGAGGAAGTCTTATTGACCCTGCATTTACACTTGAGATTAGGTGGTTCCAAGTAAATTACTCAAAGGGTGAATTTTTTCCCAGTCCTGAGTGACTGTACCTAGGTGTGTGTAACCTTTTGTTTCGATAAAAGTCCTTGCAGTTAAAAGCTATACCCCAATACATGTAAAGGCTTTAAATTCTGGCATCCTCCAAGATCTTAATCTTCAGTGGAGCACAACCATATTATAAATATTCTAGCTAAAGTTGAGGGCACATGGATGCTTACATATCTTCCAGTGAAATTTGTGTGCTGGAGTGTTCTCAAAGCTGCTGCTGCTGCTTTAGAAGGTTTCAGGGAGGTAGCCATGTCAACCTGTTCAGCAAAAAGAAGTCATCCAGTGGCTACTTAAAACTAAAAAAAAATGCATTGGGGCATAAGCTTTGAGATACAACTTGCTTCCTCCCACTCAGGTACCCTCACCTCATCACTGGTGGAGGTGAGCCACATTCACCCTGATTTAATCAGCACTGGTGTTACACTTCCGTTGCTGTTTCTTGGCCTTTTGCTTCTAGCATCTAAGGAAGTGAGTTGTATTTAGGTTAACCAGTAAGCATCATGCTACACCTGCATGGACTGGGAGCCAGCAGCCCAGTGCAGGCCTGGAAGCAACTAGGCAGGAGCAGCCTCTGTTCAGTTAACTGGTTAACCTTCCCATTTAATTAACCAGTTACAACTAGGGATCTAAGATAAGTGTTCTCACTAAAGCTTATGCCCTAATAAATTAGTCTTTGAAGTGCCAGCAGACTTCTTGTTCTTTTTGCTGTGGAAGAGAGTTTCTATGTGAGTTCCTATGAGTAATACAAGTCTCAGGTAGCAGTGCTAGTCTGTAACTTAAAACTAAGAGTGGTCCTGTAACACCTTAGAAACTAACAAATATATACATGAGCTTTTGGCATAGCCCACCTGAAGAAGTGGGTTGTGCCCACGAAAGCGTGTGTGTGTGTTGGTCTCTTTTGAGGAAGTGGGTCTGGCCCACGAAAGCTCATCACCTATTAAACCATCTTGTTAGTCTTTAAAGTGCTACAGAGTTTTTCCTTCTCTCTTTTGAGTAATAGTGTAAGCTAAAACTAAAGTGGGGAGGCTTGGTTAGTGTTGCAGACAGAGGATTTTGGAGGATAGGCTTGTCCCTTAAAACCCCCAACTGCTGCTGGTCAGGGATCATTAACTAAAACTTTAAAAGCTGCTTTCCCCTCCTGCCTAGCAGAGAAAAGCTTGAGGAGGTGACTGGAGCGCACCTATTGAAAAGTAACAGGGTTGGGGGATTGTAGTAGCCCCCACCCCACCTGTAAGTGGGAGGGAGCAGGGCTCCAGCTTTGTTCCACAGGCCTGGCCATGCTACCCCCCCCGTTCCAAGGAGTCTTTCTAGGTCCCCCCTTGCAGGGGCTGGCGCGGGCCTGCAGCTGGGGAGGAAGCCGGCCTTTGTCTGGCTGGGGCGGGCGGCGCGCGCCGGAAGTTCCTCCTGCTCCACCCTGTTTCGAATTCCCAACCGCTGCGTCACGCCGCTTGCATCAGCCCGCAGAGCCTGAGTCACGCCAGCCAATCGGGGAGCGGCGCCTCGCTACGGCCCGCCAACGGGAGGCGAGCGCCGAGAGAAGGGGGCGGGAGCCCGCCCGGCTCTGGGCGCTGGAGTGGGGGGAGGGCGGAGGAGAGAGCGTTGAGGCGTCGGCCCAAGATGGCGGCGGGGGCAGGCAGCGCGGCGGTCGTGGGGGCAGCGGGCCCGGGCGGGCCTCAGGCGGCGGGGCCGGCCCCGTCGGGGAGCGGCGGCTCGGCTCCCGGCGCGGTGCTGATCGGGGACCGGCTGTACTCGGGGGTGCTGATCACGCTGGAGAACTGCCTGTTGCCCGAGCACGCGCTGCGCTTCACCCCCTCCATGGGCAACGGCCTGGACATCGACACCGAGACCCAGCTCCGCGTCACCGGCTGCGAGCTCATCCAGGCGGCCGGCATCCTGCTGCGGCTCCCGCAGGTGAGGCCGCGCCCGCGCAGCGGCGGGAGACAGGCCGCGGCGGCGGGGGGAGGGGCGAGCGAGGCCGAGGCGCCGCTGCGGGCCCGCGGGCGGGTCGGGGCCTTTGTTGCCTGGGAGCGAGGCTTTTGTTCTGTCGGCCGCAGCGCCGCTCTCCCCTCCCCCTTCCCGGCCTGGGGAAAACCCGGAGCCGCAGCGATCGGGGCAGTTCCCGGCTCCGCCCGCCGCGTTTGCAGGGGGGAGGGCGGCCCGGGGGCCCCCCCGATGCGGTTCCGTTGTGGACTAAGCAGCGAGCCCCGCTTGTGTCCTTCATGGGGAACCATCCCCCTCCCCCCCCCCCGCTTTGTCGCGACCGGCTCCGCGGAGAGCGGAAGCGAGTGACGTCATCCTCTTCCCATAAACCCAGGCAGGGCCTGCCTTGGCTCGGCCCTCCTGGGCCCTGTGTGTTTCCCAGGCCGGCCTACTCTCGCTCATTTCCCCCTCCCGGCTTCCCCTGTTGCCGCTGGTAAAGGGCACGATGTTGCCTCGTGTGTCAGGGGCGGTTTCGTAAAATCTCTCGTATGACAAGTCGCCAATCGAGTGTTCCCTGGCGAGTCTCCATTCGAACAGATCTGATCGTTGCATGTTACTGTGATGCTGGGAAGGCAGAGGGGTTACAAAAAAAGCGAATAAGGCAGAAACAAAGTTATAGAGGCCATTTTTTAACGTCCGGGGGAGAGGGGGAGAGTTTTGGCTTCTATTTTTTTTGTTGTCTACTGTTACTACCGATAATCTTTATTTTAGCGGTTTTAATCTGTCTAGCTGTTTTGCATAGGAATATGTTTTCATGGCAACAAGGGAGATTTTTTAAAAATATGCGATTGTGAAACCACAAAGACCGGCTTGGGGGCAGATGGTATTTGACATTTAGTGCTGACTCACTGTTAAACATGAAAATGACTCGGCTATGAGTTGGTGGTTGCCATTTAATATTGCTCAATAAACTTAACCCAACAAAGTAGGGGTGTATTGCTAGATGGCAGAGCCCTGGAGCCATTTGGACTGTGCTGTCCACCTTCAGAACTAATTCAGAGTGTCCCAATAAATAGAGCACTGTGTGGATACAAAGTTTGTATCTGTATCCATATCTACACAACCGAGCCATGAATATTCTGAATATTCACATCCATATCTGTGGCTATAAAAGTGGGGATGTTAATAGTTAGTCCATCTCTCCCCCCCTCCCCCCCCAATAAGCCTGGACTTATCAATTAATCTTATGACTACATGTAACCACCTCTCCCTCTTGCTGTTTCTGTGCCAGAGGCAGCAAGGGGAAGAGAGGTGGGGAACTGGCTTTTAAGTGCCTGTGAAGCACCGCTCTCTCCTCCCCCTCTCCCCCCTCCCACAGAGGTAGCAGTGGGGGCAGGCGTGAGCCAGTATGTGTGGGGAGCCAGCTTCTGTGGAGTTGGTACATGTGGGAAGTGGCCTTCAAGCCCACTCTCCACATGCATCAGCTCCCACAGATTCCCCCCTCCCCCATTGTTGCCTCTATCAGAGCGGGGGGCAAAGCCCCCTGTGTGTAACCACGAAAAAATCTGGCAGTTACATGATTCTACAAATACATGATAGTTAACATCCCTAATATAAAGTGGCATTTGCAAATTTGCTAGGGTTCTAGAAAGAAAATTTGTATCTGCATCAGTATTTGCAAAACTGAGTGCAGATATCTGCAGCCATGCCCACAGAGGTGGATACCCACGGGGGTGTAAAATCCTATTTAAAATGTTAATGAGACATGGTGGGCTAGGGACTGGTCCAGCTGAGTGTTGGTTAACCAGTTACCCTGATAAGTATGCCAGTAAGGTGACGTTTATCGGGTAACCAGTTACACCTTTATATCCCTAATACCTGCAGATATTAAGTGGATTTGCAGGGCTCTATCCATAAAATATTTTGCTGCAGGTGATGCTTTTCTGCTGTGTAATCTGTTTTAAGAATCCCCATTATAGTGTAAGCCTTAAGTAATTTATTTTCCTTTGAGAACGGCTTGGTGCTGAGTCAGGCATTTCTAATAGTTTTTGTGGAACTCAAGTCAGTTATCTAATTCATCTTGCTCTAGAACCCTGTCTGGGGATGTTACCATTTGGAAATTACCATTTCTTCCTTTCTCTCTAGGTGGCAATGGCAACAGGGCAGGTGCTGTTTCAGCGTTTCTTTTATACAAAATCTTTTGTGAAGCATTCCATGGAGGTAAGAATTGTTTTTTAAAAAGTGCTATATGATTTCTTGAGAGCGTGTATGATGCCTTGTTGAACTATGTGTACAGGAAACTTTTGAGCTATAGGTACAGTGGTTAGTTAAACACAGTTTTACACATATTGTAACATACTTCTCAGATTTTGAATATTTCTTGGTTTTACCACATTTTCTCTTGTTATCCCTCCTTAAGCTCTTGGAGGCGATCAGTTCCAGATTTGAGCAAAACATCAGTATGTTGCAATACTTATATTTCAGCATGTTTCAATGGCCTGTGTTCATTTGGCATCCAAAATTGAAGAAGCACCAAGGCGTATAAGAGATGTAATTAACGTGTTTCATCGCCTTCGACATCTAAGAGAGAAAAAGTAAGTTTAGAATCTGAAATGTCCATTTCTTTGTGGCCAGTTATTTTAATGTGGAGACTACCAAATGTGAGGGCTTGAATTTAATTCCCCAGCTAGCCATAATTGTTGCTGTGCTTATGGGGGAGTTCAGATGCATCATGAATATGGATAAAACTATTTGGGGAGTGAAAACCTAAAAATTGAAATGTTTTACTGTTATAAATACTAGCTAGGGTGAGGCAAAATATAGTAACTCACCTATGTGTCCAAGTAAGACAGTTGGTTGTCTTTCAATATTTGCAGTTCATATTTTCTTGATGGAAACTGAAATGTCTTACAGAAAACCTGTACCTCTGCTGCTGGATCAAGATTATGTTAATTTGAAGAACCAAATCATAAAGGCAGAGAGAAGAGTTTTAAAAGAGCTGGGGTTCTGTGTTCATGTAAAGCACCCTCATAAGGTTTGTATGATGTTCAGCTAGCTTATAAAACAGTAGGGGTGTGTTTTACACGCTGTTTATTTTGGCAGATTATTACACTGAATAAGCTTCTTGTTTCACAATACTGAAATCAGTGAAGCTAGCTTACTGTGATTTTGCTATCTTGTTTCTCATTCAAGAGAGTCTTAATAGTTGGTCTTGTATCTCATTGGTCAGTGAAGACTGGAGAAGGATGCAGATGTTAAGAACTGGTTAGATTTAATTGTATTTGGATTCTTCACTTTGTCATAGCATGAAAACAACTTATTATTGAATAAGCAGGTAATTTTGGTGTCAAATTCTGAACATTATGAATTAATTCCTTTTTGATGAGGCATTTGAGTATCTTTTTTATATAATCTAGTTGCCTGATAATACTTGTCATTACTAATGGTTATGTGAAATTTTCATTCCCAAGAATGCTTTTCCCCAAAGTGTGCTAGACTCTGCTCCCCCTAAGAGCTAATCAGTGCTGCTGTTCTGATGTAATAAAAGATTGCTGAAATAGAGTAAGCATTCTCCTTTTCCTTGTACTGCAGGTAAATGCTCTCTGTCTTGCAGTAATGGGCAGTATATTACTTCAGACCTCTTGGGTTTGCTGTATTGTAAATGCACTTATCTCAAATTTAAAGAGCCTTCTGGTTAAAAATGTGTAGATACCTTGATCTCTTCAGGTTTTCTCTGTCTGCCACCACTGTGTTTCTTTCTGAACCTCCTTATTACTGGGGTACTGATCACAGGAATGATTGTACTCCTTTATCCTCCAATTCCCGTGAATTTCCTGTAATCCTTTTTGGTTTTTTTTGTGGTTCACAACCTCTCAGTTGTCTCTTATGCTTCTGTGAACCTTTTAAAATATATTATGTAGGACTTTACATAAGCAGAAGAGGAAGAATGTTGTTAGAGTCTCTCAACAGAAATGTTTTGTAGTGGCTGGTGCCGCTTTTCCCAGGTGATCATGTTTCCTCCTATCTGGCAGCGAGAAAGGGAATGTATTCATATTAGAAAAGCATATCTTTTTTGAAAACTAAGTTGAAAGCAAGACTTCTAGATAAGTAGAATGACTGATCTCAGAAAGAGGGGAGTATGAGGGAGATCATATTTGGCTGTGCACAGAAACTTTTGGAGCCTGTTCTTTCTCCCTTGCACTTGAAGGCAGAAACTACCTGAGTAAACACTAGGCAACTTCTAAGCATGCGCTCTCACTCTGGATACTTGAGTATTAAAATCTAGAACAGAATAGCAAATGCCGCATGGACACCCCTCTGAATTAAATATTTGGCTCTAGAGATTCTTGGTAATAACTCAATAACCCATATCTTCCAGATAATCGTTATGTACCTTCAGGTATTAGAATGTGAACGTAACCAACACCTGGTCCAGACTTCTTGGTAAGTTGATCTTTCTTGTTGTAAGAGATCAGCGGGGCAGTGGCAGAAATATGTCATTTGAGGCACTCTGGGCAACATTGGTGTAGCCCACAGCTATCTTCATGGAATAGACAGTTCCAGTGTTTCCTGGAGTGCCCCAACCTACTACCCAAATGTTGGTCGGCCTCTCTAAGTTTCAGGCGCTGTCTTTACTGGTAAGATAGCTTTAAACCCATCACCCCTTGCTCTTTCTTCCCTCTTCTCCCACTCTTTGCCCTCCCTCTAAAGTGAATATGTTAAGTGGTTGTTTCTCTGGGTAAATCATGCGTGCAGTTCTTGTCCGTCGCTGATGGTGGGAGACAGACTTTCCCAACACTTGAGCTGTTGGTTGCAACAAGGGCATCAGGAACCCTCGACACATCCTTTTATCCTCATGGATAATCCAAGATGTCAGCTACTAAGACTGGATAACTCAGTGTTTTTTGCATTTGCCTTGAAACTTCTGCTGCCTGCCTTGTTGCTTCACTGTAGTGAAGAGAATCATTTGGGGATGGGTATCAAAGTTAAAAATTCCTGATTTTTAATTGTAACAAACTTGTAATTCAGAAAACAATGACATGATTTCAGAATTGGAATAATGAATCTAAAGGTCATATTTCTGCTGACTGAACTCTCTGGTACTGTGATCTGTTTGATGGAGAACCTATTTTGACTTTTCTTTTCTGTACTCTTTTAATCAAAGGGTAGCCTCTGAGGGTAAGTGACTAAGACTTCTCCTCTGCTGCCCAAGCGCTATGGTGCAGGGATAACTGCCGTCTTCAGTCAAACCAAAGCAGGCTCTACAAAGAGAAGGCTGACTCTAGACAGGTGGTATAAATACGATAGTATAGTAACTGGCCAACTGCTTCCTGTGCTTATACTTTTGATTTTTTTTATTGTTGTGCCCTTGGCTCTATTGTATATTGTATGAAAACTGTTTATGTTAAGATGCTATAACTGTGTTAAAGATGCTGTAACTTTATAAAATGCAAAAAAAAAAAGTCCTATTTAAGGTGGGATTTAAATCTTATGGGGTGAACTAACATTTCAGAGTGTTTTATCGTATTTGTGTAAATTTAATCCAGCACTTAACATACTTGATTTAGAAGGTCTGTAATTTGGAATTGAGTTCAGCAATGGCACTGGACACTTTCCACTTCAAAATTATACACAACTATTGCGTTCAGAATGTACATGTAAAGTAGGACTATAGGAACCAGCTTCCCTTTGTTTGGGTTGCAGAGAAATAACTGTTAGATCAATGCCCAACCATTACATTTAAAAATGTGCATGTGGACACAGCATAGATGCATTATTGAAAAGTAGTGGGTATCCAGTATAACTGATGTTTGAAATGTTCTGATTTACATAACTTCAACAAAAAGTAGTTCTTTAAACAAATGTTGAGTTCTATATGCACCCAAACTCTGAGCCCAAAGGCCAGCTGCACAGTTAACTAGACACTTTACTTTAGCAGTTTGGAAAAGGAAGCCCATTCATTCCCCTTACCTTTGAATAATACTTCTCACTGCACTTCATTTCATAAAAGCTTTCTCTGATTTCCCTCATTGTCTCCATAGCAAAAACAAAGTAGAATAGCATAACTTAGTGTAAGCTTTCTACATTGGCAAGATGGAGAGTCAAGACTAAGTCTTTAACTTGCCACTGTTTTTCCAGTGGTCTCAGTCATTCCCCAGGTATTAGAACTGAGATCTGGTAGAGGACTAAAATGCTGATAGAAGTGTGAGCGTCTTTCCTTTTAGAATTCATTAGCACCTGTAAACGGGTTTTAAATGGGCCGTGGGCTGTTTTTTTGAGTGTCCTTGTGGACTGCATACCCACCCACAATCCGTTTCAAAAGCTTATTAAAAAGTTTGTATAACTACCCAGTGGCCTTCATTCTGGGTGGTATTTTATCTCTTGCCCAAGTTACATCTTTTAAGCATTTCACTTGTTGACAAATCCAGATGCAAAGCACTTTTAAAATATGAATTTCCTTAAGGATTTAAAAATCAAAATCTTTTAAAATATATACTGACTGTTGTGGAATATGTGCAATATTTTACAGTTGTCTCATTCTGTGAACATTCATTTTAAGAAACCTTGTTGAAATGGGACAATTTGGAAACGATACTGTCACGTGCCAGAGAAGAGGAGATCTGTTAGAATACTGACCCATCCTCAGCATTGATGTTCCGAAATACCTGGATTTCTTCTGCGGCTGGTTTTTTGCATCACAAATGGATTCTGTCTTGGATGCTGACTCTCTAATGGAAAATGGACAGGTTCCAAAAGTATTTATGTGGAAATGGGCACACTCTGAAGTGGACTGCTTTTCTACGAAGAACTCCGGCAGCATCGGCAACTTTGAACGCTAGCTTTGAGTTTGCATGCTTCTCTGCACTCTGGGATTGAGCCTAGATTTCTGTTACTGAGTACTTGACAGATTTTGTCTCTACAAAAACATTTGTTTTTGCATGAGAGCGCAGGCCAGTAGTCCTAGAGGGAAAAGTAAAGTTAAAATTGGTTCTCTTTCAAAACTGATTTGTCGGACAGCCAGTCAAATTTATTCCCAACCACATATCCATCCCCTTTGAAGTAATTTTTCTAACTTCTCTTCAGGTTTATAGGAGTAAAGCATTTGAGCTTAGTGATAGAATGCATAGAGAAGTAGTTACTGTAGAATTGGAGAGACTAAAACTGAGGAATTCTGCAGGGGGTTGCAATTTTCCCCTTATTTTGTCTTTTAGGAATTACATGAATGACAGTCTGCGAACTGATGTCTTTGTTAGATTCCAGCCAGAAAGTATTGCCTGTGCCTGTATCTACCTTGCAGCTAGAACATTGGAGGTGAACATCATCTATTTTATGTTGCTTAAGTTTACATTTAAGGTTTTCATGTAGTAGAAAACTGGACCTGTGATTTGTCAATTGCAGATCCCACTTCCTAATCGTCCTCACTGGTTTCTACTGTTTGGAGCAACAGAGGAGGAAATTCAAGAAATCTGTATAACAATCCTGCAGCTGTATACTCGGAAAAAGGTTTGCTGCTTTATATCATGTATTCAGAATAAATTTAGTATTGCTCAGAACATGGGACAACACTTGTTGCTCCCATTGTTGCAAAATTCCCAATTTCAGGGGGAGAAGGCTTCAGGCCCTGAAAGTCACATCCTTTCAGAGCATGGATGGTCAGTTGAACGCTTCGGTTCATTTGCAGGTTGACTTGTCTTATCTGGAAAGCAAAGTAGAAAAGAAAAAACTAGCAATTGAAGAGGCAAAAGCACAAGCTAAAGGTCTGCTACCTGATGGGACTCCCAGTTTGGATAATACATCAGGGTTTTCCCCTGCTCCTAAAAATGGTTGGTATCAATCTAGTTTGTGTATTTGGACTGCATTGCTTTTCTCCCATGTTTTGTGGGGATTAGAGTGACTTCATAACTTGAGTAAGAATCCTCTCTGTCTGGCCAAATTAGATTTCAGGTATTCCTCCAGTGAATTCTTCATTAAGCTGTTTGTATTTGAAATTATACAAATACTGCTGTTTGCAGTGTTACAGCTCTACAAAAAGGAGTAGTCAAACTACTCAAGATATTTTCCGATATTTTTTTCTCTTGGCCACATGTGAGTGTGTATGCTGGAGGAAAGGTAGCTTTGGGACATCATCCCATTGTAATGAGACACCAAACAAAAGCATTGTCTACTGGAAATAGCCGGTGTGAGTACTGTTTGCAAACTGGCTGGCTAGTGTTATCTTTTGCCTAGCGGACCTTCCTGAAGATACAAAAGTATTAGTAATCTGCCTTTCCAAGATATTGGAAATAATGTGGCATATTTACATAAATTGCTGGTTCTGGCAGTTTTGATTAAAGTTTTTTTTCACGGATTAAAGTTTTGTATTTTTTGTTTTCGGTATTGTATGTTTATAGCTTTGAATTTATTTTAGATTTGAATAATTTCTGACCCTACTTCATCCCTTTTTTGTATACTGCAAAGTGTATCTAAAGGGATTTGATAATTGGTCAATTTTTGCAATCATTAGTAAGGGGAGGGACCAGTTCAGCCACTGTTTGCCACATCTTTGATTGGATTTCCCACTAAAGATTGACATCTCTTTGATGCACATGTAGGGGAGATAAGTATAAACTTTTACACTTTCCTTGTAGAGTCTCCAAAAGAAGGTAAAGGAAATAAGCCTTCACCCCTTCCTGTGCAGGCAATGAAGAATGCCAAAAGAAAAATGGATGGAGCAAAAAGAACAAATTCCAATAGCCCAGTGAATGGGTAAGATTCCACATGATAAAAATTTGCCTTTGATTCTCTTGTTACCCAAATCTATATCTTACTTGGATTCTGTCCTTCATAGCATTCAGAAAGGAAGGGAGAGCAGAAGTGGAAGCAGAAGTCGAGAGCAGAGTTATTCAAGATCACCATCTAGATCAGCATCTCCTAAGCACAGGTATGTACTGAAATGGGTGGGAGTGCTGAGTCCCATTCTTAGCCTGCTATGCATATGGCAACGTACCCTCCCAGGGTTTCACTTCAGTAATCAGTGGGCTCTGAAGTAACTGCAGCCATTTGTACAAAACTTAAACAATGTTTGGAACTCTGGAAATTAGACTTGAGTATATGGAGATGCAGCATGGCAGCCACTGTAGCTTTCAAACGAAGCTATGTTTGGAAGAATGATTGTATATGAATGACATCCCCTTAGCCCAACAGATCTGCTCTTTGTACTAGTAAGCCTTTTTGTTAAGGTCAGTGACAAAGTTTATACTGCTTCTTACTCTTTGCCATAGACAAAGCTGGTAGATAGGGACATGAATTCTGTTTGATTCACAGATCAACAGAATAGCAGCAGGTTAGGAGTCTCCTTCCATTATACCTGGGCCAAATACTGGAGTCGCACAAGCAGAACTGAGGTCCAGATTTGGCCTGGCAAGCCTCTTACTGGTGGTGGTGCTTAGTGTATGAAAGGCTGCTTGATTTTCATGCCATAAGCTGTATTCAGTGCTACAAATTAGAGAGGTTAAACATCTGTATACTTGTAAATTGAGCCAGTTTACCATAACTATCCACGAAAGGCAATCTTGGAACCCCCCAAAATCCATGCATCATCTTTAATTCTTCTGCCCTAAAAGCTTCCTACTTATAGCAAAAGGCTTTGGATTATTAGTAAAACATATTGTGAAAATTACTGTTCAGCATTTCAAAGCATGTGGGGTTTTTTCCCGTCCAAAACAAATGTAATGATTATAAATGGTACCTGGTTTAGTTCTGCAGGAAATATATACTGTACCTTAATGAGTTATGAAAATATTAAATTATATTGCTACGCAGTGACAGGCTGTAAACTTGTTTGAACAAAGAATCCCACACAGAAAAATCATTTTGATTTACTCAGAGTTCCCACGACAGTGTTGTATTTTGTGGGTGTGAGATGGGGAAATACTCTGAAGGCAGCTTTCAGCCTGAATGGTAGTTTACAAGCAAGTAATTCTATTCAAAGATTGCATTTTAAAGGACAGCATCAAATCATTTTCTTCAGAATCCTTTTTCCTTGTGTTCCACATAGCACCTAAGGTTACTGTAATCTGCAGTGTCCTACAGCGTGCTTCTAATGTTGCAAATGGCATTGATTGCTAAGGCCCTCACTGTTTGTTCTCCTCCTGTTTCCCTGTTTTAGGAAAAGCGAAAGCTACTCGACATCGAGTGGCTCCAAATCCCACAGCCGCTCCAGGAGTCGCAGTGATTCTCCCCCGAGACAGTTCAACCACAGTACTGGTTACAAAGGCTCTAAAATGAGGAGTTACAAAAAGTCAAAGGACTACAAATACTCAGCACACAAGCCAAGGAAGTCCCACAGCAGGAGCTCGTCACGTTCCCGAAGCCGCTCACGAGAGCGTTCTGATCATTCTGGGAAGTACAAAAAGAAAAGTCACTACTACAGAGAGAGACACGAGCGTTCACGCTCCTATGAGCGTGCGGGTCATCGCTATGACCGAGACCACCCAGGTCACAGCAGGCATAGGAGATGAATGTTACAAACGGTTCTCCTCTGTCCTTGGGGATTCAGGGTGGAGCCTGGGTTGTAAACCACTTAGCTTCAGTAAACTTTGCTAACTCTACTTGTTAGCATAAATCCAAAGACACTGGTTAGATATAATGTGGAAGACTTAATTTGGTAAATGGTTTAGTTGTTCTGCTACTGGAGTGTCTCTTAGAAATGTTGAAGAGCCTCCCTCTTGTAGTGGATGCTTGGACTCCTGTTCTTTGGTAATGGATATATTTGCATACTGTAGTGCAATGGTGTTAATATATTTCTGGGATTGAAGTACTCGGCACCAATTTCCCTGCTTAGTGATTAGAGAATTCTGCTGAACAGACCTTGATGGAACTAGAAGAAAGCTCAAACATTTAATGAAAACTATTAGTGGCTTGGTGCTAACAGCGGTTTCATACTGACGCAATTATGTTGTACAAATGTAAGGTGATATTTCTACAACTGATACCTATATTAGGTTACACTTGTGTATATATTTTGCAGTGTTTAACAATACAATATGGGAATATGGCCTTATTAGCCCTTACACTTTAGCCACAGTGTAAATAAGCATTTGTTTAATACAAGTGAATGCTGTATACTGAAAAGACAAAACTTGAATTCTATCAGTTTAAGATTTGTGTAGAGAATTCTGAGAAATGTGAAAGTATTTAGCTCTGTGTATTGAAAGTAGTATATTTTTATCTGTGCAATGCTGTGTGCAGGCCACCAGCTCAGAGACGTTTCATATATATACATTTTATGTGTTTTGAATAATTATACTCAGGATATTTGACACTCTGAAGAATTGGTAGTTTGTCAATCTGCTTGCTTGTTTAAAAACAGAAGGTGTAAAAATAACAGTTCAATAGACAGCCCAGTGGTATCCGTTTTAGTGGTATATCTGAGCTGTTCCTGTGCTCCCTAATTTCATTAAAGTATTTGATTTTGTATTTAAACTGTGTGATGTTACTGTGATAATTCAGACACTTTCTTCTAAGTTGTTCTATGTCTAGTAGTAAAGGGAAAAAATAACCTGACTTTAAGTATGGTAAATGAATAATTTGTAAGTTTAGTTTTAAAACAAGTGTGCTGCCACACACACACATAGTTTCAGATTAATTTTGTAGCACAGGGGATGCGAGTAATGATAAACCAGGTCTCTTCCTTTGCCACTTGAGGGAGTTAAAAGGTATGCAGCTGAGCAGGTCTATAAGAATTTTCATACGTGCAGGTGCGATAAAGGGTTAATTGCCTGGAGCAATGAGTTTTACTATCTATTGAAAGAAAATAATGATGGATGCTGATAGGCAACAACTAACCCACACTGAATGAGGACACATGTATACAGCCTTGGGCTGCGAGCCTCCAAGCCTACGTCAAAGACTCAGGCTCACTACCAATCTAAAAATAACCATGTAAACATCAGGGGTTCCAAACTTTTTGACGGGGGGGACTAGTAAATCCATTCATGAGCTTTTGGAGGACTGGTAGTAATGTTCATTTGCATATTCATTAATCAAATGATGAATATTCAAATACGTTGTTTCTGGTCCTCCCAAAACCCCCAGTGCCAGCTTTAGCAAAGCTTTTGATAGGGTCGCCCACAATATTCTTGCCAGCAAGTTAAGGAATATGGATTGGATAAATGGACTGTAAGACAGACAGAAAGCTGGTTAGACCAGGGTTTCCCAAACTTTTTACTTTAGTTGGAACCCTTTTTTTTTTTTTTTGTACTGTTTTTTGTAGCCCAAAAATATAAACACATAAAAAACAAACTGAGAAAATACCAGACATATAACATATAACATGTCTGGCATTTTCTCATTAGGTAAGTTGTATTATTACTAGATGTATCAGTTTGTGGTTTCGAACTGCCTGGCTGGTAAATGTGCTCAGGCTGCATGAGTGTGTCTACCAGCCAGCCAGTTGGCAACTACTCGAGAGGTGTGGGGGGACAATAGAATCCCCAGGCCGGACTAACTCATGCTTTATGCTTGAAGGGGGGGAACAGGGGCAGCGTCCCAAGATCTACATATGGCCGGGTCAGTCCCACTCTTTGCAGGCCGATTCATTCCATTCCTCCCCCCCGTTCCCCGCGCTGTGCCTCTGGCCAGCCCCGCTTCCCCCAAGTCCCTCCCGGGAAGCCAGGTCCCCCCCACTTCTCCCAGTCTCCCTTGGCCAGCCCCCCTTCCAGCAGCCGCTTCTTCTCTCCTCCCCTCCATCTTCCCCGGTCAGCTCCCTGCCCCCAGCCTTGCACCCCCCCAGCAGCCCTGCTTCCACTGGCCCCCCCCAATCTCCCCAGCCTGCCCCGATTCCCCCGTCCAGTGCTGCTTCCAGTAGCCAGCTCTCCCCTCCTCACCCCAGAATCCCCTGGCACCTACACCTTCCCTTAGCCCTGAAACCTCCTGGTGCCTCCCCCTTCCCTTACTGCCCCTGCCCCCTTTGCCCTCTCTTTCCCTGATACCCCATCCGCTCCTGCCCTCTGTGCCCTCACACACGACTTGCTCCATCCCCACCTCTCTCATACCCACCCCTTGTTTCAAGCCTTCTCCCAGCACCTCCCCCTCCAGCCCCCAATGCCCCTCTCCTCTCCCAGCATCACCCTGTCCCCCATCCCACTGACACCTCCCCTCCTGCCCTTTCTCTCATTGTCTGCACTTGTCCCCCTGGCATTTGTGTCTCTCTCCTTCACCCTGTCCCTTGGTGCCTTCCCCTCCCAAGCCCCTTCTCTTTCCACTCCTCCCCCTCCGCGCAAGCCCGCCACAGCCTCCTTGCCTCCGCCCAAGCCCCTTCCCTACCTTCTGCCTTCCACATTGTGGGGCCGGAGGCTGCCGGAGCCAGTGTGGCTCTGCCACGTGCCTCCGAAGACTTTTAAAATCCCGGGCCATCACGCCCGGGTGTCCTCCCCGCCCATGTGCAACGCCGCACATGGGCAGCAGCAGGCGGTGAAGAGGAGCCGCACATGGGGGTGGGGTGGGAGGATGCGCGGAGGACTCACGCCAGGCAGAGCTGGGGGAGAGACCCAGCTCCACATATAGGTGGAGCAGGGCCCCAGGCTCTGTAACTCGCCGGCACTTCCGGGTTCAGGGGCGGAGGGCCCGAATCGGCCTAAGGCCAGCCCTGCCCGCAGCCACCAGCCATGCTGAGGCCCAGTATCGGGCAGCGGCCCACAGTTTGGGAAACGCTGAGCTATGACATTTACACAGCTATTCGTAGTGTGACTGGGTACCTGTCAACCCGGGCTCAAAGGTTGGCTGCTACAGGCTATGTAGACCTATCCTTATTGGCTTGAAAGTCACAGTAACCATTGTCAGCCTAAGTATTACAGTGAGGGTGGGGCATTATAAATGCCCTTATGTATTGGACTGATCTGCTGGCAAGCTCCCCTCATGAGCATTTACAAAGATTTTCAGTGTCATGTCCAGTATCCCTTCAACAGTAGTATGCAACTTTAAGGGTGAGCAAGCCATTGGCGTGGCACTGTTGTAAAATTATATTCTGGATATGGGAATAAGCAAGCAATGCAGTATAACTTGCAAAATGCCTTGGACAAAAGGGGCTGCTGGTGGAGAAGAGACCAGAATGCTGCGGTTTCTATAGCGGAACCGTAACAATCTCTTCCTGCTATTTTTACCCCAGCTCTTCTCATATCCCAGTGAATCTCATGGTAGCTTCTACCCTTTCCCACAGATGGCTTTGGAGCGGGGGGAGCAGAGCAGCCAAGAGGACCTAGAGCTGGCTCCCAAAGCAGGGCTGTTCCCTGTGGATCATCTAGAGTGCTGAGTCAGCCCCACACCTGTAATAATCAGGTCTCAAAGTTTCTCAAATTGGGATAAAATTGGAGGCACCCAATGTCACTCAACACATCTTGCACATGCCGTAAAGTATCATGAATGTTGCTGTTTTGTCACTAATGAAGGGTTAAATGCTGCTTGCTCTGCCATCTGACTGAGTTTCTTTTAAAAAAAATAAACCCTGTTTTTTAAAGCAAAACCACTTGATGCTAATTGTGCTGACGGTGGAGGTAAACTTAACTGCACCATTGTTTAGTCTCTCTCCATTAAGTCCTGTGGATAAGTTTATTGGCATGTCCTCTCATTTTTTAACTTGAACTTAAACCACTAACTAAGCTTTATTCCATCCAGCAAGTCTCAGCCTCTCCAAAGAATAACACTGGAGCAGAAGAAACTTAAGTATTTCTTGAAAGGAACTGTAATCTTCTATGAGAACATGATGTCCAGGTAGAGACAGTTACTGGTCTAGCTCTATCAGTACAATGCTCAAGTTAAAATCGTGTGAATGCAAGTCTCCTTGAATAAGAGTCCTTGTTTTCTGATCTTAATTTGCTTTGAAAGCAATATGGGTATCAGAAAAGAGCTCTCCTTGGAGATACAAATGTCCTGTCTACGTGGGGAATTCTACCTCTTGATCTTCCCTGTGGAACCACCCCCTCATCAGAACAACATTCTGTGGGGGAGCTATGGGCACCTCCTACAAACACGAAAGGCTCACCTATCCCTCACACAGCATGCAGTCTAATTTTGCAGCTGATGTGAAGAGAGCTGGACCCAAGTTGAAGTCTGTGTGCACAAGGATTACTGTAAAATCCCAGGATTACCTAGCTTTCCATGTAGCTACTGGATAGTTTCATCACAATAGCTTTTATATGCACTTGGGTTTTGCTAATGTTGCATTATTTTACATTACTAGTCTCACTAGAGGGTCTGATCTTTAGGTATGTTCAATGCCTGCTTCTACGTATCCCAAGTAGAAGCGATTGTCTATATGCTGAGTTGTGGGAAAACGCTAGCACTTAAATTAGGATTGCGCAGTGCCCAGGAATAGAATTGAAGAGTCTGAGGGGGGTGGGAAATACTAGCCTAGAGCTGTGCTAACTACTTTTAACCAAGCCGGTCTCTTGTTTTATCCGTTTGAAAGCCAGCAAACTACCTGCCTTTACTTGTGTTTTGCACACACAAAGCAAAACAAATAATTTCACCCTTCAATGGCTATTTGGACTATTCAGTGTACACAAAATCTGAGAGTCAGTACCTCGAAGTAACCTTGATGCGTCCGAAGTGTTTCTAATCCAAACACGGTAAGAACACAATGGCTCATCTAGCCCATGAGTGGGGAACCTCTGGCCTGCTGCTTAATGTCATCTGGCCTGAAGCCAGCGAGCCAGAACTGAGCTGGGTTGCCTGCCTGCCCGCCTCCTAATATACTTGAAATGCAGAGCTGCAGCAGGGGTAGGTCCCAGACTCGTCGCAAGCCAGGGCTGAGCCAGTGTGCTGGCCAGACTGCTAAAAACGTTACTGGCAGGAGCTGGGGGAAGGAAATACGCGTGTAGTCTATAGCATGGACCTATAAGCTTTTGCTTATTGGTTAATCAACTACACTATTATATCCCTACCATGATCCACTTGACTTCTCCTTAGACCGATTCCTGGAACAAAGAAAAGGTGGGAAATCTTGTGGTGAGGTCGTAGGAAATCTGGTCTCTTAAATTTTGCTGGAATTTGCAGATCTGAACTTCTCGTCTCACGCCATATTGAGTAATGGTCCATCTCTAGCCAAACCGTTTAACTGCAAAATCTTTCATCATCCTCACAGAATGCATATCAAAGAGTAACAGTAACCTGTGGCACCTTAGCATGTGTCTAGACTACAGTGGACTTTTGTACAACATCGACAGAACTCGGCAGTTTTGTTAACGGCGGTAAACCTCATTCTACAAGGAATAACACCTTTTGTCGACAGAGTTCTGTTGACAGAAGGCATTATTGCATCTATACTGTCCTTTGCATCTACACTCTCATGTCGACAAAGCGCCTTGCTTTGTCAACAGAACTGGCTGTCGTCTAGACGCTCTTTGTCGTTAGAAGCTTTGTCGACAGTATCTGTCCACAAAGCCTCTGTCGACAAAAGCCTGTCGTCTAGACGTACCCTTAGTGACTAACATGTATGAAGGCATCAGCTTTTGTGGGTAAAACCCACGTCATCAGATGAACTGGAGTGGAAAATGACAGGCGCAGGGGTGGTGTTTTAAAACTGAGATCCTGTAGACCAGGAATGGGCAAATATCGGCCCACGGGCTGAGTCTGGTCTGCCAGGGATAGCTCCTCACGGGCTCCCACTACTCTATTTACCTGTGTGGCCACAGATACTGTGATTGCAGCTCCTGTTGACTATGGATCACTGTTCTTGGCCAATGGGAACAAGCAGCCGCTTTTGCGGAAAAACTTGCCAACTGTCTACACTGTCCGCTTTGAATTTGCGCAAGAGCACTGATGATCTAATGTAAGATTGTCAGTGTTCTTCCGCAAATACAATGACTCTCCCATTCGGGAAAAAGCCCTCTTGCGCAAATGCTTTTGCGCAAGAGGGCCACTGTAGACAACTGAGAACCGTTTTGCACAAAAAAGCCCCGATGGTGAAAATGGCGATTGGGGCTTTCTTGCACAAAACCGCGTCTAGATTGGCACGGACACTTTTCTGCAAAAAGTGCTTTTGCGCAAAAGCATCCGTGCCAATCTAGACGCTCTTTTCCACATGCGGAAAATCATGATTTGTGGAAAATCATGCCAGTCTAGACACAGCCCTTGTGTTTTAACTGGGTGTTGTTATGCCTGGCCCTGCCAGTAGCCATCATTAGGTGCCATGCTACATGGCACTCAAAGAGGTGTGGTCTGAGTACAGGTGTGAGCCTCCAGCTCTCTGAAGTTAAATCTCAACAGGGAGGATTCCTAAGAGGTCTCCGGTAGGCCACAGTCTCTCACACTGGGTCCTGCTTCGTAATTTGAGGATAACCATTTTCCCTTCTCCACTTCCCAGACGTGTGGCCAGAATTCATTGGCTCTTGCTTATGAAGTGTCCTGAAAATGGAAAACATGCCAAAGTCAACTCCTGGTTTAACTCAGCAGAGCTCAAGAAGTGGGTGAGCATCACAACCACCTCCCCAACTCTCAAGGGCACCCTTTCCACGGTGTAGTGGATGGCCACTGGTTAAAGTGATGTGGAAAAGGAGGGTCTTTTTCAGCCCATCTCCTTCTACAGCACAGAGTTGAATGAACCATCAACATGGGAACGTGTAATGGGGCTAGACCCTACGGCCAAAAGGGCCATAGAGAAGTTCTCCGGGCACTTAGAGTAGCTAGGAGGGAACCAGCCAATCAGGGGTCAGAAGGGGACTATATAAGAGGAGCTGCAGGGCTAGAGGCAGCTCAGTTACAGCCCAGACCAGGAAGAGAGGTCAGGTCAGCCCAGCCTGGCCTGTCTACCCAGCTGAGAGCTGTTATGAGACACATGGATGCGAAGGTTAAGCCCTGAGTAAGGGGCAAAGGGCTTGTTTCCAGGAGGGAAAGCCCTCGGGGCACCACTCTCCTTCAGAGTGAGCCAGCAAACTAAGGGAATGGCACTGAATGGAGATGCACTACAGAGGGCACTGGGATGGGCCTCTGCTAGAAGTTTACACCAGAAGGGGGCGCTATTGTGAGGTGAGTGTCGATCCCATTGCAAAACCAGTTCTGGCTTCCCACACTAGAGGTGAATGGCAGAAACCCAGCCCCTCTGGAGTCTTCCCTCTTAGGGTCTTCAAGCTTCCAGGGGGAGAGCTGAGAGTCGGCAGTTCCTAATGAGTCCAGTAAACTCCCCACCTGTATTTAACAGAAAGCTGGCGAGAGTCTACATTCCAGTGGCCTGCTCTTTGTTTGCTCTTGAGAGGTTCTAAGCCGTTCTCCTAAGGTCACTGAGGGTTGAGAAAAAAACAACAAATGCTCTGGTAGCACTTTATAGACTAACATAACATGTAGATGGGATCATGAACTTTCGTGGGCACAGCCCATTTCTTCAGATGACCGGAGTTATGAGTTTGGGATGTGTACACTCAAAATAAATAGGAGAGGGGAAGGGGAGGGAAGAAAAAGGGAGGGAGGTGAGAGACAGAGCATCAGTAAGTATCTGGAGAATGGGTACTTAAACGGAAGCAGATAAAAATCAAAGTCAATAGTTCCTCAATATTCCGTTCAACACACTGGACTTCCCGCTAAGCTGGACGTACGCCAGCGCGTGCTTTCTCTTACGTTTCCTTTCAGAGGCAGGTTTTAGCTGTGTGATTCCAGGTGGTTGCAAATCCTTTCTTTTCATGTGACACCAGCCACTGAAAGGTTCCATCAGGCTGTCTGGGCTGGCAGGTGACAGAGCAGCACAAATACCTGGACACCCATCAGTTTTCCCTTCAGCCTCTTTTTGGGCTCTTGAGGTATCTTTTCCCTGAAACAAGCACTGATGTTTTGACAACCCTACATGAGTCATTAAATGGGATCATACTGATAGCCTAGGTGGTTGGTAATGGGCATGGAACCTTTCCACCTGAGAACTTGCTCAGCTGGCTTGAAGCTGAGCCCAGCTTCCGAGAACTGAGCCCTGCTTTGCTGCCAAGTTTCAGGAATGTTTCTGAACCTGGCTCTAGTTCATCTGCTTTTTTTTTTTTTTTTTTTTTTTTTTAAATTGAACTGCTGTGAGCCACAGCAAAGTTCTGAGGTAGCTGGGTCTTTGGTTTGGTTCTTTCTGAACTCTAGTTAAGGATCCATTGCCACAAGATACAAGTCCCAAAGTTTGGAATCAAATTCCAATTTTCTCAAAGTTGCAGGCAGTATTTGAGCCCAGGGTTCAGGCTTCTCTTCAGAGTGTCTCAAAACATCTGTCCACACACTGCAACGGAGAATAGACATTTTGCTGACTGGCCTAAAATGTAGCCTGAAGACACTAGTTGAGTCTCTTGTTAGGCTGCACCTAACCGGAACCATTTTGAAGAGGGCAAAAGGGCACCAGCCCTTTCCAGGGGCGGGGGTTGGAGCTCCTTTGAGACACGTGCTTAAAGGGATCTCCCTGGATAGCCGTTTCTCTCCTGCTGCGTGCGCTAGGACCTCTTGCAGGGACTGTCAGCCGGAGCAGTTTTAGTGGTTGCCCTCTGCCTTTCTGGTCACCACTGCCTTTTGTCACTTAGAGCCTTTGCTTGGTTTTTTTTTCATCTCCCTTGTTTTTTCTGCCGTGGAGCCAGGGGTGGCCATGTCCCTGCTCTGGCCCCTGCCGGCCATTTTGGAGTGAGTGCCTGCAGCTGGTGCTCCAGGCTGCTGCCCTCCTGTTCCAGGACCTGGCAGTGCAGATCGCTTTGGACTCCCTCACCACGGAGGCCATGGCATCCCTGTGGCATCCCCACCCCAGCGTGGAGAGGCCACTGTGGAGACTGGACACCAGTATGGACTGGTGGGACCGGCTGGTCCTTGGGCAATGGGACGACCAGCAATGGCTCCAGAACTTTCGCATGTGAAAGTGGATGATCCTGGAGCTGTGCGCCTGGCTCACCCCTGCGCTCCGGAGAGCCACCACCCGGCCGCGGGTGCCCATCCCCGACGACAAGAGAGTCGCCATTGCACTATGGGAGCTGGCCACCCCGGACAGCTACCGATCGGTGGCACAGCAATTCAGGGTGGGCAGATCCACTGTCGGTGTCATCGTGATGGAGGTAAGTCCCAGGGGGAGCGGGGAGTTGGGTGCGGGGAGGGTGTTTGCACTCCATGCCCAGGGGCAGCCAAGACTCCAGGCTGGGTCACTCGGGGGTTTGGGCCGTCCCTCCCTTGCACAGGCCTGCTGGTGGAGGGGGGCTCTGTGGGGCGAGGGGGCCCTGGTGTATGTGTGTGTGTGTGTGTGAGAGAGAAAGAGAGAGCACAGAGGGCATCACGGGGGCGGGGGGGGGGCCCAAAGGAGCGCACACTCACCCTGCCTTATGTGATGTGTTCCCGTGTTTCTCTGCACCCTTCTGCAGGTCGTCCACGCCATCAATGACGTCCTGCTCCCAAGAGTCATCCGCCTGCGTGACATGGATGCTACCGTGGCCGGCTTCGCTGCCCGCGGGTTCCCCAACTGCGGGGGAGCACTGGATGCAACCTCACCACTCCGTGGAGCTTGCACTGATCGGGGTTCCCAGATGGTGATGGGAGCTGGGGGTCCAGAGGGCAGGAGATGAGCAGAGCAGAGCCCCCAGCACGATCAGACAGGAGGTGAAGTCGCAATGGAACTGATGCAGTTTAAATCCAGGTATCAGAACAGTTCTATCCTTGCCCAAGAAAAAGTTTTTATAGGGATAGGACAATAGTTTGAAGAGAAACAGAGGCGAGACAATAGAGACTGATCACCCCTGGTTATGGGTGATGTTCTTTGAACAAGCTCAGAGTGCAACTGGGCAGCTTCAGTATTTTGGATGTCAATAGGATTGTTACTAGAATTGGTCTGATAATGACTAATTTGGGTGTGAGCAGGCCTGGGTTCATTAGCATCTGGAGCAGAGATTTCCCATCAGGCAGGCTGTGTCTAGACTGGCAAGTTTTTCCGCAAAATCATGTGCTTGTGCGGAAAAACTTGCCAGCTGTCTACACTGGCCGCTTGAATTTCCGGAAAAGCACTGATGATCTCATGTAAAATTGTCAGTGCTTTTCCGGAAATACTATGCTGCTCCCGTTCGGGCAAAAGTCTTTTTCCGAAAGACTTTTGCGCAAAAGGGCCAGTGTAGACAGCACAGTACTGTTTTCCGCAAAAAAGCCCCAATGGCGAAAATGGCGATCGGGGCTTTTTTGCGTAAAACCGCGTCTAGATTGGCCATGGACGCTTTTCCGCAAAAAGTGCTTTTGCGGAAAAGCATCCTGCCAATCTAGACGTGCTTTTCCGAAAATGCTTTTAACGGAAAACTTTTCTGTTAAAAGCATTTTCGGAAAATCATGCCAGTGTAGACGTAGCCGCAGTGTTTCTCTGCTTTCGGTATCCTGTAGTTCACTGCGGTTCCTGCCTTGGCAGAGCTGGTCTCCATTCTGTATGCTAATGAGATGTCCTTCTGTTCTATCTTCAATGCAGATTGAAGGCTGGGGTGTTTAGATTAGGCTGTGTCTTCCCTGGCCTTTTCATCTGATTCTAGGGGAGGGGGGGGGGGAGGATGGTTTTCCATGAATGTCAGTCCCTGGGGCCCCAAGAGCACAGGGCTGGTAGGTAACATACGGTAGGTACTGCGGGCAGAGTGTTGCTGCTCCTGAGCACCCCTCTCCCCGTGCTCTGGCCACATGCCTTCCACTTTCCCATGGTGCTGGGGAGGATAGTTTGGCTCTTGTGGAGGCAGGGCCTCAGAAGGGATGGAGTTAGAGGCAGGGCTGGGGGCTTGCCTCCCCCCAGCCCTACCTGCACTCACCACCCCTGGAGCTTGTCTGATCTCCCAGGCTAGATCACTGTCCACAGGCAGACATTCTAGAGAACAAAGTTGCTGGCTTTTCCATCAAACCTGATAGAGCCAGGCCCTGCCATGGTGTGAAGGGAGACCCTCTGCATCCAGAGGAGTCCTCCTCTGGCTAAGTCACTGTGCTGCTTTCTGGGGATAAGCAGAGTGTCCAGGTCATGCTCCCATCCAGCACCCTCCACTGAACTGAAACCCACCTGATGGACTCCGGTATCAGGCTGTGAAAGTTTCCCATTTCAGAAGAAAAATGAAATTGATCTTTCATTTTGCCTTGAATCAGGGGCCAGAAAATCTTCAGCGCTGCCAATTTCCATGAAACTCCTGCAAAATCTATTTTCTTTCCCTTATCCAAACAGCCCCCTAGCAAAACTCAAGCCCTTGGCACACAGAAAAGAAAGGGAAAGTGGCCAGGTGCCAGTTCTAAGGGTGTGAAAACATTTCAAAGCCAATGAGTGTCAGGGCCGGTTTGATGTGAACCAAGCGAGGGGAATTGCCCAGGTGGCTTGGGGAGTTGCTGATAAGGGGGTGCGCCAGGAATCCCACAAATGGAGCTTTGACAGATCCTTTTCTTCTCCTCTTGCCTTGGCACCATTTCGCGTTTGTTCGCTTAATCTTCTCTAAGCACAGTTCCGGCAGTGACTGCTGAGTGCACATGATTGGACAACAGTGGAGTCAGGGGAGGGGGGGGAAGAGGAATCGGTCCAAAGATTTCAAAAAGATGTTAAAGGAAGCATGGAGTTGAGTGATTTTTAGTAGCTTTCTCTTCACTCTCCCCATGTTCCTGGCTTTGGTCTCTTTCTATCTAGCTAGTGCTGATTGCTTTCCCCGGGGACAGTGGGCTGGCACTGCAATGAAAACAGCTCCCTCTTGTCCAACGAGAAGAACAAACAGTCTTCCCCCCTTCAGGGCACCGGGATGAATTTCATTGGGCTCAGCAGTGATCACGAACCCCTGATACCTGGCAGAAGTTTGGTGGTCCATGGGAAGTGACTTATTGGGGTTTGCTGTCCCATGCCTTGCCTGCCTCCCCTAAAAACCCTCTCCCACATGGCTAGGCAGCTGGGTAGCCCCTACAAAGTGGGCATGGAATCTGGGATAGAAACAGCTGCTAAAGCAGCAAGTGTTCCCAGGAAGCTGTGTGCTCATGCAGCGACTCCAGAGAGAGTCAGACAGCACCCAGCCGATTAGCAGAGCACCCACAGCTAGGTTTTGTGCTTCGACTTGTGGTGCACATTCCCACCTGCTTTGGTGTACATAAAATGTATCTTGCACAAGGCTGGAATAGATAAGAGGGAACGCAGCTGGGCAGTTATTTATCCCTTTATAAAATGACATCTCTGAGTCAGAGATGGATTTGAATTGCTTTGGGGTTTTGAATGTCCTTCAGCTTTTGTAACCAGTCAATCAGGTTTGGGTGCCTCAGGGCTCATGCATTTTTCTGCTGCTTATCCAAAGATTAGGGTGAGGTATTTCAGCCAGTCCTTGCTAGATTTTGTGTGCGCTAAACCTGATACTAACAAATAGGGGATTGGGAATGTCATACCAGCTTTCACATTCACGTGTGACGACCGGGCACTCCTGCAGTAAGTCAAGCTGGGTGCCAACCTGGCTATCGTTTTGCCAACAGAACAGTGCATTTTGCTCTTTTGACTTCTCGATGGTACATTCCGACTGGCCAACCCTTGTGATATTTGGTGTTTTACTTTAAAGTCTAAAATTCCCACAGACCCCGGTCATCTTAGGGCAGAATGGAACGTTGTACCTCTGGAGTTTAGTGCATGAGTCTCTGTAGAGCAGACTCGCTGTTGTCTCTGGAAGTGGTCTCGGTGCCACTAGGTGGGACAGTGCCCCGCCCCCAGCAGGTGTGTGGATTACAATTACACATCCAGGAGGCAAACAGTGATGTGAGAATCTCAAGATAAAGTTTCTAGCCCTCCTGGCTGTGCAGAAAAACTTGCCCTGCGTGTAGCTGAAAGGATCAACAACCAGGAGGCAAGGAACCCAAACTGTACCTTTTAGAAAGGGTTTTCTGACATCGGTCTCATCAGTGGAGGGTGGGAGCTGGTGGAGGCAATCTGTGCTGCTCTCTCTTGGTCCCAGGTCCCCATTTCTTTGGCCCGGTCTTGTTCTGTTCTTCTGTCCCTGGGGCCTGAGAGCAGAGTGTTTTTCTATGTGGCAGCTGGAGATTTTCCCCTGTCTTTGTAATGCTAGTCTTTGCCTTGGAGTATGTCTTTTGGATGCATGTCCTAGATCTCAGC
Source organism: Pelodiscus sinensis (assembly GCF_049634645.1). Lineage (NCBI taxonomy): Eukaryota > Metazoa > Chordata > Testudines > Trionychidae > Pelodiscus > Pelodiscus sinensis. Next base: position 17,122,834 of record NC_134733.1, on the reverse strand, counting down.
TGCCAGCATCTTGTACTGCTGATGGGGATTCCTCTCTGGGAACTGGAAGGTGGTAGATGATGCCTGTCCCCCTCCCCCCCAACCTCCATCCATACAGACTCCCACAGGCCCCCGATGCACTCAACACCCATCCCTGTGCAGTTTAGTTCTGATAGAATCATAGGATACTAGGACTGGAAGGGACCTCGAGAGGTCATAGAGTCCAGTCCCCTGCCCTCATGGCAGGACCCAGTACTGTCTAGACCATCCTTGATAGACATTTATCTAACCTACTCTTAAATATCTCCAGAGATGGGGATTCCACAACCTCCCTAGGAAATTTATTCCAGTGTTTAACCACCCTTACAGGTAGGAAGTTTTTCCCAATGTCCAATCTAAACCTCCCTTGCTGCAGTTTAAGCCATTGCTTCTTGTCCTATCCTCAGAGGCCAAGATGAACAAGTTTTCTCCCTCCTCCTTCTGACACCCTTTTAGATACCTGAAAACTGCTATCATGTCCCCCCTCCATCTTCTCTTTTCTAAACTAAACAAACCCAGTTCCTTCAGCCTTCCCTCATAGGTCATGTTCTCTAGACCTTTAATCATTCTTGTTGCTTTTCTCTGGACCTTCTCCAAATCTTTCTTGAAATGTGGTGCCCAGAACTGGATACAATACTCCAGCTGAGGCCTAATCAGCACAGAGTAGAGTAGAAGAATGACTTCTTGTGTGCTGCTCACCACACTTCTGTTAATGCATCCCGGAATCATGTTTGCTTTTTTTGCAACAGCGTCACACTGTTGACTTTTATTTAGCTTGTGGTCCACTATAACCCCTAGATCCTTTCCTGCCATACTCCTTCCTAGACAGTTGCTTCCCATTCTGTATGTATGAAACTGATTGTTCCTTTCTAAGTGGAGCACTTTGCATTTGTTTTTATTAAACTTCATCCTGTTTATCTCAGACCATTTCTCCAATTTTTCCAGATCATTTTGAATAATGACCCTATCCTCCAAAGCAGTTGCAACCCCTCCCAGCTTGGTATCATCTGCAAACTTAATAAGTGTACTTTCTGTGCCAATATCTAAATCGTTGATGAAGATATTGAACAGAACCGGTCCCAAAACAGACCACTGAGGAACCCCACTTGTTATATCTTTCCAGCAGGATTGTGAACCGTTAATAACTACTCTTTGAGAATGGTTATCCAGCCAGTTATGCACCCACCTTATAGTAGCCCCATCTAAGTTGTATTTGCCTAGTTTATTGATAAGAATATCATGCGAGACTATATCAAATGCCTTATAAAGTCTAGGTATACCACGTCCACTGCTTCTCCCTTATCCACAAGGCTCGTTATCCTATCAGAGAAAGCTATCAGATTGATTTGACATGATTTGTTCTTTACAAATCCATGCTGGCTGTTACCTATCATGTTATTTTCTTTCAGATATTTGCAGATGGATTCCTTAATTACTTGCTCCATTATCTTTCCTGACACAGAAGAGTGCTCCTTTAGCATCTCAGTGGTCCAAAGGCCCCACTGGTTGTTTAGCCAGCTTCCTGCTTCTGATGTACTTAAACATTTTGCTAATGCTTTTTGAGTTTTTGGCTAGTTGCTCTTCAAACTCCTTTTGGCTTTTCTTATTATATTTTTACACTTAATTTTGCAAAGTTTATGCTCTTTTCTATTTTCTTCACTAGGATTTGACTTCCACTTTTTAAAAGATGTCTTTTTATTGGTCATTGCTTCTTTTATTTGTTTTTTAAGGCACGGTGGCACTCTTTTGGTTCTTTTACTGTGTTTTTTAATTTTGGGTATACATTTAAGTTGGACCTCTATTACGGTCTCTTTGAAAAGTTTCCATGCATCTTGCAGAGATTTTACTTCTGTCACTGTATCTTTTAATTTCTGTTTAACTAAGCTCCTAATTTTTGTGTAATTCCCCTTTCTGAAGTTAAATGCTACAGTGTTGGGCTGCTGAGGTGTTTTTCCCACCACTGGGATGTTACATTTTATTACATTATGGTCACTATTTTCAAGTGGGCCAATTATATTTACCTCTTGAACCAGATCCTGTGCTCCACTTAGCAGTAAATCAAAAACAGCCTCTCCCCTTGTGCGTTCCAGAACCAGCTGCTCTAAGAAGCAATCATTTCATGTATCAAGAAATGTTATCTCTGCATCCCATCCTGAGGTGATGTGTACCCAGTCAATATGGGGATAGTTGAACTCCCCCACTATTATTGAGTTTATTTTGATAGCCTCTTTAATCTCCCTTAGCATTTCATAGTCCCTATCATTGTCCTGATCAACTGGTCGATAATATATCCCTACTGCTATATTTTTATTATTGGAGCATGAAATTACTATTTATAGAGATTCTATGGAACATTTAGGGTCATTAAAGATTTTTACTTAATTTGATTCTACATTTTCTTTCACATATAGTACCACTCCCCCACCAGTACGACCTGTTCTATCCTTACGATATATTTTCTACCCGTGTCTCATTGATTGTCCTCATTCCACCAAGATGCCTATTATATCAATATCCTCCTTTAAAACTAGGCTCTCTAGTTCACCCATTTTATTATTTAGACTTCTAGCACTTGTGTATAAGCACTTTACAAATTTGTCACTATTTATCTGCCATTTCCTGATGTTAGAATCTTTTTCATTTGATTGTGTCTCATCTGATTCAGCCCATACTTCCACCCTTTCCTGCTGACTAGAACATAGAGCATCTCTATTAATAGCGCCTCCCCTAAGAGATGTCTCTGTCTGATCCATGTGTTCCTCCGCACCTGTTGGCTTTCCTCCAGTCCTTAGTTTAAAAACTGCTCTACATCCTTTTTAATGTTAAGTGCCAGCTGTCTGCTTCCATTCTGGTTTAGGTGGACCCCATCCTTCCTGTATAGGCTCCCCTTATCCCAAATATGTCCCCAGTTCCTAATAAATCTAAACCCCTTCTCTCTACACCATCATCTCATCCATGCATTGAGACTCTGAAGCTCTGCCTGCCTACCTGGCCCTGCGTGTGGAACTGGAAGCATTTTAGAGAACACTACTATAGAGATCCTGGATTTCAATCTCTTTCTTAGCAGCCTAAATTTGGCTTCCAGACACTCTCTCTTACCCTTCCCTATGTCATTGAGCACGACCATCGGCTCCTCTCCAGCACTACACATAAGTCTATCTAGATGTCTCGAGAGATCCGCAACCTTTGCACCAGGCAGGCAAGTCACCATATGGTTCTCCCGGTCATTGCAAACCCAACTATTTATGTTTCTAATGCTTGACTCGCCCATTACTAACACCTGCTTTTTCCTGGCGTTCCCTCCCCTGGAGATGTATCCTCAGTGTGAGAGGATCCCATAACATCCTCTGGAAGGAGGGTCCCAACTATGAGATCATTTCCCTCTGCTCCAGTTGAATGTTCTTCTTCCCTGAGCCTTTCACCCTCCATAACAGCACAGGGGCTGTCTGACTGGAGGTGGGACAGTTCTACAGTGTCCCGGAAAGCCTCATCTATGTTCCTCTCGGCCTCCCTTAGCTCTTTTCAGTTCAGCCACCTTGGCCTCCAAAGCCCATACCTGGTCTCTGAGGGCCAGGAGCTCCTTGCACCGAATGCACACACACGCCACCTGCCCATAGGGCAGGTAATCATACATGCTACATTGAGTACAATAAACAGGATAGCCCCTGCTCTGCTGCTGGGTTTCTGCCTGCATTCTCTCCTACAGCTAATTAGGTTGATAGGGTTTTTCTTTAAATCTACTAGGTTTGGTTTTAGTTTAAAAGTTTTAAAGAATGGCAAGTGTACCTAGCCCCCCTTCCAACTCCCCTTCTGAACTCCCTCACAAAATTCCGTTAGCTGCCCCTGTTCGCAAAGCTCCCTGATCACTTACTCTCAGGCTTTATAAAGCCATGGCCTTCCTGATAGCCCCACCCCCCGGGCTAAGGCTTGACCAATGAACAGAGGGTTCTAGATTTCAAATCCTTGTTAAGAAGCTCACAGGTTCCAACTGCCAGCCGCAGCACATGGTCCTTCAAACACACAAACAAGCTCAGCACAGTTTCTTTCAGGCAACCAGCAAGTAACCCCCAAACACAAACATGCACACTACAGACAACTACTTACCTCAAGGGTCCTGTAATCGTTCCTCCTTCACCTGTGCGACGGACCAGGCCGGGTCTGGACACAGCTCAGTGCGTCCTCTCAGGGCAAATTGCTCAAATTCAGGGCTCCTTACAGCCCCAGACTGGAGACCTTCCAAAACAGGCCACAAACCAGTACCACAGAGCGCTTCAGCTGCCTGCCTGAAGCCTCATGAGCAAAACCCCTCTGACACACCAGCAATATCCGTGCCCCAGATGGCCCTGGGCCTTATACACAGGTGGGGGGGGGGGGTCTTAGAACCCAATCCCACCTACCCCAAACAAGTTCTGTCCAGTTCCAAGAAACCAGCCACAGATCCCTGGTCAATTTACCCTCTGAACCTTACCCACAAATCACGCTGAGCCAATCCTTTAGAATCTACCATCTAAAGGTTTATTGCTACAAGAAAGAAAAGCAATGAGAGTAAGGTTGCTAAAGTATCATACATTACATGCATTGAATCTTCCAGTTCTTGATGCAGGCTCTAGCAGAGATGATATAGCTGCTGGCTTAAAAGTCCTTGTTGTGCATCCTAAGTCAGGATGGGTCCACAGTTCTTTCCGGCTCTTCGATTCCTGCACTGCTGCCTCTGGGATGAAGTGCTGAGCTGAGTACAAAATGGAGTCAGCCACATGGCATTTTTATACATTCTTTCTCGTCGCTTCTTGGCTGCAGCAGGTCACAGGCCAGCGGCCTATCCCTGTGGTCCTTGCTGGTAGCCCTTAGGTGTCAAGCCTCATTCCCAAGGTGTGTCCTTGGCCCATTGAGTGCTATTGTCCCACATAGCCTCGCTAGTTAGCATGTCCATAGGCAGGGCTCTGCCCAATGCTCAGTCACATGCAGAGAAATATTCAGTATCCGCACAAAGTACATGCTTATAACTTCACACACAGACATTATACAATCACATGACTAGCGTACATAGGATTAGCAGACAGTAAGCTTCTATTCAAGACCTCACATCGCCCCCTTTTATACCATTTTTGGGGCCAACACCCCCACCTATAGGTGCAGCAGTGATCTGTCTGCTTCCCTCAAATTTGGTAACATGACAACCTGCAAAAATCACTGATCCTTATGTCTCCACGTTGTGTTCCTCTAGTAGCCCTGCCCAAACTCAGCCTCCAGGCACTGAGCCTCAGCAGTCCAGTCCTGAGTGAAACTTTCACCCTTCCCTTTGCAAATATTATGGAGGATACAGCATGCAGGTAATCATAGGGATGTTATCATCCGCCAGGTCCAGCTTCCACATAACATCACCGGCAGGCCTTCATGCAGCCAAAAGCACGCTCCACAGGCATTTTGCACCTGCTCAGCCTGTTACTGAACCACTCCTTGCTGCCGTCAAGGCTCTCAATGTACGGCTTCATGAGCCACAGCATTAAGGGGTAGGCAGGGTCTCCAAAGATCAGTGGGCATTTCCACTCCTCCCATGGTGATCTTCTGGTCCAGGAAGAGAGTCCCTGCTTGCAGCTTCCTGAACAGGCCCGTGTTCCAAAAGGTGTGAGCATCATGCACCTTTCCGGACTGGCTAGCGTTAATGTCTGTGAAATGCCCACAGTGATCCACAAGCACCTGCAGAACCATGGAGAAGTACCCCTTGTGGTTAATGTACTTGGAGGTTCGGTGATCTGGTGCCAGAACTGGAATGTACATGCCCTCTATCACGCTTCCCGTACCCCCACACAGTTTGAGAAGCCCATCCGTGCAAAGCTGTCCCTAATTTCACATACGCTGCCCAGAGCCACGGTCTTTCGGAGCTGGATGCAGTTGGTGGCCCTGCACACTTCCATCAGCATGAGTCTAGTGGTCGTCTTTCCCCCTCCAAACGGATTGGCAACGAGCATAAGCAGTCTGGAGTAGCCAGCTTCCACAGTGCAATTGCCACGTGCTTCTCCCCCAGCAGGGCAGCTCTCGTGGGCGTGCCCTTGTGCCGCAGGATGCGGGAGGAGGGGGCGAGCTCAGCACACCATCCCAAGAAAGTGGCTTTCCTCATCCGAACATTCTGCAGCCACGGATCGTCATCCTAAGCTTGCATGACAATGGGATCCCACCCCCCAGTGCTTGCTTCCCGAGCCCAGCAGCGCCGCTCCACTGTGGGCAGCCCCTCCATGAACGCCACAAGAAATCCCACCTCGTAGGGATGCTGCACGGACGCCTCACTGTCACTTTGCAGCTTCAGGAATTACGAAACTGCCCTGCGTGACGCACTAGTGAGACCGATCGGCATTTTCATCACCCGAGGAGGCAGAGTGCACAGCACAGAAGCTGTCGAAAGATGGTGCCAAATGCTGATGGAAGTGCAGGCATTTGCGGGATGCGAATGATGCACCCTGGAGCATTGGAACAGGCCCCGGGATGCCCTGCACCTCCCCCTCAGCCTTGCCACAAACCTCAGTGGGATAGCTGGGGTGCCGACAGCCTCTGCAGGGCAAAGTACGGGGGAGGGGGCGGGTCCATGCTCCCGGAAGGGGTGGGGCCTCTTGCAGAAGGGGTGGAGCCAGGAACAAACAGCCTCTACGCCACCTGGAGTGCGCCACGCCAGCCCCCGTCAGCCCTTCGAGCTGCCCAGAGCACGTGGTGCTGCGCTCTGGCAGCAATTTAAAGGACCTGGGACTCTGGCCGCTGCTGCGGTAGTAGTGGCAGCTGGGAGCCCCGAGTCCCTTTGATTCACCCAGCCCCAGGGCAACTGGCCCCTTTCCCTCCTAGCAGGCCAGAGTGCACCGCTCCGAAAGCCGCTGCAAGTCCTGCCAGAGCGGTCCGGCTGCTGGCTGACGGTGCGAACACGTAGCAGCGTTTTCCCTGCTGCACTCCATGAGCGGCGCTGTCACTGCCGGTGCTTTCCATCTGCCGGGTGGGCCAGGCTTCCATTTAAAATTGGCTTTTCACACGAGCTCATGCTGTTTCACTAGTGTGTCGCTGAAGATTATAAAAATCACATCTCGAAAAATCCATCTGCCCCCACCCCCAGCTGTCATCAGGCAGGCATTGAATAGTTCTGCCCAAGGGCCCCATAAATCCGACGGACAGCCCTGAACGTTGTGTTTGGGTTTGTGTTGAATCACTAGTGAAGTGTGCGCTCGATGGGTCGCATTGTTTTTCGGATTTGCTTCTGGTCCCTAATGCTCTTACTCTCCACAAGAAAAGACCTAAGACAGCCTTTCCCACAGGGAGAGCCCTACAAATCCGGGAGTAGCTGCCTTATACCTGTGGCCATCCACCTCCGTGGATGTGAATGTGGATACCCACCGCTCATTTTTTGCAGCTTCAGAGGTGGATGTGGATACAAAATGTTGTATCTGTGCAGGCTCTGCACACAGGTGCTGTAATGTACAGCGGGAGCAGAACTGAGCATCAGTTTCTCTGCCTATAAAATGGAGGCAAGGGACTCTCATTTGAGCTGAATGCTTTGAAATGTGCATGTGACATGTTGTAAGTATGCCCTGTCCCAGGGTAGCGTGGCCCAATGGCCACAGTCTGTAACACAGTCCTAGTGTTCATGGCAGCACAGCCTAATGGCTAGAGTTAATCAACCACTTGGGGCTACGTCTACACAGGCATGATTTTGCTCAAGAACTCTTTTGCGGAAGAGTTCTTCTGCAAAAACTCTTCCAGAAGAAAGCGTCTACACTGGCATGTGCCTTTGCACAAGAGCTGTGCTTTTGCGCAAGAGCATCCTTGCCAGTGTAGACTCTCTCTTGTGCAAGAAAGCTCTGATGGCCATTTTAACCATCGGGCTTTCTTGCACAAGACATTCATGTTGCACAAGAAAAGAACAGTTGCTCAAGAGGACTTATTCCTGAACAGGAGCATCATAGTTCTTGCGCAAGCAGCACTGATTTCATACATTAGAAAGTCAGTGTTCTTGCGCAAGAACTCGTGGCCAGTGTAGACAGGCAGCAAGTTTTGGCACAAAAGCAGCCGCTTTTGCGCAAGATCATGCCAATGTAGACACAGTCTTGGAGTGCAGGGCTGTGCAGCCTAATGGCTAGTCAGTCACACAGCACTGGGGTGCGGTACAGCACAGTACAGCCCCTAATGGCAAGAGTCTTAGAAGTTTGAGGCATCAGCCCCTGTAGGGGGGCCCAGACCCACCCTTTGGTATCAGGCCTTGACCCAGGACCCTGTCTATGGGGGAGTGATCTGCCACTGACTCAGCAGGGAAATCCAACCACAACACACTGAACTCACCTGGGTGGGAGATACCACTTGCGCACCCTCCTTCCTATCTGCTCTGGCATTGGGGTCATCCTCGTAGTTTCTGGGTCATCAGGCTCTGCAGCACCAGTCTCCTGCTGCGGCTCTACTGGCTCTGGAGACTTCATAGAGTCTCCCAAGTCACCAGCTCCTGTTGTCTGTGCTTCTGGCTGGTCCCCCTCTGGAGCTCCTCTTGTAGGTCCTTCCTCTCCAGTGTCCAGCCCAGACTGAGCTGAGCTGCTCCTTTTTATACCACCCCAGCCCTTGGAGCATGCCCAGTGTGGCTGGGGGAGCATGTGACTTCCTCTGCCCACAGGGCCGTAAGCCCTCCTGGCCCAGTGCAGGGAATGCACACCCTGTCACAACGTGAAAAGTCGATTACCAACATGATCCTGCCAGGTCCTGAGCAGTCTGGCTCCAATTCAGCACAGTATTTAAACACGTTATGATTTATGTTAAACCACGAGAGTACAGCTTGTTCTTTCCCAATTGAAGTAAAGGGGAGTTTTGCTGTTGGCTTAAATGAGTGTTGATTAAGCCCTAATTGTACTAGAAGTCAATGGGACTACTCAAGTATCTAAAGTCAGGCAGATGCTGATTCACAGCTGGGGTGCTTGGCACCTTGCAAGATTGAGCCCTGAGAGAGTTATTACCAGTTACTATCATACCAGTGATTTGAAGAAGAAAACTTGATGTAAGTGCTAATTGTTGTTAATAACCTTTATTGGGCTGTGCTCTTCGCTAGAGTTTGTAACTGCGTCTTCACACGTGTTATCTCATATGATTGTAAGTTGCAGTGCAGACAAGGAACAAGCATAGTCGTGTTTAACCTAACTCAGAGGAAGTGATCTGGCATCCAATTAACACCAAACAACCTTATTGATCCTCACTGAGTCTGTTGGCTGTAAACACCATAACCAGTTTCAGACTTTCTCTCCTGAGATACGGGCTTCTGTCAACGCGCCCTTTTTTTCCTACACCAAAGGCAAATATTTAACGAGGGCTACTTGGCCAATGGTTCCTAATAAACTCACACAGCAACTGTGACTTTTATTGTACAGGTAGAAATTCTTGTCCTCACACCTATGTTTGCTCATGATCAATATAAAGAGAAATAATCAAGTAAGAACCTATTTCCTCTTATGGTTGAGAGAATCAGGAATAATGTCCCAAGATAGCGTACTGAATAGGAAGTGTGCAAGAGTGAAAGGATGGTTCGTAAGGGGAGATTTGAAGGATAAGAGGCCAAGAGATCTCTGAATAACATAGGCAGAGGTTTTCAAAGTCTCCTAAGGGCTGATCCTCTTTGATTTGAATGGCAATTGCATGCGCAAAACTCTTAGGCAACCTTGAAGATTTCAGTCCTACTGCATGAATGAGGCCTCATAGATGATTCAGCAGAGCCCCAAAGCTATTCTCATTGAACATTTTGCCAATGATTTCAATGAAAGCCAAGAGCTTGGAGAAACATGTTGTAACAGTTGCCCATGTGGCTAATCAAAAGTTCGCACGCCACCCTGAAATCTCATGAAACTCAACTCCTTTCACCTTTTTGATACAAGCAGAGTGCACCTTTTGATTCAGATGTGCTGAAAGGTTTGGTAAGGACTGGGAACTCTGGGAGAGAGACACTAGCACAGTTCAAAGCTTTGCACATGTCAAGGCTGTTTCCCACTCCAGCACTTTGAGTGCAGAAGGTAGGGGCCCACAAGAGACCTTAAAATACCCTGCCACTAAAGGCTTCTGCTTAAAATACTTGGAAAAGACACACTTAGAAATGTCTTCCTGTGAGGTAACCCCACGCTCTTTAATCCTCCACAGGAGAGAGCTGGAAAACAAACTGTAATCTCTTAATAGCTGATCTTCAGTCTCAGGCATGTGCACACAGAACCTCCTGCCTTCTAGTCAAGCCCTAGTCTTAAAAAAGTGATTTCATTAACAAAGCCAAAGAAGATGTACAGTAAAACCTGTGTTATCCAGCACGCCTGGGGATTAGGGTATGCCAGTAACCTAAAAATGCTTCTTATCTGAGGGGAGGGGCGGGATCCGTGAGGGGCATATGGGGGGGGGGGGGAGCATGGGAGACATGCGGGGACCGGGATGTGGTCTGGTAGGTGGGGCCACAAGCCACGGGGGGAGGAGAAAGCGGGATGCGGTCTGGTGAGGAGAGGTGGAAGCCAGGGGGCAGGAGGCAGAGATGGCAGGGGCGGCCTGTTGGGGGAAGAAGGAGGAGCCACAGGGGAGCCTCGCAGTTAACTCAAGGGAGTTCAGAACTCTCAGCTGGATTCTAATCTCCACTATTGAGCTTTCTCATACCCTCGGATATGTGATTTCAGTTCCATGTCTCGTTTTCCCCAGATAATACTTATTGACCCCCACAGGCAAGCTGTGAGACTGAACTCATTAATATTTCTTGGAGATTCTGTACGATAAAGGGCACTTTAGGAAGGCAAAGTGTTATTTATAGTTCTGTGTACACTGAAAATACCCTGATGTTCCGCCCCTTCGACTTGGGTGACAGGTGTGGCAAAGATCGGCAGGAATGTACCGTTCTTGAATATAGAATAGAAATACCAGTACACACATAAACACAGAGGATGGAGGGCAGGCCAGGCACTGCTGCTGAATCAGCACAGGGGTGCACAATTCCAAATATGTCAGGCACCCGTGGTTCTCATGTCCAGAAAGGCAAGGCTGAAAAAAGCACAGTCCCAGAGAACACAGCTGAGAACTCTTAAAGAGGAAGGGAATTTCTTGAAAAACCCAAAGCCACAAAATGTCTTTGTTAATGCACAAGTGATTGTTCCTAAATCAACCGAGCTAATGTAGAAGGGAAAGCTACTGATGAAACAGATTGGAGAGAGAGAGAGAGAGAGAGAGAGAGAGGGATGCTACTAGAACAGAGTCTTCACAACCTTTGTTGGAGGCAAAAGGTGAAGGTGTCAGTACACAGGGTTGTTTTACTGCTGGTTCATACCACATCCCAGCAGCACGGGAAGAGAAATTGATTCTTTCCCCCCCATTTTCGGAGAGTGGCAGAATCTAATCCCAGGATCCACTTTCAACAAGCATGCTGAGCCCGTCCATTAATTTTCTTGGGTGTCAGAGCAATAATCAGACATGCACTTGATTGTTTTCATGGTCTGGGTCCTCCTGAAATTGGCCAGGCTGTTGGCTTGTGTGTGTGCACTTGCCTTTATCCATGGCTGAGTATGGATGTTTGTTCTAAAGCTCCCTGCATGAAATCAGCCTCTTATCTGCAAGACTGAGCCAAGCTTCGGTAAGCAACTCTATATCACCCATCGCTGGCAGCAAGGCACTCAGGCCCCAGGCCGTACTATTTCCAAAGCCACTGACTTTTGAACAGAGAGTGCCAGCCACTCAGTCACTAGGTCATCTTGCCATGGGGGAGCCAACACAACCACAGAGAAATGTCAGTGGACCACACTAGGATGCAAATAGTGGACCTACCCAGAGTGCCAAAAGGATGCTAGAACTGAAAATCCCTCCCTGAGGGACCACTTACACTCTGTCTGGGGTACTCTCAGTGACCCTGCTACCATGAGTATGTCCTGCTCTTTAATGTATCAGTACAACAGGCAGAGCATGGCTATCCTCCCTGTGCTAGAGATGGGAAACTGAGGCACGCCAAGGGAGGTGACTTGCCCAAGGTCACACAAAAATCTGGGCTTAGAGTCAGGAACGGAACCCAGGTCTTTCATGTCAACATCCTAACCATTAGCCCATCCTTCTACTCCAAAGAATGCAAAGTGCACACCTCAGACGTTCTCTGAAATCAGCCAATGGTAGAACTTGAACTCATAACCAGCAGCTAGCCCATGGGTCTAAGAATTGTCTATCCCCGTGCCTTTCAGTGACACATTGCAATAAACCCCTAGAGCAGTGGGTCTCAGAGCCCAGGTCAGCTGAGTCTGCCTTGTGGGGCTCAGGTTTCAGGGTTAACTCTAGCAGTGTGGACATTTGGGGGTTTGAGACCTAGGGTGTCAGAGCTCAGGGTCCAGGCCTAGTCTGAATGTCTATACTCCCATAGCAGAGTCTCAGAAACCAACCTTAGAATCATAAAATCACAGAATCATAGGACTGGAAGGGACCTCGAGAGGTAATCGAGTCCAGCCCCCCACCCTCAAGGCAGGACCAAACTCCGTCTACACCATCCCTGACAGATGTCTATCTAACCTGTTCTTAAATATCTCCAGAGAGGGAGATTCCACCACCTCCCTTGGCAATTTATTCCAATATTTGACCACCCTGACAGTTAGGAATGTTTTCCTAATGTCCAGTCTAAACCTCCCTTGCTGCACTTTAAGCCCATTACTCCTTGTCCTGTCCTCAGAAACCAAGAGGAACAAATTTTCACCTTCCTCCTTGTGACACCCTTTTAGATATTTGAAAACCGCTATAATGTCCCCCCTTCATCTTCAATTTTCCAAACAAAACAAGCCCAGTTCATGAAGCCTGGCTTTATAGGTCATGTTTTCTAGACCTTTAATCATTCTTGTCGCTCTTCTCTGTACCCTTTCCAATTTCTCCACATCTTTCTTGAAATGTGGCGCCCAGAACTGGACACAGTACTCCAGCTGAGGCCTAACTAGTGCAGAGTAGAGCGGCAGAATGACTTCACGAGTTTTGCTTACAACACACCTGTTGATACAACCTAGAATCATATTTGCTTTTTTTGCAACAGCATCACACTGTTGACTCATATTCAACTTGTGGTCCACTATGACCCCTAGATCCCTTTCCGCCATGCTCCTTCCTAGACAGTCGCTTCCCATCTTGTATGTATGGAACTGATTGTTCCTTCCTAAGTGGAGCACTTTGCATCTCTCTTTATTAAACCTCATCCTGTTTACCTCTGACCATTTCTTTAACTTGCTAAGGTCATTTTGAATTATGTCCCTATCCTCCAAAGAAGTTGCAACCCCACCCAGTTTGGTATCATCTGCAAACTTAATAAGCGTACTCTCTATCCCAATATCTACATCATTGATGAAGATATTGAACAGTACGGGTCCCAAAACAGACCCTTGCGGAACTCCACTTGTTATCCCTTTCCAGCAGGATTTAGCACCGTTAACAACAACTCTCTGACTACGGTTATCCAGCCAATTATGCACCCACCTTATCGTGGCGTTAAACTGACCGGTCTGTAGTTTCCTGGGTTGTTCTTATTCCCCTTTTTATAGATGGGCACAATATTTGCCCTTTTCCAGTCTTCTGGAATCTCCCCTGTCTTCCATGATTTTTCAAAGATCATAGCTAAAGGCTCAGATACCTCCTCTATCAGCTCCTTGAGTATCCTGGGATGCATTTCATCAGGACCTGATGACTTGCTGACATCTAACTTTCCTAAGTGATTTTTAACTTGTTTTTTGTGTATCCTATCTTCTAAACTTACCCTCTCTCTGCTTGTATTCACTACATTAGGCACACCTCCAGACTTCTCAGTGAAGACCGAAACAAAGAAGTCATTGAGCATCTCCGCCATTTCCAAGTTTCCTGTTACTGCTTCTCCCTCCTCACTGAGCAGTGGGCCTACCCTGTCCTTGGTCTTCCTCTTGCTTCTAATGTATTTATAAAAGGTCTTCTTGTTTCCCTTTATGCCTGTAGCTAGTTTGATCTCATTTTGTGCCTTTGCCTTTCTAATCTTGCCCCTGCATTCCCGTGTTGCTTGCCTATATTCATCCTTTGTTATTTGTCCTAGTTTCCATTTTTTATATGACTCCTTTTTTATTTTGAGATCATGCAAGATCTCCTTGTTAACCTTGCAAGCCTGAATCAGCTGACTTGGGCCAGCCACAGCTGGATGGCAGGTCTTTTATTGCAGCAGAAAGTAGTCCTGTTAGGCTAATGATTGGGAGGAAACCTCCCGCTGTTCAAACAAGCAAGGTTAGTTAACCCTGTTTGAATGAAGGGAGGGAATAATAATTTAAACAAAGACAGATTAGGGTGAGTGCGCTGGGAGGAGAGAACATTTCTTGTGGCCTCTCTCAAGTAATCTGAGAGTGTGTATGGCAGCCTTGTACACTTGACTCAATGCCTGTTCAAGTCAAACATACTTGTGTATCATGACCTTATGTGAGCAAAACCCACTTCACATTTCATCAGAGGAAGTGGGTTTTGCCCAAGAAACCTCATGATACTATATATATTTTTGTTAGTTTGTAAGGGTATGTCTACATTGCAGTCCTCTTTCAAGAAAGGAATGAAAATGCAGATGAATGAAATTGCAGATGAAGCGCGGATTTGAATTTCCCGTGCTTCATTTGCATAATCGCGTCCGGGCGCTATTTCGAAATACCCTATTTTGAAAAAAGAAACACGGTGTAGACACAGTTATTTTGAAAGAAAACCCTTCTTTCAAAAAAACCCTTACTCCTTATAAAATGAGGTTTAAGGGATATTTCGAAAGAAGAGTTTTCTTTTGAAATAACTGCGTCTACACCCTGTTTCTTTTTTCAAAATAGGGTATTTCGAAATAGCACCCAGATGCAATTATGCAAATGAAACGCAGGAAATTCAAATCCGCGCTTCGTTTGCAATTTCATTTGTCTGCATTTGCATTCCTCTCTCAAAAGCAGAATGCACTGTAGACATGCCCTAAGATGCCACAGGACTACTCATTTGTTTTAAAGTTACAGACTAACAAGGCGACCCCTCTGAGGCTGTTCTGATCAAATGGTGTCCTTTTCTTCCATTGGCTCATGTCCCATATGCACATGGGTCACATTTCGTTTAATCCTCCACTAACGTGCAGTCACCTCAGTGAGACGATAAATGTATTTACTAAAAAATTAGAAACAGAGGCTCAGGGCATGTCAAATGGCACAGTTCCATTGGCTTCAAATTGTGGGCAAGAAATACGGGATCCACCCTTTGCTGCCAACTCCTTGATTTCTCTCGCTGCCAAATAAATCTGAATTTAAATTTGGAGTTGTGTTTTATGAAGAAAGGCAGCTGGCTAAGGCTGTTAGTTAGCACCTGGGAAAGGGCCAAATGAAACACCTGTTGTAAGTGATGCTGCCTAGCAACACTCAGCAGGGAATTCCCTGAACCAAGCCATGCATGCCAATTTAGGGCCAAGGTGCTGATGTTTTGCATGGGGGCTATGGACCAGATTCTCAGCTGGTGTAAACTGGTACAGCTGTAGTGACTTCAGTGGAGCTAGGCTGACTTACACCCACTCAGAATCTGGCACCGTGTCCTTAATTACTTATTAGCTTGAAAGTATTTGAAAACCCTATTAAGCTCTGTTCAGGACTATGCTTGGGAAGGGAAGGTATGCTTGGGGCAGGTAACCTGTGCCTAGAGCACATGACTGGAGTCTATAGTCATCTCTGTCACTGAATCAGCTCTGTGACCTTGGGCAAGTCAGTCCAACCTGTTTCCCATCGAATGCTGTGAGATGTACCCATGAAAAGGGCTACGTAGTGCCAGCTATCACGCTGCATGTTTGTGATGCTATAAAGTCCTGCAATTTAATACATATATCAAATGTACTTCCCCTTGCACCGTTTTCCCGGGTGGAAAGCACTTTCTGCTCCCTAAACTGTGTCCTTATGTTGTGCTTAACATTAGCACATGCTTCAGGGCTTTGTTGAAGCAGGATCTGAAACTGAACCCGCAGTAACACTAGTTGGCTATGTCTACACTTGCGGCTTCTTGCACAAGAACACGTCCACACTGTCATGTGCGCGCTGTGCTTTTGTGCAAGAGCTCCCATGGCAATGTGGACACTCTCTTGTGCAAGAAAGCTCCGATGGCCATTTTAGCCATAGGGCTTTCTTGCGCAAGAAATCCCTGTTGAGCGTCCACACTGCCCTCTTGCGCAAGAGCTCCTGTGTAAGAGGGCTTACACCTGTTAAAAAAGAGTATAGCTCTAGCTCAAGAAGCCCTCTCTTACCACGCCGTACTGTAAATTTCCTTGCACAAGAGCGGGCGGGCAGTGTAGATGCTCTGCGGATTCTTGCGCAAGAACGGCCATACTTGCGCAAGAAGCCGTGCGTGTAGACATAGCCGTTGCCTCCGTGAATATGGAAACTAGGTCTAGCACTACATTTTGGCAGGAGCTGAGTCCTTTTGCTCACGCAGAGTAAATCACACGGGTATTTTGGACCTTCCGTGTTCTCTGGCTGATTGTGAAAAGCCTGCACGCAAGGAACAGGAAGATGAGAGCCTTGAAATGGTTCTGATTTTGCATACAGAGACTTAGCACATTAGGACTGAACTGGCCACCATAAACGTGTGCCATTTTTTACAAGAGGCAGATCCAAAGATCTCTTACCCTGAAGGTCTTCAAACTTTTTTTCTCATGATCCAGTTGAAGAAAATTGTTGATGCCTATGACCCAACCTCATTTGACTCAAGTGTGGGCTTCAGTGTGTGGCTGAGGATGAAAGCTTCAGCTTTGGGGTGGGAGTTCAGGCTGGGGCAGGAGGGGCTTACCTCAAGCTGCTCCTGGTCAGTGCTGCAGCAGGGATACTAGGCTGCCTCTCCCGGCACCGCAGACCATGCTGCACCCCAGAAGCAGCCAGCAGCAGGTTCCCAGCCAATGGGAGTGCAGAGCTAGTGCTCAGGACAGGAGCAGTGCACGGAGCCCTGTGCGCTCTTCTGTTCCCCGCCCTCACCTAGAAGTTGGGCCTGTTGCAGGCTGTGTCAAGGGTGCAGAGCAGTCTGGAGTGCCATCCCCACTCTTACCTGCAGCAACGAGACCCAGTGCTGGACATTCAGCGACCCCGACCTGGGTCGCCCCCCATAGTTTAGAAACCTCTGTCTTACCCAATGTCATCTGACCAGTCAGCACAGTTTTTACTCAAGTCTTTTCTTGTGTTGAGGTGTCTTGGATATAAGGAATGAGAACCAAGAACCTACTCCCTTCCCTGAGTGTAGGCGGATGAAGATCTGAGGATAAATCATATATATAGTAGCCTAGTGTCTGAGTCTGTAATGCTGAAATGCTGGCTGTTCCCTCTGGGGGGCGCTGTTGCCTGAAATGCTGGCTGTTCCCTCTGGGGGGCACTGTTGCCTGAAATGCTGGCTGTTCCCTCTGGGGGGGTGCTGTTGCCTGAAATGCTGGCTGTTCCCTCTGGGGGGTGCTGTTGCCTGAAATGCTGGCTGTTCCCTCTGGGGGGGGGTGCTGTTGCCTGAAATGCTGGCTGTTCCCTCTGGGGGGGGTGCTGTTTCCTGAAATGCTGGCTGTTCCCTCTGGGGGGCGCTGTTGCCTGAAATGCTGGCTGTTCCCTCTGGGGGGGTGCTGTTGCCTGAAATGCTGGCTGTTCCCTCTGGGGGGGTGCTGTTGCCTGAAATGCTGGCTGTTCCCTCTGGGGGGCGCTGTTGCCTGAAATGCTGGCTGTTCCCTCTGGGGGGCGCTGTTGCTTGAAATGCTGGCTGTTCCCTCTGGGTGGCGCTGTTGCCTGAAATGCTGGCTGTTCCCACTGGCAGCCTGTGCTGCATGGGGAGTGCGGGGCCCAAACGGCCGCTTGCATCGCTTGCTCCCCTGCGGCGGCCTGGCTGAGCAGCGCAGAAGTCAGCCAAGCGCCACGGCAGGATGGGAAGAGGGGTGGGGCGGTGACGTGCAGCGTGACAGCGGCTCCAGGCCCCGCCCCCTGGCCATGAACGTCTCTGCCTCGCCCCCCTTGGCTTCCCGCCGGGGAGCTCGGCTGAGTTCTGCGCTGCTCAGCTGGGCCGCCGCGTGGGAGCAAGCGGCACAAGCGACCGTTTGGGCTCCACGCTCCCCATGCAGCACGGGAAGTGCAGACCCCAAATGGTTATTTGGGCTCCGTGGTGCCCCGAGTGAGAAGCAGGAGGGGGAGGAGAAGTGAGAGAGAGAGAGAGAGAGAGAGAGAGGTAGGAGGCGGAGGAGAGCTGAGAGAGAGAGGGGGGAGGTAGTAGTAGTAGGAGGAGAGAGAGAGAGAAAGAGAGACCAGAGGCTCAGGAGAGAAGACCGACGTGGAGGACAGACCTGAAAATCCCCATCTTATGACGGGCTAATTGTCTAGTAAATGAATACTCACCTTTCTCTTGGGCTGGCCAGCAATGCTGAAGATCTCCAGATCCTAAACATTATTTAGTGCTATCATTGGGGTTTCTTTTAAGCAGAAACAAAGACACCCACAAAGAATGATCAATGCAGGGCACAGACACCAGAACTCTCAGGATCTGTTTCAGTTCCACTTAACAAGTTTCTCTTTGCACCTCAATTTTCCTATCTGTGAAATGAGGAGAATATTACTGACTTACACCATTGGAGGACAAGGGGACTATGTCTATACTTGCGGGTTCTTGTGCAAGAACAGCCGTTCTTCCGCAGAGCATCCACACTGCCCATCTGCTCTTGCGCAAGAAGATTTACAGTAAAGCGTGGTAAGAGAGGGCTTCTTGCACAAGAGCTACACTCTTTTCTAACAAGTGTAACCTCTCTTGCGCAAGAGGGCTGTGTGGATGCGTGGCAGAGGTTTCTTGCGCAAGAAAGCCCTGTGGCTAAAATGGCCATCAGAGCTTTCTTGCGCAAGAGAGCATCCACACTGCCATGGATGCTCTTGTGCAAAAGCACATGGCAGTGTGGACGTGTTCTTGCACAAGAACCCTTGCGCAAGATGCTCTTCCGCAGGAACCCGCTAGCGTAGACATGGCCGGGGTGAATGGCAAATGGCGGGTAGCTCCATGGGCACCTAGCCTTGCTTGGGACCTTTAATTGTTAATGTAATGTAGATACTATTGATGAATGGGGTCCACCATTTACCCCACATCACAGCTGGAATCCTCAGCCTATCACGAAGAGGAGTTTCAGTTACCCTGAAAGAGGAGCAGAGAGAGGGAGAGAAAGCTTTCATCATAGGTGAATTGGGGCGGGGGTGGGGGGATGGGTCACATGAATCGTGTGCGCCCCTAAATTGTAAAGGCTGACGTTGAGTGCCCTCCCTCTGCCCCCTCCCCCACAAGGCACGGGTTGCCTCTGCTTTCCATGGTGGGGAAAAAGAAAAAAAAAGTTCTCCTTTCTCTACAGAAATCAAATCAATTTCTGAGCACATTTGTTTTTTCAACAGATCCTCCACCCCTTCCCCCACCCCCACGCCCTGTTCCGTCATGATTGCATTGCCCATCCCTCCCCCCCTTTTCGGTTACAGTGTTCCCCAAGACCAAACACATGACTTCCTGCTGAGGAATGTGTTTTACTAGCTGCAGCTGCAGCATGTGGGCTGGGAACTGGTACTTTCGGAACATTTCAAGCCTGAAACTTTTATACTTGACCAAGCGCGCTCAGCCCAGGGGTGCCCCATGGAAAGCGCTAACGGCAGCAGAGAAACGGCAGCCTGGCCTGGGATGGGGGCAGGGCAGGCATGCTCTGTGGACACACTGGAATGATTGTGAGCTGTCAAGCCCCCCCTCTCATTCCCCTGACTGGAGGGGAGGCCTGTGAAGGGGGCCAGGATGGAAAAGGGGCCTGAGAAGGGAGGGAGGGAGGGGGAAGCACAGCTTGGAAGGAAGCAGGGTGAAGAGCAAAGGGGATGAGGCCCTGGCTGAGGGTCTGGGAAGGCTGAAAGGGGACAGGAGAGAGTGCAGGCTGGGGGGGAGTGCTCCCAGGAGAGAAGGGTGGAGTAGGTAAAGATTTGCAAGGGGGACTGGAGAAAGAGAGGAGCTGGGGAGCCAAAGGATGAGCTGGGGCCAGGGGAGAGGAAAGGGGCTGGGAGGAGTAGGGTGGGGTGGCAGGGTTCCCCATGAAAAGTGTGCTTGGGCAGCCACCCAGGAGAGATTCAGGTGCCACCCAGGTGATTAGGAGAGCACGCACTGCATGGCTGTGTCTAGACTGCACCCCTTTTGCGGAAAAGGGATGCAGATTAGACACAGCACAATTGCAAATGAAGCGGGGATTTAAATCTTCCCCGCTTCATTTGCATGAACACGGCTGCTGCTTTTTTCCGGCTCGGGGCTTTGCCGGCAAAAAGCGCCAGTCTAGACGGGGATCTTTCTGAAAATAAAGCCTTTTCCGAAAGATCCCTTATTTCTCTTAAAATCAGGAATAAGGATCTTTCAGAACAGGCTTTATTTTCCGAAAGATCCCCGCCTAGACTGGCGCTTTTTGCTGGCAAAGCTCCGAGCCGGAAAAAAGCGGCAGCCAAGTTCATGCAAATGAAGCGGGGGAGATTTAAATCTTCCCCGCTTCATTTGCAATTGCGCTGTGTCTAATCTGCATCCCTTTTCCGCAAAAGGGGTGCAGTCTAGACACAGCCCATGTGTTTCTATTGGTGATGCACATCCACACATGCCTCCATGCACTGATTATTATTATTCCACACACAGATAAAAAAAATAACAACTAGAGGGAACAGCCCTGGAAAGGGAATGACACTGGGATGAGGGGTGGGCTGGGAGGGGAATGGGACTGGAACGCCTAATGGGGGGCTGGGAGGAGGGAACTGGGACGGCGGGGGGGGGGGACTGGGAGGGGGCTCTGGGATAGGGACGGGACTGGGCTGAGGAGGTGGGGTGGAGCCCGGAGCACCAGGAGGCGCTGGGGGAGACCTCGGGACCCTAGGCTGGGTTTGGGGCACAGGAGGAGCAGCGAGGGGGTGGGGCCTGGGGTGGGCGGGGGCGGCGGGGCAAGGCCCAGGTCCTACCCTTCCGGGCTGGGTTAAGAGCCGCCCGCGGCTGCCCGGCAGCGCCCGTGTCTCCAGCATGGCTCAGCAGCGCTGTCGCTCCGTGCTCATCACCGGCTGCAGCCGGGGCATCGGGCTGGGACTGGTGCGGGGGCTGGCGGCTGCCTGCCCCGCTCCGGACTGCGTGATCGCCACGTGCCGCTACCCGGAGAAGGCGCAGGTAACCCCCGCCCGCAAGTGGGGGGGAGAAGGGGGAAGGCGCCGGTATCTCCCCCCCCCCAACAATTCCCAGGCGGGAGAGGGAGGGAAGGCGCAGGTATCCCCCCCCCCAACAATTCCCAGGCGGGAGAGGGAGGGAAGGCGCCGGTATCTCCCCCCCCCCAACAATTCCCAGGCGGGAGAGGGAGGGAAGGCGCAGGTAACTCCCCCCCCCCCCCCCGCAAGTCTCTGGGGGAGTGGGGGGAACTCGCGTGCACAGGCTTCCCCACCCCTGTCTAGGGCCCGGCTGCAGCCCGGCGGGGGAGGACTCGGTGCCCCCCGCCCCTCCCCAGGGCTAGAAGCCGGGTCGGTGGCGGGGGCCATCGGAGTTTGCTGGTGCCGCACCAGAGCGGGGACACTCGGACCCTCTCTTCTCCCAGGCGGCCCCCGCGGACGGAGCCAGCCCGGGGGTGGCCGGCCCGGGAGCTTTGTGGCGGCGGGCTGGTGCAAAGCCCGCGTGCAAAAGGTCCCGTTTGTGCATGGGGGGTGGGGGGGGCGCTACTCCTGCGGGGTCCTGCGCGCTGGAGATCGCCCAGCAAACGGAGTGCGGGGTGTCCGGGGTGTCCGGGGAGTGCGGGGTGTCCAGGCATGGGGGGGGCCGATTGGGGTGACGAGCCACTGAGCCCCCACCCCCTTTCTGCAAGCGCAGAGCTGCTCAGGGGAAGGAGGCTGCGTCTGGGCTCCGGGGGCTCGGCCGCTGAACGCAGCCCCCCGAGGGCCCTAGTGCCCCTCCTGTGTGCTGCCTGGGAGCCTTCCGATCCTCCAGGCTAGGGATAAGAAGAGAGCCTGCGGCGGGGCTGGGAAAGGGGAGGAGGAAATGAGGAGGTATGAGGGGGAGGGGGAATGTGGGAACGACCAGTGGGTGCGGTGGGGGGGGGGGAGGCCCGCTCAGCTGCAGCTGGGTCTCACCCATTAAGCGGGTCCATCCAGCCCTCACCCTGACAAGCCCAGTCTCCCACATACCTGGACCCCCTCTGACAAGCCCCCCCCTTGATCCCCAACCAGCTGCACCTAGACCCCCACCCCATCAAGCCCCTCTTCCCAAGCACCTGAACCCCTAGGACCTCCTAGTGCCAACCACCATCCTCTGCATCCAGATTCCTCCCTCTCCCCCCCCCCCCCCCCCGGAGTCCCTGTGCCTCCAGCTCTCCCACTGAGCCACCTGCATCCTGACAGACCCTCTCCCCTCCCCCAGAAACCTCTTGCCCCACATCTGGGTTCCCCCCACACTAAGCCCCTCATGCTTGGATCCTGCTGCCTTGAGCCTTCCCAGACTCACTCAATGGGGCTGAGGGATTTGGAGGGCGAACGGGGTGGGGCAGGGGCAGAGCATGGTTTATAGTGTGGTTTGGGTGGCTGCCTCAACTGTCCTATGGATGGGGCCCAAGGCAGCCTGGAGGTGACGGGGTGAGGCAGGTCTGGCAGGGGTGGCCCTCCCTGCAGCAGTGGGAACCAGCACGACCCCGTAGCCTGCTCTGCTCCACCATCCTCTCCCAGTCTTCACCACTTCACCGAGGCAGCTGACAGCAGATCTGAGAAATGGAACGCAGTTGGCTGGGAGAGAGGGGTGGGGCAGAGCGGAACAGGCTGCCAGGTTGCTCCAGCTCCCGCTGCTGCAATGTGTGTGGGGGGTGAAGAGGTGACCAGCCCTCCCCCCCCCAGAATCCCCCAGCTCTTGGTGTTGGGAGGGGGACTTCAGCAAGCAGGTGGGGCAGGGCCTAAAGTGTGGGGATTGTCCTGGGCCCTGAGCCTGGGGCGCAGGGGTGGAGCAGGGGTCCCCAGGCCTTGTGCTCCCTAGGAATGGCCCTGGTCAAGGGTGCAAGCCCCAGAGGGCACTTACCTCAAACAGCTCCCAGAAGTAGCAGCATCTCTTACCCCTGGCTCTGACACAGAGGTGTGGCTAGGCACCTCTGCTGTGGGTGTGGCCTCATCCGCTGGCGCCACCTCCGCAGTTCCCATTGGCCACGGTTCCCAACCAATGGTAGCTGTGGCTCCTCCCCCCAAAAAAACACCAGGGAAAATTTCTGTTGAAGGGGAAAAAAAAGGGGGGAGGGAGACCACAGTTGTTGGGGGGGGGGGAGACCTCCGAACCTCCACGACTTACTAAGCAAAAAAAATTAAAATAAAACAGCATTAAAACCGCATGTCCCCTTTAAGAGTGAGTGCAGGGCTCAGAATTGGGGAGTGGTAGAGTACTAACACCCAGGGGAAAGCATTGCTTCCTCTTGGTCTGCAGCCATTTTGTGCCAGCAGCCTTGGGGAACCAGGTAAGCATGGGGGCTGGGGGTGTTGATGGCCAGGAGGGGGCTTGGGGAAGCTGGGCGCTGAGTGTTTGTAGGGTTTCCAGGTGCCCGGCATTTTTGCCTCCTGGCTGGGGGAAAAAATCAGAAAATATTGGACATTTTAGGTGTCTGGTATTCTCTGAATTTTTTACCAGACAGGAGGCAAAAATACCGGACTGTCCGGGTGAATACCGGACACCTGGCAACCCTAGACCAGTGTCAAAAAACAGCCACCAGGTCCCCAACTGACCTACTAGTTAGTGTGTTAATTTGGGATATGGAGCTTCAGTTCCTGGTTTTACCTCAGGCTTCAGTGTGACCTTGGGCACCCCGGGGCGGAGAGCTGGGCTGCTTCTGAGCAGTTTGGATGAGTTGCTGCTTCCCAGGAGGCAGGAAGGACCAGCTGATGCTAGGCAGTGGGCCCCACAGAAGGCCCTTGGAGCTTGGACCTGGCATTCAAGCCGCCAGTTGAAGCACAAGGTTCTGAGCATTATGTCAATACAAATAATAAATCTTCTCGGAAGCTGGCTTGAAATGAACATGCCTTCCCCTGAGCGACGGGTGTGGCTAAAAGGTGGCTTCTGAAACCTGTGGAGGAGGTTTCCCCTCCCGCCAAGCTTCCAAAGTCCCTGATTAGAGCCCCTGAAAAAGACAAGTCTTTCAAACCTAGTTTTGAATTAGCAGGTAGACAGTGCAGCAGAGTCTGTAAAGTGCTCACCTCTTGGTTTTTGAGCTCTTCTACAGCCCTGAGAGCTAAAACTCTCTTTTCCAGTGACAGGAGAGAGATTCCATGACTTCAGCAGCTGGGGTCTGAAACACCAAACTTCGCAAAACTCAAGATAAAATTGTGGCTTGGCAACAGTATGCAAAGGGAGTTATGTTGACTTTTCAAATACCAGATAGGAGCTCTCACTCAGTGCACACGAGCAAAGAAACAATGGTGTTCATTATTCTCTCTTCCCTACTCCCCACTCGACAATTGCATATGGGGTTAGCGCAACTTATTTTAGTAAAGCCGGAGCTTTAAGTTCTAAGTTGTTCCAAAAGACTCCCCCCCTCCCCCCTGCAACTTCACAGAGACCTGGCAGTAAATGAGAGCCTTGTGCTTTTCACTCTCAAGTAGTAGGTCTGTGGCAAAAATGACATGTACTCAAGTTAGGTACTCTTTTTTTTTTTTTTTTTTTTTTTTTTTTTTTTTTAATAATCCCTAGAGCTTGATTCTCCATGGTCCTTCACCTGGTGTAGTCCTGCCAGTGAAAAGTGGGCATAAAAATATTACCAGACTAACCTGGTCTGATCCTAGTGTCTTTTCCTGGGCTGGACAATGAACTCCTGTGGAAATGTCTGCAAGGCCTCTCTCTAATCTGGATTTGGAAAAATCCAGTTTCAGGAGGCCTGGAAGCCACTCAGAATGTGCCTAATAAGGTGGAAAAGAAGCCACTAATAGCTTTTAAAAGCCTGACTTGACTTAAATATTGTGCTTGGTCTTCTTGTATCCCTCCCTCTATGTATGCTAACTCTTAGCATATAGTCTCAGAAGGGTAGCAGTGTTAGTCTGTGTCTACAAGTGGGTTTAACCACATATTAGTCTGTATCTGCAAGTGGTATGTACCCACAAAAGCTTATGCCCTAATAAATACTTCCAGTATACCAAAATAGCTATTCTGCATCTTTGAAGCAAGTCTGTTATTTCAAAATATAACGGGCTTGCTATTCCAATGTCCCTGTAAAACTTGTTCCACCTACGGTTGCCAGTTAGTTTAACCAAAAATACTGAACACCCCTTCCTCCCCCCCCCCCAAAAAAAAAAACCACTGTTGAGGGGGAAAAAAGGGGGAGACCAAAGTTGTTGGGGGGGGGGGGGGGGAGAAGGACCCTGATGGTTATTGAGCAAAAAACCAAAAATACAAATACAAAAAAACCCAGTATGGCTTCTTTAAGACCTTTGGGGCTTTTTTTTTGTTGTTGTTGGTGGCCATCTTGTTTTCTTACTCTGTGCTGGAAAAGAGCTCCCCTGCAGAACCAGGTAAGCAGGGGGACTGGGCGGTGGTCCAAGAGGGGCCCAGGGGCTGGGTTGGGGATGGCCTGGAGGCTGGTCCTGGTTGCTGAGTGTGTGTAGGGTTGCCAGGTATCTGGTATTTTCACCTCCTGGCCTGGGGGGCGGAATCAGAAAATACTGGACATTTTAGGTGTCCGGTATTTTCTGGTGGTTTTTTTTTTTTACCGGACTGTCTGGGTCAATACCAGACATCTGGCAACCCTAATTGCACAAGAATTAAGGGACATTTCAGAATAGCAGTTTATATCTAAATCTGGCACTGTGCACATAGCGCCAAATTACAAAACAAGCGACTTCAAAATTAACTTGAAATAAATTGGGCAATTTGTGTAGCTCAAATTGAGTAGCTTATTTCAAGCTAAGGGTGCAGTGTAGACGTATCCTAAGGGTACGCCAAGGGATAAAGTCAAATTAAGATACTCAACTTCGGTTACATTAATTGCATAGTTGAAGTCAAAGTAGTTTAACTCGATTTTTGGCACTGTCCACACTACAGGAAGTTGAAGGGCGAACACCCTCTACATTTGATTTTTCCCTTACTTCTCGTGAAAGCAGGGTTACTGGCATCGACCGGAGTGCCCTTCACAGTTTGAATTAGCTGTCTTTACTAGACCTACTAATTCAAACCCTGGAAGACTGACAGCGGCAGCTTTGATCTTCTCTGTAGTGTATGCAGATTCAGACTAATATGGCTACCCCCTGATACTAAACGAGAAATCCTGTGGCACCTTATAGACTAACAGATTTATTGGAGCATAAGCTTTCATGGGGAAAGACCCAGTTCATCAGATGCGTGTCATCTGATGAAGTGGGTCTTTGCCCATGAAAGCTTATGCTCCAATACATCGTTTAGTCTATAAGGTGACACAGGACTCCTCGTTGTTTTTCCCAGCATATAACCAGTGGTATTTTTCCTTCAGTGACCTGGGAACATATCGGACTGCTCCACTCAATTTCCCCAACTATAGAGGCAGCAAATGTGTTTCCTGTAACTTGTTGTTCCTGGCATAATGGAGAATACTTGAAGGCTTTTACATGTGAGTGCCAACTTACATAAGAATGGCCCAGGATCCTATCTGCCAACAGTGGCCAATGCCAGGTGTCCCAAAAGGAGTGAATCGAACAGGTAATGATTAAGCGATCTCTCTTCTGCCGTCTATCTCCACCCTCTGTTAAACAGAGGCTAGGGACACCATTCCTTACCCATACTGGCTAATAGCCATTATTGGACTTAACCTCCATGAATTTATCTAGTTCTCTTTTAAACCCTGTTATAGTCCTAGCCTTCACAACCTCCTCAGGCAAGGAGTTCCACAAATTAACTGTGTGCTGTGTGAAGAAGAACTTCCTTTTAGTTGTTTTAAACCTGCTGCCCATTAGTTTCATTTGGTGGCCCCTAGTTCTTATATTATGGGAACAAGTAAATAACTTTTTCATTATTCACTTTCTCCACACCACTCATGATTTTATAGACCTCTATCATATCCCCCCTTAGTCTCCTCTTTTCCAAGCTGAAAAATACCAGTCTCTTTAATCTTTCCTCATATGGGACCCGTTCCAAACCCCTAATCATTTTAGTTGCCCTTCTCTGAACCTTTTCTAATGCCAGTATATCTTTTTTGAGATGAGGAGACCACATCTTTAGGTAGTATTCAAGATATGGGCGTACCATGGACTTATATAAGGGCAATAAGATATTCTCCGTCTTATTCTCTATCCCTTTTTTAATGATTCCTAACATCCTATTTGCTTTTTTGACTGCCGCTGCACACTGCGTGGACATCTTCAGAGAACTATCTATGATGACTCCAAGATCTCTTTCCTGATTAGTTGTAGCTAAATTAGCCCCCATCATATTACATGTATAGTTGAGGTTATTTTTTCCAATGTGCATTACTTTACATTTATCCACATTAAATTTCATTTACCATTTTGTTGCCCAGTCACTTAGTTTGGTGAGATCTTTTTGAAGTTTTTCAGTCTGCTGTGGTCTTAACTACCTTGAGCAGTTTAGTGTCATCTGCAAACTTTGCCACCTCACTGTTTACCCCTTTCTCCAGATCATTTATGAATAAGTTGAAAAGGATTGGTCCTAGGACTGACCCTTGGGGAACACCACTAGTTACTCCTCTCCATTCTGAAAATGTGCCATTTATTCCTACCCTTTGTTTCCTGTCTTTTAACCAGTTCTCAGTCCATGAAAGGATCTTCCCTCTTATCCCATGACAACTTAATTTATGTATTCAGCTTGATTTGTGCTGAATAAATAAATCTTAGGTGTTTTCTACAGAGCTGCCATCTGCTAAACAAGTGGACTTCTAATTAGGGAGATCCTGCAGGCAGTCTATACATTATTACGCCTTTTCTTAGTAGCACAATACTCCACTTAGCATGGATTTGGCCGATTCTGTACTGTTCAATGTGTCTTTTAAGCTCTCTGGCCCATTGCTCTAGGCACACAAGCAATAGAAATGGTTACGGGTTTTGCACTAAATCATTCCTGCTCACCCAATTCAGGATTTCAAGCAAGCAAACATACAAACCAGTTGTGGTTTTTTTGGGGGGGAAACAAGGGAACAGTTCATGTTCAATGAAGCATGCCCAAAAGGCCCATGGACTTTGATTTCATGGAATTCCTCCTATTCCACCCTCCCTGCAATCTGCAATTCAAAGTTCAAGGCCTGCATCAAGAACGCCCTGGTGGTAGTTCCTCACATACAAATAAATTTGGTAAACATTAACTTTTATTATTTCAATGAAAGATGGTTAATCAACCCATTCTTCTCTCTACCTATTTCAACTCTTCCAGTTGAAGGAAACCAATGAGCAGGGCTCATACAACAATTATTTGATAAATGTGAATCTCCACACTCAAGCTTTTTAATGGTCAAAACACAAATTGTCAAGATGGAAAATAGTCTCAAATCAAAGCATTTTAAAACCTTTAAAATGTGCAGCATTTTCAAGTCTCAAGCAGCCTATTTCTTTCCTTACTTATCTGTAAACTTCATTGAATGGGCCTACTTTGTCTCTATACAGTGAAAGCTCTGGGGTTTTTTTAAGTAATAAATGTCAAATTGAATCCTTCCAAGCCTATCTATAAACCAGGAGCCTGCTGATTCAATCAAACACCCTAATTGCTGAGTTGTTCCATAAAGCGGTTCTTGGCCATCTTAATCTAGGTCCCTAAACCCTAGTCTACACTAGGACCTTAGTCCAAAAATTACCCCCTCCAAGTTCGAATCTGTAAGTGGTGCATCCACGCTACCAACCCCTTTATTTCAGAATAATGGGCTGCGGAATTTGAACTCTGTACTCCTGCTTTTCATTAGGAATAACACAAATTCCAAATTTGTAACTTTGAAATAACATTATTGTGGGTGTTCTGGTGCCACTAATTTGAACTAATTGGCCTCTGGGAAGCCTCCTACAGCTTCTAAGAGTGCTTCTGGGGGCTCTTGAGTCTGAGGTAGCGTGTCCAGATTAACAGAGCCTGCCCCGGATTAATTTTGATGCTTCCCCCGTAGTGAGGACATGCAAGTTGGAATTTGTTAAATCGGGAGTTCTTAACTCAAGTTTAGTAATTTTGAAATGATTTTCTAGGGTGGACATGGCCCAAGTGACGAGACTAATTTGGAAGGATATTTTACCCTCCTACCCATAGTCCTTATTTGAATCTCTCTCCAGTGGCTGTACAGTTGCACTGTTTACAGAAGGGGGGGGCACTCGAAGAATTTGATAATTAGTCAAGGGCCCCGCTCTTCCTTTTGTCTTTTGGGATGGGGTCAGTATTTAAGCACCCATGAACTTTTGTTGTTCAAGTGGCAGTGTAGACCTCAGGTGCAGTGTCTGTCTGACATAAAACAGCAAGACACCTTAAAGACTAACAATTTTATTATAGTATAAGCTTTTGTGAAGTGAAAGAAAAAAGAAACAGACAGTAGGGCAGTAGTCTCTAACCTTTTTAACCACAAGAGCACTTTTTCATTTAAGTGCAATGTAAGATATACCTCAAATCCAAATATCCTTGTCCTGCTTCCTTCCTGCCCCTTCTTTGAGACCCCGCCCCTGCTCACTCCATCTCCCTTCCTCCCCCTCCACATCCTCACTCACTTTCACCAGGTTGGGCCAAGGGATTTGACATGTGGGAGGGGCTCCGGGCTTAGCCCAGGGTGGAGGTTCGGGGTCCAGGAGAGGCTTCAGGGTGCAAGCTCTGGGAAGGAGTTTGGGTGCAGGAGAAAGTTCAGGGCTGGGATGGGTTCAGGAAGCAGGCTCTGGCTGACCACCACTTAACCCCACTGCTCCACCATCCGGAAGCTGTCTCAGTTAAGACAGGCTTACTCCTGCCCTGTCCTTGCACACTCCTGAGAGCAGCTGGCATGTACAGCAGTGGCTCCATGGCCCCTCATCTACAGGCATTGAGCCCACAGAGTCTACAGCCCATGGTTCCTTGTTATTGAACAACTAGCCAATTAGCCCGCCATGAGATGGGATTTTCAGGTCTCTCCTCCATGTCGGTCTTCTCTCCTGAGCCCCCGGTCTCTTGCTCCGTCTCTTTCTCTCTCTCTTCCTCCTACTGCCTCTCCCCCTCTCTCTCAGTTCTCCTCCGCCTTCTGCCTCTCTCTCCGTCTCCTCTTTTTCTTCTCCCCCTCCTGCCTCTCACTCTCCCTTTCTCTTCTCCTCCTCCTCCTCCTGCCTCTCATTCTCTCTTCGCTCTCTTCTGTCTCCGTCGGGGATACGTGCTCGTCCAGGCCCCACCCCCTGAGCGTGTACATCACCGCTCCTCCCCCCCCTTCACCTCCCACCGTGGCACTCAGCTGACTTCTGCACCGCTCAGCTGGGCTGCTCCGTGGGAGCACGCAGCACAAACGGCTTCTTTCTCTCTCTCTCTCTTCTCCTCCTACTGCCTCACTCTCTTTCTCTCAGCTCTCATCCGCCTCCTGCCTCTCTCTCTGTCTTTCTCTTCTCTCCCTCCCACCTCTCACTCTGTGTTTCTCTTCACCTCCTCCTGCTGCGTCTCTCTCTCTCTCACTGTCCTCCGCTTCCTCCGTCCCCCTCTCTGTTTCCCCCGGGTCCACTGTGTCTGCTCCGCTTTCTTCCTTTTGACTCCAGCACCCTTTCCTGGCGTCAGAGACGCACACTCATCCAGGCCCCGCCCCCTGGCTCTTCCCTCTGGGCAGCGCTGTTGCCTCCTGCCGTGGCGCTCGGCTGACTTCTGCGCCGCTCAGCTGGACCGCCGCAGGGGAGCAAGTGGCACAAGTGGCCATTTGGGCCCCGCGCTCCCCATGCAGCACCCTTGCTCCCATGCAGCGGCCCGGCTGAACAGCGCAGAAGTCAGCCGAGCACCATGGCGGGAGACAACAGTGCCACCCTGAGGGAACAACTCGTGTTTCAGCATTACAGAGTCACAGACATTGGGCTACTATTTGATCAATGGGAGCTGCAGGAGTGGTGTCTGCAGGCAAGGACAGCATGTGGAGACCCTACTCTGCTGTTCTCAGGGGCTGCAGGGACATACCAGCCACCTCCAGGAGCAGCAATATAGGGCTAATGACTCCAGCCACACCAGGTTAGGCATTTTAGAACTCGCTACTCAAAGAATTAAATTTAAGTGTAAGAGAGAAATGAAAATTATGAAATGCTCAGATCAGTCAAAACTCAACAATAACCCACTTTGCAAGCAGTAAAATTAGCAACAACCACTCCCCACGTATGTGTTGGGTCGGGAGATGAGGGTGAAAGGCAGTGTGACTTTGTCTACACTGCCGGCTTTTCCCTGCAGAGTACACAAATGAAGTGCTGATTAGTATTTTGTCCTGCTTCGTTTGCATAATCTATTCAAGCTGGTTTTCCGTAACTGGTTTTTACACAAAAACAAGCAGTGTGAACGTTTCCTTTTTGCGCAAAAAGGAAACGTCCACGTTGCTTGTTTTTTGCACAAAAACAGCTTGACTAGATTATGCAAATGAAGTGCAAGAAAATGCTAATCAGTGCTTCATTTGCATACTCTCTGCTGGCAAAAGCCAGCAGTGTAGACAAAGTCTGTGGGCTTTATGAGAATTGACAGAGATTTGCATTGCCAAGTTCCCGCCATCCCCTTTCTCTGTGTGGAGACGGGTGGGAGGAGGGGAGACACCCTGACATCAGCACCCCCCTCTTCTCCCTCCCACACCCTGCATAGCAAGCAGGAGGCTCCTGGGGGGCAGTTCCCAGGCAGAGGGCAGGAGCAGCATGACAGTGGGTGGGGGGGGGGGCAACTGAAGTGCCAGCACTTGATAGCTCCCCGGCCAAACCAGTCAGGATCCCCTGTCAGAGGCTCCAAGATCTACCAATCTACTGGTTGGTGATGACTGCAGTAGGGATCCAGAGATGGGAGTGTGACATCAAAGCTAAATCAATCAGGGTGGAGGGGAGACTATTTTAAGTGAGAATTACATATTGTAATGAGAGAGCCATTCCCAGTTTCTATTCAGACCCATTCTGATGGTGTCAGATTTGCATATGAATTCCAGCTCTGCAGTTTCACATTGCAGCCTGTTTTTGAAGTTTTTTTGCTTGAAGATGACAACTTTCAAATCTGCAACTGTGTGTCCAGGGCAATGTGCCCTCTAATTTTTTTCCATATATGTGCAGAATAAATTTTATAGGCACTGAGGCATGTGCAGGTATATACCACCAATAGAAACACATGCTACCAGCTGTTGGCATCTATAGGTGCTCTGCCAATCAGCTGGGTGGCCGCCCAAGCACTCAGCTTATAGGAAATACTGGTCCAGGGAGATTACCAAGTTCCCTCACTCGTTTTTGTATGTTACCATTCTTGATTTGTGTCCATTTATTCTGTTGCGTAGAGACAGTCCGGTTTGTCCAGGGTGCCACCGGTACGATGAGTCGATAGGACTGCTCTGCACAGCCCCAGCGGGGGTAGCGCCAGGAGCCAGCCACACTGAGGCTCTGTATTCTAAAGTGCAGCGGCGCCGTGTCCGCGTGAGTCCCACAGCCCCGGTTTGTGGCAGACAGCCCTGACCGCTGTGAACAGGGGTTGCTTGGCAGCAGCAGCCCATGTCTGGGGGCACATGGGGGGAGCTCCCGGCTGGGACCCCTGTGGACAGCGGCTGCTTTGCAGTAGCTTCCCTTATGCCCCCCCCCTTCTCATAGAGGCAGCGGGCGGTGGGGGCGCTGCAGGGAGCACGGGGCAAGCGGGGACTCACGCAGTGCCGCTCGCCCTGTGTTCCCACTGCAGCGCTTTGGCCTTTGAAATGTAGCAGTCCCTGCTGTGCCTCTGCCCCCCGCAGAGATGGTGCTGGAGGGAACCCACTTTTAAGCTGACCCCCCTCCCCCACCTCCCAGCACCAGCTCCTGTTCCCCCATCCCCAGTTACTACTTGACTATTGGATAAGCTTATGCAGCAGCAGCCTGGCAGGGGGCTGGCGCCGGTGCTGGTGCTGTTTAAATGGCCTGGCCTCCTGGCTCTGCTCTCCGGCTTTTTCTTGGTGCACTGGTTTGCAGTTTGTGGCTGAAGAGACTGTACCCCTGGCAGGGGAGCCGGATCCAGGGCTGAGGCGGTGCAGCAGGGGGACCGGGCTGTGGCAGCCGGCGGGGGAAGGGAGGACAGCAGCCCTGCAGAGCAGCCTACCAAGCTGAGCCCATCAGCAGGCAGCCCGGCTGGGGCTGTCAGCAGAGTGGCCCGCCAGGGCCGGAAGTGGAGCCAGCAATGGACTAGAAAGCTGCCAGCAGGGGACCTGCTCTGGTCTGGCAAATTCCCTCGTTCCGTTTCCAAATTCCCAGGTTCCAAGGGTGCCAGACCAGTGAGGTCCAACCTGTACTAGTGACACAATATTGGATGGGCTTCTCGAGCAGCCTGGAGGCAGCGCTTAGGGTTCAGAGCCACCCTGGGGGGAGTGCCAGGCATCCACTAACCTCTAGCCCTTAGTTAAACCAAACTGAGGAGCTAACTAGCCTTAATTGGGACTTGATCGCCCTTCTCAGGGAGACCTATCTTGGTCATGCAGGGCCATCCCTACCAGTACACAAAATATGCAGCCATGTAGGGCATCACAAAATGTGAGGTGCTGGTGGCCAGCCTCAGCCCCCAGCCTGCACCCCCAGGGGCTGCGTTCAACAGGGCTGTCCCTGGGGAGGGGGCCTGGGACACCCCTTACTCTGCCCCTGCTCCACCCCACCCTGTCTCTTCCTGCCCTTGCTCCACCCTTTTCCC
The DNA here is from genome assembly GCF_049634645.1 of Pelodiscus sinensis. NCBI lineage: Eukaryota > Metazoa > Chordata > Testudines > Trionychidae > Pelodiscus > Pelodiscus sinensis. Next base: position 17,089,063 of record NC_134733.1, on the reverse strand, counting down.
CCAGCATTCTGGCTTGAACGATGTGGCCTGGGAGGCCTGTCCTGGCAGCAGGGGTCGGGCCCACCCCCCGTACTCACCAGCCACAGTGGGGTGGCAGGAGCAGGGTGACCTGGCCCCAGCCTGCTCTGCTCCATCCGCTCCCAGCTGTGTCGCTCCTCTTCCCACCACCAGAGAGTGCAGGGGATGTTCCCCCAGCCCCCCTCCCCTGAGCGACACGGGTAGGAGCTGGGGGAACACAGCAGGCTGGGACCAGGTCACTCCGTTTCCTGCTGCTGCTCATGAGCGCGGGGGAGGGGAAGGGGGTGTACCCAGACCCTGTTGCCTCCCTGCTCCCCGCAACTAGGGATGTTACATTTTGATGAATTGGCTAACTGAATAGCCGATGCAATAGCAGGGCTGTGGCTACACTTCAAGCGAAAGTGCTGCAGGGAGCATGGAGCCAGCAGGGGACCCAAGCAGTGTGTCCCGTGGGGTTTCAAAGCAGCAGTGCCGCATGGAGCTGACCCAGGGCTGCTCGTGATGCCGCCTCTTTGAAACACTGTGGGGAGCCTGGCGTCAGGCTCCACGTGGTATTTCAAAGTGGCAGCACCGCATGGAGCTTGGGCTCAGTGGGGGAGTCCCCAGGGTCAGCTCCATGCAGCACTGCTGCTTTGAAGCACCCCTTCCTCTCCTCACCCCCCCCTAACTGCCTCTTTCTGATAGAAGCAGCAAAGGGGGGAAGCAACTGTCGACTAGTGTGTATTCTATCCAATAAGCATTTGCTTATCGGATAGTCAACTGAGCGTTCACATTCCTACCCACAACCTCCCTCCCAGAGAGGGGCTGGTCCCCGCCTCCCACCCCCTGCAGAGCAGCCTCCACCCACAGGGGGCTGGGCACAGCACCAGAGCCTCTAGGGCCGGCCCTGCAGGCTTGTAAGCATGGCCTCATTGCTGATCCTAGAGAACCTTAAACGCTGGGATTAAAATTGCAGTGTTGGGGTAGTTCTAGGCAGGAACAAAAATAGACTCTAGATCAGTGTTTCTCAACCTTTTTTTATAAAGTACCCCTTTTTCAAAAAAAAAAAAATTATAAATACCCCCAGTACCTACAGTTTTCAGACACACCATTTTTTTTTCTACCATTGCAACACGTTTGTTTAAACAACTTAATCGTAGCCGGGTGGGCGATGAAATTTTGGGGCGTAAAAAGTACAAAAATAATAAAGCGCTGTAAAACTTAAAACCAAAATTCAGTTATCTCTAAATTTCAGTTGTTAATGTACTCTCCCCCTCCCCTGATGTGCCTCGAGTACCCCAAGGTTGAGAAACACTGCTGTAGATCACCCTGGAACCAGAAGTAACTTTTCCCCCTCACCACACGGCTCTCCGAAAATACTCTTCTTACCCCTCTTCCTGAGTGGGGGAACTTGCTCTAATGTTGTAACCCTCCCATGGTGCTACTCATCCCTGGAAGGTCTGGGCTGTCTGTCCCTGCAGGAATTCTGCCTGCCACACGCAAGAAAGAACCACCCGTCCTGCTGTCTCATTTGGCCAGGTGTTGACAGCCTGTTTGATGCCTGGGACTGAAGGTGTTCTCCCTCCGCTCTGTCACAGTCTAGCAGCAGCAAGGCTACCATTGCACTTGTGTACCTGCCAAAAGAGAGTGACACCTTCTTTGGGGGGGAGGGGATGGCTGGGTTAGTCTGTGTCTGTGAAAACAACAAGGAGCTCTGTGGCATCTTAAGGAATAACACGCTTATTAGAGCATAAGCTTTCGTGGGCCAGAACCCACTTAGTCAGGGTGCTCTGCTCCACCGGCTCCCAGCTGCGTCGCTTTGCTTCTCACCACCAGTGAGCCCAGGGGCACTTCCACACCTTCCCCTAAGCCCCCTCACCCGACCCACATGGCACCCCCCCATGGGTGTACTTTATCAGTTCTACTGTCCTATCAAAAAGCCCTTTACAGGTTGAGCTCACCAGCAGCCGTTCCTCTATTTCCCCCCCCCCCCCATCCGTATGTGGAATAAATTTTGTTATGTGTGTGGTTTAAAGTAAAAGTTTCGGAAATGTGGCTAGTCCCAGGAAGGTGCAGAAACAGGCAAACTATTACTAAATATCTTTTAAACTTTTATTAAAGGGCTTCTACATATAAATTATGATTGTATCAATTTCTTACATATGTAGGCACTAAATAATTATTAGAATGTCCAATAAGCAAAATGCAATACAGTGAAGAAAATTCTTTGAGGTTTCTCTAAATCCCAATAGTTGTTAACAAGGGACTAGGGATTATTAACAGTTACATTTACATCAGTCTTACTTATAAGACTAATCATTTATCTAAAACTTTTAACACTACTACTTAACAATACCTCTAAACAATTTCAGATAACAATACTTACATTTAACAGACACACAAACTACAACAACAGCATATTTGGTATTCGTTATGTTTGGTATACGTTACGCTCTACAGGAACTCGTTTGGTTCGGTGAGCGGGAGGTGGCCCTCGGGTGATCAGTCCTCGGACCTGGCTCATATTCTGCCACCCAATGTTTATTCAGGATTCCTCAATTTGATACAGGAGGGGAAGCTGTTTTATAGAGAAAGCTTTTGCGCGCTTTTTGTGATAGGCTAACAGACAGGGTCTGCTAGCCTAAGTGACAGGAGTAAGGGGGTGAGATGGTTTCCTGTTTTTCCTTTTCTGCCTTATCGGGCATGGCACAGTCAGCACAACCAGCACGAACTTTACATGAACTTTTTGGGTCTGGTTTTGGTTCCTGTTCGTCGCTGGTCTTTAAGTTACATTGTGTAAGGGTTTTCATCAAGGGGAAGTTGACCTTTTGCTTGGATGGCAATACGCGCGAGAGGCCTGGCCAGCAAAGAGCCTGCTTTCACAATGTGCACCAAGGCACATGCAAATGTGCACCACCAATAGAAACACACGCTTTGGGCACTCTGCTAATCAGCTGGGTGGCATTTGGATCTCTCCTGGGATGTCCACCTAAGTGCTTAGCTTACAAGGAATGCTGCTTACCAATGATGTTCTGTCTGACAGCTGGACTGGCTGTGTACATGCCTCACATGTTTGCTTGGGAGGCTGCTAGTGGCTTTCCTAAGTGAGTCGCTAAGAGCTTGACCTCTCAGAGCTCACCACACGCCACTGCCATGGAGGCTTAACTGGATGAATGCTCAACGCTTCTGAAAACCCAGCCATAACCACAGGCAGACAAGACTCTCCCCCTACTCAATTTCCCCTTCTGTTTCTAGGAACTCCAGCAGCTCAGCAAGCAGTACAGCAACATCAGATTGCTCCAGCTTGGTGAGTGGAAGCAGCACAGAAGTATGTGCTACCCTAGCAAGGTTGGGTTACTTTTGACACTCAGGGGTGGAAGCTCAGCTCTTCACTAGTAACTTACAGCCACTCTCCAGATCTCTGGTACTGTACAAACTCCTTACAACGGCTAGGTGGACAATCTAGGTGGCTGCGTCTAGACTGGCATGATTTTGTGGAAATACTTTTAACAGAAGTTTTTCCATTAAAAGTATTTCCGCAAAAACGCGTCTAGATTGGCAAGGATGCTTTTGTGCAAAAAGTGCTTTTGTGCAAAAGCATCCGTGGCCAGTCTAGACGTGATTTTGCGCAAGAAAGCCCCGATCGCCATTTTAGCCATCGGGGCTTTTTTGCGCAAAACAGTTCTTCCCTGTCTACACTGGCCCTCTTGCGCAAGTAGTCTTGTGCAAGAGGGTTTTTTCCCGAGCGGGAGCGTGAAAGTATTTGCGCAAGAAGCACTGATTTTTGTACATTACAAAGTCAGTGCTCTTGCGCAAATTCAAGCGGCCAGTGTAGACAGCTGGCAAGTTTTTGCGCAAAATCTTGCCAGTCTAGATGCACCCGGTTTGTCTAGTGCAAGGGTGGCCAACCCGTGGCTCTTCTCCCCCGAAAGTGCAGCTTGTGAAGCCACTCCTGAACCCCCCCAATGTCTCTCTCTACCCCCCCGGGTTCCCTTTGGTGGCCGTGGATGGCCAAAAAGCCTAAGCTTGTTTCTTAAAGGGGCAGCTCCCCCCCTTCTCTGTAACTGTTTTGGCTCTCTTTGTTAAATGGGTTGCCCACCTCCATTTAGTGTTTGAGAAAGGGTCAGTGTTAATACTTGGCTTTCAGGGTTAGTTTACTTGTCTGTGACAAGCAGTGTTCCTTTTAACTACATGGCAGCACAGCTTCACAGGTGATTAATCAGCCCTGCCCAGTCAGCTCCATGCATAGAGTCCTGACCCTCTGACTGGGCGAGGCTGATTAATCGCCTGTGAAGCTGTGCTGCCTAGGGAATTGGTCACAGGCTGTGTACTTCTGCCTGTTAAGGAGAACCCCCTTCCCCTGACTAAAACTCGCCAATGTATTGTCAATCTCGGACTGAGTCAAAACTCCACTTGGTGTGGATCTCCTCCGGCCTGGAATGGCTTTGATGGGTGAGGACCCAAACTCTCAGCTCCGTTAGCTGATCTTTAATCACACGGTCCCAGTCCTGGTGCTGGATGAAGATCCTATTTCCTCCTTGTGCCCTGATTTTGATGAGATGAACAAGAAATTGTGGGGCACTCCCCTCCCTTCCGGGCGTGAAGTATCGGGACAGGCCATGCATGCATGTATCAGGCTGGGGTGAGGAAACCTGATCTTCCACCTTTGTTAAAGGGAGGACATGTGGGACCATGCCTAAGTGTTCTGCCCAGGCTCATTGCAGTGGGACTTACACTCGGGTGGAAATTTATTTCCTGCACCTATCCTGAGCCAGGTGGCTGCACTGGCTTTGTGTTTCCAGCCCACACTGGGGACACAGACTGTCACTGTCCTACAGCATCCACTTCATTGCTGCTGTTTCCTTTCCTCCCTGCGGCAGACGTGGTCTGTGAAAACAGCATAAAGAAAGTCGTCAAGGAAGTGGAAGAGATTTTGGGAGACAAAGGGCTGAACTGCCTCATTAACAATGCTGGGATCAACATGAGTGCTTCCCTGGAAGAAGTCACTGCTGAAATCATGCTGACCATTTACAAAACCAACACTGTTGCTCAGTTGATGGTCACTAAGGTAAGACTGGGGCGTGGGTTTACTTTGAGAAAGAGGCCAAAAAGGCTCTGTACTTTGGGTGCTGCCCATATAAATCTTCATGAGCCCCGCCTAGGCCTCTTTGCGGGCAAGCCGGGTGAATCTTGCAGAGACAAACTCCTGCTTAGCTGCATGGGCCCCTGGCTAATGTTGACTCTCAAAGCTCCGAAACTCTTCTGGAGAGAGGCCAGTTAGGCAAGCAGGCCAAGGTCCATCCTAGCCGAATATGGGGAGCGTGACCCACTCCACATAAAGTTTCACCGCACTCTCTGGCTTGAGCAATGAACAGTATGTGGTAGGCTCCTTCAAGTTAGCCTCTAATCTTTTGGGGCACACCTACACAGCAGGGCCAAAGCTGAAATAAGTGACGCAACTTGAGCTACGTCAGTTGTGTAGCTTACATCAAAGTAGCTTATTTTTGGCTTTTTGTGCTGTCTACACGGCAGGAAGTCCAAGGAAGAGCCTTCGACTTCCCTTCCTCCTCTACAATGAGGGTTACAGGAGTCGGAGTAAGAAGTCCTCCAGCTCGACGTGATTTGAACATTATGTCAAAATAACGGCTTGTAGTGTAGACGCGGACTTTATTTCGGAATGACGTCCGTTATCCTGAAATAACACTGCTGGGTAGACGTACCCTTAATGTGGAAAGCAAAGGTTGTCTCTGGGACAACAGTAATTTTGTCTTTTTTCAGGTGTCTACAGTACAAGGTGCTGAACAGAATCTGGGACTGTAAATAAGCAAAGAATTAAATTGAGAAGCCCCTTGCTTCATATGAATGAGAGGTCTGTGGTGGTTCTAAAGTCCACATCCATCGCTAGCTAGCTCTGTCGAGGGTCTCCTAGTTGAGTAATGTCACTGCAAGCGTAACATTGTCACGACTGCATTGCACGTGGCTCTTAATAGAACAGGGGTTTTAATCCCAAATGGGTCTTGGTCAGGGTGAATTTGAAATTAGGTTTGAATAAAATGAGCCCTCTTTCTCTTGCAGGCCTTTCTTCCCCTTCTGAGGAAGGCAGCCCAGTTGGGCACTGGGATGGGTTGTCACCGCGCAGCCATTATCAATATGTCCTCGCTTTCTGCCTCCATGCAACTGGTCCAGGAAAATGAAATGTTCCTCCAAGTCTATCCCTATAGAATAGCAAAGGTGGGTGTTTTGCAAAGCTATGCTCAACTGCAACCAGACAATGCTCTGAGCTAAAGGCGACCTCGACTGGTAACTTAGAAATAGGGGTTCATTCTATTATCTACTATATGTTTTTGAGAGAGATTGTCTGTTTAGTCAAGAACGCCTCGTACACGGTAAGAGCTAGGATCACCAAGTTCGGTTTGCAGCTTCCTTTTATCATAACTTAAAACAAGACAAGGGTTTGGTGGTGGCAGGACAATGGGATGTGCCTGGAATGGGATTGCTTCTCATAAAACTATATAGAAAAGAGACAGAATCACCAGGCAGGTGAAAGGGGCTGGCTGGGGGTACTTCTCTCCTCTGCCCCCTAAGACTGCACCAGCCTTGGGCCTCTCATCCCAGGTGTCCTGTAGGGGGGGACTTCACCCACCCCTCTCCAATTTGTTTGGGAACATTGTTGGCTGTACCCCTCCATCAGGGAGTGAGGGGAAAGTGCACAGACTGCTGCATTCCTTGCTCTGGCTAGAGAGTGCAAGGGGCAGATGAACTGGACTGCCCCAGCTGAGGGACATGCACCCGCTCCCAGCTGTGCCTGCTGGTGCTGCAGCGGCCATGGAGAGGCGCTTCTCACCTGGCCCCACGCTGCTGCAGGGTGAGAGGACTGGGGTTGTCCTCTCTTCCCCAGGGCAGCCTGCATCCTGAATTTCTCCTCCCCAGTCCCACCCCAGAGCAATGATTTCAGTTAAGCCTGGACATTTTAATTTTATTACCCAAAACCCCAAAATTAAGGACCCGAGTAACGCTGGGTAAATCTTCTAGTACTGCATGTCATGACTTGACTACTGGCTAAAGACGTGCTAGTCAGTATAAAATAAAACTGGAGACAGCTGGTGTGGTCCTTCTTTCTGTGCAAGGCTCCCTTTTACCGCAAACATCTCCATCAGGAGTACGGAGCATGCTGCCCTTAACTGCTAACACTTGTACAATCCAGTCAAGAGCCTTGTCAATTCTCTTTCTGAAAAGGCTGTTTCTAGATGTCCCCAATATTCTTAGGTGATCTTCCTAGAGACTTACGATGTCCCTATTGGCCACCTCTGTCCAACAACTTCAGCAAGGGCATCATTAGGGTAAATATTAAAGTGCCTGCAAGGTGTGGAAATCTCTAATGTTGACACTAATCACAGAATATGGGTTTTTAACATCTACACATCCAGGGACTGTGATTGACCTGGTGTTAGTTTCAGTTATCCAAGGAGGGATTTAATCTAATACTGGCTACTTGGGTTAAATGACATACATTTTCCTTCCTCCTTCTTCCTCCCCTCTACACCAGCACACGCTTCTCAATTCCAGGTTCTGGGACTTTCCTGCTTTAGAACTAAATGGAACATCCTTGTTTCTTCAGATAGTCAATGCAGCTGTGATTGCACACAAAGTCTCCCCATTAAACTCATCAAGCTGTCCTGTAGGCTGGGAGAGAAGGAAGAGATTACCTTTTCTTTCTCTTGAGTCTGAAATATTTGGATGAAAAAGTCTTGTAAATATTCTTAGTTCTGGGGTTCTGAAAGGCTATATCTATACAGCAGGGTGGGAGGCTGTGAGTACAGTATATAGATACAGTCTTCAGAACCCAGTAGCTAAGAATATTTAGTCTGTTTTATGTGAGTGTCAAACTACACTTCCAAATCCATCAGAACTCAACCAAAAGATAGGCTCCTGATTCTTGTCTCGCTTGCTCCATGGAATTTTGTCAAGTTATTCTTGATTAGCATCCTCTAAATGATAGGAAACTGAATTCCACAGTGTTTGATGTACATTTTCTGGAGGGGACCTTTCTACTGCTCCTTGACGCATTGGGGAAGTGGGGAGGAGGGCAGGAAGCAAGATACTAACTTTGTGAAACAGACATACTAACAAAAGCCATCTTCCCTCTTCTAGACTGCACTGAATATGATCACCAGATGTCTTGCTGCAGACTTGAAAGCAGAGGGAATCCTTTGTATTTCTCTGCACCCAGGCTGGATTCAAACTGACATGGGAGGAGACCTGGTTAGTGACATCAAGATACTTTATTAATTATTATTAGTTATTAGTTATTATATTTTTTAAAAGTAGAATCAACCTTGCTTCACAACACCTTGAGAGATACTGGCGCTCTCTTGCAATATAGTAAGGCTGTGTCTACACAGCACCTTTAGCTCGATATAAGCTACTTGTGCTACTCAAAATTGTGTTGCTTATTTCAAGTGTATTTCGAAATAGCTTAATTCAAAATTTGGCACTGTCTACGTGGCACCAAATTTTGAAAATGCACTATTCTGAAATTCCCCTTAACCCTCGTGGAACGACGATTACCGGGACGTCAGAATAAGCCACCCATTATTTCAAATAACAGGCTGCTTCAATACACACGGAATAGCTTTTTTAGGATACTTCTGGCATCCCAAAATAGTTCCGCAGTGTAGACTCACCCTAAGAGAATACCCAAAGAACCAGTTGCCTTAAGCCAGGGCTACTCAACATGTGGCTTGCAGGCTGCATGTGGCCCTGGCCCATTTGTTTGCGGCCCGCAGTGCAGTTTGGGTTTACACGGGGCTCAACACATGGCCCATGGGTGGGAGCCAAAATAAAAAAGCAGTCAATAGAATGGTCTGCATTTGATATGCATTTTAGTAGTTAAATTCCTGGACTGTCATTGCTCATTAAAAGTGCTGTCATATGGGTGGAAATTAGGTAAATATTGCATATTATTACTATGAGCAGAACTGACTTAAATGGGGCCTGCGTGCTGTGTAGTCTTGCCTTAATCTTTGTATTCATGCTCGTCAGTGTGAAAGAAGCTATTTGCATACATATTTGTATGTACGTGCAACGACACTTAAGTTGCGGCCCTCGGCACGTGCTGTGAGTATCATTGTGGCCCCCAGAACTTCCAAAGTTGAGTAGCTCTGCCTTAAGGCATCTCAGTAGCTAGGAAACTGTATTGAGTGCCATGTTGAAGAAGTACTTGTTCAAGTAGAACTCTGTTGCTTGCCTTTCCCCCAGGATATGTCGAATAATAATTCTTTAATTTTGATCCTCGTAGGCCCCCTTGCAGATACAAGACGCTATCCCAGGTATCCTCTCACTTCTGGCTAACCTCAGTGAAAAAGACAATGGCTTGTTCCTGGACGGGCATGGGGAAATGCTACCATGGTAACGCCCACTGTGAAGGACCGGATAAGATTCCTGACTAATATTTAACTGCTGGCATCATGGGCGGGGGTAGCATAGGCAGGGGAAGGCAAGGCCTTCCCATACTGCCTCACCTGGCCCCACCCATGCTCCACTGGAGTCTCCCAGGCTCCCTCCCCCAGCCTGCTCTTGCAGTGCCAGAGGCTGGGGCAGGCAGGTGGGGGACTGTGTTGTGCTGCCTGTTCTGGTACTGCCACCTCTCTGGCTGCCCAGTGCTGGGGCTGGTGGCTTGGCTGCAGAAAAGGGGGCTTGCTGGTGAAGGGTCCAGTCAGGAAGCATTGCCCGGGAAGGCTGGCGTCTCACCTCGCAGCTGTCCTCTCTGGAGTGCTGGGTAGCTAGAGTTGCGCAGTCCGCTGGAACTTTGGGGATGGGGCTATTGATGCTGGGCAGGGGCAGGGGCAGCAGCAGCCCCAGGGGAGGGGACACTGGTGGGTGTGCAAAGAGCGGGGCCAGGGAAGGGCTTGTTTCCCCAAGCCATGCAGTCCCCACCGCCCATGTCTGGCATTAATGTCTTTGTCTAGATCTCTCTCTCTTTTTTTAATACTAGTTGAAATAGTGTGTTATCCAACCTGCACAGCTACCCCTGTGTAATGGAATTGCTATGTTCTAACAACCTCTGAAAACCCCAAGAAGGAAACAGGACCCGGGGAGCAGTACCTTTCAGCAAACGCCCCGATTTAGCAAAACTGCAGCCGAGGGGGATTATGCCTATCGAAATCCAAAACCAAAGCAGTAACCAGGCATGCTCTGTGGGCGAGAGTTGCAAGCGAGGCCCCTCGGTTGCATTCAGGGGAGATAGGCCTGTTGGCGTCGGATAAGGGCATTGCTACAGTCTCTGTTTGGAGGTGGAGGGACACATCTGGATGGCTCTTGCAGGCTGAACCACTGTGATAACTCTTGGGCTGTAAATCTGTCTGGGAAGTCGGTGCTGTTCTGGTGGGCGATGAGTGCAGCTTTAACTCAGTAAATCCCCTGATTGCTGCCCTGCTGGAGAAGTGTCCCAATGGGGCTTGCACAAGACGCTTGTTTCCTTCCTCGCTGGGTGACCGACCCCCGCGTGCATAGATTTGTCTTCAATAAACACTACTTTTGTATAAACAAAACCTGCTTGTTTCCTGACTGCTTCAGAGGCTCTCTACTGGATGAGGTGAGCGAGCGAATTTCCATCAGAAAGGCATTGCTCTCTGTCCGGTGCTATTCAGGGTGTCGGTTAGGCCATGTCTACACTAGGAAACTATTTTGAAATTAGTAAATTCAACTTATCTCCTGATTTAATAAAATCGAATTAGCGTGCCCACAATCCGGGGAAGCCTCGAAATTAGCTCCGTTAATGCAGATGTGCTACCTCAACTTAGAGTCCCAGGAAGCCCAGAGGCATAATTAATTTGAATTACTCTGGGGCATAGTTATTTTGAAATAGCGACACTGGTGCAGCCACACTCCTACTATTTTGAAATAACTCTTTTGGAATTAGTGTTACTCCTGATGAAAAGCTGGAGTACAGATTTCAAATTCTGCAGCCCGATATCTCAAAATAATGGGCTTAGTAGTGAGGATGCTACACTTATAAATGTCAACTTTGGAGTGGGGGTTATTTTGAAATAAAGTCCTTGTGCAGACCAGGGCTTAGAGGCAGGCTCAGTTGGGCCCAAAACAAAGGGAGCAACTAATTATTGGGTGCAAAATGTTCCCCGTAGCTGGGGCAGAGCAGGGCGCTTTGAATATTGACTGAGGTAAGGGTGGAAGCCAAAACTTTCAAGAAATACTAAACCATTTTTTTATTTAAAGTTTTTCTCTTTTAAAAATAGTACTCGCTGAAGCACTAATCCCTTCAGTCAAGCTGCCTAATTTGGTGTGCTAAAGAATAGCTTCTGCCCTGAGTGTGATTTAATAGCAACATGGACAAAGGCCAAGGCTAGGACCTGTCTCTCCCTGGACAATCGCCATGTTTAAAGCCCTGCGCTAGTGCAGTCTTGCAATCAGGTTTAAGAGACCGATCCCAGGACCAGGAACCTAGCTCTGAGTTTTCCCTAGTGCTCATGCCAGAATACCAGTAGCAGATGAACCTTGAGTCAGACTGAAGCAATTGCTGTGAGAAGGGCAAACTACCTTCTACATCATGGGCTCTCAACATGCTATAAACACTCCACAGCCCACCTGTGTCAGTAATTGGTTTCCTGCATCGGAAAGCAGGCCTGCTGTTAGGGGGTAGCAAGCAGGGCAGGTGCCTGGGGCCTCGGACCACAGGTGCCCCCACCAAACTGCATTGCTCAGGCTGGTGGGGCTCAGAGCCTGGGCTTCAACCCCATGCCCTGAGCCCCACTTTGGCTTTCTGCTCTGGACCCCAGTGAGTCTAATGCTTGGCAGCCTCCTGGAAACATGCTTGTGGGCTCCCAGGGGGCCTCAGACCCCTGCTTGACAACCACTGTTCTACATCTCATGAGGGGGTGTTAATGCCAGCCCCTGAAAGAGTGCAGGAAATCCCTGCTCAGACCCCCTCCCCCCCGGCAGATACATTCCCAGCTACAGGTGGAACTTCTGTAGTCCGGCACCATCGGTCCCAGAGTGGTGCTGAACGGAAGAATTGGCTGAACTATGGGAGGTCAATATTGTAGCGAGTGAGTCTTTTTATGTCACTGAGGTGAATAAATGGAACCCCACTTGTAATGCTGCTTAGTAATGTGCGAGTGGGCTGATACACCCTCTGAGCCTGTGCCCAGCCCAGGCTGATCAGCTCTCTTCATAACGGGGCGTTAGTGCTGTTAGGGTACGTCTACACTACAGCGCTAGTTCGAACTAACTTAGTTCGAATTAGTTAATTCGAACTAAGCTAGTTCGAACTAACGCATCTAGAACTAAAAACTAGTTCGAACTAGCGTTTTGCTAATTCGAACTAGCAAGTCCACATTGAGTGGACTCTGAACAGGGCTTAAGGATGGCCGGAAGCAGTGCTGGCAGGGCATCAGAGGAGGACTTAGAGCGTGGAGATGCTGTCTCAGGCTAGCCGAGGGCTGTGCTTAAAGGGTCCCGACCCCCACCCCGGACAGACAGTTCTCAGGGGTGCCCCGCTTACAAACCAGTCCTGGCTTGGAGTGCCCGAAGTACCCACACTGGGCACATCACACCACTCGGCCATCAGCCCGGCTGCACTTGCCGCAGGCTGCCATCTGGGGAGAGGGGACAATCGGGGGGCTGCAGGAGAGCTTCCACCCCCAGAACCCGCAGAGCCAGCCCAGTCCTCCCCATAGGGGGCTCGTGCCCCATTCCTCCCTCACCTCCTTCCACTTACCCTTCCCTAGCCCCCCTTCTTATTGATGTACAAAATAAAGGACACATGTGTTCAAAAATAGAAACTCTGTTTATTTAACAAAACTCGGGGAAACTGGGAAAAGGAGGTGGGAGAGGGGAAGAGAGAGGCTGGGAGAGGGGAGGGGGAAAACTGGGAGGAGGGAGCTGAAAGGGGGAAGCAAGGGAAAGGAGGGGGTGGGGAAACTGAAGGATCAGGGGTGGGGGTCTCGCCGGGCCGACCGCCTCCCAGTACAGCGAGGGAGGGGGCCTCGGCGTCCCCGGGGCGATGGGGTGGAGGGTGCGGAGGTTGAGGTGGGGGGTGTGGACATTGAGGAAGAGGTTGTGGGGGTTGAGGAGGGAGAGGTGGGAGGGGGAGCAGGAGTGGGAGGAGGGACAGCAGTTGGGGGGACAGCTGGTGCAGGATCAGCACGGGGCACCATGCTCTGCAGCAGGAGCTGCAGGTTGGTGCTCAGCCCTCGGACCTCAGACAGCAGCTCGTGGCGGACCTGCAGGTCTTCCCGCATCCAGGCCTGCAGTGTGCGGTGCACCGCTCGCAGGGCCCCAAGGTGCTGGTCCCGGTACTCCTGCTCCGTGCTGGCAGTCCGGAGCAGGCCGCGGGTGCGGGAGCATGTCCCAGGCGGGGTGGTGCGCCCTGCACGAGCAGCTGGTGCAGCTGTAGAGAAAGAAGAGAAGGGGTCAGTTCTCCCTGGGGACGCAGAGGATGATGCCCAGCCCCCTCCCCAACTCCGCAACGTGAGGGTGACCATGTCCTGCACCGTCACAGCCGCTGTGCTTGTACAGAAGCCATGGTCAGGATGTCTGGCTCTCCCCGGGACTGGAAGCTGCCCCAAGACCGCACCCATGTCCCTGTGCCATGTATAGTGTGGCCGGGGCGGTGGGGGGAAAGGGGAGATGTCCCCTGCCTCCGTGTAGAGGGGACATGTGAAGGGAAATCATCCTGCTGGGTCCTGCCCCGGGGTCGGGAGCATGTCACGTCTCTTTGCACAAGCATGTGCCTATTGGGCAATGGCCCCTGGGTGTCACGCAGCTGGAGCCACCTGCCCAAGGGTGGCATGGCACGTGCTCGCACGTGTACAGGTGTCTGCGTGATCCGTGGAAGGCATGGCCCACGCGCGCGGTCCCTGGTCTCCCTGCCACCTCCCCCCCCGAACTACTTAATTCAAACTACTTACCCGGTACGGTCTCCCTGGACGACCCTGCCGACTCCGGTGCTGGGACATCCTGCGGTGGCCCCTCCGGTGTGCCCGGGTCAGGGCCCTCCAGTCCCGGCTCACTGTCCCCCAGGCTGGCACGGACCGCCCTGCCCCCCAAGAGTCGGTTGAGGGCAGAGAAGTAGGGGCAGGTGGCAGCCCCTGCTGTGGCGCCACCCCTGGTGGCCCTGGCGTACGCCTGGCGCAGCTTTTTTATTTTAATGCGCACCTGCTCCTGGGTGCGCCTGTGTCCCCTGGTGGCCATGGCGGCTGCTATGCGGCCATAGACGGCCGCATTCCTCCTCCTAGTGCGGAGATCATGGACGTTGGGGGCCTGCCCCCAAACCTCAATGAGGTCCATGACCTCCGCACTAGTCCAGGAGGCCGCGCGCCGTCTACGGCCCCTGGCTGGCCCCTGGGTGCTGGGGGACTGGGCAGGGGACATGTCACTCCCACTGGCTGCCTGGCTCATGGTGGGGCCACTGCTTCGGGGCAGAGACTCCTGGCAGGGCTGGCTGTCTCAAGTGCCGTCTGGCCAGAGTCTACCCCTTTAAGGGCCCGGGGCTGGGGGAGAGGAGAAGAGTTTTCCTGGTTGTGCCCAGAGAGGCCACCAGGGGGAACCTGGGAAGGGCTAGCCTCCCACTAGTTCGAACTAAAGGGCTACACAGCCCTTAGTTCGAACTAGCTAGTTCGAACTAGGCGTTAGTCCTCGTAAAATGAGGTTTACCTAGTTCGAACTAAGCGCTCCCCTAGTTCGATTCAAATTCGAACTAGCGGAGCGCTAGTGTAGCACCTATTAAAGTTAGTTCGAACTAACGTCCGTTAGTTCGAACTAACTTTGTAGTGTAGACATACCCTCACAGCGTTTCACTGCATTGGCACAAGGAAATAAGTAGATAAAGCATAAAAACCAGACTTGTGCTTAGCAGCGTTGCCAGCACTTCCACAGCTTCCTGGGCTCTTTAGGGGTAAGTTAGAGCTAAAGAACAGCAGAGGACATTGAGGCTATGTCTACACTCGCAGCATCTTGCCTGAGAAATATGAAAATGAGGCTAAGCGTGGAATATCGCCGAGCCTCATTTGCATACCTAATAAGCTGCCATTTTTTGCAGAAGAGGCTCTTGCGCCAGAAGAGGCTGTCTACATTGCCCCTTCTTGAGCAAGAAAAATCCTCTTGTGCAGTGCTGTTATGCCAATTATTTTCAGGAATAACAGCATTGCACAAGAGGGTTTTTGTTGCGCAAGAAGGGGCAGTGTAGACAGCTCCTTCTGGCGCAAGAGCCTCTTCTGCAAAAATGGCAGCTCATTAGGTATACAAATGAGGCTCAGCAATATTCCACGCTTAGCCTCATTTGCATATTTCTCGTGCAACAAGCCGTGAGTGTAGACCTAGCCTGAGAGCCAGGACTGGCAGCTGTAAACAAACTTTATATGACCGCAGGAAACTTGGCCACACCCAGGATAAATGGGCACTTGGCTAATTAAAATCATGCTAGGCCACAGACATTGCCAAACTGGAGAGGTTCAGCCTGTAATGGGATACACGCTGTGAGCCTCTCCCTGCCCTCCCATGAAGGTAGGGGTGCATCTACACTGCACCTGGAGCTCAAAATAAGCAATTTGAGTGACACAAATTGCGTAGCTTATTTTGAGTCCATTTTGAAATAGTATATTTTGTCATTTGGCGTGGTCTACACAGCGCCACATTTCTAAATAACCTGCTATTCCAAAACGTCCCTTAATCCTCATGGAATGAGGTTTACAGGGATGTCAGAATAGCGAGCCCGTTATTTTGAAATCTAACGGGCACACTGATAAGATGTGGGATGGCTATTTTGGGATACCTCTGATATCCTGAACTGGCACCGCAGTGTAGACGCAGCCTCTAATGGTGCTTGTGGGGAGCACTGTGGACAAGGGCTGTTGTTTCCATCACCGCTTCAAAGGGTGAGGAGGTTGGCATGGGTGGAGTGTCAAAGAGGGCTTAGCTACTGTGGGAGAACTGGCAGTGCTGTGTACCTAGATCTTGGGGGTGCCTTAATCCCATGCTTCCTGGAGCTTCCCAGGGTGCGGTAGCCATAAACAAACAGTCCCCTCCTGCTGAAAAGGAGGGAGGGGAAAGAGACTTTACGTGACTCTGCTTGTCAAAGTAGAGTTATGAAACAAATCTGGCAGCATGTGCACTGATTCATGGCTCTTCTATTGCTCAATAGTTCTATCTGATGCCTTATACCTATGGGCCCATCTTGTGTTCCATTTCTTCTCCCTGCCCACCTGAGAAGGGAGTGTAATTGCTGCAGCCCTCTCTGGCCATACTGCTTCTGCGCGCTGTTCAATGCTCTCAGCAGGCTTAGAGACTTGCAAGTCGGTGGGTTCTCCAGCTGCCGCTACAAGTGCCTCAGGGCTATCCGTGAATTACAGCACCTTCCTTTGTCCTCTGCCTTCTGCATTTACACGCGTTGAGGGCAAGGGCATAACACTATCACTTTATGCGATGCAAGCTCTAAAATCTTGGTAACAAATCCCAAAGTGCTTGTCATCTAGGCTGCCAAGCCACTACTGGATGGCACTTAGAGTTGTTACTGCTCAGAGCTACAGTCCATCTGTAGGTTGAGGCCCAGTCACTGTTATGCTCTTCATATTCATGGTGTTTCAGGAGTCCACAGAGAAGCCGGTTTTTAAACTCCTTGGAGTTACAGCTTTTTCCTTCACAAATTCTCCCTCCTGTACTTACAGATCTAATTCTGCTCATGCATTCTGCCACTTTTCTGCTCTACACCCCGACCCCTCATTCTTTTGTCCTGCCGTGGCAATCTGGAAGTCCCACTGTATTCTAGTTAGAGCCCCACGTTGATACAGAGTTTGTATCCACATCCACAAAAATGAGCCATGGATATCCACCTTGACCTCCACGGATGCAGATACCCACGGTTATAAAGCAGATTGCCACAAATTTGCCAGGTTCTACGCACAAAAATTACACCTGCATCTGTATCTGCAAAAATGAGTGGGGGAGATCCACATCCACATATAGCCATGGATTTCCAGAATTCTAATCATAACGATATCTCTGTGTTGCTGTGCAGTGATGTACCCATCGGAAGTCACTTGCTGATGGAATGTGTGTTTGCTGTATTGAGAACTAGGGGCCACCAAATGAAATTAATGGGCAGCGGGTTTAAAACAAATAAAAGGAAGTTCTTCACAAAGTGCACAGTCAACCTGTGGAACTCCTTGCCTAAGGAGGTTGTGAAGGCTAGGACTATAACAGGGTTTAAAAGAGAACTAGATGAATTCATGGAGGTTAAGTCCATTAATGGCTATTAGCCAGTATGGATAAGGAATGTCCCTAGCTTCTGTTTGTCAGAGGATGGAGATGGATGGCAGGAGAGCGCTCGCTTGATCATTACCTGTTCGGTTTGTTCACTCTGGGGCACCTGGCATTGGCCACTGTTGGCAGACAGGATACTGGGCTGGATGGACCTTTGGTCTGACCCAGTATGGCCATTCTTACGTTCTTATTGAGGCACTTGAAAGAGAGGTACAAAAAAGAACTTGCAAGGGTAGGTGGGACAGTGTGGTTTTTTTTCATGCCACATAAAGAAAGTACACAAAGCTTGTTCTCCCTTCCCTGTCACCCTCCTCCAACTTCTTCCTCTGATTAGCCTGGGTATGGCTTGCCTTTAGAAATGCAGGTCTTTACCCTGGAAGACACAATGTTCATATAAAAATACTAATGCAATTATGACACCATATGAAGCTAGATGCTGCTGCAGTTAAGGGCATTTTAGTTGACAGGTTTGACAAAGCGATGGCACAGATAAAATGATATCAGCCCACAGTCTTTTATCCGTGACCAATGAATATGGAGCATTGACACAAGAGTGAATGCTTTCTGGTCTCTCCCATATCTGTTTAAATGGGACATGCTTCAACCTGTCTGGATTGCCAAGCTTATCTTGGAGAAGAGCTTACATGCAGAAAGCTGCCCAAAAGCTCTGGCTGGGTGGCCTATTGGTTGGATGTTAGTTCTGGGACCATCATCCTGGGCAGGTCTAGCCAGGGGCACTGTCATTTGAGGCCATTACTTCCTGTCATGAGGGCCTCTTCCTCCCATATGGAACGTTCATCAGAGCTCTGCACCTCTTAGAGACGGGTTTTGGTGAATATTGGAAAGTCAACCCGGGAACACGCCTGGAGCATCCCCCTCCCACAATTGCTTCCACTTTCAGAAAACATTTATAAATGTTCAACCATTTTCTTCTGGTGTGTGAAGAACCACTGATAAGGCTGGTGCTCAGAAGTCTTGTGCTCTTCCAGGAGCTCAGACCCCGCTCTAGACAGGGGCTGCAGCCACCCGGCCCTGCTGCCTCTTTATTAGAGGTAGCAGCAGAGGGTAACAGGCAGCCAGTCTGTGAGGGGAGCTGGTTTTTAAACTAGCTCCCCTTGCAGACCAGCTCCCACCTGGTACAGAGGCAGCGGTGCAGGGTGGCAGGAGGATCCTCAGGAGTGAGGCTGGAGTGCACTGGTTGCCAGCCCTACCTCCGGAGACAATTGTCAAAGTCAGACAGGACTCACAGATCTGTCAGACCACTCTGTTTATTAGCAAAGCTGCTCTGCTAAATGCACCCAGAAAATGTGAGTGCCATACAAGGTTCAAACCCCTTGATTTATACAGTCAAAAAAAAAAGCCAAAATTAACAGGATTAAAAGAGGGGCAAAACTTCACGGCTGTGTCTAGACTGGCAAGTTTTTCCGCAAAATCATCTGCTTTTGCGGAAAAACTTGCCAGCTGTCTACACTGGCCGCTTGATTTTCTGGAAAAGCACTGATGATCTACTGTGCGAAATCAGCCGCTTTTCCGGAAAAGCTTTGCCACTCCCGTTCGGGCAAAAGTCCTTTTTCCGAAAAACTGTTGTGCAAAAGGGTCAGTGTAGACAGCTAGCTAACGCTTTTCCGAAAAAGCAGAAGAAACGGAAAAAAGCGGTTTGGATGCCTGGAGACCCCGTAGGAGCCCCGGACTTCCTGGTAACCCGAGCTCTTAAAGCAGTCGCAGGCTGCTGAGTGCACGTGGCAGGAGCGTGCCTCAGACCTGCGGCCTGAGGTCTGCCACAGCACCCTTGTCCTGCCCAGCCAGCATCACAAGCCAGCCATGGCAGCTCCGTGCTGCACCCCCAGGACAGGAGGCCCCCAGGGGCTGCAAAAGACAGGCTCCCTCCTGGACCCCCAGGGGCTGGAGACCCTCCTTGACCTCTGGCAGGAGGAGGGTCTCCATGATACCCGGTCCCGGCGCCGCAACACCGATATCTTCAACTGAATGGCCGAGGCACTGGCCCACCATGGACACCCTGCCTGGAACATAGATCAAGTCCGGGCCAAAGTCAAGGAGCTGTGGCTCGGGTACGTGCGGACCAGTGAGGGCAAGGGGGCAGGACCAGACACCTGCCCCTACTATGACCGGCTGCATGCCATCCTCGGGCAGCCAGCCCCGCAAGCCCCGGAAGTGCAGGTGGACACCTGCCAGCACCCCCCCATCATCCGAACCACCGAGGCGGGGGAAGGAGAGGACAGCAGCAGCGCTTCGGGGGAGGAGACCAGCATTGCCACCCAACAGGCCCCCTCCAGCAGCTCCTCCGAGGCCAGGGAAGGATCCACTGGTGAGTCTTTGCACTTGCAGTTTGCACTCACAAGGGTGTGGGGGGGGAGCCAGGCGCCGGGAGGGGGGATGGGGAGAGCACGTCACTCAGGCCACGTGAGCTGCATGCTGTGTAGCATTAGGCAGCAAGCAGCACGTGCAACCACATGCAGCCTGGTGACCGAGCGGCACGTGGCCGCGGCAGGCAGCTGCAGGGCACGCCTGGGACTGTGCTGCTCACACACATTTGGGCGGGACCAGGGGGAAGGGTGGATGCCGGCTGGAACCGGCCAGGGCCCCAGGGACTCAGCCCAGAGCCCGCACCTCCGCCAAGGGTGCAGTATGCAGAATGGCACACTGCCCCATGCCTGGCTGTGAGGCACAGCCAGCTGCTCTTGGGTAAACCGCAGCGTCACAGCTCTGTGACCGTGGCCCCCACCGAGCTCCTTCCCGGTGCCTTGGCTGGCTCCCCAAGGGAAGTCCCCACTGTGGCCACACATGTCCCTTGGGCTACCGGGTTGTGTGAGGGATAGTGGGAGGGAGAAGGGGGGGAAGCGCTTGGGCCGCCCTTAGGGCCACCTGAGTTTTGCTGCAAGGATGGGACACCCCTCCCCTCCAGTCACTCTTCTGGTTCCGTCCAGGAGATATCCCACGCGATGGGGATCTGAGAGCCCAGACCACCTCTGCCAGATGTGCTCCCAGGCACTGTGTGGGGATGCATCTCGCTCCCTGTCAAACACCATTGATTAGCCCAAAGCCTTCACAGTCTCCACTGGCAGGGAGTTCCACAGGTGAACGCAACACAAGCGCCCTCCCGCCCTCCACGGGGCCAGGACACAGACCGGTGGTTACAATACATGGAGGACGACCCTACTCCAGGGGCGGTCCTCCTTGCAAACATACAACATGGAGGGCAGGGGGGAACCGAGTGGGCCCAAGCCACACAACTGTGGGGTCACCTGGGCTCAGGGGTGGAGGGCATGAGGTGTGGGGACAGTGGCCGGCCTGCCTGACTGACCCATCCTTTCTTCTCTTCCCTGCAGCAGGACCGAGCACAAGCCGGGGACCCTCCAGTCTGGCAGCAGCGGCACCCCCAGCTGGCCAACCACGGAGGCGCAGGCTCCGCCAGCGGGACCAACTCCTTCGCCGCCACGTCCAGGCGGTGGAGACAATACAAGGCTCCATTCGGGAGCGTGTCCAGGGGGACCTGCAATGGCGCCAAGGAGGCTGGGGCGCCTTCCAGGCCCAATGCACAAAGATGGCCGACTCCATGGCCATCCTCACAGTGCACATAGCGCACCCAATCCATTACGGCATGGCAGTACCCCATGCCCCTGCCATCCCTCCTCTAGCACTGCCCATGCCCCCTCCTGCCCCTGCAATGCCCCCAGCTCCAACGCCCCCTCCTCCTTCCCCTGCTCCTGCCCACCTCCCCGTGCAGCCTGCCCCGATACAGCCTGCCCCGCATGTGCAGGTCTGCCCCCACAGGAGCGCTCGCAGGGGTCACCCGTCTCAGTAGCTTCTCCCCCTCCCTGTCCCAGTTGAAGGTCTCCTCTCCCTGCTTGTCCCAGTTGAAGGTCTCCTCCCTCTCCCCATCCCAGTTGAAGGTCTCCTCCTCCTCCCCCTCCTAGTTGAAGGTCTCCTCCCTCTCCCCCTCCTAGTTGAAGGTCTCCCTCTCCCCGTCCCAGTTGAAGGTCTCCTCCCCCTCCCCCTTGTAAATAAAAAGACTATTTTTCTGTTGATTATTGTGTTGGTTATTGTTACTCGAGGTAATTGTAATAAATGATTTGAGATGCCAATCAGCCACCTAAATTTTAAAGGGTTACAAAATGCGGACACCAAATTCTGTATTCTATCACCGGTGTTCCCTTTAAGTGGTCATTGGCTTGTGGCGCATAAATAAATACTTGAGACTTTTAAGTAAAATTTAAACCACAACTATATTAACATAGATAACAAACAAGCAAGAAAGGTTAAAAGACGCACACAAAAGAATATGTAACATAGTCTAGACGCAGAGGGACGACTGTAGTGTTGCTGGCAACCTCAATCCTTTGGTCCTTCCGGGCCTCGGGAGAGGAACAGCCAGGAGATCCCTTGAAGACGACTGGAATCGGGTACGCTGACTCGAGCCTTCCTCACAAACCACGAATCCTCTTCCTGATCTTCAGGACAGCTCGGTCAGGCGATGGTGGCCTAAACCCTAGCCTAAACTAAAAAGAAAAACCCTAAACTACGTCCGACGCACCCAACGAACAGTCACGATGACGGCCGATGTGCTTGGAACCGACGCTTTACAATTAGGGGGCAGTAAGGGGGTGGGGCGAAGGAGAGGGGACGGGAGGGAGTCGTATGGGGAGACATGTCCTCCCATCCTGGCGAACATGTCCTCCCATCCTGGCGCGCCTGGCGGACGGCAGCTATGTGGGGCTGTTCGAACGTCTGTGCCTCGGCTGCCATCCATGCAGGGAGGAAGGCCTCCCCACTGCGCTCCACAATGTTGTGGAGCACGCAGCATGTGGCCAGTACCTCCGTTGTATTCCGCTCACCCATCTCAAGACAGGTGAGCAAACAACGGAAGCGGGCTTTCAAATGTGCAAAGGTGACCTCCACCGGATTTTGGGCCCGGTTGAGGCGGTTGTTGAACCGGGCCCGGTTCTGGTCCGGCTGCCCCGTGTAGGGCCACATTAGCCAGGGCAGCAGGGGGTAGGCCACGTCCCCGATGACGCAGATGGGTATAGGCACAGTCCCAACAGTCACGTCCTTCCAGGGGAAGTAGGTGCCTGCCTCCAGCCTGCGAAAGAGTCTGGAGTTGCGGATGATGCGGGCGTCATGTGCCCGGCCGGACCAGCCCCTGTAGATGTCCAGGAAGCGGCCCCGGTGGTCCACGAGGGCGTGGAGTACAATCAAGCAGTACCCCTTCCTGTTCATGAAATGGGCTGCTCGATGCTCCGGGGCCTGGACGGGGATGTGGGTTGCGTCCAGGGCTCCCCCGCAGTTGGGGAACCCGAGGGCAGCGAAGCCAGCCGTGATAGCATCCACATCACGCAGGCGGATGACTCTTGGGAGCAGGATGTCATTGATGGCGTGGACAACCTGCAGAAGGGTGCAGAAAAACACAAGGGAACACATCACGTACGGCAGGGGTGAGTGTGCTCTCCCTTGGCCCCCCCCTCCGTGATTCCCTCTGTCCTCATGCACGCACGCACGCACACACACGCACACCAGGGCTCCCCTCGCCCCATGGCCCCCACCCCACCAGCAGGCCTGTGCAAGGGAGGGACGGCCCAAACCCCTGGGCGACCCAGCCTGGAGTCTTGGTTGCCCCTGGGCATGGAGTGCAGCACCCTCCCCGCACCCCACTTCCCCCTGGGACTTACCTCCATGACGATCACACCGACGGTTGATCTTCCCACCCCGAATTGCTGTGCCACCGAGCGGTAGCTGTTCGGTGTGGCCAGCTTCCACAGCGCGATGGCGACCCTCTTGTCGATGGGGATGGGTGCCCGCAGCCGGGTGGTGACTCTCTGTAGCGCGGGGGTGAGCCAGGCTCACAGCTCCAGGAAGGTCCGCTTTCGCATGCGGAAATTCCAGAGCCATTGCTGGTCATCCCGTTGCCCGAGGACCAGCCGGTCCCACCAGTTGGTACTGGTGTCCAATCTCCAGACTGGCCTCACCACCCTGGGGTACTGATGCAACAGGGACGCCAGGGCCTCCCTGGTGAGGGAGACGTACGCGACCTCTGCCTCCTGGTCGTGGAACACCAGGGCACCGGCCTGCAGCATGAGCTACAGGCAGTCGGACATGGCAAACAGGGGCCAGAGCAGGCACATGGCCACCCACGGGTCCATGGCAGACAGGGCAGGGCAGAAGAAAGAAAACTCAGGAAAAAGCAGTTGGGGGCAAAAGGGTGGTGTCCCCAAAAGTCAGAGGGCAACCACCAAACCTGCTATGGGTGTCAGTCCCTGCCAGAGGTCCCAACGCACGGGAGCACGAGACAAACGGCTATCCGGCGAGACCCCTTTAAGCACGTGTCTGAACAGAGATCCAGCCCCGCCCCTGGAAAGGTCTGGTGGCCTTTTGTCCTCTTCAAAATGGTTCCAGGCTTCTGCTTTTGCGAAAAAGTGCATCGTTATAACGATAACTCCGGGACCAATCTAGACACGCTTTTCCAGAAATACTTTTAACAGAAAACCTTTTCCATTAAAAGTATTTCCGGAAAATCATGCCAGTCTAGTCATAGCCCACATGATTAGTGTGAGGCTAGTCAAGTATCTTCATTTCCACATCAAGCACACAGCAATCTCCTGTCTATATCTCCTTGGTTATCTCAGTTGCTTTCTCCCTAACACCTAATGTTCCTTTTCCTATTAACTCAGGCCCATCTGGCTAGCACTCTGATCTGCATACCTACAAACAACATTAACATACTTTTCTTCTTCCTGTTCAGAGACAAACAGCTTCAACTTATTCAATTATTACAGCATAATTCATCTTTCTCTTACAGTATAATTCTTTCTACTTTCACACTATGGAATAGGCAACTAACCGATAAGAATTCATGAGGTTACTCGACTATTCAATTAACCGATATTTAACATCCCCTCCGCATGCTTTCATGCTGTCCCTTATGTCAGTTTAGTGAAATGCCCCCAGGAGTTAGGCATGGCAAGAAAAGAATGACCCATCCCAGAGTCTTTCAGCCACACTGGAGAGCAGTCTTGCTGCCATGCAACATCCTAAAAGCAGCTTCCCTTCCAGGGAAACACTGAAGTCTCGTCCCTTTGGCAAGGAACCTATGTCGTACCTATTCTGTCTCCCATTTTTGTTATACCCAGGCCAGATGCAACTCCCTGCTGCTGCTCAGGCGAGAACCTAGGTAATTACAGAAATCCAGGTCAGCATGAACTTTATCTGATTCAACCTTTGGGTTTTGAACATCTCAAAGTTCACATGTATGTCAGGGGCACAGCTGTGTGTGTTCATATGTCTCTGTCTCAACAATGCTCACCCACCTGCATGGGTCTATGAATGCATGTGTTCTTGTGTCTGAGGCACACCTCTGTGTGTTCATGTGTTTGTTGGGGGCTCACCCTTCTTTGTTGGGGGCTCACCTGTATCTGTGCACATATGCATGTACTAATGTATTGCTCACCCCAGCCTGTGTGAATTCACATATGATCATATTTCTGGGATTCACTGTGTGTGCAAAGCTCTTCCCTGCCTCTCTCTGTGCATGTGTGTGTGTGTGTGTGTGTGTGTCTGCGGCTGACGTACGTGTGTGTGTGTGTGTGTGTGTGTGTGGCTCACTCCTGTGTGTGTGTGTTTCTGTCTGGGGCTCACCCTTGTGTGTAATACCATTAGCTCACAGACATTTACCTTCCTCCCTCCCCCTCCCCACATTCCCCTTCTGTTCTGAAATGTGATTTGTCCTTTTCATATGTGTTCACTTTTTTTTAATTGTATCCTTTGGTATATATGGCGGTGACTATTTTCTTCCACTATTTGATCTGAGGAAGTGGGTCTGGCCCATGAAAGCTCATCATCTAATAAACCATCTTGTTAGTCTTTAAAGTGCTACATAGTCCTGTCTTTTGTTTCAGAGAGAGAGAGAGAGAGAGAGTGTGTGTGTGTGTGTGTGTGTGTGTGTGATATATATCATAGAGTTGGAAGAGACCTCAGGGGGCATCAGGTCCAGCGGCTGCCCAAGGCAGGACCAATCAGCCTGGGGATAACCTGTGCGTGAATGTGGCCCACCCACGTGTCTAGACCTCACCCCAATGGGGGGGGAGGGCTCACCTCTGTGTGTGTGCGCACGCATGTGTTGTGGGCTCGCGTGCGCGTGCGCGGGGCGGGGCCTGGGCTCTGCTGCTCCTCTCTGTCCGCCGGGCTCTGCCTCGCGCCGTCTCCAGGGCAAGCCTCCACCCCCCGCCGTGCCGCGCATGCTCAGTCCAACGTAGGGAGCCAGATGGTGCGGGAGCAGCTGATGCTGTTGCACCGGAAGCCCCGGGGCCGGGTGGGCAGCGGCGCCGGAACTTCCGGGAACAGCGGGGCGGGCGGTGAGGCCGGGATGGTGAGTGCGGGCCTGGGGCTCGGCTCTGAGGCCCTGCAGGGATGGAGCTAGGGGGGCCCATAGCCGGGGAGCCATGGGGGCCGCTGGGGGGCCCGTAGCCGGGGAGCCATGGGGGCCGCTGGGGGGCCCGTAGCCGGGGAGCCATGGGGGCCGCTGTGGGGCCCATAGCCGGGGAGCCATGGGGGCCGCTGGGGGGCCCGTAGCCGGGGAGCCATGGGGGCCGCTGGGGGGCCCGTAGCCGGGGAGCCATGGGGGCCGCTGTGGGGCCCATAGCCGGGGAGCCATGGGGGCCGCTGGGGGGCCCGTAGCCGGGGAGCCATGGGGGCCGCTGGGGGGCCCGTAGCCGGGGAGCCATGGGGGCCGCTGTGGGGCCCATAGCCGGGGAGCCATGGGGGCCGCTGGGGGGCCCGTAGCCGGGGAGCCATGGGGGCCGCTGGGGGGCCCGTAGCCGGGGAGCCATGGGGGCCGCTGGGGGGCCCATAGCCGGGGAGCCATGGGGGCCGCTGTGGGGCCCATAGCCGGGGAGCCATGGGGGCCGCTGGGGGGCCCGTAGCCGGGGAGCCATGGGGGCCGCTGTGGGGCCCATAGCCGGGGAGCCATGGGGGCCGCTGGGGGGCCCGTAGCCGGGGAGCCATGGGGGCCGCTGGGGGGCCCGTAGCCGGGGAGCCATGGGGGCCGCTGGGGGGCCCGTAGCCGGGGAGCCATGGGGGCCGCTGTGGGGCCCATAGCCGGGGAGCCATGGGGGCCGCTGGGGGGCCCGTAGCCGGGGAGCCATGGGGGCCGCTGGGGGGCCCGTAGCCGGGGAGCCATGGGGGCCGCTGTGGGGCCCATAGCCGGGGAGCCATGGGGGCCGCTGGGGGGCCCGTAGCCGGGGAGCCATGGGGGCCGCTGGGGGGCCCGTAGCCGGGGAGCCATGGGGGCCGCTGGGGGGCCCATAGCCGGGGAGCCATGGGGGCCGCTGTGGGGCCCATAGCCGGGGAGCCATGGGGGCCGCTGGGGGGCCCGTAGCCGGGGAGCCATGGGGGCCGCTGTGGGGCCCATAGCCGGGGAGCCATGGGGGCCGCTGGGGGGCCCGTAGCCGGGGAGCCATGGGGGCCGCTGGGGGGCCCGTAGCCGGGGAGCCATGGGGGCCGCTGGGGGGCCCATAGCCGGGGAGCCATGGGGGCCGCTGTGGGGCCCATAGCCGGGGAGCCATGGGGGCCGCTGGGGGGCCCGTAGCCGGGGAGCCATGGGGGCCGCTGGGGGGGCCCATAGCCGGGGAGCCATGGGGGGTCGCTGGGGGGGCCCATAGCCGGGGAGCCATGGGGGGTCGCTGGGGGGGCCCGTAGCCGGGGAGCCATGGGGGTCGCTGGGGGGGCCCGTAGCCGGGGAGCCATGGGGGTCGCTGGGGGGCCCGTAGCCGGGGAGCCATGGGGGCCGCTGGGGGGGCCCGTAGCCGGGGAGCCATGGGGGCCGCTGGGGGGCCCGTAGCCGGGGAGCCATGGGGGCCGCTGGGGGGCCCGTAGCCGGGGAGCCATGGGGGCCGCTGGGGGGCCCGTAGCCGGGGAGCCATGGGGGCCGCTGGGGGGCCCGTAGCCGGGGAGCCATGGGGGCCGCTGTGGGGCCCGTAGCCGGGGAGCCATGGGGGCCGCTGGGGGGGCCCGTAGCCGGGGAGCCATGGGGGTCGCTGTGGGGCCCGTAGCCGGGGAGCCATAGGGGGTCGCTGGGGGGCCCATAGCCGGGGAGCCATGGGGGCCGCTGGGGGGGCCCGTAGCCGGGGAGCCATAGGGGGTCGCTGTGGGGCCCATAGCCGGGGAGCCATAGGGGGTCGCTGTGGGGCCCATAGCCGGGGAGCCATAGGGGGCCGCTGTGGGGCCCATAGCCGGGGAGCCATGGGGGCCGCTGGGGGGCCCATAGCCGGGGAGCCATGGGGGCCGCTGGGGGGCCCGTAGCCGGGGAGCCATGGGGGCCGCTGGGGGGCCCGTAGCCGGGGAGCCATGGGGGGCCGCTGTGGGGCCCATAGCCGGGGAGCCATAGGGGGCCGCTGTGGGGCCCATAGCCGGGGAGCCATGGGGGCCGCTGGGGGGGCCCGTAGCCGGGGAGCCATAGGGGGCCGCTGTGGGGCCCATAGCCGGGGAGCCATGGGGGCCGCTGGGGGGGCCCGTAGCCGGGGAGCCATAGGGGGTCGCTGTGGGGCCCATAGCCGGGGAGCCATAGGGGGTCGCTGGGGGGCCCATAGCCGGGGAGCCATGGGGGTCGCTGGGGGGGCCCGTAGCCGGGGAGCCATGGGGGTCGCTGGGGGGCCCGTAGCCGGGGAGCCATGGGGGTCGCTGGGGGGCCCGTAGCCGGGGAGCCATGGGGGCCGCTGGGGGGCCCGTAGCGGGGAGCCATGGGGGCCGCTGGGGGGGCCCGTAGCCGGGGAGCCATGGGGGCCGCTGGGGGGCCCGTAGCCGGGGAGCCATGGGGGTCGCTGGGGGGCCTGTAGCCGGGGAGCCGTGGGGGCCGCTGGGGGGGCCCGTAGCCGGGGAGCCGTGGGGGCCGCTGGGGGGGCCCGTAGCCGGGGAACCGTGGGGGCCGCTGGGGGGCCGGGGAGCCGTGGGGGCCGCTGGGGGGCCCGTAGCCGGGGAACCGTGGGGGCCGCTGGGGGGCCCGTAGCCGGGGAGCCATAGGGGGTCGCTGTGGGGCCCATAGCCGGGGAGCCATAGGGGGTCGCTGTGGGGCCCATAGCCGGGGAGCCATGGGGGTCGCTGGGGGGCCCATAGCCGGGGAGCCATAGGGGGTCGCTGGGGGGCCCATAGCCGGGGAGCCATAGGGGGTCGCTGGGGGGCCCATAGCCGGGGAGCCATGGGGGTCGCTGGGGGGCCCGTAGCCGGGGAGCCATGGGGGTCGCTGGGGGGCCCATAGCCGGGGAGCCATGGGGGTCGCTGGGGGGCCCGTAGCCGGGGAGCCATGGGGGCCGCTGGGGGGCCCGTAGCCGGGGAGCCATAGGGGGTCGCTGTGGGGCCCATAGCCGGGGAGCCATAGGGGGTCGCTGGGGGGCCCGTAGCCGGGGAGCCATGGGGGTCGCTGGGGGGGCCCGTAGCCGGGGAGCCATGGGGGTCGCTGGGGGGCCCGTAGCCGGGGAGCCATGGGGGTCGCTGGGGGGCCCGTAGCCGGGGAGCCATGGGGGCCGCTGGGGGGCCCGTAGCCGGGGAGCCATAGGGGGTCGCTGTGGGGCCCGTAGCCGGGGAGCCATAGGGGGTCGCTGGGGGGGCCCGTAGCCGGGGAGCCATGGGGGTCGCTGGGGGGGCCCGTAGCCGGGGAGCCATGGGGGTCGCTGGGGGGCCCGTAGCCGGGGAGCCATGGGGGCCGCTGGGGGGCCCGTAGCCGGGGAGCCATGGGGGCCGCTGGGGGGCCCGTAGCCGGGGAGCCATGGGGGCCGCTGGGGGGGCCCGTAGCCGGGGAGCCATGGGGGCCGCTGGGGGGGCCCGTAGCCGGGGAGCCATGGGGGCCGCTGGGGGGCCCGTAGCCGGGGAGCCATGGGGGCCGCTGGGGGGCCCGTAGCCGGGGAGCCATGGGGGCCGCTGGGGGGGCCCGTAGCCGGGGAGCCGTGGGGGCCGCTGGGGGGGCCCGTAGCCGGGGAGCCGTGGGGGCCGCTGGGGGGGCCCGTAGCCGGGGAGCCGTGGGGGCCGCTGGGGGGCCCGTAGCCGGGGAGCCGTGGGGGCCGCTGGGGGGCCCGTAGCCGGGGAGCCGTGGGGGCCGCTGGGGGGGCCCGTAGCCGGGGAGCCGTGGGGGCCGCTGGGGGGGCCCGTAGCCGGGGAGCCGTGGGGGCCGCTGGGGGGGCCCGTAGCCGGGGAGCCGTGGGGGCCGCTGGGGGGGCCCGTAGCCGGGGAGCCGTGGGGGCCGCTGGGGGGGCCCGTAGCCGGGGGGCCCGTAGCCGGGGAGCCGTGGGGGCCGCTGGGGGGGCCCGTAGCCGGGGAGCCGTGGGGGCCGCTGGGGGGCCCGTAGCCGGGGAGCCATGGGGTCGCTGGGGGGCCCGTAGCCGGGGAGCCATGGGGGCCGCTGGGGGGCCCGTAGCCGGGGAGCCATGGGGGCCGCTGGGGGGCCCATAGCCGGGGAGCCATGGGGGCCGCTGGGGGACCCCGCAGCCGGGGAGCCATGGGGGCCGCTGGGGGGCCCATAGCCGGGGAGCCATGGGGGTTGATGAGTGGGTGAGTTCCTTCCAGTTCTGTATAGTTCATCCAACGAACGCTCTTATGTTGGCAGTCGTTACTGGTTCTGACAGAGAGAAGAAATCTACAACAAATATGTTGATACCTCGGCTAACTTCTCAATTAGTGAAATCCTCACGATTTGCAGGTAAACTGGACTGTGCAACTAAAAAATAAACACACCAGCCAACCCTGAATGTGTCTTTGTTAGAACACATAGTAAAAAAAAATCTAATTTTCAGCATTTCCACGGATAGTTAGACTTCCAGAGTTTCCTTTGCCAGAAAGCACTACAAGTTAACAGAATGAACCTTTTGTAGGTCCTGTTGTCTGGCATATAGTGATACTATTGTGAAGTTTTACTTTAACTTTATATATGATCTTAAGGTGGAACAAATGTATTTGAGAGCAGGAGAGTTGAGTGATGAGAAGTTTTCATGTTATTCGTGTCTTTCTAGATCTGACTTTTTTTTTTCTGCTTTAGCTGTGGGGGTAACCTATTTAGTTTTCACTGGTTGACTTCAACCATTTTCCTTAAAGTAAAGTGCATGTTTTGCCTTAGTTCAACTCATGGGTAAACTACAGTTTACTTTCTGAATTCTTTAGTGTTAAACTGTTTTTGAACATAATGGTCCAAATCATTACTTGAAATTTTCTCTCTCTATTTTAATTATGGGCCCACAAAAGTAGCATCAGTCACTATATATACTGTAGTTATCCCACTATGATGCTTTTAAGCCAGTTACTTTTTTTTTCCATCCTGCCCTTTCTTACCCAAAGGCATGTCATGGACCTGACTTGTCATCCGCGTCTCATCTCCTCTCTCAGGTGCACCATTAGGCATGTCTCCTACTCCTGAGTGAAGGAGACAAAACTAGGTTGAGATCTTCCCATGATCTACTGTTGATGATCTTGGCTACAGCATTCCATTCTTTCTCTCTGGGGAAGTCATGAAATACAAGAGTTTTCCATCTCTTGGGAAAGGGGGAGGAAAAGAGCTGGACTGGGCTTCTCTCAACCAGACCCATATGCCTGTGTATTTCCTGAGATGATAACCAGCTGCTGCTGCAGGCTACTGTGGTAGAAGTCTGTACCGCAGTCCTGACTTCAAGGTTCAGGGTTTAAATCCAT
This sequence comes from Pelodiscus sinensis, assembly GCF_049634645.1. Taxonomy (NCBI): domain Eukaryota; kingdom Metazoa; phylum Chordata; order Testudines; family Trionychidae; genus Pelodiscus; species Pelodiscus sinensis. The sequence goes on along the minus strand of NC_134733.1, from coordinate 17,058,112 downwards.
CCGGTAGTGCATAATTTGTGGGTTGTTACAGTTTCACAAAATATAATTTTTCTTTTCTTTTTTGAATAAATACATTTAGAAAATTGTGTACAAAAAACTGTTAACCTAAATTACTTTCTCTTGCAAACTCACCCTCTCAGAAGTTAAGAAATGCCAGATTTAAGCTCCCAATGTACCTTTAATTTGACATACTCCCACTTGTGTGTATGCATCCATATAGTCTTAATTACATGAGTGCACACTTTTTTTTTCTCCACGTAAACCCTATATCATTTAGTGAACAACTGCACAAGGGATGGAATTATGGTTGCACAGGCAATAGTAAATTTGGCATTTCTTAATTTCCCAGTGCTTGAGTTTGCAACCTAAATAACTTTTAAACTAATTTTTTTAGGCGTAATTTTAATGCTTAGCTATTTTAAAGCTAGACATTCATGTAATATGTTCAAGAAATTTAACACTTGAACAAAACTCTTTGTTTCTTTGAGGACATTTTTTGACAAGATCAGTGTCTTCTGTTCTGTGCTCTGGTCCTACATCTGCAAATTACAGCACACAACCTTCTAATAACAATGGAGCCCAGCCTCAGCGCTGGTATGCACTGGACCCTGAACTGGAAGAAATTTTGGTCCCAAGAAAAATGTCCATCAGCCCTTTAGAAAGCTGGCTGACTGTTAGGTACTCCCTCCCTAAAGTGGAAATCATCAATGTTCATGAAAAACTGGGTTATGAACCTGCCCAACAGTATGACTGTCCCCCACGTGAGGAGGGAGCCGATATGAGGGAAGAGGAAGGAAAAGTCGGCACTAACAAGGCTGAGTGTAAGAATGTGCTGGAGATCCGCAGGAGGAAAATGAATCGGCATAAATATAAAAAGCTGTTAAAACGAACACGGTTTTTGAGGAGAAAGATAATGGATGGTCGCAGGAAGAGACGTCAGGTAAGGTTGGGTTAAGCAGTTCAGTAAACCAACGGGTACATTTTCAAAAAGTGGCTGGCACTTTCTTTAGAGATGTTGAAAAGTGTTACTCCCAGTCCCGATGCTCTCTCTGTATGAGAGGCAACAGCACAGGGGGCAACTCCCCTCCCCCGCCCACGCTGGGTGGGGGAACAGGACTTGCATGTAACTGTGAAGGTTAATTGATGAACCTAGGCTCATATAAACACATCCCTATTTAACTGTACCTAGCTGTTTGTGTGGTGCTTTTCATCTAGAATTGACTTGTGTAAAACAGTTGCACTCTCATTAAGGTGACTGGCACAATTTCAATGTATTAAACAGATGGGTTTGCATATCATGCAAGTTTCAGAACCTTCTGAACTTTTTGGCTCTTTTGATCTGCATATCCTTGGCCAATTTTTTAATATTTTTGTAGCTGTAAAGAGATGTTTTAAACTTTAAATGATGGTGTGGTAGATCAACATGCACAGTGATGTATCTTGACATTCAAATACAGTAAAACTCCACTGGTCCGGCATCCAATGCTCCGGCACTCCTGATGGTCCGGCACCATCAGGAACTCGGAAGTGCTCCGGCTGCCGGACAATTGGAGCTGCTCTGCGCCCGGCTTCCCCGATTCAGCCACTGCTGAAACTGACCAGCAGCTGAATTGAGGAAGCAGGGGGCACAGCAGCTGGGGTGCTGCTGGGTTGGTCCCCTAGTGCTGCCCCTTGGGGCTGTGAGACCAACCCAATAGCACCCCAGCTGCTCTTGGGGACGCCTGGGGAAGAGCAGCTGGAGTGCTGCCAGGTTGGTCCCGCAGCGCCGAGGAGCGGTGCTACGGGACCAACCCTGCAGCACCCCAGTTGCTCTGTCCCAGGCGTCCCCGAATCAGCTGCTGCTGAAACTGACCAGCGGCTGATTCCAGGAAGCCCGGGGCAGAGCAGCTCTGCCCCGGGCTTCTTGGAGTCAGCTGCTGATCAGTTTTAGCAGCGGCTGACTAGGGAACACCTGGGGCAGAGCAGCTGGGGTGCTGCAGGGTTGGTCCCTTAGCGCCCGCCCGTCGGCGCTGCGGGACCAACCCAGCAGCACCCCAGTTGCTCTGTCCCAGGCGTCCCCAAGAGCAGCTGGGGTGCTGCCGGGTTGGTCTCGCAGCGCCGAAGGGCAGCGCTACTGGACCAACCCGACAGCACCCCAGCTCTGCCCCAGGTGTCCCCAATTCAGCTGCTGCTGAAACTGACCAGCAGCGGCTGAATCAGGGATGCCTGGGGCAGAGCCGGACTATCGGAAGGGGGGGCTATGAGGGGTCTGGGGTGGCATCCCCTGCACCCCACCCCAGACCCCTCATAGCGCCCCCCCCTTCCGATAGTCTGGAATATTTGATAATCCAGCACACCCTAGTTCCTAAAGTTTACTATCAGAAGTTTACTGTAATTTGAAAAGATAGATGGTTGAGACACTTGCAGTGGATAAAAATAGACTCTTGACATATGTACCAATGAGTACTTAGTACACATGCTCAGAATGTGTTTGGATAGTTGGTGTAAAAACCATTTACTCCCTGTCTTGCCAGCACCTTCAGCTGATGTGCACTGAGCAGCCATTGTCAGCAGCTGCAAGAAGAAAAACACGGCACTGTGCTCCTGCCTAGAAGCACTTTACTTTTTAGAATGGCAGGGAGGGGTGAGGAGAGACATGGGTCCATTCAGACTTCTGGAGACAGATGCAACTCCATTAGTTGTGTGGCTACTTAGCTCTGCCTTTCCGTAGCCCACAGGTCTTCTGTGTTTCATGTTGTTTCTTCCTTGTTCTAGACTCTCTCACCACACGCATCCTTAGCAGGTGTTTGTGTCTTGTTAGTCCCAGTTAATCCCTTCAAGTTCAAAGAGGCAGCGTTAAAGGATCCATTTCCTTTCTTGATCCCTACTGAATGCTAGTTTTCTGAACATTTTAATTTCTTAAATATGTCTATTTTCAGAATCGTGCTGAGTCCAACAGCCCCTGTTTGAGGTGGAAAGGGGCTGCTGGACTCCACGTGAGCTGGGACCAAGCCGTCCTGACTTGGGCTGATCGCTGCACCTCTGCATTTTTAATGTAGTAAGAGCCCAGTGACTCTTACTACATTTAAAATGCAGAGCAGCAGCGCAGGTGGCTCCCGAGCCAGCTCCTAGAGCTACCTCTGCTGTGGCTCTGCACAGCAGTGCTTATCGACTAATCATATAGTCGATACAAATTGTTCGGACTATACAATTAGACAGATAATCGAATTTTAACATCCTTAATAAGAACTACATTATATTATGAGAATCAGGACAGGTAATCATAGAATCATAGAATAATAGGACTGGAAGGGACCTCAAGAGGTCATCGAGTCCAGCCCCCCGCTCTCAAGGCAGGACCACGCTCCGTCTACACCATCCCTGACAGATGTCTATCTAACCTGTTCTTAAATATCTCCAGAGAGGGAGATTCCACCACCTCCCTTGGCAATTTATTCCAATATTTGACCACCCTGACAGTTAGGAATTTTTTCCTAATGTCCAATCTAAACCTCCCCTGCTGCACTTTAAGCCCATTACTCCTTGTCCTGTCCTCAGAAACCAAGAGGAACAAATTTTCTCCTTCCTCCTTGTGACACCCTTTTAGATATTTGAAAACCGCTATCATGTCCCCCCTTAATCTTCTTTTTTCCAAACTAAACAAGCCCAGTTCATGAAGCCTGGCTTCATAGGTCATGTTCTCTAAACCTTTAATCATTCTTGTCACTCTTCTCTGTACCCTTTCCAATTTCTCCACATCTTTCTTGAAATGTGGCGCCCAGAACTGGACACAGTACTCCAGCTGAGGCCTAACTAGTGCAGAGTAGAGCGGCAGAATGACTTCACGAGTTTTGCTTACAACACACCTGTTGATACAACCTAAAATCATATTTGCTTTTTTTGCAACAGCATCACACTGTTGACTCATGTTCAACTTGTGATCCACTATGACCCCTAGATCCCTTTCCGCCATGCTCCTTCCTAGACAGTCGCTTCCCATCTTGTATGTATGGAACTGATTGTTCCTTCCTAAGTGGAGCACTTTGCATTTCTCTTTATTAAACCTCATCCTGTTTACCTCTGACCATTTCTCTAACTTGCTAAGGTCATTTTGAATTATGTCCCTATCCTCCAAAGAAGTCGCAACCCCACCCAGTTTGGTATCATCTGCAAACTTAATAAGCGTACTCTCTATCCCAATATCTACATCAAATGTACCGCTTCCTTCACGCAGATAACACCCAGCTTCTCTTTAGGATACGTATGCAGTGAGGTATTTTGATTAGAATGTGTCACTTCCAAGAGATCTCACAGTTGTCCCTTTTTCTTTCCAGGCAAAGTTTGAAAAAGATCTGAAGCGCATCTGGAGGAAAGCTGGGTTGAAAAAGCCTTCTGAGGGATGGCAGCTGCCCAAGATCTTTGTGAGAACTAAGTGACTGGAACACGTTGATTGTGTTTTGGCTTTGAATTGTAATTAAAGGATATTTAAAATAAATCCAAGTTCTTTTAACTTTGTTCTGAATTATAGGACCAGGGGTGTGTAGATATTTAAAAGCTGGCTGAGGAGATCTTTCCAAGCCCAGTGGAACAGGCCCAGAGCAGTATTGGCTATTGAAAAAGAGGGCCATTTGCAGAAAAAAGCACATGGGCATAGTAACTAAAAATGACCCAAGTTAAATCCATTAGTGCTGCGTTTCTCAAACTGTGGGTCCTGACCCCCCGGGGGGGTCATGGGCAACTTAGAAAGGGGGGGGGCGCCGTATCACAAAGTTTGAGACTCCCTGCATTAGTGGGTTCATTAGCTCAAGTCAGGCCTCTGTCTCCTAGTGCCTGCCCCTCCATGTTGCTTCATGGAGAAGAGATAGGAATAGAGCAAGTAAGGTTCTGAATTAAATGACCCAGGCCATAGGGCTTGCCAGTTCTGAAGAATATGATATGATAGCAGTTTTTAGGTATCTAAAAGGGAGTCATAAGGAGGAAGGAGAAAACTTGTTCATCTTGGCCTCTGGGGATAGAACAAGAAGCAACGGGCTTAAACTGCAGCAAGGGAGGTTTGGGTTGGACATTAGGAAAAAGTTCCTAACTGTCAGGGTGGTTAAACACTGGAATAAATTGCCCAGGGAGGTTGTGGAATCCCCATCTCTGGAGATATTTAAGAGTAGGTTAGATAAATGTCTATCAGGGATGGTCTAGTCAGTATTTGGTTCTGCCATGAGGGCAGGGGACTGGACTCGATGACCTCTCGAGGTCCCTTCCAGTCCTAGGAGTCTATGAATATTCTCATGGTAGGAACTCCAGTCAAAGCCTCATTAGGACCAGCTTGGTGTGAGGGACCAAGATCAAGGCTGATCCAGCTGACTTCAGTTCTGTTAGTGCAAGACAGAAATGGTCCTGCACACAGATCAGGGCCTTTGCATAGTGGTAAAAAATCCTTAAAGTTTAACCACCCAAACATATGGGCTGTGTCTAGATCGGCAAGTTTTTCCGCAAAAGCAAAAACTTGCCAGCTGTCTACACTGGCCGCTTGAATTTCCGCAAGAACACTGACGATCTCATGTAAGAAATCAGTGCTTCTTGCGGAAATACTATGCTGCTCCCGTTCGGGCAAAAGTCCTTTTGCGCAAAAGCTTTTGTGCAAAAGGGCCAGTGTAGAGAGCTCAGATTTGTTTTGCGCAAAAAAGCCCCGATTGCAAAAATGGCGATCGGGGCTTTTTTTCGGAAAAGCGCGTCTAGATTGGCACGGATGCTTTTCCGCAAAAAGTGCTTTTGCGGAAAAGCGTCCGTGCCAATCTAGACACTCTTTTCCGCAAATGCTTTTAACGGGAAACTTTTCCGTTAAAAGCGTTTGCGGAAAATCATGCCAGTCTAGACGAGCCATGCTGTCCAGGCCCAAGAGGGGTTATACGTGTGGGAGAGGCTTTGTTTAGTAGTAGTCCTAGTGTGGCAAGAGGGAAAAGTTCCCTGCTGTACCAGTGGCCTCTGTGTGTGAGGGACTGACTGCGCTTCATACTGGTGCAGAAGACAGGGTCATGTGACCAGCATGCCTCAGATGTTCCTGCAGGAGGAAGCTCTCGGTTGGTGGCATACTGGCCTTTACATACCTGGGAGGCCATGTCCCTCAAAGGTGCTGTTTAATGTCTCATTGTCTTCATAAGTCTCAGTAGAGGATGCCTGCTGCTTGCTTCTCAAGACAGGCTGCAAACAGCAACAATTCTCTAGCAGAGTTGGGGCAAGGGTGGAAGTTGCATGTAACCAGTACTAGGAAATACACTTGTTTCACTCATCTGAAGCCTCCACAAACAGCCTCTCCAAGCAAAGGCAGCCAACAGCAGTAGAGAAAAGAAGAGAAGAAGCAACTAAATATCTTTTTGTATTGTCTAAATCATTTTTAGTGGGGTCCAGAATCCCAGTTTTTATTTTTAACCCTGCCTCAACTTGCAGAGGGACACTGGGGCGAGTCACTTCCCCTCTCCACTTCTGTTTTTCCATTGCTACAAGGTAACATTGAGACTTGCTGAGGGGAACTTGGAAGAAATGCCCCATGTGGCCATGTTACTTTGCAATGAACAGTTTATGGGGTCCTGTGCACTTCTGAAGTAACTGGGGCTGGCCACATTTAGAAACTGGATATTGGCTTAGTGGGACTGGAGGTCTGCCTGGGATGTGTGGCAGGGTCAGGCCAGAGAGCTGCTGCAGAAGTGGGGAAAGGCAGTCCAAAAGTGGGGGGGAAACCTGTAATTAGAAGCAGAGGGCTGCAGGACAATTAGGTGCAGCTGGGGGGGAGCTGGCTCAGGCAGATTGGGGCCAGCTGACTCCTCTGCTGGCTGGCTGAAGGCCTTTAAAAGCCTCAGCAGTTGGAAGCTGTGGTGGGTGAGAGGATGGAAGGGATGTGAACAAGAGACAGGGAGCAAAAGGTTAGAGAGAACAATCCTTAACAGCATTAGACAGAAACAGCTAGGGAGGGAGTCCAAGGAGGCATGGTCAGGCCCTCTACCATAGAGACCTGCTGCAAACCCCAAACTCGGGTTGGGAGCAAGAGGCTAGCCCCAGCAGTGGCCTGGGTAAGAGGGGCCTTTGCCACAGATGGTCATTTCTGTTATATCTTTCAGTAGGTCCTCTGCCAATGCAACCAAAAGACAATGCTTCTCTTCTTCCTATCAGTAGATGGCAGTAGAGTCAAGGCCCTGTAAAATGCCTTCGCTGTTGTAGGACCCTGCTGGATACTTTTCCATTTCTTGTATTTTAAAGAATTGGTGTGTGTGTAAAAATCATTAAGCTTGACAGAAACTTTGCTCTCAGGAGAGCTGTGTTACACTGAGGTGACCCCAGTGACACACGCAGGAGTAGAGCATGGCTAAGGCTGGGTTTCCAAACTGTAGTCTCAAGTCTGTTATTAACAGGTGACTTTGATCAAGGCTATAACCTCCCCCCCCCCCACCCTCCCGCTCCCTTGTAAAGCTTTAAAGAAGGCTATGGCTGCAGTTCTCTCTAACCAGCTCAAACAAGGCATTTTTCAACCTATTCCCTCAAGGGAGAGCTGAACCCTCTGTCTTAAAAAGTCCCTGTATGTAAAATGTTGGCTCTAGCCTTCAGGTGCGTGGTTAATATTCAACATGCATTCAGGGGTTGCTAAAAAGTCTTGAATGTTTTACAGTGTAGCTGCCCAAAGGTGCCTTGCAATTGATCCTTTCAGCCTGGCTTCCTCTCTGAGCAGGCACCTGTAGCATTGGCTTATTTGGAATGAGGCCCGTGGGGTGTTTTTCCCCTCTGCTTGTGCTCATTCCTCGGAGCTATGTTCACAGCTCTGGCACTCATGTTCCTGCTGCTTTTGGGACTGGCACTTCGCTGTCTCGCTTAGTGCTTTCCTGTCTGAAAAATTAGTTTGTGTATTTCTAGGGTGCTGGGAGCTGGAGTATGGGGGGTCTGTCTTCACCATTCCAAGCAAAACCCTGGTCCATAAAACGAGCTACTTCCTATGTCTCATTTGCTACTGTGCTGTGTTCTGCTCTTGACAGAATCCTGCGACTCCTGCTTTTATTCCAGAAGCACTGCTGTGCCATCCCAGCTTCCATCCAAAAGGAGGGGGCGGGGTTGTAATGGGGATGTGGCTCCAGGTGTGAGCTTCATCTGTCCCTGACAGTCCCTGTGATAGTCTTGGAATGTTTCAAATGGTGCCATGAATGTGGTTGTACTCTGCTTCTCTCTTTTTGTAACTCGGAGGTGAATTTACAGGCACTGGCCATCTTGACCAATTTCCACACTTTACTATTTCAGGATTGGGTTCAGGGCTTGGCGGGTTGTCCTGCTTTCACTCTCACTTGTTATCTACTGAGTGTGCCACGTGAAAGGACATAACCTGCAGAGCTTTGGATAGGAGCAGAGAACAGTGTCTGTCATTGCTGCACTGTGCCTGCAGTAGTCAGTCTGGAAGGCTGTGGAGCACAAAGCCATTCACTGCAGTCATCTCTGGTAGCTTGAAAATGGAGGGAAGGGATGTGTTACTGGATTAGCCCAGCAGCATTAAAGCCTCCTCCTGCTATGACAAATCAGCTGCTAGGAAAGAGAATTCTGAAACACTTGACGTTCCACTTGAAGTGCTGATCTCATGCAATTTTTAGTACTGGGGAAAGGGATCCTAGGGGGTCATAGCACAGCGGTTTTCAAAGTACTGGTTGTGACCCAGCACTGGGTCATGGAATGCCAAGCACTGGGTGGCTTTGCTGTTGGGTGATCAGATGACTAAGGCAGACTCCTTGTCCTGGCACCACGAACTGCACTGCATCCCAAAAGTGGCCAACTGCAGGTCTAACTCCTAGGTGGGGCAATAGATCTCCCACACTGCCTTCCCCTGGAGCACCAGCTCCACACTCCCATTGGTTGGAAACCCGTCAATGGGAGCTGGGGTGTACGGTGCCCTCATGTGAGAGCAGCGCGCAGAGCTGCTCGCATACCTCTGCCCAGGACTCAGACGTCTACTGGCTGCTTCTGGACATAGGCTGGTCTGAGGTGCCAGCACAGGCGGGGAGCCAGCCTTAGATTCCCCGCTTTTCTTCTGACTGTGAATCGCTGGAGGTGAGCCTGTGCCTGACCTGGCACCCCAGCCCTGACCCCCTCCTGCATCCCAAACCATTCCTGACCCTGCCCTGGAGTCAGAAGGTATGATTTTGTTGCATCATGGGCATCAAACATTTTCTTCAACTGGGTCATGAGGAAAAAAAAGTTTGAAAACCGCTGCCATAGTGGACCACAAGGTGAATATGAACAGAGATGTCCTGTCCATAAGTTAGTTTGGGGCACCTGCCCCATGCCCCAAACTTTAGGGGGTTCTGTGGTGTCTGCCTCAACTGGCCTATTGACAGGTCCTGAGTGGCCTGGAGGATTACCGGGGGGCCTGGCATGGGGTGGCAGCCGGGGTCTGGCCCCCCTGCCCTCAGTGTGATAGTGGGAGTCAGAGCTACCCAGCAGTCTGTTCTGCCCCGACCTGCCGTCCTCTCCAAGCCCGTTGCACTCTGCATGCTGCTGGGGCGGAGAAGCAGAGCACAGTAGGCTGGTATCAAAAGGCTGTTACAAGGCAGAGCGAGGAAAAATTATTCTCCTTAACCTCTGAGGATAGGACAAAAAGCAATGGGCTTAAATTGCAGTGAGGGAGGGTTAGACTGGACATTGGGAAAAACTTCCTGTCAAGGTGGTTAAACACTGGAATAAATTGCCTAGGGAATCTACATCACTGGAGATATTTAAGAGCAGGTCGGACAGGCATTTGTCAGGGGTGGTCTAGATGGTGCTTGGTCCTGCCATGAGTGCAGGGGGCTGGAATTGATGACCTCTTGCGGTTTCGTCTAGTTCTATGATTCTAGGATAGCTGGATTGTTTTGTTACAGGGCAGTCGCTATGTTACAGCTGGAGGTCTCAACAATGAATTCCATCTCTACTGAGTATAAGCCTGATTATATCTGCCTTCCAAATCATAGTTCAGCATGAATAGTCATCATCTTTACATCTACTAAACGTAATTGCAGCTTAATCTGCAGGAGTATGGAAGTACTGTGTAATTTGCAATGGTGTTTACAAATAAGCCCCAGTATGTTACTACATAATTAAAGGCCGGGGACAAGACATTTGTGCCCTGCTCTTAGTGTATTTTTTCTAGGTGGAGTCACATGGTTAAATTCTGTGAATCTTTTAGTATGTTTATCCTAAAGCTGTGGTTTTCAACCTTTTTTTTTCATGGGCAGACCCCAAAAAAATTTCAAACGGAGGCGTGGATCCCTTTGGAAATCATAGACAAGGTCTGTAGACCGTAGTCTGAAAACCACTGTCCTAAAGCATGGCTGAAGATGCTCATGCTGATTTAGTGCCAGATGCTATAAGCACTCACACTTACAGTCTCTCTGTAATGCTCCACCCAGATTAAAGTCAGTCTGTCCGCTTGCTCAGTCACAGATCTCGTTTTCTACACTAATATATCTCTTCTTCCATAGGGACTAATCTCACTTTTATTGGGGAGGAATAGACGAAAGAAAGATCCCCACATTTTTCTGTAGGGGGAGCACCAGCACATAATATTCCATTCTGGAAACCTTATTTTGAATTGCTACTATTCTAGCTATATACACACTTCCATGGGTGTATGCACACACATTACATGTGTATACATGGATGTGTAGCTATGGTAGCAGCTGACAGCCTGCGGAAGCACTCTCTCTGACCGTTGTCCTGCTCAGACAAATCAAGAGGTTTTGAGGATTTTTCCTTCATCTCCCTATTAGTCTCCCGTTCTGAGAGGAAATGGTTGAAAAACAGCAGGAGGCTGCCAGAGGAAGCCATGCTAAGAATTAGAGGGGCTGGCGCTCTCCAGTGAAGACAGAATGATGGATGTTTGAAACTGGGACTCGGCCATCGCTCCGGAAGAAGCTCAGAAAACTGGAATATGAACCAATTACACACAACCCTCTCCTCCCCTTTGGTGCTTTGGTTGTGTGCTTGACTACAGAGAGCAAACTATTCTGCTCCACAGGCTATTCTCATTCAGTCGGGCGGGTTGATCGTTTGGATCAATGTGGTTAAAGAGTTACGTGGGTGGAACTGAATCCACAGTTTGGATCTCGGGTAGGAATACGGTGGCTCTCTAAAGAGATGGAAAGGGTCTGTATTTTGTTCCCCAATATCCCAGTTTATAAACCTCACATGGATGGCCTGCCTCCTTCCCAGAAGTGTGGGACACAGCTGTGCTGTGATGCTAAAACAGCTGTGAGGGGCTGAATTTGCTGGGGAGCTGGCAGCCCCAAAGGGGGAGGGGCAAACTTAAGAAGGATTGGCAGCGTGTCTCCATTTAGATGCCTATTGCTGATCTAATGTGTTGATTGAAATGCATCCCGCCTGCTCCAGTCTAGACATTGAATTGGAAAACTCTCAGGCATCCAGATTGGTGTCTACTTGTGAAAGAATAGCTCCTGCGTTCAAACAACATGAGCTCCAGATACCTGTCAAATGTCACTCTGTTGATGCCACCAGTGGTTTACTGATTTACAGCAGTGGGCAAATCAGGCCCAATATGTGGCAATGAGAGAGAGCCAGTGTAGGCAGAGCTCCTTGCTGGCCACTGGCTTTTTAACCACTGAGGTTTGCTCCTGTTTGTAGCAGGTCTTCGTGCGATGGTGAAAATGACTCTGCAGGCCCTGTAGTCTGGATGCACTAGCCGTCTCGCCGTTGGTAGCCGCAGGAGATGTTCAGGATGAGGCTGGGGCAGACATGACCCGTGACACTGCAATTTAGGGAAGAGTCTATTCCGAGTGTGTTTTTCAAATCCTGTCTCACCAATCAAACAGGAGGCTGGTTGGTATCGGGCTATGTTTACAGTGCCCCCTCTTATGCAAAAAAAATGCAAATGAGGCGAAGCGTGGAATATCGCCGGGCCTCATTTGCATAATTGAGGCTCCGTTTTTGCACAAGAGGCTTTTGCATCTACACAGCTCCTTTTAGCGCAAAAACCCCCTCTGGCGCAAGAGCCGTTCTTCCTTCGGTAACGAGGATCAAATTGGAAGGCTGCCGACGGTACTCAAGATTAGGGCTGTAAAATCCCATTTCGTCAGTTAAACTTCATGTTGAAACAGTTAACTGGTTAACCACTTAAACGGGATCCCATGGGTGAGGGCTGCATCCAGCTGGGCCTGCCAGGCATGGTGTGGGGGGGGTCACTGCTTGGGCTGGGCTGGTCTGATCTGACACGCCACAACGCGGGTTGAGAGTGCTCCGTCCAGGCTGGGCCCACCGCACCCTGGGTGGGCAGGGCATTGCTGGAGCACCCCCAGTCCATAGTGTGGGGATCCTGGCTGGGTTGGCGTGCCTCCAGCCAAGGTTCCCAGAACGGCCTTGCAGCTGCTTAATGAGTCCAGCTCAGGGCTGCTGCGCACGGAGCTGCCTGGCGGGAGAGGGGCACGTCTCCCTCAGCTACAGCAGCAACTCCCTGCTGAGGACAGAATAGTGAGTCTCTCCAGCCGGTAGGGAGCCCTTGGGAGGGTTCATTAAGCAGCTGTGGGGCCGCACGGCTTAAAGGGAACCTTGCCCTCAGCCTGGGGCATGGTGGGCCTGGCTGGGTTGTTCCAGCTTGTCTGGGCTGCTGGTTACTGGTAAGCATCTTCCGGTAAGGGTGATGTTAACCGGTGATATCCCTACTCAGGATTCCCAGGTGATCTGTTCAAATACTAGCCAGGCGTGGGATGGTTTAGCTTCAACGTGAGACAAGCTCAGGTGCATTCAGTCTGCTCTGGCCATGAAAGTCAAACAAAACGGATGAAAGACAGCAAGTTACGCCCTCTGCTAATCACAGCACGGCAGCATTTTCTTTGTGAAAACCCACGCCTGAGTAAAATGATCCTGTTACAAACATTGTGGCTGCGTCTAGACTGGCAAGTTTATCCGCAAAAGCAACTGCTATTGCGGAAAAACTTGCCAGCTGTCTACACTGGTTGCTTGAATTTCCACAAGAACACTGACTTCCTGCTGTCTGAAATCGGTGCTTCTTGCGGAAATATTGTGCTACTCCCATTCGGGCAAAAGTCCTTTTGCGCAAAGCTTTTGGGCAAAAGGGCCAGTGTAGACAGCTCAGATTTGTTTTGTGCAAAAAAGCCCCGATCGCGAAAATGGCAATCGGGGCTTTTTTGTAGAAAAACGCATCTAGATTGGCACGGACGCTTTTCCACAAAAAATGCCAATCTAGACCCTCTTTTCCGCAAATGCTTTTAACGGAAAACTTTTCCATTAAAAGCATTTGCGGAAAATCATGCCAGTCTAGACATAGCCTGTATGTGTTAGTGAGACTGTCTCCTGGACAGCTTCAACAGCCCAGAGAATTCCTACCATTCAAGTAGTACTGGGTGAACCTCCAAAGGTGTGGAATTAGTCTTCCAGTCAGAGGAATGTAGATCTGAGCTGCTTATCCAAACCATGGGCTGAAAATCTCCTGAGAACAGGCTTCTTGGTCATATTTCTGCTTCAGGCTGACTTTAAACAGCTCTCCGCCCATGTGTCACTGGATTCTAAACTCACCAGCCCTGTCGTCCGCTCCGATTCAGCTGTGGGATTTCCCCTCGCAGTGGCAGAACCAAAGGGTGGGGAAAGAGACCCTGCTTCTGGAGGAGCCTTGGAATAATTCAGGGAGCCAGGAAGTACGAGCACAAAATACAAACAGGCCAGCTTCTTGCGTGTGTTTGCAACGACTAAAGATGGCCCGTACCAAGCACCACTGCTCAAGGCCTGGGCATAATGGGGGGCGGGGAATGTACACAGGCAACCCTATGCTAACCCTAAAGCACCAGAGGGGGCTGGAAGAAACTTGCTTGCCAGTTGAGGCTGGTGCTGCCCACATAATAGAGCCTTGTCAGGGTAACACGCTTCCTCCAAGCAGAGTGAACTGAAACAGCTCTTTATTATGTGCGTTGGCAGCGACTCCTGCTGTAATCCCCCAGGAGCAAGTGCATGTGTCTGAAGTGTTGGGTACAGGCTGCGGGGTGCCCAGTCAACCCAGCCATGTGTGGCTGTAAAAGAAAATGTGAAGGGAAGTTATTCTTCACAGTGTTGTGTTGGCTGCTGGAAGATTTCGCCAGCTTGCAAAGCAAATTTCCTTCCGTTTATAGCCTGAGGGCTCCATCTGCGCTCAGTGCTAAGACTGGTTTCTAGTGTGTATTTTGGGCACCATCCTCTTGGCTTGAGTCATTAAGGTGTCCCTCCAGGACAATCTCAGATGAATGGGCACATGCCAGAGATCTTTTCTGCCACATCTACTTCACACCTCCGCCATGCCCTGCAAGCTTTACAAGCGGCTTGTGAACAACACCGACCTCTCAGAGAGCTCTCCTGCTAGCTGCTGATTGGATTTATTAAAATCCTAGAGCCTAGGGGTACAGCAGCCCAATAATTCCTGAGCAAACACAAAGACTGCCTTTACACTGGGGAGCAGATACACTGCCAGGTTGAACACAATGGGCCAGATCTTTAGCTGGCGTAAACAGGCATGTCTCCAAGAAATTCAGTGGTATTGAACTGAGCCCTGGTCCTGAGTATTTTAAAAACAAATGGGCCCAAGCTGCTGTAAACCACTGTGATGTCCCTGGAGTTAGTGAAATTGTGCTGATTGCCATCAGTGGAGGATCTGGCCCAAATGGCCTTTGGATGATGCTAACAGTGCCCATAGATAATCCAACCCGATAAAAACACCGTATTGGCTTATCACCATTTGTACAGGTCGAACCTTTGTAGTCTGGCATATTCTGGTGCAACAACATCCATGCTCCAGCATGATTTTAATTAGCTGGATACCCATTTCTCGTGGGTGTAGGCAAGTCTCCCGTGGCCCCATAAAGCTTGTTTATAGCCACTAGTCCTGGCTCTCAGCGTTCTGTGCTGGTATTTACCTCTAATTTGCCCCTAAATGTCTTCTAAGAGGCCAGCAAACAGTGGAAGTGTTGGTAGTGCCACTAGACCAGTGGTCCCCAACATGGCGCCCGCGGGGGCATTTGTGTGCACCCACCAAGTGCTCAGGGCTGGCCTGGCCCTGGGCACATGCATGGTGCCGGAGCCGGCCCCGGGCGCATGGCACACGGTGAGCGCCAGCCCCGGGAGCGCTGCGGATTGGCCACCCGTGCTCTGGGCGCATGGGGGGAGCGCTGGCCCCGGGCGCGCAGCCATTGGAGGGGGCACCGGTCCCGGGCATGTGGCGCTTGGGGGGGTCGCCGGCCCCGGGCGTGTGGCGCTTGGGGGGGGGGCGCCGGCTCTGGGCGCGTGGCGCTGGGGGGGGGGGCGCTGGCCCCGGGCGTGCGGCCCTTGGAGGGGTCCCCGGGCGCGTAGTGCATGGGGGGGCCCTGCCCCCAGGCATGTGGCTATGGGGGGGCTGCCCCTGGGTGCGCAAGTGTCCCCGCCCTCTGGCGCCCAGCGGGCGAACGGCCACGCCCCCTGGCACCCGGCAACCTCAAATGGTTGGGGACCACTGCACTAGACAATATTGACATAGACCCCCGATTTGGCACCGGTCAAGTCCCAACGATGCCGGACCTGAGAGATTCAACCTGTATTGTTTTACTCTTTGCATTTCTCTCAGTTCTGACAGCGAAGACAAACCATTTGGTTTTGCTCTGGTTTAGAGTCAGACAATCTCCTTTTAAGATAAGAAATAACAATACTCATCTCTTCACTGTGCTTTTAATTTGCAAGTGTCTCTGTCCCCATTTTACAGATGACAAAACTGATACCCAGGTGGGGAAGGCACTAGTTTAGGATCATGCAGAGGTTAACAGCAAAGTCAGCAATCTTTGGATGCTCAGACCTATGTCCTATATGTCCTACCCCCCTTCCTCAATAGATTCTTATGCAGCAGAGCAACATGGCAAGGTTTGGATTGCAAATGCTGGCTGCACAAAGCATTGACTTTCCTTAAAGTGGACACAAAGGCCTAGATTCTTGAAGGTATTTAGAGTTCTAAGTCCCACACATTTTAATAGGAATATGGAACCTAAATACTTTTGAAGAGCTGAGCCAATTATTATTATTATTATTTTTGCACTTCAGTTTCTAACCTCAAAATGGGGGAGATCATGCATCACTGCAACCTATAGGGAAGAGTATGTCATTCTGGCTCAGCTCCTCAAAGGTATTTAGGTTTCTGACTTCCATGACATCAGCAGAAATTAGGAGCCTAAATCCAGTTGAGGCTCTTGCCCTTTCTGGAGGCATGAGCTTCAGCCTATTAAAAGATGTTTGTGAGGTCCACCCAGACCTGTGCCAGGCAATATGTGTATTGAAATGTTGCTGCTAAGTTAGGCCTCAGTTCTGCCATGTGCCGAGAAGGGCTGATCACAGTTGGCATTGATTTTTCCACATAAAATTCCAAAGAAACAAAGCCTTTATTCCTTTTAAAAATGTATGCAGAATTTTTTAACTTTTCATCTGAATGGATTGAAAAATTTCATGAGCATTTGTGCCGAAAGAAAAACCCTTTGTTTTGATTCTATTCAAACCAACCAATAGGTTCCAAATTCCTATTAAAATGAGTGGGACTTAGAACCCTAAATACCTTCAAGAATCTAGGCCTTTGTGTCCACTTTAAGGAAAGTCAACCATTATGTTTTTCTCTATGGGAAGCTTTTAACACTCCCCTCTCTCTCTCTCTTTCTTTTTGCCCTCTCCTTGGGAGAGAAGCAAAAACCAGAAGTGACTTGGTTTCAATTCAAAGTGACAGCTCTTGTTTTAGTTTGATAGAAAATCCAAACATCTCAAATGATACAACAAATTTGTGGGGATTTTTTATCGTTCAAAAAGCCATTTTTCATCACACAATCTTTGAGGGTGCTCAAACAGCTGTAGTGCTGAGGGAATTCCGGCGGAGCTGTGTCCTCTGCCTTTTCACTGATATGAACAGTTCTTGGTCCAGCCAGGAGTCACTTAGTGGCATCTTGCGGTCTCTCTCCAGTTGGACAGTAGAGGTGTGTCTAGACTACAGGGTTTTGTTGACAAAAGTGGACTTTTGTCGACAAAACTATACCTGCGTCTACACTGCCGCTTTTTTGTCGACGGCTGTAAACCTCATTCTACGAGGAATAACACCTTTTGTCGACAGAAGGCATTATTGCATCTACACTGTCCTTTGCGTCCACACTGTCATGTCGACAAAGTGGCTTGCTTTGTCTAGACTACAGCCAGTTCTGTCAACGCTCTTTGTCGGCAGAAGCTTTGTCGACAGTATCTGTCAACAAAACTTCTGTTGACAAAAGCCTGTAGTCTAGACGTACCCCAGTAGAGGAGGTTAAATCCCCTGGTTTTGCCTTGGAACTGTGAGTGTCCTGGAGTGATGACATTGTTCTTAGAGCCAAGGTGTGGAGAGGGAAAGTCCTCTCTGAGACCATGGCAAGTTCCGTAAAAATAAAGGTTTGGGAATTATTTAAGACTTTCTGTTTGACATGGATTTGCAAAACTTGGCAGAGTCCACCTGGCTGAACTGTGACCCCAGCTAGTGGGGGCTGAGCTGAAGCAGAGTAAGCATCAGCCAAAAGCAAGAAGGGTAAGAGGCCTGAGGCACGATTGTGGCTAGCACTGTGACTGCATGCTAAGGGCATGGTCTTACTCAGCTGCTCTGCTCCCTGGGTGCCTTTGAGTCAGATCCGTTTCCTATCCTGAGAAAGTGTTCTCACTCCTACCAGTTTTGCTGGGCCAGGCCAGCTAGGAAAGCACCAGCTTGACTCAGGTCAGAAATGTCCTGAGGGAAGAAGCTCCATAATAGGTTGCCATGGCAATCTTCTCTCCAGACCAGACGGCTCAGCTTTGGCTCCTCAGGACATTCCTGCTGTTCCAGTCAGGGGTGCTGGAACAATTATTACAGCAGGGATATTGAGGAGAGAAACCGTACAGATGGTGGTTATTAGAGGTTGGACCTCTGTGGTCTGGAACTCTACCATGGATGTTGCTGAACCAGTGAGCCCCAACACAGAGGTTGCTGGGGGCTGGGAGCAGAGCCAGCTAGCAGGGCCAGTGGGGCACTGGAGCCCACAGGCTGTGAGGTGGGGAAGCCAGGGGGGAGGCTGCAGAGCCTGCAGCCAGTGCAGAGAAAAGAGGATCTGCCAGAGTCTGTGGGATGGGAGGGGGCAGTGGAACTCATGGGGCTGTGAGTGCCAGCAGCACTGCCGCAGCTAGAGATGTAAAATTTCAGTTGATTGGCTAATCGAATAGTCGATGCAATTTTGCATCGACTATTCAATTAGTCAATAAGGGCGCCTCCATCTTTGAAGTGTAGCAACAGCCCCAAGGTTGATAAGTGAAAGTACCATGGGGCCACTCAAGCAGCCCCCAAGGACCTCGTGCTCCCCATGGCATTTCACAGTGGCAGCGCCACATGGAGCCCGCAGTCAGCTGACTTTGAAATGCCGTGTGCAGCCCGGGCTGGTCCCAGGCTGCAGGTGGCATTTCAAAGCAGCAGTGCTGTGTGGAGACTGGAGTCTGGCTCCAGGCTCCACACAGCACTGCTGCTTTGAACCATCGCCTCCCCCCCGCCTCCGCATCTCCCCCCCCCCCCCGTCTCTTTCTGATAGAGGCAGCAAGGGGGTAGGGAGAAGTGATGAGTCGGCTAGTGTGTCGACTATCCAAGAAACATTTGTGTTTTGGATAATCGACTAGTCGTTCACATCCCTGGTTCCACCACCTTTCCCTACAGTTGCCGTCCAGGAGGTGCTGCTGCACTGTAGCTTCAAATTCACTTCATGTTGGTAACTTAACCTGCTGCCTGCATGGAACTGCCATTGTCTGAGCAGCTTTACCTGCCTTGTTACCTGACCTAGGTTGCTACCAGCAACCTGCCACAAGCAAGGCAATCTGCTTTGGGCTTGTCCTCAGGTAGGGAGAGCCAAATCTCCTTCTTTCTGACAATACCAGCCATTCCTTGGGGGGAAAGGATGCGGTTGCAGGGCCCTCCAGAAAAGCAGGAAACTTTTCCTCCTCAGGAATCCATGGAGAATGTGGGGGCCACATCTGGATCTGATCCAGGCAGATGAGGGTGGTAAGTGATGATGCTCTCCCCAACACACAGGGCTGGAGTGGTTTTTATTGTTATACGACGGGCTTGCAGAGCACAAGGCAGGGTGAATGAAAACGTACAGGCCAGTAAACCATGTTATTCATCGACATAGAGAATGCACAAAGAGGGCTTTGTCCGGCCTACGTCGTCTCTCCAGCTCCTCCACAGTGCGAAGGGTAAAATTCAGACCCAAATGTATTGTTCCCTGAATCAAGGCTGCCCTCTGTGTTTTGGTCACTCTAGGGTTGCTAGATGATTTCAACAAAAGTACCAGACACACAATCGACATTACATCTTATTTAGCAAATACTGGACATTTATATTTTCTCATTTATATTTTCTCAATTTGTTTCCCAAACAAAAAGCTCAAATACTGGACTGTCCAGTTCAAAACCGGACACCTGGCAACCCTGGTCATTTCTAGGGTGAACAAAGAGTAATGACTGTTTGTGGGCAGGTTTGGAAGGATGACATTTTTACCAGTCAGTGTTATTAGTTATCAATGACACCCGCAAACATGAAAAAATATCCCAGGTGATAATCAAATTTTGCAGTTGGGCAAAGTAAAAAAAAAAAAATGTTGCTTGAGAACTTATGAGTGAATTTGATTTCAGGATATTTGCTTTGTATGTGCCTGGGAAGTGGAGCCTCTGGGTTTTAACCATTATAAAAGCTCCATCTTTTTGAATCTCAGTTTCTTC
The DNA here is from genome assembly GCF_049634645.1 of Pelodiscus sinensis. Classification (NCBI taxonomy): domain Eukaryota; kingdom Metazoa; phylum Chordata; order Testudines; family Trionychidae; genus Pelodiscus; species Pelodiscus sinensis. The sequence continues at coordinate 17,038,375 of NC_134733.1, read as the reverse complement.
AGTAATTATTATCCAGTCCCTTCATTGTCTGATCCCTCACTCCAGAATTTCTCACAAGTGTGAACATTTAAATATCTACAAATAAAAAAGCTGAACACCCATAGTTTTGCACAGCTGTGAAAATGTAAATCTGTAAAAACAGAAAAAATACTTAAATAAACTTTGATGACATTATCCATATATATATATATATATATATATAAATATATAAAATGGAATTCTGCCAAGCCTATTTATAGGGCACAAACTCCTCCCATTGATTAGCCTGTGAGGCTATGTCTAGACTACATGCCTCTGTTGGCATTGGCATGTAAAATAGGCTACCCAACACAGTCAATGAAGCGGGGATTTAAATATCCCTGGCTTCATTAAAATAAAAATGGCCACCGCACTGTGCCAGCTCAGCTGATCGTCCGCACAGCGCGCGAGTCAAGACACGGATCGGTCAACAAGGAAAGCCTTTGTAACCCCCTGCTTAGTTCTGCATTGGAACTCCCTGGAATAAGAGGCATGCAAACACATGGGGCTAAACTCTGATCTCAGTTACCCTGGGAAAGCCAGGGACACATTACTGATGTTCTTACTACCCAGCTCTGTCATCAGTAAACCTGAGAGGGAAACTGAGGCATAGAGTGGTGAAGTGATTTGCCCAAAGTCACCCAGTGGCAGAGTCAGGATAGGGACCCTTGGGTCTTCTCTGGCCCACTCCAGGGTTCTGTCCACTAGGCAACTGTCTCCTAGTGTAAAACAAGCCTAAGCAAGAGGAGAAGGACAAACACCTCTCTTTGTGCCAGTTAGTTCTGCCTATTTTCATTTTTGCCCCAAGCTACCCCCGGTTGCTGGGGGTTTAGCTTAGCATTGCTCACAAGCCATTTTGATATGCTGATGCCAGTAGCAATTAGGGCTTTCCCATGGTGACTGGGGCTGCCCCCAGCAGGACATCGGGGTTAATCAGCCCAAAATGGAAGGGGAAAGGTGCTTGGATGAGTGACAGTGGATGTAATAGGGGGCTATCTGCTTCCTGCCATGAGAAGGTTCTAGATCCGTGGAGTCCAACCAGAGCCGAAGCAGTAGTCGCTATACAGGTAGTTCCTGACTTACGAACGGGTTACATTCCGAACGCCTGGTCGTAACTCGGTTTGTTCGTAAGTTGGAATACATGCTTTTAAATGCGGCCGCACTGTTCGTAAGCGCGGATCGTGCATTCGTAACTCAGGGACCAGATGTAATGGGCTTAATGGGAGGTTGGTCATAAGTACAAACGGTTGTAAGTCGACGCATTCGTAACTCGGGGATAGGCTGTAGTGGCTACTGTTATAGAAAACTGGCCTCATTGTTCAAACCAACTAGCCACACTGAACCGGACAAACAGCCACATGTGGCTAGCGGCTAGCGAGTTGGACACCACGGTTCTAGGGTTGGGAGGTGGGTGACCAGCTTTTCTCTGATTTCCCTGCTCTTTGTCTCTCTGGTCTCTAGGTGCTGACTCCACTGTAGCTGGTGTCAGAGACAAGCCCCCTCCAGCTTGGATCAGGAACTTTTAAGAAGCTTTTTCTGCAGCCTCCCTGAGCTGAGCCAAATGAGCTGGATGAGAGAAAAAGGGCCTGCAGCACCGTTGGGCAAGCTCTCTTCTTGCCGTGGGCCGATGCAGGCCCAAGTAGTTGCAAGGGGATGGGCAAACCAAGGAGAAATATAAAACATCTCTGCCTTCAACTTAGCACGAGCACAGATCCACTCGACTCCCATCAAACTTAGCTTTTGTTTTCCTGGCTGGAAGGTTCGTACAAGATAAAATTCTCTGCAGAGCTGGGATCTGCTGGATGCAGTCAAAAGGAGAGTTCAGCCCTGCCTTTCAAAGGGGATGTTTGGTTAAAGCCAAACGTAGGGGAGAGGGGAGTTAGTTTGCTTGATATGAATTTAAGGAGCGTTGTCCAGTGTGGCTCACAGTCCAAATCAGCTCTGAGACGTTCATAGTTTTGACTTGTACTTGTCACTCTCGTGTCTCCCCCCAGCCTGATCGCAGCTACTGGCCTTGTGACTGTTCTGCAGGTTTGATGCACAAGGCCAGGTTGTCAAAGAGACCTCCCTCAACATCCTTAGCATGTGAGTGTCCTTTTTGTGTACATTGTTTTCATGTCCCCATTTTTGGGTGTGCAGAATGCTTGGCTCTGTCGCTACTGGGCACCGGGGGGAGAGGGGGTTGTGATTCTAGAAGCTCTGAGAGCTGGTAGAGTTGCCAAGTGTCCGGTTTTGAACCGGACAGTTCGGCATTTGAGCTTTCTGTCCAGGAAATAAATTGAAAAAATACCGGACATATAAATGTCTAGTATTTTCTAAATAAGTCAGTTTTATTATTATCAGGAGTATCAGTACGTAGTTGCGCACTGTGTGAGTGTGTCTACCAGCCAGGCAGTACACAGCTACGCAGTAGAGAGGAAGGGGGCAGGCTGGAATCCCCAGGACCGGACTCGGTCGTGCGCTCTGCTGGGACTGTGCGCGGGACAGGCAGCACCCCGGGCCAGTCCCGCTTACCACCAGCTGGTTCCCGCCCCCCCTCTTTCCCCGCCCCGGCCAGCCCTGTTCCCTCCGACGCCCTCCCAGCCAGTCCTGCTCCCTGCCAGTTGGTTCTCCCATGGCCAGCCCTGCTCCCCCCGACTCCTTTCCAGCCAGTCCCCCCCGATATCCCCCGGCCAGCCTTGCTTCCTGCCGGCTGGTTCTCTCTGCTCCCCCCAATCTCCCCTGGCCAGTCCCACTCCCCCCAGCTCCCTCCCGGCCAGCCCTGCTTCCTGATGGCCGATTCCTGCCCCCCTTCCCCCACTCCCCATCAGCTCATTCTCCCCCGGCCAGCTCCGCTTCCCCCAACCTCCTCCCGGCCAGCCCTCCTTCCCAGCTGGTTTCCCTCCTCCCCCAACCTTCCCCGGCCAGTCACGCTCCCCCCAGCCAGCCCTGCTCCTCTCCCAGCCGGTCCCCTCCCCATCTAAGATCAAGCACGTCAGGTACTTTTTTTGAAGCCATTTGGTAACCCTAACGGCTGGTGAGGGGCCTGTGGAGTTTTCCTGGTATCTTTTTATAAGAATATGGATGCTAGCCCCTGTGTCTGGGCCAGAATCCCATTTCCACCTGCCTAAATTCCTCTGCAGTACTATTTGGACATGAGATTCAGCTTGACTTGGCTGAATATTTGCTTGTTTCCCTGCACAGTAAGCCAGACTCTGGACTTTGTCCCTCCCTTTCCTAGCTCCCTGGTCAAACAGTAGGGATGTTAAATATCGGTTAATTGAATAGTTGATTAACCTCATGAATCCCCAGGGGTGGGGCTGGCAGCCAGATTGGAGGCAGATTGGAGGCAGCAGCGCGGGGTGCCAGGCGGGAGCTGGTCTGTGAGGGGAGCCAGTTTAAAAACCAGCTCCCCTCGTGGACCAGCTGCCTGTCACCCTGCGCTGTTGCCTCTGATACAGAGGCAGCAGCATGGGCGTGGCAGCAGCCCCTGTCCAGCGGGGTGTGTGAGCTCCCAGACCGGGTACGAGCTGGAACTGAGCCGGGCTGCCTGTTCACCTGGCTCCTAATACACTTTAAATGCAGAGCTGCAGCAGGGGTAGGTTCTGGACCCAGCGCAAGCCGGGACTGAGCTGGGCTACTACCCAGCCTGCTAAAAAAATGTACTGGCAAGAGGGGGGAAATGTGTGTAGTCTGTAGCATTAAACAACAAGCTTTTGCTTATTGGTTAATCGACTACACAATTATAACCCTATCAAATAGCCCATCTGCAAAGAACTGACTAGGGCTGTAACAATCCACCCCCCTCTCCAAGTGGTTCTGGCAGGAGCCCTTCCCACCCGTCCTGGCTTTAAAAAGCCCATTTTCTGTAAATTAGAAAGATGTGTATTTCTCTAAATCCAAACCCTTCCCCCAGCCCTACGTGCTCTTGAAGTTAATGTTGCTAGACCCCTCTTCCAGGGCATCGTCTCTCTTTCATGGGTCCTGCCGGACCACTTGGAGAGCGATCAACCTGCACAACAAACCCTGGGAATGATGGAGTGGTGTGTCTCAGCCCTGGTTTCAGAAACTCCACTTTTTTCCAAGGGGACGATGCCTTATGACAACTATTAGTTTCTTGGTGAATGGCTGACTGCTCTCAATGGGCCTTCCTGGATAATGAACGGGCAAAATTACCCCCGGCTGGTTTCACAAATGAAACTGATTCTAATGATGTTTATGAGAACACTAGATCCTCAGGCCGGAGCATGCTGTGAGGTTCCATGGCACAGCACTCCTTTGGGAGCAGCTAGTGTATTACTAACGACTGTAGTAACACCCAGCTACTACTAAGACAAGGTTTGAGTAAGACACTGGCTCAGCCTCTCAAATTTATTTGGGTACCTAATTCCCATTGATGCCAATGAGAGTTAGGCACCTAAATACTTTAGAGGAACTGAGCCTAAGAGCCAGGATCACTGGTTCCCTTTATGGCCTTTTGTAAATCACATAATCAGTTTGTGCCTCAGTTTCCTTTTCTCCGGGACAAGGGTGTTGCGAAACTAAATGCGCTGATGCGTTGTGACCAAGGTTCCCTCTAATCTTTTCCATCCTTGTGCAGATTTTTCCCATTCATGTGTGGAATAAAATTTTATAGGCACCGAGGCATGTTTGAATGTGCACCACCAGTAGAAACAAAACATCTATCTGTGGGCTCTCTGTTAATCAGCCGGGCAGCATTTGAATCTCTCCTGAGTGGCCATGCAAGTCGCCAGCTTACAGGGAAGGGAACGTTGGTTCTGACCCGTGGATGGGTGGCACAATAGAGGTGCAAACCGATTATTTAGTAGGTTTCCCAGCAGAGAGAGAGAAACCCGGGGCGTCCAATTCCCAGAGGTGAGCCACAGCAGCAGCTTTCTGTTCTGTTCAACTGGAACAGGGGATGTTCAGCATTTCTGGAAATCGGGCCCCGATCGTACATGTGACTCAACACAGTTACAAAGCAGCCCCGGATCGGAAAAGTTGGCCCCGTTCCATTTTTAAGCCTCTGAATTCAGCAGTGGCTTATATTGCCTACGGGAAAGCAACCTTCTGCAAGCCCAAGTGATGTTTTCTTTTCTCGTCCATGAAGTGGTCTGGAAACCCTAGGAAAAGAATCAAACCTCTTGGGAGGTGGCCTCCCAGCACTCTTTTCAGGGCCAAGCTATCGATTTTCCCAGCTCTCTTTCTCTCCCTCCATCATTTGTGATCTCAAAATAAGATGCTGGGCTTGCAATGCCGCTGCCTCATTATTATAGGCGGGGACAGGCGCTGGGCTGCAATTAGTGTGGGGAATGGAATCCCTTCCACAGCTGCTTGCACCACAGCCTGGCTCTCATGTGGAGAGGGGCTAGTCAGGGTGGTTTCAAGCACGAGGCTGCTGGTCAGAAAAGTGACTCTGAAAATGACACCTTTCTGCGGCACCGCGTCCACGCCCTGAGCACCTTTGAGTCCCGCCTGCTTTGGCGAGGCACGGAAATAGCATGGCGCGGGGCTGTGACCCTTGAGGTTGATGCTGTGGCTAGAGTCCCGTGTAAAGCCAACAGACCCCAGTTGTTGGCAGGAGGGATTGAACCTGAGATCTTAGGGGCTAAGCCATGTGCCTGTACTGCAGGGGTAGACAATAACATGGCGGTGGTACACCACGGTTAGCCCCTGGTGGGGTGTCGCTGCTGCTATATTTACCTGCATGGCCATTGGTACCGGCAATCGCAGCTCCTCTTGGCTGTGGATCACCATTCTTGGCCAATGGGAGCGGCAAGAAGTGGCACAGACCATGTGCCATGCCAGCTAAAATTAGGGATGTGGCTATGTAGTCAAGAACAAGGTTAACCGACAAGCCTGGCTCATCAGTTAACCCTTTTGGTTACACGCCGCCCCTCTCCCCCGCTGCTTCTGCATCAGAAGCAGTGGAGGGGAGAGGAAGGTGGGAGCCGATGCGTGTGAGTATCTGGCTCCTGCAGAGCCACCTACCCCCTCCTCCCCCGCTGCCTCCCACAGAGGGAGTAATGGGGGGCAACAGCTGGTGCTCCCGGCGAGCTGGTTTAAAAGCTGGCTCCCCCCAAGCCTGCTCCGGCGGAGCCACCTGCCCTCCTCACCCCTGCGCCACTGCCTCTGAATCTGAGGCAGCATGGGGGAGGGAGAGCAGGCGGGAGCTAGTACATGCAGGGAGCCAGCTTTGAAGTCAGCTCCCCACCAGCACCAACTTCCCCCGACCCTCACTGTGTGTAAAAATGTATCTGCTGAAAATGTCAGTGGATACACGTGTACACAAATAAATGCATTTCTAACCTCCCTAGCCGAAAGCTAATTGGTTCTCAGCTGAGGCTGTAAAGCAGATTCACTCTCCCTTCTAGTTTCCGTGTCTTTGGATTACACCTGGCAGGGTGGGGTGGGGGTTAAGGAGACCTGGGTTCTCTCCCCAGCTTGTCACTGTGTTGGAGGCTGCTGTACTGTCACGAGGTCCTCCAGGAGTGTAGCTGGGACCTGAATCTGGCTATTCTGATCCACATCGAGGTCTCCTCTTTCCCTGAATGTCTTGAAGAACTTTTTCCAGCCAGTCACAGCGATGAGTAACAGCGAGTGGAATGTCAGGCAACTGGGGGGCTGGCTTGTTTGGCACTCCTCAGACAAACAAACGGGCTGATTTGATTCCGTTGTCATTTCCTCCCGTCGCTTCGCGCGGTCTGCGATCTGCAAAGTTGGACAAGCACCAAATACATTCTGAAGGGGGAGGCTTCATGGTCTAAGCGTACGTTTGAAATAGCGAGACTCCAGAGAACTGCAGCTCCTGCTGGGGGCCAGGCAGCCCTCCTGTGAGCCGGAGACGCTGAATTCCATGCAGTTTGCCTTTGAATGTCGCAGCCAGTGCTCTGCAGGGACATGGCTGCTCTGAGGGCACGTGGGTGAGAGAAGTGGCTGCTTGGGTACCCTGCTGCTGGTTTCCTCTTGCCCCAGTCTGTGCCTGAGAACTGATTCCTCCAATTCCCTCCCCGCCGTCATCTCACATCTCCACGTGTGCCCGGAGCCAGAGTAACCTGAGGGGCCATGATGCCCATGTCAGTTAAACACCCGTGTCTTCCCTTCACACTTGAGTGCTGGTCTCGCTCTTTGAGCCAGTGGGGGAACTCACGTCGGAACTCACTATGGCATCAGGGAGAATCAAAGAATTTTAGGGGGGGGGTCCATCAGGCTGAGATTCATATTCCTCTCTGGACACGTTTTACCTACCATAATCCCAAGTAATGCCTGAGCCCTGAGATTGCTGGGGAGGAAAAAAATGACAGAGAAAACATTTACCTTTATTTTTGCAGGCAGCTCCCTTTGTATATCGGGCAGCGCTGCGTGTGGTGCTTTCCCCTGCCTAGCTGGGTGAGGCCTGATCCCACAAATGCATTGGTGCATGCACTGGCAGAGCCCTGGGGGGCCATGTGGAGTCCCATAGCACTCCAGGGGAGTCAATGGGAGTGCTAAGGTCCCCCCTGCGTGGATGCAGTTACCAGAAGCAAGGTCTTGGTTCCAACCTCTCTGATCAGACAGAAACAGCAGGAGGCAGGGGATAAGGTACAGGGCTGAGATCCAGGGGCACTCGATTCTGTTCCTGGCTCTGACTCTGATTCAACTGTGTCTTGTTTTTTCATCCTCTACCCCCAGCTCATTACTGCAAATACCTTTAAAAACCCAGCCCAGAGAGTCTAAGTGATTTACTCCGAGCCACACAAGCAATCGCTGGCAAAGCCAGGAATTTGACTCAGATCTTCTGAGTCCCAGACCGGTGCTCTCGCTTCTCAAATGCTTGTTTATTTTCTGCTCCTTCTCCTTCAAGTTCCCCTTCCCCAAGGAAATTAAAACTCCACTGATTTATTCCGGCCTTTCTTCAGCTTATAAAAGCTCCAGTCATCCAATCAGAGAGCAGAAGCAATAACAGGTGACTTTGGTGACCAATCACATAGCCTGAAAATTGCGTGCTTGCAGTGAATAACCATGTGCAACCCATGGGCTGACGTGTGGCTGCACTGAAGATAAAAACAGAACATGAGAACGACCACCCTGGGTCAGACCGAAGGTCCACCTAGCCCAGTGTCTGCCCACAGTGGCCAATGCCAGGTGCCCCAGAGGGAGTGAACAGAACAGGGAATCATCCAGTGATTCATCCCGTCGCCCATTCCCAGCTTCTGACAGAAGCTAGGGACACCATTCCTGGCTAATAGCCATTGATGGATCTATCCTCCATCTGAATATCTGAGGACCCCTCACAAACGGGGAAAGGGGGAAGTCCTCACCTGGCTGTGAACAGACTGAAAAAGGGACGTTAATCACTGGATATCTTGGCTCACAATTACTAATTCACTGTGCCCAGCACCTCTCTCATGTCACCCTAGGTCAGCTTGCACTGTGTGGTGGGGTAAGGAGTGATAGGCGAACTTCTAAAAAGGTTAGCCGTTTGGCCAAGAGTCTAGAGGCTTGGCCATTCCTCTGAACTTTCCAAACTTCTTGAGTTTGCAGAATTGGGATGGAAATCTCTTGCAAATAAGCTTACTCCTGTATAGAACCCAGTGAAAGGAGGGGTTGGGTTGGTTCCTATTTCTATGCCAACAGCAATGTTCTCTCTAACTTTTTCCATCCATGGGTGGAATCAATTTTATGTGCATTAAGGCATGTGCAGAGGTGCACCATTAGTAGAGACACCTGCTGCCAGCTGTGGCTGCTCTGCTAATCGTCTGGGCAGCATCTGAATTTATAAATTCTAGGGTGCCCTCCCAAGCGCTCAGCTTACAGGGAACACTGGCCAACGGGCTCAGCGCTGGCAAACGGGGCAGCTGGAAGGCTCTGATTGCAAACCCTGGTGGCCTCAGGCCCAAGAGTTGGTGGCGGGTGGTTTTAGTTCCCCGCTCTCATGGCTGAGTTCTGAGCAGCGAGAATTTGCTAGAAAGGGAATTGGCTAAGCTGCAGAGGGGACACCGAGGTTACGCTGTGGCTGTGCAGGGTGGGCAAAAGAGATCTCTTTTTGGTGATGCCTGTTCCATGATGGGCACACTGGATAGTAAGTCTCAAAGGGCTCCTACACCCACCCTGGGTGGCCCCTAAGTCCCATGCTGGGTTCCTTGTACTGCTTTCCCTTCCGTTTATAATTAAAAGCATGAATCGAGGCTTGTCAGAAGAATGATTGAGTTCTGGATTGGATCTTACAGGGCCCTGGATTCAATTCCTGGCTCTGCCACTGGTTTGCTGGGTGACCTTGGGCAAGTTATGCCTGGCTCTGTGTCTCAGTTTCCCCATACGTAAAATGGGGTAAGGAGACTTCCTGCTTTTGTAAAGTGCTGTGAGGTTTGTGGATAAACACACTGTATAAGCATTATATATTTGTATTATTTACCAATTACGTACCAGGGGCCCTTAGCAGTAGGATTCAGTGATCTAGCAAGCCTTATCAATCGCTACTGTGAAAGTTTTAAATGATTCCATAATTTGTGGTGTAAATTGACATAGCTCCAGTGAAGTCTACAGAGCCACGCTGATTTACACCAGGAGTGGATCTGCCCCATTTGTTGATTTTCAAGCCCACAGATCAATCCGTCCTTCCACAGTCTCTGCTCATTCGCTGTCTGTCTGAGTCCTGCTTTGGAGGAGGATTTTATGTTATGAAAAGACACCAAAAATGCATTTTTATTTTGGAAACATAATATTCAAAGTCAGGTCTGGAAAAATCTCTGCTGATTTCTTGGGCAATTCTTCTGTTTTTCTAGCTGGCCCCTACCAATGGTTTTGAAATGAATTCCAGGAATCCCAGTCTGAAGGCTGCCCAGAGAAAAAGGGTGTTTATATATAATGCCGTCCCAAGGCCTTAAAGTGACTGAAGCTATAGCAGTCCCCAGGAGGTTTCCCGGCCAAAGATGAATGTGAGGACATTTAACTAGATTGAATGGGAGGGGTTCTAGTCCAGTGAATCAGGCACCTACATCTGTGGCTTTCCTAAATATCTTTGTGGATCCGACCCTAAGTGATTTGTCCAAAATCTGAGCTGGACTGGGGACTTAAACCCAGGTCTCCTGTGCTGGTTGGTACCCCAACCACTGAGCCAACTGTCCTCTTGCTGAGGTCTCTCACTGACTGCATCCAGGGCTTGCTTGCTCTCTTCTCTCCACCCGTGACCGGTTTGTCACTGGCACGTGACGGGAGATTCATAGATTAAATCCCCAGCTAATCATTTGCCACGATTTTACTGTGCGTGTAAACACACAGGGAGGCTGAGCTGTGCCCGTTACACTTGGGCTCATAGCAGCCGGCTCAGGTTGGAGACTCTGCACGCCTGCCTTGGCCGATCATCATTCGGGTTCAGCAGTGAAACAGGAATATGCAGAACCCTGAACTTTTCATTTTGATCGGCCTCTTCAGAGAGGGCACCTCGGGGGGGTTAGCACTGTAATTTGAGTACAGAAGAAACATTGTAACATGGAGTCCCTGAGATGCCACTGCTCGTTAGGTTACTGGGATAATGATAGGCTTCCTTTGACGAACCTGTCATTGCGGACAGATTCCAGTTTTGTCCTCTTAGTTGACCGTACCAAGTGCATGTTGCATAATTCCAGTCTCGCTGCCGGGATTCGTTGCAGAAGGAAGATTTGTTTTAATGGGAAAAGCTTTGCATGCAAATGAAACCTTGTGGGAAACATGTACCCACTGGGGACTTGAGGTGGGATTGTGTTACATTGTTCTCATCCATCAGCCATAGAGAGCACTAAAGGGAGTTGGGCATTCAAATTGTCCTGAGAAAAGGGAGTGGCCAACCCAAAAGTGACTCGCTGCTTAGCCGTGAAGATCTGCCAGCCCGGCATGGGGACTTGAGGTGTGGGAGGGACAAACATGGGGCTGTCAAGTAAATCCCCATGACTGTGGCAGATTGATCACACTGGAGGGGTACCACGAGTGATTCGAGCAATTCCTGCTACCAAGAATTGCATCCATGCACCTGAATCTTGACCCACAGGCTTCCCAGGCACTGCTCTGCGGATGTCTCTCCTGCCCTGACCTGTGGCCAGTGCACCTGTCAAAATGCCGCATTTCCCATCTGCAGGGCTTCTTGCTACCCCAGGTCTGGAAATCCCCAGGGCCACTGGGAATCTTTCCCTTGCTTTTGATCGCTGAGAGCTGATCATGATGAGATGTCATTCAATCCCACATGAGAACAGATTGATCCACATTTGCTTGTGGATCGCGGACATGTGCTTTGTGAATGACTCATGTAATGTTATTTTGTGTCTTTCTATCCACAGGGAAATACTCCTGCCGTGCCTTGTTAATACCTATGCACCTTCTTACGACTGTGAAAGCTGCTTGTTCCTAAACTGGGTGGCTTTCTCAGCCAGCAAATAGGTATGTGCAGTGTCTCTTTAAATCAACAGCTGGGTTATGACACTTGGTCACATCAGCACTCTTGAGAATTGCTTTGGCACTAATAAAACATAGTGTAAGTTGCAAAGTAGGGCTGTTAAACAATTAAAAAATCAGTCATGAGATTAAAAAATAGTTGTGATTCATTGCCGTTTTAATTGCTCTGTTACACAAAAAGAAAGTGCCAATTTTGATTTATTATAAATATTTTTGGATGTTTTCCTACATTTTCCAATATATTGAGTTCAGTTACAACTCAGAATACAAAGTGATTAGTGCTGACTGTGTATTATTACTTATTACAGATATTTACACTGTAAAAAGATAAAATAAATAGTATTTTCCAACTCGTCTCACACAAGCACTGTTGTGCAATCTCTATCATGCAAGTGCAATTTACAAATGGAGATTTTTTGGTTTTCACGAAACTGGGCTCAGAACCAAAACAGTGTAAAGCTTTGGAGCCTGAAGGGCCACCTGAAGGTTTTGCGTCCCTGGCCTGCCCATACCTTCCGATAGTGCCATGCGTTCTCACTGCCGAGGGACATCATAAATACGAAGTGGGCAGCATTATCGCCCATGGATTCGAACAAACTTGTTTCTCTCGACGACAGGCTCAGCGAGTAGGGCAGAGTGGGCCGATTCATCAGCTCTCCAAGAGGACCTGCAGCTGCGCTGGATCCTAAACTAGACCCAGCTCTCCCGCCTGCACGCAGAGCCTCGTCATGGTAACCCGTAACATGCCTTGGCCAGCTCTGGAGCCACCGGCTGGCCAGAGGCTGGGAGCTGGCTGGTGGCTGAAGCAGAGTGTTGTTCCCTGGGCGCCGTTGCTTTTCGCTGGCCATCGCAGTGCTCCGAGCAGGCAGCAGGAAGGGGCTGTTGCAGCAAATGAGTGGTGCTGCTTGTGTTGCGGATCGATATCCCAAATCCTGCTAGAAGGGCAGCATTAGGAGAACCTGGGATTTAAAAGCTGGCCAAGCTGGTTTCCATGGAGGTTCTAGCTTCAGGTCCCAAGCTCACTCCTCCATGCCCAGCCTGACAAGAGGCAGAGAGAGCAGCTGTGGCAGCTACCTCGCCTCCAGGGCCTTCCTGGGTAACAACCACGGAGTGGCTAACCCAAGTGGCCCTGGCCCCGAGGCTTCCCCTGCTTCACCGTGAAGGCCAGCCAGCCCGGCGAGGGGACTTCAGGGTACAGGAGGGACAGGCAACATGGCAAGGGCCTGCGAGCCACACTCACTTGGAGAGGGAAGTTATAGAAACGCCTTGGCCTCCCTCTCCCCGTCAGCCTGAGCCCCAGAGCGGCTGCTCCTCTTCTCGCCAGCTTAGCTGTTTTCCTTTGCAGACCTCAGTGGCTTCTGCCTGGATTTTGGCTCGTTTCAGTCAGGAAATAGCCGATTCATAACAGCAGCAACCACAGCGATCCGCAGAAGTCATGCAAGGCGCAGCCAGCAACTTCTGCACTGCCAGAAGGGCAGCGGGGAGCGGGGGGAGGGAAGAGGCACTTGCAGTCAATGCCTGAAAGGCCCAGATGGATCTGCTGGAGGTGGGAAAGAGCGGAGCAGGGTGGAGCTGGTCCCAAGCTTGCAAGATGCATAAGGGCAGCAGTAGCACTGGGCTTTCTGCCCCTGAGGCAAAGGTTTTGCAGGCGCTGCTCTGTGGGCAGAGGGCCTGTTGGTTCAGAACTGTTTCCTCCAGCTCCTCTGGCTGATGGAGGCAACAGGATGCCACAGGAAAAGCTCCTTCTCCCCCTCTCCTCAGAAAAGATGACAGGCCCGCGTCCCGGCTGGAGGAGCTCAGTGTGGTCTAGGCAGTCGTGGGGATCTATACCAGCAGGAAGCATCCTGCTGGGGAGGGGTGAGGCAGGGCTACAGGCAGAAGTGCGGCTCATCACGTTGCATTCCTCTAGCCCCTCCTGCCCGAGAATCTCAAAGCACTTTGCGACAATTACTGAACTAGGCAGGCAGTTGATCCCCTGCCTGGGGAAATGGCGGCACGGAGGGAGGGAGGGGCTGTGAAATGATTTCAGGGTCTGGCATACAGTATATATGACAAGATTCTATAGACAGATTCTTTGTCCTGTGCTTTACCCACTAGACCGTGCTTCCTCCACACGGTTCCCTCATGATGTTCCTGACGCTTTGGCGTGCCTCTCCAAAAAGCCTCATCAGCTCATTTCTGGAGTTGGCAAAGCTCCAAATGTCTGGCTCCGGTGCTCCTCTGAATATCTCTACATGTCTCTCACTCCCCTTGGGCTTGTGCCAAAGTGTTCCCTGGGTTGGGTAGGGAATGAGACTCGTACAACCTGGGAAGAGCAGAGAGGTAGGAAAACAACCACAAGAAACAAAAAATAGCCCCCAAAGTTACCCACACTTCCATAGCCACGCAGAGTGGTTCAGTTCACATTCAGGTCAAATTTCCATGGGTGGGTCTTGTAGCCAAGCTGGCCTGTCCCATGGGATTTGGAACTTTTCTTTGCTCGTTTCACTGGGCTGAGTCCGCGTGGGTTAAAAATAAACGTTATTTATGGACAGATGATTTAATAATAATCACTGGAGTTTCTTGCCCCTTCTCTGAAGTACCGATACTGGTCATGATTAGAGGTAGGATACTGGGCTAGATGGACCCACGGGTCTGATCCAGTCTGGCCGCCCCTCAACTCACACTTGTCAGAGAGCACGCAGTACATTCTGGTGTTTAGGGCTGTGTGATAAAATGTTCCATTTATAACGCACTTTTCTTCCTGAAGCATGGACCTGGCTAGATAAACACAGCTTCACTACCCCTGCAGCCACTTCTAGGCTGGGGGAAAGCTGCCATCTCGCAACAGGACAGGGCATGGTATTGTGGCAGGGGGAATACTGACCAGAAGCACACGCGTTCTCTGGTAGAAATGTTCTGGAGACCTTCAATCTCCTTTGGTTTGAAGGGCTCATTGGACAGATCCACCCACTTGTCACTTTCTAGGGTTCAGTCCTTGCTTCTCTTGGAAGAACAAAGGGATGTGGTCGCTCTGGTAGGATTCAAACGTGTAGTTTTAGGGAATCCCGGTGTTTTCACACATAATGCATTGCCACCTAAATGTCACATCGGCCATTTTGTAGGCTCCCTCAGCAGCCGTTTGTCACACAGCACGGTCTGAATCTCCCATGGAAAGGGTGGTGCTAATGGCCGACGAACAGTGTGTTTGTCTACAAAGCGGAGCAGGCTGCCAGCTGCTAAAGATTTCCATCCCCTCTCAGGCTGCGTGACAAGTTACCAAACAGTAACACTGGGAAACTAATTGCTGTATCCAATGCAGCCTGGCAAAGGGGTCAGAGATGCCTTTCGCTGCCTGGTGCCCTTGGAAGCTCCATATGTAGCCAGAATGGAAAGCCAGGAGCCTCTGACAGGGACAGGGACAGGGACAGGAGGTGGGGAGGGCAGGACAGGAGGGTGCTCAGAAGGACTCTGATGGGAGACAAGTCTTCAGGGACTGCGCTTCTGTATGGAGAAAATTGAAACTGTGCCTGAGGGTATGTCTACACTAGAAAGTTAGTTCGAACTAACGGACGTTAGTTCGAACTAACTTTCCTAGGCGCTACACTAGCGCTCCGTTAGTTCGAATTAAGTTCGAACTAACGGAGCGCTTAGTTCGAACTAGGTAAACCTCATTTTACGAGGACTAACGCCTAGTTCGAACTAGCTAGTTCGAACTAAGGGCTGTGTAGCCCTTTAGTTCGAACTAGTGGGAGGCTAGCCCTCCCCAGGTTTCCCTGGTGGCCACTCTGGCCAACACCAGGGAAACTCTATTGCCCCCCTCCCGGCCCCGGAGCCCTTAAAGGGCCACGGGCTGGCTACTCACTTTGTGCCAGTTGCAAGGCTGCAAGCACCCGTGCCTGCACAGCCTGCACCTGCCACACCACGAGCCAGCCATCTGAGGGTTCCCAGCCCTCCACTGCTCCCCACGACCAGCCTGGCGGCTCCCGGGAGCCTGCCCGGGGGCGCAAAAGGCGGGCGCCCGCCTGGTCAAGTGCGGAGATCGTGGACCTCATCGAGGTTTGGGGGGAAGCCTCCAATGTCCACGATCTCCGCACTAGCCACCGGAACGCGGCCGTCTATGGACGCATGGCTGCCAGTCTGGCCGCCAGGGGCCACCAGCGCAGCCGGGAGCAGGTGCGCTGCAAAATTAAGGACTTGCGGCAGTCCTACTCCCGGGCCTGCCTGCCAGGGGCTGACCCGGAGGCCTGCCCCCACTTCCATGCCCTGGACCGCATCCTGGGGCCTCATGCCGTCCCTGCCCCCCGGGACGTGATTGACCCCGGGGCAGAGGGACCGCTCCTGGAGACGGAGGAGGAGGAGGAGGGCTCTGAGAGCCAGGAGCCTGCCGCCAGCCTTCCCAGGACCCGGGACCCCCGAGGCACCCCACAGAGCCGCTCGCCTGCATCATCAGAGGCCGGGGAGGCGTCCACCTGTGAGTACCCTCGTGTTCCCCTTATGTGTACGGGGGGCTGGGGCGAGAGGGAGCCCCGGGACCGTGCGCCTGGGCCTTGCCCACCACGGAGCAGCAGCTGGGGATCCTGCAGGGGCCCTGGCCTTGCAGAGGGGAGCTGGGTTTCACACACCTGGGCCCCTGGGGTCATTGACCGCTGGTCTTCTTGCACCACAGCTGCAGCACCGGGGCCTGCAGGGCGCACCACACCGCCTGCAGCAGCCGCCCGCGCCCGGGCAAGCAGGACAGCCAGGAACCAGGAGGACTACCAGAGGCGGCATCTCCGGTTCCTGGACCGACAGCTCCGTCTCCAGGACCACTGGGTCCAGGAGGACCTCAGGCTGCGCCAGAGGAGTCTGGAGGCCCTGGAGGAGCAGGGCCGTGCCCTGCGAGGCCACCTCCAGAGCCTGCTGGACCGCTTTCCATTTCCTCCTCCCCCTGCTCCCTCTCTTGCTCCCCCTGCTCCCCCTCTTTCTCCCCCTCTGGCTCCCCCTGCTCCTCCTGCTTCCGCTCCTGCTTCCGCTCCTGCTTCCTCCACACCCCCTGTCCTCTCTGCCCCCCCCTCCACAACCATTCCCCACCGACGCCCCCGGACCCGCAGTGTGGCGAGACGGGAGAGGCAGCCGGACTCCCACCCCTGAGCTTTCCTTTCCCTTCCTCCCTTCCCTCCCCTCCCCTTCCAGCTCCCTCGTCCCAGGTTTCCCCCTCCCTTCTCCCACCTTCATTCCTCCCTCCCCCCACCCCAGTTCTGTGAAATAAACAGACGTTTTTGTTTGAAAAACAGGTGTCTTTATTTGACAGTAGGTAGGGAGGGGAAAGGGGAAGGGGAGGGTAGGGTGGAAGAAGGCCCCGGTGGGGCATGCAGGGAGAGGTCAGTCCTCCTCCTCCTCCACCTGGAAGCTCTCCCGCAGGGCTTCCCGGATCCGGATGGCCCCCCGCTGGGCTTCCCGGACAGCGGCGGTGCGGGGCTGACCGTAGTGTCCAGCCATGCGGTCAGCCTCAGCCATCCAGGCTGGCAAGAAAGCCTCCCCCTTCCGCTCACACAAATTGTGGAGCACACAACATGCCGCCACCACGGGAGGGATGTTGTGCTCGGCCAGGTCCAGACGGGTGAGGAGGCATCGAAAGCGGGCTTTCAGTCGCCCGAAGGCCCCCTCCATCACGATGCGGGCCCTGCTCAGCCTGTTATTGAAGGCCTGGCGGGAGGGATTGAGGTGCCCCGTGTAGGGCTTCATGAGCCACGGCTGCAGTGGGTAGGCGGCATCCCCCACCAGGCAGACGGGCATGTCCACGTCCCCGACCCTGATGTGGCGGTCGGGGAAGAAGGTCCCGTCCTGCAGCCGCTGGCACACGGAGGAGTTGCGGTACACCCGTGCGTCGTGTGCTTTGCCGGACCAGCCCACATTTATGTCCGTGAACTGTCCCCGGTGGTCACACACGGCCTGCAGGATGACGGAGAAGTACCCCTTGCGGTTCACGTACCGGGACGCCTGGTGTTCCGGGGCACGGATGGGGATGTGCGTCCCGTCGATGGCCCCCCCGCAGTTGGGGAAGCCGAGGGCGCCGAATCCCCGGATGACGGCGTCCGGGTCGGCGAGGCGGACCACCCTGCGGAGCAGCACCCGGTTGATGGCCTTGACCACCTGCGGAGAGAGACACAGCAAAGCGTCAATCAGTGGGGCGCCCGGGTGGCTGGGAGCGTGCGTGCCCTGGCAGTGCCCCGCGCCCCACTCCCGGAAGCAACCCCCCTGGCGGCGTGTAGTACGGCCGGGACAGCCCGACCCCTCCGGTGCGGGGCGCCTTCGCCTCCTCCCGCCCCCCCCTTTGTCCCTGGGGCGGCCCATCCCCTCCTCGCAGCCCCCCTCCCCCTCGGCTCGGTGGCCGACGAGCGCCGTACCTGCATGAGCACTGCTCCGACAGTGGATCTCCCCACGCCGAACTGGTTCCCGACGGATCGGTAGCTGTCCGGCGTGGAGAGCTTCCAGAGGGCGATGGCCACCCGCTTCTGGAGGGGGATGGCGGGCCTCATGCGAGTGTCCCTTCTTTGCAGGGCAGGGGCGAGCCACTCGCAGAGCTCCAGGAAGGTGTCCCTCCTCATCCTAAAGTTCTGGGTCCACTGTCGGTCGTCCCAGTGCTCCAGGACGATGCGGTCCCACCAGTCGCTGCTGGTGTCCAGACGCCAGATGCGGCGGGGCACGCCGGTGCCGGGGCGCCGCCGCGGCTCCTCCACGGCCCCCAGGGCGGCCAGGCGGAGAGGCAGGGGGCTGACGTTCCCCAGGTGGTGCCAGGCAGCCTCGAGCCATTGGTGGCAGGCTTGCAGCAGCAAGTCCAGAACGTGCACCAGAAGGTGCAGGGCGAGCTGTGGCTCCATGTTGCCACCTGCGGCGGTCCCCCCCGAAGGGAAGCACCGACACAGATGGGCACAGAGACCGACGCTTTGCTGTCCCTCGGCGAGGTTGGCAAGCAAGCAGGAAAAGCTGAGAACCGGCTGTCCAGGGGGGTCCCTTTAAGCACGAGCCTCAGATAGCCTCAGACAGCAGCCACACAAAGCAACTGCTGACCTGATGCCCTGCCAGAACCGGTTTCAGCTGCCCTTAAATGCCCCCCTGCGTCCAATCAGTGTGGACGCGCTAGTTCGAACTAGCAAAACGCTAGTTCGAACTAGTTTTTAGTTCTAGATGCGCTAGTTCGAACTAGCTTAGTTCGAATTAACTAATTCGAACTAAGTTAGTTCGAACTAGCGCTGTAGTGTAGACGTACCCTGAGAGAGTCATTCCCTGCTGGTCAGATCCAAGGGAATTGCTGGGAAAGTTCAAGAGATCACACAGTTGGGCTAGGAGAGAGGTAGGAGTGGGCAGCTCTTACATGCCCTGCTCTTTGCAGGCAAAGGTCTAGTTGGGTAGGAGATGCCCATTGGACTGGTGCACAGGAGTCCAGTGGAAATCCATAGAGAATTACGTGCTTTCAACGGAATGTTTAAATCAGGGCATGGAATCCTGGAGCCTGCTACAATCCACTCTTAAATTCTCGGAGGCAGTTTGACGACTCTCTGAAGTACAAAAGCACAGGGCCAAATTCTAAGGGATCAGCGCCAGCTCCCACCCGCTGAGAATTGGGCCCAAGGGCTAAAATAACATCGAAGCACTTTTCATCCTCCTGTTAGGTTGCTCATACTACATGCGGTGAGAGCAGGTCCCATCCAGTTGCTCTACCCCTCTGGCATTAGCACTAGGCATGGAGCCAAATCTAGGTGCAAAACGTTGGTCTTGTGCATGGTAATATTTTCGAAAGCCCCTAAGGGATTTAGGAGCCTAATTCCCACTGACAACATCTCCTTGAATTTTATTTTTAAAAGGGGGTAAAAATCAAATAAAAACTTTTCATTCAAGTCAGAATGAAATTTCTGTCTGAGTCACCAAAAATTTTAAACCATCTTTTTCAGTGGAACCCAAAATTATTATTTTTTTCCAATTTGGATTTGCCACCAAACCAAAATTTCCTTTCCTGTCACAGCTCTTCTGCTGCTGTCTGTGACCTCCCTGGCATGGGGAATAGCAAAGCAGATTATTTTGCTGTGTAACGTTACAGGCACTTTGCTGTGTAACGTTACAGGCACTGTGTAACGTTACAGGCACGTTACAAGAACCATCGCTGTCCCATTGTTGTAGTACATTTCCCCACAGCCTTAGTTCTAGAGAGAGATCAAAAATTGGATTAGAGCTAAAGAATGGGAGGCGACAGAGATGTTTTGTTGGTGTGTTGTTGATCCCTTTATAGATACAGAGGCAAAGGCATGGGCATGGATTAACTTCTCTGCAGTTTGGGAAGGTTTGGAATCAGGTTGTTGGTTCAGCTTCCCTCTAAGGACCTCAAGGAGTTTTCTAAGCAGTTAAGCTTTTAAGCTTCCAAGGCCTTTGAAGAGGGGAAGTGTTGACACAGTAGAGCCACAAAAGTAGCTAGCCAAGGGCACAGGGAGCAATGACTTGGTTTGCAATGATTCCAAGCATCTACTACTGACCTCAGTGGGTAGTGTGGGTGTCCAGGTCAACATACAGGCCCAGAAAGAGAACCCAGGAGTCCTGACTCAAGATGTTACCCACTAAATGTTATTATTTGCCAGTTTTGGATTGGGATTTTCCCACTGGAAATAAATTGCCTGTGAAAGACTCAATCTGGGACAGGTATTGAACAGACAGACATTCTTCTAACGTTATGGCAAGGGCTGGGTTGGTTTTTGTTTTGTTTTCTGGTTTGAGTTTGATAGTCATCTTCCTTTCATCTTTATAGAACTGGATTTCTCCTCCCCTGTCATCTCGCCTCCACCTTTATTTTCATGGGATTTTGGTGAAATCCACCTGTAAGTGGAAGATCTTTGACAGGGTGAGGGGGTCACCAAATGAAGTGAAGCGGAACAAAAGGAAGTACGACTTAATGCAACACACAGTCAACCTGTGGAACTCCTTGCCAGAGGATGTTGTGAAGTACCAGACTATAACAGGGTTCAAAAAAGAACTAGATAAATTCATGCAGGGTAGGTCCATCAATGGCTGTTAGCCAGGATGGGCAGGAATGGTGTCCCTAGCCTCTGTTTGTTAGAAGCCAGGAATGGGCATCAGGTGGTGGGTCACTGGATGATTGCCTGGTTTGTTCATTCCCCTGGGGCCCCTGGCATTGGTTACTGTCAGAAGACGGGATCCTGGGCTAGATGGACTCTTGCTCTGCGCCAGTGTGGCCCTTATGTTCTTATGAATTGTTCTCGCTCTTTCACACTTTCTTCAGTGCGGTCTGGTAGCAGCAGGAGTTCCCTGTTGTGAGCTGAAAAGACATAGAACCTGCTGAGATATACAGTAGAGGTGAAGCAAGGTTTGCTTCATCTCTGCTCACAATGGAGTATTTACAGATTTCAGACCTAGGCCTTCCTGTTACTTCCTACTGTTTTCATTGATTTTCCTCCTTAGAGAGTTAACAGATCTGTCCAAGATCAGGAGCTCTTGTGTTCTGTTTCCGATACCTGCTGCATCTTTGACTCTATTGGCTCTTAGGCATCTTTTCTTGTCTCTAAGGACTTGACGTTGTGCAGAATAGCAGTTGCTCCTGGAGAATGGAAACCTTGCTGTGGAATTTTAACATTAGATTTGAAAATATGTGTTTGATTTGGAAAAAAAAAATCTGTGACTATGGGGAAGACGACTCTGCTTTCTACAGGTGGGTCGTGGATGCTAGAGATACTAGCTGGCCAGATTTTCTTTTTAGGCCAAGAGGGAATTATCCACTGATAGTTCTGAGTTATTTCTCTCAATTGACTCTCTCCGCACAAAAACGGTGTGGGTTTAACTGGAATCGAGTTAGTGCTGCAGCTTTCCTATGTGGTCTTTCATATACGTTTAGAACTGATTATATTGGTTATAGTGTGCATTTACTGACACAAGCAAAACTGCCCTGAGCCAGGATTGAATGGACATACGTGTCCACAAACAACGCTGTGCTGGTATGAAATCACACTTATTGTGGCGTCAGTACAATATGCATAGACCCATCCAAATTTAACAATCTTTCTCAGGAACACGGTCACCAAGAACTCTGCTTTTCCATCACTGCCCAATTTCATAGTTCTGTCATAGCCCTCAGTAACAACAGATCCAGGTGTCCCTACCAACATTTCATTAGTCTTGTTTCTAAAAGCTCACGAGTGGACCAAGGAACCAAAGAACAGTATAGTGGACTCTCCAGGATCTGCTATACAAGGTGTCTGGTTTTTCCCTGAATAGAAATCAATCAGTCATATTCTGCTCTTCTACATGGAGCTTAAATGTAGAGATTCGATGCTGGTCACATCGTTCCTGTCTCTGTGCACTAGAGAAGCTGCATCAAAGACCAGAGAGGGATCCTGTTTGTTTGGAGACATTTTAGGTGATAGTTAGAATTTAGTCTGTTTTGCCTCCCCTTCCCTGAGTGCAAGTCAACACTATTTCCTAAGTCAGGGTGGGAAGCCAAATTCTACCCCCCGCTTGCCTGGATCCAGCCCCTGAGGCTCAGGGCTTCCCTCCCCAGAGCACACAAAATCTACTAGCCTGGCCCCCCCTCCCCAGGCTCTGGTGTGGGAGGGGAATATGGGGAGTGTCTTTCTGCTTCTCAGTCAAGGGGCCACATCAGTGAGAGTTGGGGTTTTTTCACTTCTTACTTGCGTGTGGCCTCCAACTGATTTTTTCTGTGGGTCGGCAGCCCCCCAACCCAAACAAGGTTCTCCACCCCTGGCCTAAGTCTTCCCTGGAGACTTGTTTTTAAAGTAAAAACCTTCTAAGGAAACACAGATTTTAAAAAAACCCCACAAAGGGCTGAATGAACAAATAAATAAATAAAGTCCCGCTCCTGGCAAACAGCTGGATGAGTGTCACAGAAAGGGAGGAACAGCTGGATCCAGTAAAAGCCCAGGGAAAATGAGTTCCAGACCCAGAAGGGAAGTGGGGGAGGGGGCGGGTTTTTGGAGTGTGTTGATGTGTGGGACCCGCCAATGTCAGCTGATAAGACTCCGACATCAAAGTCCGGGAGCAGAGCGGCAGGATCCAAGGGGGCAAGAGAGAGAGCTAGTGTTTTGGAGAAATTGAGCAGGAAGCCTTTTAGGAAGGGATGGGGAGGAGAGTGTGTTTGCGGGGGGCAGTACAGAAGGGAGGTGGATGTTAGAAGTTGTAGGTGGAGTAATTTTGCAAGAACTTGAGCTGCTGGCTCTGGCACTCCGACTGTACGTTGATGAGGTCATAGTGTTTTGGGGTAAAAAAAAAAAACAACTCCGACTTGTTTTTCAGAAGAGAGAGAGAGAGAGAGAAACACGCAGCGGCTGAAGAAATGGAGCAAGTAGCAAAACTCCTGCTGTGGCAGCTTTTGCTTCTGCAAAGTAAGCTTCTAGATGACCAGCATCAATGTCGTGTGTCTGTCTTAACTCCAGAGAGAATGGGGGCTCAGCATTTTACCTGGGCGAGCTGGCTCTGTCACTGCAGTGCCTTGGTTTAGATTCTTGTCGCTAGTTGTTTTCTGGTTTGTTTGTGTGTGTGTGTCTATAGGGGGAAGGGGATGGTTTTGATGGAGAAAGGGATTTCTCTCGGTTTTTCTGGAGGAAGAATACTTGGTGAACTGGGGTCGATCAGAGGACGTTCTGGTTGTTATCTGTGTTCTTTGGTTTGCTTTGCTGCGGATCATCTTGTTCTGCAGAAGAAAGGGAAGAAACATAGCCTGGTATTGCTGCTCTCGGGTGACTTGGTGCTGTTTGGCTAAGGCAGGAGCAGACAGTTCAACTGTTGTGGACAATAAGGGGGCGATACTAGAACTATTTGGGTACCCAGGTGAAAACAGGATTCACCTGTTGCCCTGGAGGAATGTGGAGGGGGAGGATGGCCGGGGGGTTATTACAGAAACATGGAACTATTTATGTTGTTTCCCGTGTCGCAGAGTTTTTGGGGCTGGGGAGGAGAACA
Organism: Pelodiscus sinensis; assembly: GCF_049634645.1. NCBI lineage: Eukaryota > Metazoa > Chordata > Testudines > Trionychidae > Pelodiscus > Pelodiscus sinensis. The sequence continues at coordinate 17,015,032 of NC_134733.1, read as the reverse complement.
ATGGCAGAGCCAGGGGACCTCAGCAGGCAGGCTCCAATGATGGCAAAAGACTTGTGGGCGAATAGCAGCCCCCCCCCCCAGAAGGCAGGAGCCCATGCCCCATAACTCCAGGCTGGTCCTTAGGAATAATGGGGCCCTACACAGTACAGTTAACACTGGTGCCCCTATGCCTGAAGGTAGCTGGGGGGCTGATTTTTTTTAGAGATGTGATTTTTATGAACGTCAGCAACACATTAATGAAATATTTTAAAGCAAATTGTAAACTAAGGTCCTGCAGGCACAGGACATTCAGAAACTGACAATCTAGATCGGGGGCTGGCAAATGCCTGCTAAAAGGCTCCATGACCGTTTGACGGACCCTTTCACAGCTTCGATGTTCTGCTCTTAGCTCTGGCAGGCTGTGTCACTTTTAAGTTGATGAGAGCCTCTCGGGAGACTGCAGAGTCACAGGACAGGGACAGGAAGAGGCGGGAGGGTGGACTTAAGACCCAGGAGTGCCCCAGATTTTCTGTGTAGGGGATGGATGGCCCTGCAGAACTCAATCCAGCCTCTTCAACACTTTCTTCTCTGAGGAGAGCTGGAGGTGAGCAAGGCTGGCTCATCCCAGAGCACAGGGAAGCTCCATTTCTAAAGAGCAACAGTGCATCTCATCTGGGAAATGTGGGTTCCAGTTCTTTGGGGCTGTTTTATCCTCCAACTGCACAAACATAAAAAACCCCATTAGCCAGTAACTGGGATTTCCCTGCACCAGCCTTTCCTAGCTCCTTCAGCTCACAGGTGAATGAAGTTTTGTTTGTCCTCAGTTTGGTCCCTGGTGGATATTTTTCACCTCACCAAGACGTCCACAGTTTGTAATGCCCCAGGGCATGGTTCAGGCCTGGAATAGCAGGGCTGGTTGCAGGTGAGGACTGCAGGGCAGAGCTGTGAGGGATCCAGCATTAGAAGGAATGGGCGGCATTTGAATCTCTCCCGAATGGCCGCACAAATGCATAGCTTCCAGGGAACACTGGCTCAGACCCGGAACAGCAGCCCAGCATTGAGGGGCTCTGGAGGAAATGTCTGGGTGCAGTTTGCAGAGGTGGTGGCAGGAGGTTTGCAGCCCTGTCAAAGATCTTTCCCTTCCAGGCGCACTTCACCAAATTCCCATGAAAATAAAGTTGGCGGCGAAGGGGTGGGGGAGGAGAAATCCACGTCCTTTCATCTTTGAGGAGATGAGGTTCTGATCTTCACCCGCGTACGGTCATCTCTCAGGGAAAGATCGGCTCCGTTCCGAATGACTCTGCCTCGTGGGCCATGCGCCAGTGTAAACAAGGCCGAGAAGTGTTTACAAAGTGAAGTACCTCTCCGAGCTGCCTGTGCGAAATGGGCCTGTGAGGGGGGCCTGTGTGCACAGCAGCCAAGATGGAGAAATGCTGACAGAGCTACTCCTGGCTTCTCGTGCAGATGAAGGACTTTTTTTTTCCCTTTCTGCCGAGACTGCACGTTTTTGTCTCTCTCTGATCTGCTGGGCGTGTTCCCACTTGCGGGAAAGGTGTTGGAATTGGGTGGCTGCAAAGCTTTGGAAAGTCCCAAAATCCCTCTCAAAGCAAGAACAAAAATCTGCCTTTGAGCAATTACATCCCATGAGCCATTTTTTAAAAAAAATGGGGACTTAAAAAACCATCAATGGAAAGAACTAATTCAGCAAGCAAGGGGCTGCCTGTGGGGGATCTTCATTCAAGATCCAGCCTTGGTCTTTTGGTCCCAAGCCAGCAGGAGATAGAAGGAACAGGGGATAGGATTTGCTATTAGGCAGGAAAGCGCTTGCATTACTCACTGATGCCTCCCAGCTGGGTGAGTTGGAAGAGGGGCATAGATGGCTCTGTGGGGACTTCTGATTAATAGAGCAATTCCCAGAAGGAAGCCACGCTCTTTGGCGTGACTGTTGCTGCTACATGCCTGGAGGATAAGTTGGAATGATCCTGTCGACCCAGGGTCAGGCCCCAAGGAGCCAGCATGAAGTTGTTACCATTTTCCAAGCGAGTATGAACTTCGCTCCGCAGCAGCTGGTATGTTTGCACTGACATGGAAAGAGCTCTAGGGAGGCTCTGAGAAGTGCCGACGCAGGGTCCACAGGGAGGGAAAATGAGGAGGTTGGTATTTTCACATGCTTATTTTTAACTTCTTTAAAAAAAAATCCTGGTTTTGAATAAGCCCTCGTTCAGGGCCTGATCCACCTCCCGTTCGCTTCTGTTGGACCACAATCCTGCCACCTCTCCAGCAAGAGGCGACATGGCTCCTTTTCTGCTAGTGGAGACTGTTTTAATGGCCAGCGCAGCGTGTTCCAAGCAGGAAGGAGGTGGCATGTTCTTGGACACATGCTCAGGCATCTAGACAGCACCCCCGTGGAGTCTTAATGGTTAGAGGAGGGGCTGGGAGGCAGGAGTCCACATTTTTTAATGTGTCTGATTTATTATTTTTTTTAGGACATCCAATTGGAAACACCTAGGGACTGACTCCTAGAGCTGCAGAATACCCACAACTCCAGTCCAAGTCTCTGCATGCTATAGGTGCTCAGCTCAGAGCCATCCTTACCCATACACAGAATATGCAGCTGTGTAGGGCACCTGAAAATTTTGGGCACCCCTGGGTCTTAATGTCCACCCATCCACCTCTCCCTATCCTTGTTCTGTGGCTCTGCTTTCTCCAGAGAGGATCAGGTTCAGTGTTTCTCAACCTTTTTTTATAAAGTACCCCTTTAAAAAATAATTATTATTATAAGTACCCCAGTACCTACAGTTTTTAGACACACAATTTTTTTTTTCTACCATTGCAACACATTTGTTTAAACAACTTAATTGTAGCCAGGCAGACGATGACATTTTTGGGTGTAAAAAGTACAAAAATAATAAAACACTGTAAAACTTAAAACAAAAATTCAGTTTTCTCTACATTTAAGTTGTGCTGATGTACCCCCCAGACTTCTCTTGAGTACCCCTAAGGATACTTGTACCACTGGTTGAGAAACACTGATCTAGTTAACAGGAAAGTGAAAAAGCCAGCCAGAGCTATTAACAGAACAGTGAACCTGTGAAAGAGCCAGTCAAGTGGTAATAAAGCCATTTCACAGGCATTTGCCAACCCCTGTCAGCTTCTGAATTTACTGTCTACAGGCCCTTAGTTTTAAAACAAATTTTAAACTATTTCATTAATGTGTCACTGAAGATGATAAAATCACATCTCTAAAAAATCATCAATCACCTTCCCCCTAGGGTTGCTAGATGGTTTAACCAAAAATATCAACTCTATCCCCCACCCCCAAAAAAAATCACCGGGGAAAAAGTTCTGTTGAGAAAAAAAAGGGGGAGACCAAAGTTGTTGAGGAAAAAAAAAGGACCCCGAGAGTTGTTAAGCAATAAATAAATAAATAAATAAATAAGAAAACCCCAGCATAGCCCCTTTAAGAAATTCTTTTGAGGCTTTTTGGTCCTAACAGGCTGCTGGCGGCCGTCCGTCATCTTGTCTCCCTGCTCCAGGCCAGACAGCTCCCCTGAGGAACCCAAGAAGCCTCCTGGCTAGGGTTGCCAGGTGTCCGGTTTTGAACTGGACAGTCCAGTATTTGTGCTTTCTGTTTGGGAAACAAATTGAGAAAATATAAATGTCCGGTATTTTCTAAATAAGATGTAATGTCGATTGTGATGTAATGTCAAGTGTGTCCGGTATTTTTGTTGAAACCATCTGGCAACCATACTCCTGGCCGGGGAAAAAAAATCAGAAAATACCAGACATGTTAGGTGTCCAGTATTTTCTGAATTTTTTTATCGGATAGGAGGCGAAAATACCGGACACCTGGCAACCCTACTCCAGGCTGCCATGGGGCATTGGGGTACTGGTTTAATAATACTGCGTAGGGTCCCATAAATCCTAAGGAAGGCCCGAGTTCAGCCCTTCTGCAAATCAGGCCCAAGGTCCCCCAAGCAGGGGCACCCTAAAACTAAGGCCTCAAAGATCAGAGTCCGCTTTCAAAAGCATCAGCCTGTATTTCTGTAGGGCTCAGTTTCCTGACGTGCAGGTTTTAGGAGCAATAACACTTTCCCCAACAGGGTGTTGTGCTGCAGTTTGAAACTCAAAGGACTGTATCCTCTAGATCTCAGAGGGGTAGCCGTGTCAGTCTGTAACTTTAAAAACGAGTAGTCCTGTGGCACCTTAGGGGGGGTCTACACTGCACCGTAGCTCAAAATAAGATATGCTACTTGAGCTATGCAAATTGCGTATCTTATTTCAATCTTATTTCGAAATAGCTTATTTTGTAATTTGGCACTATCTACACAGGGCCAAATTTTGAAATAACCTGCTATTCCAAAACATCCTTACTCCTCTTGGAATGAGGTTTACAAGAACGTCAGAATAGTGAGCCCAAAATAATGGGCTTGCTCTGAAAACGTGGGATAGTTATTTTGGGATACTCCGGTATCCCGAAATAGCATTGCAGTGTAGACATAGCTTTAGAGTACGTCTACACAGCAACATTATTTCGAAATAACTAGCATTATTTCAAAATAATTTAGTCCGAGTCTACACAGCAGGCAGTTATTTTGAAATAATGTTGAAATACTGTCAAGCTGGAGGACTTCTTACTCCGACTCCTGTAACCCTCATTGTACGAGGAGTAAGGGAAGTTGGAGGAAGAGTGCTCTATTTTGAAATAAGTGCTGTGTGGACTCTCCCCATTTCGAAATAAGCTACGCAATTGACATAGCTTAATTTTGCATAGCTTATTTCGAGTTGAGCCCTACTGTGTAGATGCACTCTAGAGACCAATAAAAATAAATATAGTTTCATGAGCTTTTGTGGGCAAATCCCACTTCATCAGATGAGCTTGGAAAAAGGAGGACCCAGAATTTATAGCAGAAAAAGATCTGTGTCCTAGATCATGAGTGCTGCGGTTTAGAGTCCGGGATGCTGCACGGTTTGGATACTGTGACGTTATGCAGGCGGGAGGGCTCGGCTCTTGATTAATACAAAGAATTCTTTCCCAGCTGCCTGGCTAGTACTGCCCACATGCTCAGGGTCTAATTGATCACCAGATTTGGGATCAGGAGGGACTTTTCCCATAAGCCAGATTGGTGCAGACCCAGGGGTGGGTGAGATTCGTCTTGTTCAGCAGCATGGGGCCACCTGGGTCACTTGCTGGTTTAAACTAATGTAAAGGGTGGATTCTCTGTACAGGCAGTCCCCGGGTTATGTACAAGATAGGGACTGTAGGTTTGTTCTTAAGTTGAATCTGTATGTAAGTCGGAACTGGCGTCCAGATTCAGCCGCTGCTGAAACTGATCAGTTTCAACAGCGGCTGAATCTGGACACCAGTTCTGACTTACATACAGATTCAACTTAAGAACCCCAGGCATCCCCAACTCAGCTGCTGCTGAAACTGATCAGCGGCTGATTCCAGGAAGCCCGGGGCAGGGGCTTCCTGTAGTCAGCCACTGGTCAGTTTCATCAGCGGCTGACTTGGGGATGCCTGGGGCAGAGCAGCTGGGGTGCTGCTGGGTTGGTCCAGTAGCGCCGCCGCTCCTCGGCACTACTGGACCAACCCAGCAGCACCCAAGCTGCTCTGCCCCAGGCGTCCTGATTCAGCCGCTGCTGAAACTGACCAGCAGTGGCTGAATCAGGACGCCTGGGGCAGAGCAGCTGGGGTGCTGCCGGGTTGGTCCAGTAGCGCCCAGAGCGGCGCTACGGGACCAACCAGCAGCTCCCCAGCTGCTGTACCACAGGCGTCTGGAGCAAAGCCGCGGAGCACGGGGGCAGCAGGACAGCCCAGATGCGCCGTGGCTATCCTGCTGCCCTCGGGCTCCGCGGCTTTGCTCTGCTTTGCTCCCCGTCTCCCTGGTCTGCAGACCAGGGGGGCGGGGAGCAAAGCAGAGCAAAGCCGCGGAGCACGCGGGCAGCGGACAGCCCAGATGCGTCTGGGCTGTCCGCTGCCCGCGTGCTCCGCTGCTTTGCTTCCTCTCCCTGGTCTGCTGGAGATCAGGGAGAGGGCCCCATTCGTAACTGCGGATCCGACTTAAGTCGGATCCGCGTAACTCAGGGACTGCCTGTAATGTGAAATCTTGAAACCAGGACTTGAAGACTTCAGTAACTCAGCCAGAGGTTAGGGGTCTCCTACACAAGTGAATAGGTGGGGTTGTGGGGTCTGTGATGTGCAGGAGGGCAGGATCAGGATTAAAATCGCCACCCAGACACTCCGTTTTTTGGCATGTGTGTCCAGGCACCATTTGACAAGCCCTCATGTCCGGATTTTTTGATATGTGAAGAAAGTGGCAACTGTAATTAGGTCTGAAAGCCCGTGAGTCCCAGCAGCCTGGAAAATGGGCAGAGAGAGGGGCAAAGAAAAAGAAACTGGAAAAGACACACAGGGGGAGATGGTCAGAGCTGAGCTTACTCTAACACTGTGCTGTCCAGCACGCTAGCCGCGAGCCACATGTGGCTGTTTGGCTGGTTGTGAGTGGCTGGTTCGCTATAGCAGTAGCCATTAACTGGTTGGACACCATGGCTCTAACACAAAGGCCTTGTCTAGGGCAGGCCTGCCAATGGGGGAGGGGAAAAGGGGACCATTGCCCTGGGACCTGGCAATTCAAAGGGGCCTGGGGCTCCTGCCATGGCTGCGGCAGCAGCTGGAGCCCCAAGTCCTTTAAATCACGGCTGAAGCGCAGAGGGGGGATGCCAGGCTGCGCGCTCCAGGTAGCACTAAGGGCGGAGGGGGAGGGGGGAACTATGCTTGCCTGGCTTCCCTCAGCCCCAACCCTTCCAGGAGCCTGGAGCTGCCCCTCCACCATATCCTGGGGTCCGGGGAGGCTGTCGACTCCGCTGGCCTAGGCTCACAGGCAGGCCGGTCCAGAGATTAGGTCCTCGCATTCAGAAGAATCTTCCTCCGGCCTGCAGAGCTGCACTGTTAGGAAAAAGAGCTCGGACAATCCCTGGCTGATCTCAGTTGCCTTGGGAAGAGACAGTGCTACGCTGGGTGTAGGTCACTCACGAGGCCTAGATGCTGCTGCCTTATTCCAGAGGGAAGTACGACTCTCTCTACAGCTCACCTGGCACCTTCTGGAGTCACTGGCAAAGCTCCCACTGGCTTTCACAGAGCCAGGATCAGAACCAGGCTGAGTCAGGGTGACAGACTCAGACCCTCAGCAGTGTTCCCTGTAAGTTGAGCGGCCACCCAGGAGAGATTCAACTGCTGCCCAGCTGATTAGTAGAGTGCCCAAACAGAATGTGCTTCTACAGGTGGTGCACACCTGCACATGCATCGGTGCACACAACAAAATTTATTCTGCACACAGATGGAATCAATTGGAGGGAACATTGGCCTTGCTATCCGAGGACTCTCTGTGGAACACACCTGCTTACCAGCAAATAGCCCCATTCACACTGCATGCTGTGATGTTAGCCAGATTTCTGCCTCCGCTCTGCCCTGCCTTTCATCCTTTCTTAGCCCTGCATTGAACAGGATGGCAGGTACTTTGTTAGCACGCAGTCCCCGCTTTGGGCCCAGCCTCTCAGTCAGAGTGGCATCTCCTCTGCATCCCAGATGTTCCAGCCAGAGATGAAAGTTAGTGGGGGCGCCCTGGTGCGCAGCCCTGGGGAGAGCTGGCTGAGCTGCGGCAAAAGCCCGCAGGGAGCTACTGAAAGAGCTGGCAGGGACCCGGGTGGCAATAGGACAGGACGTGTAAGAAATGTTAAGTTACTTTCACCCCTGCTTCCAGCTGAAACAGCGCTGGGAGGCTTGTGTGTCAGGAAAGGTGTTTCCTACTTGGGCCACGCAGAGAGGGCAGCCTGGGGAGCAGTGTCAGTTTGGGGTGTTCCTCAGAGCTTTGGGCTCTTGATTCGTGTTTGCTCAGCTTATTCTTGGACTATTCGAGAAGCTGGTCCTGGAATTATAGAAGCCACGGCCCGGATGTGCATTTTACAGGGTGATCTAGAAATGTCGGCTATTCTCATCCAGCGGTGCTCAAGATTTTGCTTTTCCTTTGAGCTTCGGTTGGACCGGCCAGCAGAGTCTCTCGGGAGCCCTGTGTTTGCCTCCAGAGGAGAGAGGTTCTGGGACACTGTGAGCCAGTCTCCCCAGTGCCACTGGCGTCTGGCGCGGATGCTGTAGAGTGAGGATGGGGACGGGGGCGGAGGGGAGGGGTGCAGCTTCAGGGGTGGGAGCAGAAAGCAGAACCATGCACAGCAGTGGACACAGTTTGGCCAAGTATCGAGGCGATGGTCCCAAAGCTTCAGTGCTTGCTGTCGTGGGCTTATGGCCGATTCTCAGCTTTCATTTAAAAGCCAAATCCTGCTTCTAGGCCTCAGGGTTGCAGCAGGAAACCAGGACAACCTGCCCTTCCCTTTTGTCTCATGGAGCCCTCGGCCATCGTGGCTTGGGAGTTGCATTGACGGGGCTGTGAGTTGAGCTCCTGGCTACCCCTTGCCGCTGTCAGTGTAAGGGGCTGCACGGCCACCACGAGGGGGCCCTGGGCTTCCAGAGAGGGAGAAAGCCCTGGGTAGGCCAGAGCTGGAGCAGTGCTTCTCTCCCCAGCGGGGGGGAAGGTGGTCCAAGTGCTGCTCTCCTCTGGCTATTCCCAGCTGCCCCAGTGGCTGCCCGTGGCCAGAGGCAGGTTAGGCTGGTACCTCAGGCTGCTCCGGCTTTGCTGGGCCCAAGGCAGTTCCAAGCCCTGCCCAGAATCAGGGAGGTGGCACAGGGGTGTAAAGTCACTTTTCTTTCATCCCCTCTCCATCCTGCGAGCAGAGGTCAGCTCCAGCCCACTGATGCGCTGGGCTCCGGTACCCCAGTGACGTGCCTGATCTCACCCCACCCCACCTTCCCGCCCAGTCGGCTCAGCCCACTGCCCCTTGTCTCCTTCTCCCTCCCCCAGCTTCCCACCTCTCACTCTGCCCTCGCCACATGGATACTGCCTGGCTCACGGTGGGCAAAGCAGCCTCTTTCAGGGGTCAGGATCAGGACTGGCAGGGAGGAGTCGGTGCCACTGAGCCATGACCTACAAGGAGTGAATTGCAGAGCTGGGAAGAGAACCCAGGCATCCAGATGTACCGTTGCCTGGCAACTACTAAAAGGCGGCCTCCCCTGCAAGGATCTGCTAGCAGAGCCTGAACAGATGAATGGAAAGGAAGCTGGAAGGAGCTCTGTGAAGTTTCTCTCTCCTGGAGGCTGCTGCCCTGATGTTACAGACCATCGTGCTCCGCAGCCTTGTTTCACAGAGCAGCCACGTCTTGCAGTGTGTGGAGGAACACACATGGTCTGCAATGGGCCTCCGGCAGCCCACCATAGACAGGGGAGTCGGGGCGTGTGTGGCCCTGGCCATGCCAGTAGATAAAACCAGCCGAATAACAAAATCCAGAAATGGGAGGTGGGGGTGAGGAGCTCTGCTATTCTTAGCTCTGGGACGCTGCAGGCGTGGAGCATATGGGGGGTTTCCGGGTTGGGAAGGCTGAGCCGGATGGCTTTGTCAGCTGTCCAATTTCTGCCGTTCGCCTCCACGTTTTTTTCATTAAGTTGTAAGGGAGACAGGGGAAAACAAATTCATTCCCATGGCTTGCCCACAAGAGGAGATTCTTGTAGCATCAAATCAATCCTGTTAAAGGGCAGCAAAACCAGGCTCTGACAGCGCTGGTGGGGCAGCACCAACTGGTGGACTTTGTGCTCGGGGAGGAAGGTCATTTGACTGCATTGCCTCATCGTGACCATGTGTCCTGATGCAAACCACACTCTGTCCTGGCTGGTTAGCATCACCCCGTCACACGGACATATGGCAGCACTGAGCCGTGAGACAGCACAATGACATGATGTCCCATCACACCCAGGTCCCAGTTATTCCATCTCTGCATGTGGGTATATCCCAGTGATTTCAGTGGTTGTCCACTGCTAGCAGCCCTGGGAGAGATGGTTCTCCCCACCCCCAGCTATTCGGGGCTTGCTCGTGAAGCTTGAGGTCATTAGCACATGGCCAAGAAGTTAAAGACTGAACATGGGTGTTAGATGTGACAAATCCACAGTCAAGGTAGGACCATGAATTAATTATTTAGCATTTCTGCTTCAGTTTTTCCACCAGTAAAAGTAATGCTTACATGGCAGACGTGTTGCGAGGCTTGTTTGAGCCACGTTTGTAAAGCACTTTTTGGGATCCTCAGACCAAGTGTGTAATAGAAGGGCATTTCCCCTTGCCACAAGCTAAGGACTTGTCTCCACTTACCAGGAGATCGATGCTGTGGAGATCGATCTCCCGGGGTTCAATTTAGAGAGTCTAGCAAAGGCCTGCTAAATCAACTCCTGACAGCATCCCCCATCGACTCCGGTAATCCACCATGTTGTGAGGAGTAAGGGATATCAACAGGAGAGTTTCTCCCATTGACTTCCAGCAGCGGGGTTGCTGCAGAAATTCAATCTAAAGTACGTGGACTCCAACTATGCTATTCGTGTAGCTGGCACTGCATATCTTAGATCAGCTTTAGCTCCCAGAAATGAAAGCCTGAGCATTCATGTTCAAGGGCTTTGTAATCCACAAGAACCAGGATCTCGAACAAAAAGCTGGGGAACACGTCCCTTTCTTTTCTGTGAAGTGATACAAAGTACACTGGCATTTCCCCAGGGTGAACAGCTGCAAACAGAAGTGGAGGAGAAAGGGCTTCCATTTGGTGTCTCTTTGAATGGGGTGCATGCATGGAAACTGCCACTCTCACACCGTGGTGGTGTTGCCAATGCTTTGTGAGCGGCGGAGAAAGAGTCATTTATTTTGCTGAGCATGTTCTCTGTGGGCGGGCTTGAAGTAGCCCCATTCTGGAGTTAATTTATTCCCTGTTTCAAGAAGTAAATCCTTGTCTTTGTCTGGGCGGCGGGGTGCCTGTGGCACACGCAGGACAGAACGACCGATTTTCCTGCTGTAACCCGTTTGTGCTGAAATAGTTAACAGATGGCTGGTGGAGATGAATGCTGTCGTTGTGTTGCAAAACTGACCCACCGGACTTCCCATCCTACGCAACAAGCAGGCGGTGCAGGGCTATCCTAAGGGGGAAACAAAGACATTTGTTCACATCCCAGGAAGTAGCTCTCACCACGCAGATCTGAGTCCTAGCCTAGGGGCTGGAGAAGCTGGCAGTGCTAGCCCGGAGAAGCCAGGAGTGTGAGGGAGACAGAATGTAACAGGCATGCTCTTGATGTCCACAGGTGGGTTTCTCTGGCTAGTACTGGCAGCAAAGTGTGCAAGAACACACCCGAAGGCAATGAGCTTGCCCAGACGATCTGTGATTTTCTGATCAGCCTGTTGCCTTTCATGAAACACTAGTACTCAGTTAATTGCATCCCTCTGGCATAGGGGCTGCTGCCTTTTCTCCTGAAAGGCGCTAGCACCGGAGCCTTGGAGAACAAAGCCCTTTAGTTAGCCATAAGAAGAGTGGCAGAGTGATCTTCCCCGCCACGCTACTCCAGTGGGAAACAAGAAGGAAGTGGAATCTCCAATCCCATTTAGTCCTTGGGCTCTCTTGGCATTGCCAGCTGGGGCAGCAGTCTAGATGCCCTCTAAGAAGGACCCAGTATGAGATTATCAATTCACACGGGTAGCACAGAGCTGAACCAGGTTCAGACAGAGGCCCTAGAAGGGGAAGGCTCCAAATACCATTGCAAATTCCATCAGCCGCCCAGCCCTCCCTTGCAGCTATGCTCCAGCGATGGTCCCCGGAATTGCAATGGACCATCACGGGGAGCCGGCTCCACATGGCAGCAGCTGCAGAGATGCCATTGAGCCTTGCCACCCTTTCTTACTGGATGTTGGCGGGAGAAAGGCGGAACTTTCCTCTTCTGGATCTGAGAGCTCAGATGAAAGGGCGGGGGCGTGACCTGAAGGCTCCTCCCCCGCTGAATGAACAGCTCTGGGCCTGCCCAGCTGCTCTCTCGTGGTACCCTGCACAGAGCCAGCCTGTTAGCTGCCGGCTTATCAACCATCAGCCCCTGGTCTCCACTCGTGGATGCTGGGGGTGGAGCTGCCCTGTCGGTAGCCGTGGTGGAAGATGTTGGGGAGGAATACCAGACCGTAGTAGACAGGGTCTTGTCGCCATTGTGTAGAGCCGGGTTTGGCAGGCACAGGAGTGGTCCCCGTCAGTATGTTCCCAGCCCTAATCATGGCTGTGAGCTAGAGGGCTATGCTGTAGTTTTCTCTGTGCAAACCTCTGGCTGAGAAACGGGGTGACTGCAATCTGGCGGACGGCACTGTCGTGGAAGGCACCAGACAGGCATCAGGCAGGCCAGGGACTACCTGAGAACAGGCCCCGCTGTAGTTCCAAACATGCTCACTTCCACCCCTTTAGCCACCGGAGAATCTCTGCAAGCCGTCACTCGGGTGTCTTTCCATCGCCTTTGGGACAGTTTGGGGAGGCACCCCCAATTCCCTCACTGAAAACAGCAGGGCAGCCATGTGGCCTGGGTTAGCTGCCTGAGTCTGTGCCTGCCATTCCAGTCTGGATTGTACAAGGGCAGCTCGCTTGTGTCGCTGGCCTGGGAGCCGTGGCTGCCCTTAGCAAGTGAATTCAATCAATGCTAGCTCAGGGATGTTTGGCATGAGTTGCGGTCCTGCCTCCCAGTTGCTGGTCAGACATACCCAGCAGGTCAGGTTCAAATCCTGCCTGTAGCCTGCACCCATCAGAAGAGATAAGATACAGATACATTATGGGCCTGATCTTGGGAGGAATTAAATAGCTTTCCGTGCACGGGATCTGGTCCTCAGCTGGTAAATTGCACCTCGGCATTGACTCTGGGTCACACTGGTGCGTTGTTCACATGCTTCGTTTCATTCTTTTCTCTTATCCTGGTGGCTCTTGTGCAGAATTAAGGTAGTTAAGGGAGGAGACACTTCATCGATAGCCGTGAGGGCAACCTAGGCTAGCGAGTGGGCCGCATGAGTGGCCCTTCTTTATCCCAGGGGCCCACAAGATTGTCAGAACCAAGATGGCCTCCTGGGGTAGGGCAGTTTTGCTCACTTCTGTACCTAGAATTTGCGGAGGTGCCCGCTGCACCGTAGCAGCGCTTGGATTGGATGCACAAGGAGCACCCGGCTCTCACAGTCAATGCTGTGCACAATCAGCGCCCACCTCACTTCACATGCCCTGGCTTTGCACGTGTGTCACTTTAGTAACACCAGTAGGAGGAAAACGACACAGACGGAAACCAGCAGAGTCTGGCAACCCTGCGCGTGGGCAACAGTGAACGAAATGTCTCCTGGGCCACATGTAGAACCCCGATGGGCTGCCGGTTGCCCAGGGCCAATCGAGGGAAGTTAAATTGGGATTATAAACTCTCCTCTAGCCTGATCAGCAAATTAAAAGGCGAAGGCAAGGACTGGAAGAAATCCCTGTTTTTCTTCCACTGACATCATTGGTGGGTTGGTGGGCAGAGTGTTTGGTCTCTGAAAGATACCACAAATACCAGGCAAGCCGGCAAGTGCTAAGTTTCCAATCCATTGTTCTCCCTTCCCTAATTAGAGTAGGAGAAGTAACATGACCAGAAGAGAATCCATAGAATGGAAAAGATGTGAGGAGGGGCCAAATCAGATTGCTGGGATTGAAGGTGGTAAAAAGAGTTAATTAGCATGGTAAACTCCTGGCCCTCCATTTACTTGAGAGTGCCCCTGGTTATCTCTGCAAAGCCAAAACCAAACCCTACAGTATTTTTGTCTCCATGTCTCTGCCCCCTTCTCCTACTTGCTTGTTTTTTTCATCTGCTGGAAGTTCTTCGGGTCAGGGACTCTCACTTCTTATGCTTGCAAAGGGCCTAGAACCGTAGGGCCCAGCTGGGTTGTGAGGCCGTCGGCACAAGCACAATATAAATATTAAATCATCGCAATATTGAAGAAGAACTGAAGGATGGAATAATAAAAATGAAGGCAAGATACTGGCTGCTGGCTGTGAATATATTTAATAGTTGCTCGTTGACTTTGTCAGTAACATTATTTTCTCTTCTTCTTCAACAGGGTCTGTTGTTCATTTGTATTCAGGTAAGTGATGCCCTTTAAATCTGCCCTGGTTTAGGATGGTTAGAAGTATCCAAACACCCTCCCAGAGCCTGCATCCCACACCCCTGCCTGCACCCCGACCCCTTGCTCCAGCCTCGGGGAAGTGAGGAAGGGAGAGTGGGGCCTGGGAGAAGAGGCAGGACAGAGCAAGGGCTTAGGGTAGGGACAGGGCAAGGGTTTTTGGGTTTGCAACAATTAGACATTGGCAATCCTGCCTGGCGGCCACGTGGAAGCCCTGGCCATGCCAGAAGAGCATGGCCAGTAGCACAGCTGGCAGCTTGCTGGGCACCAGCAGCACAGGTGCAGCACCACCCAAACGTCAGGCAGACTGCGACCACGCGGGCATGACTTGTATATGTGTGGGACCCATTGGCTGTTCTGCCTTTGGGCCCAGAATTACTGTTGGCAGGCCTGCTGGAGCATGAAGTTTAGCTGCAGCAGAAGGAGGTGCTCCCTGGGGTGACTGACAGGGAATTTAAGTAGACTAAGTGCACACTAGCAAAACCCAGCGAGCAGAGAAGGCTGTCTGGGCCCAGGAGGAGTTTTAAATGCATAATATAACATTGGAATTTGACTTTTCTAAGGGCACATCTTCACTCCGCGGAAGATCGATGCTGCTATGATCGATCTTCCAGAGTTTGATTTAGCAAGTCTAGTTAAGACTTGCTAAATCAAACTCAGAGGGCGCCCCCACTGGCGTCCGGTGCTCTTGCTCCTGTCAGGAGTAAGGGAAGCCAACAGGAGCGTTTGCTCCTGTTGGTCTCCTTCTGTGAAGATGCTGCCAAGGTAAGCCGACTCCAGCGATGTATTCTCATTGTTCATAGACTCAGACTCAGACTTTCTACTTAGCTGGAGTTGTGTACCTTAAGTCGAGCTGCCGGGTCTGCTGTATACCATGGCAGTCGCACCCAAACCACACCTGTGGAACAGATCTATAGATTCAAACAATGATTAAACCAATTGGGTTTTATAGCAACATAACAGGATTGAGTAGAAAATGAGGACCAGTCCATAGGGAGTTTCTCAATTGTCCTATTACTTTTTAGACCCCAGGGCTATGTCTACACTCACGGCTTCTTGCGTAAAAAATATGCAAATGAGGCTAAGCGTGGAATATCGCCAAGCCTCATTTGCATACCTAATGAGCCACCAGTTTTGCAGAAGAAGTTCTTGCGCCAGAAGAAGCTGCCTACACTGCCCCTTCTTGCGCAAGAAAACCCCTCTTGCGCAATGCCGTTATTCCTGAAAATAATCAGCATAGTGGCATTGCACAAGAGGGGTTTTTGTTGCGCAAGAAGGGGCAGTGTAGACAGCTCCTTCTGGCACAAGACCTCTTCTGCAAAAATGGCGGCTCATTAGATATGCAAATGAGGCTCAGTGATATTTCACGCTTAGCCTCATTGGCATATTTCTCGCGCAAGAAGCCGCGAGTGTAGACATAGCTCTACAGAGTGATTATTCCTTCCTGTGGGACTTTTCTGTAAGGGCTGTCCATATTGTGTGGGGAAGAGGGTTACTTTGCTTGTGAGAGGAAGGTCTGTATAGATTTCACATTTCACACTCCATCAGTCCGGCCTCTCTCTGCTCACAGTGCCAGCTGATGCGTTGAACCCTGAGAGCGTGGTGGTGTCGGTGTCGAATGTCAGCGCCGTGGCTGGGTCCCAAACTGTCCTGACCTGCAAGAGTTACCGCATGATCTGGACCCAGGACCGCCTGTATGACCGCCAGCGCGTGGTCCACTGGGACTTGTACAGCAACCCGGAAGGCGATTACAAGGCGGAAAGGCTGTGTGACATGTACTCCGCTGGGGAGCAGCGGGTGTACAGCTCCTACAACCAAGGCAGAATAGCCATGCCCCAGAACGCCTTCGCAGATGGCAACTTCTCATTGGTGATCAAAGGTACCAGGAGCCAAATCCCTCTTTCTTTCCGTTGCTTCTAAAGAGCTGCAGCTCCGTGTGCTGGGACTTGCTCATGGGAAGGGCACCTTGAGGAGGTCATCTGAGATGCAGGAAATGCAGCAGTCCAACCACTAGGAGACTGCCCATGTTTTAAGAGAGACTTGCCTTGCACTCACTTTGAAAGTTTTAATCATGGGCAGTGGAGGCGGGGGATCGAGAGGAAGGATGGCTTTATGGGCAAGTGCTGGACTAGGGACGAGGCTGAGCTGAGTTCCAGGCCTGTCCCTGACTCCTTGTGTGCCTTTGTCAAATCACTTAATTGCTCTGTGCCTCAGCATGATGATAATCCTGCCTTCCCCCCACCTCTGTCTTGTCTACGCAGATCGTAAGCTCGTTGGGTCTCTTAGGGCACATCGACACAGCAGTGCTAAACTCAGAATCAGCTATGCAACTTGAGCTATGCTAATTGCGTAGCTGAAGTCAAAATTGCTTAT
The DNA here is from genome assembly GCF_049634645.1 of Pelodiscus sinensis. Classification (NCBI taxonomy): domain Eukaryota; kingdom Metazoa; phylum Chordata; order Testudines; family Trionychidae; genus Pelodiscus; species Pelodiscus sinensis. Next base: position 16,998,602 of record NC_134733.1, on the reverse strand, counting down.
TTCGACTTTTGGTGCTGTCTACGCTGCAGTTATTTCGAAACAGAGCGCTCTTCCCCCGACTTCCCTTACTCCTCGTACAGTGAGGGTTACAGGAGTCGGAGTAAGCAGTCCTCTGGCTCAACATTCTTTCGACATTATGTCTGCTTGTGTGTAGACGCAGACTATGATATTTCAGAATAACATCATTCTGAAATAACGCTGCTGTGTAGACATAGCCTAAGTCTGGGGATATACAGTGCATAGCACAGTCCTGGCCAGGGCTGGTGTTATTGCCATGCCAATAATCATTCAAACAACCAATCACGGTTCATGATCTGGGACCAAATTGTGCATGTGCCCCCCCCCCGCCTCTCCCTCCACCAATCAGCTCATCGCTGCAGTAAGACGACGGCCCTGATCCTCCAAAGTGCCTCCCGTACAGCCCTGCGTGGGGCTGCAAGGAAGGGGTCACACAAACATCTGCCAACAATCCTCACTTGGCTCCGAAATGTTCTTTTTTCCTCTCATGCTAGATGTGGCAGAGAGCGACCAAGGCACGTACTCCTGTAACCTCCACCATCACTACTGCCACCTGTACGAAACGGTGAAAATCCAGCTGCAGGTCACCGAGAAAGGTAAAGGTGTGAACATCAGCAGAGAACGCTGGGCGGGGGGAGGAGGGGCGGGGGGCGGGCAGGCTGTGCCCACTGGGAGCCTGGTGGGTTTCAGGGGGTACTTCCCAGCACTTGCACCCTGGGCTCGCGGCCAGTGTTGGTCAGGGAGCCGCCTGCTCCCGCACGCTGCCTCACGGGGGTGAGTGCAAAGGCAGGGAGCCGGGCAGGGGAGGGGACACGGGCGCTGCATGGGAATGGTGCTACACCTCAAGAGACATCGGTGTTCACGGCACCTTCTAGCAAGCGGTGAGGTTTCAGTCCGTGCCATGGCAGTCTGGCTGTGTCCCAGCTCGCTGGTTTGTTTGACATCCAGCCTGCATTTCCTGCACCCGTCTCCGTGCCGCCTGGGCCAGTGCCACCCAGTAAAAGCAACCCATTACATCGAGTGCCTGCAACAGACTGTCCCATCAACTGCCTCGCCTCCTACTGCCCCCGCCGGCCATTCCAAAACCCTCCCCGGCAACAGTCTGTGCTAGATGCTTGGCCAAAGAAATCTGCCTTGCACGGTGGTCAGAGAACGAGGCCTCTAGAGACCTCCAAGGCGAAGGAACCCTGACTGCGCCTCCCATCCGGACAAGAGGGGGAGCGGCTAGGGACTGCTACTCAGGGCGTGCTCTAGGGCAGCCGTTTTCAAACTTTTTTTCTCATGACCCAGTTTTGGGAAATTGTTGATGTCGCAACACAACATGATGGGACTGGAGTGTGGGCTCCAGGGTGGGGCTGAGGAGAGCTTTGGGGTATAGGAGGGGCTCTGGCTTTGGGCGAGGGTCAGGGCTGGGGCAGGAGGGGCTTGCCTTGAGTGGCTCCCGCTCAGTGGTGCAACGGGGGTGCTAAGGCGGCTTCCTACCTCTCCTGGCACCGCAGGCCATGCTGCACCCCAGAAGCAGCCAGCAGCAGGTTCCCAGCCCATGGGAGTGCGGAGCTGGTGTGCGGGGCAGGGGCAGTGCGCAGAGAGCCCTGTGCGCTCCCCGCCATTTAGGAGCTGGGTCTGCTGCTGGCCGCTTCTGGGGCGCAGCACAGTCTGTGGTGCCAGGACAAGCAGGGAGCTGCCTTAGCACCCCCCCCGCTCCCATTGGTCACCTGATCCCCCTGCAGCAACGAGTCCCAGTGCCCGACATTCCATGACTGGAATTTCACGACTGGGTCGCGACCTGTCGTGTGGAAACCACAGCTGCAGCCGTTCCCCCTTGCCGCTAGCATCACCTCCATCTTGTCCGGGCTGACCAGGCTGCTGGCTTTCCAGCAGGTCCCTGTCGTCTTAGCGCTGGGCGAGAGCCGAGATGGCCCTGCCTGGCCGATGCTGAGTGTTCAACAAGCATAGGGGGAACGGTTAGAAGCAGGTGGTGGGATGGGGAGGGAGCAGCATCTTCTGCTTTCTGCTCTCCCTGTTTCTCTTCATTACATCAAAACCCCCAGTCTGTCTCCGGGAGCCTCCGGCTGCTTTTTGGGTTTTTTCATTGCGCAGCATCAGCAGTCTGCAAGCCAGGGATCCTGTCACTCCGCAGTAATTAAGGTGTTGGGGGCAGCAACGCACGCAAGGAACTGCCTGAGATGCTTGGAGAATTGGGACCCAGCGCGCTGAAAATCGTCTGCTGTTGTTGTTCCGTTCTCAGTCATTGGAGAGAGCACGCTCTTCCGTCTTCCTGGGGCTAGCGGCAGACTCTCCGCTGCCAGGGAGAATGACGGGCTTGCAGTCAACACGCTAAACAGGGACCCAGGAGTCCTGCGTTCGGTTCCTAGCTCGGTTTGAGCCGGGCGCTTCCCCTCCAAGTGGCTCAGGCTGCGGAGCACGTTGAGATCCTTGGGTGGAAGCGCAGAGTAGGAGAGTAGGTTTGTAAATGGTTAGCCAGTTAACCGGTAAGCCTCACCAGTTACGGTTAAGGATGTGGCTTACCCGTTCTGGTTAACTGATAGGGCTGGAGCAGCTGTCCAGCCCCTCAGGGCCCACCACAGGCAGGGGCTACTCCAGCCAAGCAAAGCAGCCCCTGTCTGTAGCGAGCCCGGCTCGGCCCCCCCCCAGGTTACACACTGGCTCCACAGGAGTGGGGCCAGCAGCCCCTGCCAGCCCCACTCCCAGGGAGCTGGCTTAGCTGTGGGCTTTGCAGTATAAAGCTTATATATAAGCTTTATGCTGCAGAGCCCGTACCACGTGTAACCTCTAGGATGGGGGCGGGGAACCTTTTTTGAGTCGGGGGCCACTGACCCGCAGAAAAATCAGTCGGGGGCCGCACACAACAGAGAAACAAAAAAAAAAACCCCAAACCGAAAAAAGTGGCCCCTGACGGAGAAGGAGAAAGACCCTCCCCACATTCCCCTCACGCACCAGAGCCGAGGGGGGCCCAGCCTAGAAGATTTTGTGTGCTCCAGCCCCACGGTGGGACAGCAGAGGAGCTGGAGTGCCAGCGTGGGCTCCCCAATGCTGTGGGGGACCCTGAGCCTTGGGGAACGAATCCAGGGAATCCCACCCCTGCTTTAGGATTTTTAGCAATTACAGTAGTTCCATTTTTAAACGACTTTTCACATCCCTCTAGGAGAGCATCATTGTTTCATTCTCGGTGGCTCCTAGCACAGGAAAAGCCATTGGCCCTAGCCCGCAGAGTGGCGGGAACTATGAAGTATAATTAGGACGGGTGCCCTGGGTTGTTTCCCGATGAAATGGGACCGTATCTATTTACCCAGCTGCCTCGTGTGCCCTCTCTGCAGCCGCGGAAGCGAAGAGGTACTGGGACGGCGAGAAGGCGGTGGTCATTGCCCTGCGGGACAGCACCGTGGTGCTTCTGTGCGTGAACCGGAACCAGATCTGGACTGAGCGGCACAGTGAGGAGGAGCAGCAAGTGGTCCACTGGGACAGGCAGCCCCCGGGGGTGCCCCACGACCGGGCCGACCGCCTCATAGACCTGTACGCCTCCGGCGAGCGCCGCTCCTACGGGCCGCTCTTCATGCGGCAGAAGATGAACATCACCGAGACGGCCTTCGCCCTGGGCGACTTCTCGCTGCGGATTTTGGCTCTGGAGAGCGCGGATGAGGGCACGTACTCCTGCCACCTCCACCATCACTACTGCGGCCTCCATGAGCGCAGGATCTTCCGGGTCTCCGTGACGGAGCCAGAGAGAGAGAAGAAGGTGGTGAACCTCACGTACAGCAACAACGTGCCAGCTGTAGGTAGGTGACCCGCTGAGGGGGGTGGTCCTCCGTCCCGGGAAAGACGTGAGCAGCTTCAGTCTGGCCCAGGGCTGAGCGAGGCCAGCAGAGAGGGGCCACACAGCAGGCCCTCAGCTCTATAGAGGCACAGAGATGGCTCTGAGCTCTAGAGAGACTCTGGGGACAAGTCCAAGGTGCGTAGGTGACTCTGCATCCCTGCAAAGCTCCGCCGAGGCCATTCAAGCACCATACAGCAGCTCTGAGCGCTTGCCGGGCCTGAGCCAAGGCCCCCGTGTGTCCTTGTATGAGATTCATACAAGGGCCCGTCGTTCAGTGCAGGAATGAATCTGCCGGTATGTGCTGACGGGCGGTGGGTGGCTTTGTGGTGGGTGCTCTGATTGCTCGGGGGGAACAGCCTCTGCAAAGAGCAGCCTCCAGCCCATCCTGGGCAAGCCCTGATTCTGCCCCGTCGCTCCCACTCAAGTCAGAGGGAGTTAAAGACACACAGCATCTCGGCAGCCCGCGGGCCTGATTCTTCTCTGCTTTCGTCTAGTGCAGGGGGCTCCAAGCTTTTGAAGCACAAGATCACTTTCTGAATTTAAGTGCGGGCCAGGATCTACCTCACACCCAAATCCCCTGGCCCCGCCTCCTTCCTGCCCCCTCTCCGTGGCCCTGCCCCTGCTCACTCCGTCCTCCCTCCCTTTCACCAGGCGGGGGCACAGGCTCTGGTCTTGGGCTAAGGAATTTGGAGTGTGAGAGGGGCTCTGAGCTGAGCTGGGGGCAGGGAGATGGGGTTCAGGGTACAGGCTCTGTAGGAGTTTGGGTCCAGGGGCTCAGGGCTAGGATACGGGTTTGGGGTGCAGGAGGGAGTTCATGACTGGGGCAGGGGTTCGGAGCTGGCTCCAGCTGGACCCTGTTTACTTCAGGTGGCTCCTAGGTGGTGGAGCACTGGAGCAAAGGCAGGCTCACCCCTGTCCTGGCCCTGCACCACTCCCAAAAGCAGCCAGCAAACTCCCTCCCTCCCAAGCCTTCCACATTGTGTGTGGCGCCTGCTCCATTGTGTGGAGATAGAATATAGGATGGGAGAGGGCATCAGCACCCCCTCCTCTCCCTTCCCTGTACCCCAAACAGGAGGCTCTTGGGGGGTAGGAGAGAGGCAACTCCAAGGCAAAGGGTGGGAGGTGTGCCGCAGTGGGGGGCAAGGCAGCTGAAGTAGCCTCTTAGCCAAACCCGTCAGGATCACCTGTCACAGGCTCCAAGATCTACCAATAGATCCTGATCGACTGGTTGGTGACCACTGCTCTAGGGCCACTCCAGAGGTTGCTGTTGAGGGGTGGGAGCATTTCACAACTGCTCTGAACAGGTGTCCATGCCAGGCAGTGGAGAATCAGTCCCCAAGATTCCCTCCCCCCTTCCTTTTTTTTTTAAAAAGCATATTTTGCATTTCTTTTCTCTGGACCAGCAGCTCTCCGACAGCTTGTTCAAACCCCGCACCATCATGCCCCTCACAGGCCACCCCCTTCCCCGCTTTAATCATTTTTGAGCCTTCCAGGCTATTGTTCTTTATTAACATTTTAAAATATTCATCACGGTTTAATATTTATTGGCTGCTTAATACTGAATTGAAATGGGCTTCATACATCTTTCAGTAGCTCCATTCTGATTGAGCAAGAGGCCTTTCCAAGCCACAGAGGCCCACGTCTCCCAGCTGGGACATAGGTCGGCATCCAGACACAAGGCGCATTATCAAAGCGAGACAGCCCGTGGGGCCACGGTATGGGCTGTGAGACCAATATTACTCTTTGCTGCCGTCCCGGGGCTTAGGGAGCCACAGTCAGCTGCCATTTTGCAGATTTACATTTCAATTTCAGGGAGGGCCCCCTAGGAATCCGCTTTCTTTGTGCGGCGAGTGATTTGGTAACCTGAGCAGGTGTTGGACAAAACATGGGAGGAACTAGAACCAATTTAATAGACAGACTAGCTCACTAATCATTCAGTCCTGCATCTGTTCCCCAAGCGGCACGTTAGGAAATACCTAACTAATGTCCTGGCCAATTTGAAATAGCACGGAGAATTAGCCTCAGTAGCATGGCTGCATTTTGGCATGGGGTAATTACACTCTGCCTCTTTACCTTGCACCATGGCTGTCCACGGAGCACACCATCATTTGCACTTCAACCTTGGTGGCTTAGTGTTGCTGTCCCACAGCTGCTGTGTTTCACCCCAGCAGTGGCTGCATTTCAGTGGTGGGGAAGTGATCTCAGTTTAAGTGAGCCTATTTAAATACCTCTCTCATAGAGCTGGAAGGGACTCTGAGAGGTTGTTGAGTCCAGTCCCCTGCTCTCATGGCAGGACCAACTATCATCCCTGACAGATTTGCCCCAGATCTCTAAATGACTCCTTCAAGGATTGAACTCACAACCCTGGGTTTAGTAGGTCAATGCTCAAACCACTGAGCTATCCCTCCCCCACTCCTTGGAAGAAAAGATGCTGTTTGTGGGTGAGAGAATATCACCAGCATGGGCCCAGCACCATGGTCCGTCCCTGGCGAAAAGAATGAAAAGGTTACAGTAATTCCACTCAAAGAAGCAGACTGGGGATCCCTCTCTCACCTTACGCACATCCAAATGTAAGCAGCAAACAACTGCTCTTCCAGGGTTTGGTGGTTTTCAGTTCTCCTTGGTAAACTTTTGCCTGAGCGTTTGCTCTTTACTCCTTTCCATTTCATTAGTTTGTACAGGGTGCCACACGGCTCTGAGGATGACCATGTCCCTGGGGGAGGAGAGGAGGGTGATGTGTGGCCCAGCCCAGCCCTAGCATACTTGCCCCCACCCTGCTTCTCCCCCATCAAAGTCTAATTTCACTTGGGAGTCTGTTTATTCCCCCCGCCTTCAAGCTGCCCGGCTCAACATACACCTAACCCCTTTTTACAGGGCAGCCCTGCCCAATAGTCCCCCAAAGTGACCCAAGAGTTGAAGTCTAAAGCTCGCCCCTTTTGTCCAAGTAGCCCAGTGCAACTGTCCCCAAAACTCGACCCAAGGGTCCAAGTCTATAGTTTGCCTTCCATGGTCAGGGCAGCATAGTCGGTCTCCTCTGGCTAACAGCAAAAAACAAGAGACAAACCTGTTCCCTTTCAAGTCGAGGGCAAAACTCCCAGAGATGGCAGTGGGGAAAGGATCAGGCCCAGGATCACCCTCTCCCCCGCCCTCCATTTAAAGAACATATCAAATTGATTTTTTGTTTTTGTTCAGAGCTTTTGCTTAATAGGCCGGTGAGGGTCTGGCTGTTGTGCACTTGGGGCCTGATCCAAAGACCACAGATCTTGGTGGGGTTTGGATCAGGCCCTAGCAGGCCTCGGGTAAAGCAAAGCAAGTCAGTTCAGCTGCTAAGCTTTGCTCCCTGTGGGCCTCTGGGTGGTTAATGCTCATCTGGCCCGGAAAGTGCCACGCTAAGAATTTGCTGAATGGGTGGGACTTTGAGAGACGCTGGAATGTCTTGTGTATCCGTTCCAAGCCCATCGCCACCACGCAGTGCGCTGGAGCGGGTCCTGTTTCCGTTGCTGTGGGAGCAGCCAGGATCGAACCCCTCCCCGACTCCTTGTGCACCCGTGTAAAAGTCTTCGGGAGAAACGGAAGACCAGGGAAATGCCAGGCGATAGCAGACCCCCTTCGGCACAAGCAGCTCCAGTTCCAGGCAGCGCTCCAAGGCTTGGAGTCATTTCCAGACAGGAAACTTCACCCTGCTGCAAAGATAAACATAGGCTGCAGTCTGCTCTTGGTTACACCCGCTTCAATCTAGAGCGACTTCAGTGCGACGGCTCAGGGCTTACATCTGTGTAACTGAGTGAAAAATCAGGCTATCATCTCAGTTACGTGTTTTTTGCAACACAATTCACAGAGCTATGCTCTGACCTCTAGGGCACACTGGTGCGCCTACAGGCTTCAGTGAAGCTACGCCCGTTTACACTGGCCGGGGATCTCACTCCTGGTATTTTTGTGTCAGGAATGTCAGGAGGCTAATTTTTTTTTTCACTAAAAATGAGTTGCCTAGGGTTGAAATAAAACAGCAGCCCTATGAAAATACTTACTTTGTAACAATGCCTTCCCATGCAGCTTTGCATATATTTCAGCCAAAGGCCTCAGAGGAATTCTCAAAAGTCGCATCCCTCATCTCACGCGCCTGTGAGATAGGGACATCTTTATAAAACAAACCTGTTAACAATTCCTCAGTCTCCTAACTGGAGCAGAGGGAACTAAACAGGATTATATTGTATTTGAAAGACACAAGGAATGGATTTTGAATGTGGACCTTCATAGGATGCATTCTCTGCTGGCCCCAATTCCATATCCCGATACATGTGACTAGACCCTCACATCCATGCAGATCCCCGTGGGATTCAGGATAAGGGTCCATCAGTATGGATCAGATTGTGGGATTGAGGCCTGTGAGTGTAACTCCATTGATTTCAGTGATTTTAGCCTGATGTGTGTGTGTGTGTATGAGAATATCAGTGCCTTAACTCTTGCACTGCTGGCTGTTACAGCCAGCCTCTTTTGTGGAATAGTAGCGACTATTTCAGGGAACTTTAGTACAATGGCTTAGTTGCAGATAGGCATGTAATATTTAGAAATATCTAAGTAGACATACTGTTCCTGGCTCTGCCACTGACCTGCCGAGTGACCTTGGCCAAGTCATTTTACTGCCTGTGCCTCAGTTTCCCCATTTGCAAAAAATGGGTATAACAATGCTGATCTCCATTGCAGAGTGTTTTGAGATCTATCGGTGAAAAGCACTAGATAACAGCTAGGTGTTAATAATAATAATAATAATAATAATAATAATAAATAACAAAATAAACCACAAGAGACCCCAAACCATTTTGAAACTATTGTATACTATGTTAGTGAAATCCCCAGTGTTTACAAAAGACTAAGCCAACCCTGTCTACCATTCCATATCCAGGAAGGCAAAAGAACAGGAAGGTGCCGCATTGTGGATACTGTCACCTGGGTTAAACTTGTGCCTGTGCGGTTGCTTCCTTGCATGGCAGCTACTGCTGCCTTTAACGACATGAAGATTTCCTGCTGTGCAGCTAATGTTGATGGCTCTGCAAGTAGGTTTTCTATATAGTCTTTTAAGCCTAGGATTTTTTATATATATATATTTTTAAGTTACTCATCCCCAATAGAGCCAACCAGCAACTGCCAGTGAACGTGGAGTGACTGTAATTAGAGAGATATACTATTGGGCTGGAAGACAAACCCATCGGACCAGACAGCGTTTGCTGAGCCTCTTGGTTTTCACGGGTTGGTGGTATTGGCAGGGTTCCTTCTTTAGTCCTAAGTTTTTGTCTCAGTCTACCAAGATATGTCCTTTCAAAAACAAACAAACAAACAAACAAAATCTCCTGCCCCAAACCCAATAGCTCCATGTTTATAAACAGGGCCTTTCACCATAGGATCACAGGCATTGAACAGTCACCCATGAATGCTCACAGCACCCTTGTGGGCCGCTTGATTATTTTTGCCATTTTACAGATACGGAAACTGAGGCCTGGAGTGGTTTAAATAAATTCTTTGTCTTATTATTGGGGTCTTGTTCCTCTCCCTGAGTGTACACTGACCCTCTGGCAACCAAAGACCCTTTCCGCACATTAAGGATGGGTCCATGTTGCGTATTTTGCATCCATTGGTTTTGTAGCTCAACCTCCCTTCAGCTGGGAAGTGTTGGATGTTCTGTCCGGCCTGTTGAGAAGAGCGGGCCAAGTTAGGATGTTTGGATCTGGATTTAAGATCCCTGAAAGTTCAGGGTGTGTGCATCAGATTCAGCATTCAGAGGGTCAGATCCTGTGTTCTGGTTCTGAACCAGTTCCAGCTGGGTTTCTTCCACGAAGCTTAGCAAAGACTCGGTCGTGCTTTCAGAACTCTCCACCCTGATGCACCTCCCCTTCCCAGAATGCCTTGCTGCTCTTACCAAGCTGGTAAGAAATGGTTTCCAAGAGGGGCCACTCCTGTGTATTCTGATAGGATAGCTGTCAAATCCTCGTGGCGAAAAGACATCACAGCAAGGAGTGAGTCCACCCATGCGCTATGCAGGTCTGCAAGGGAAAGAAAAAGATTGGAGGTAGCTTCTTCTCCGGGCCACCCAGAAGAGCAATAAGGCACAGGACCAATGGACATACCAGTCCAGGCACAGTGTCCGGGGGGTTTTCTGGCTGCGGTGTGCCCAGTTCTTCGATCGCACGTGCCGCCAGTGCTAGCATTTCACCCTTGCTCGGAGCAGCAGCAAAGTGCTTGGCTTGAGCCCACCTTGGGGAATCCTGACCAACTTGGCAGGACTCACTTTTACCGGGCACCACTGGGGTTGTCTCTCTGTTCCCATTCCCAGCTTCTCCCAGAGCAGGGCCTAATCCAGAGACAGACAACGGCAGGCTGTCCTGAGTCCCACCTGTTCTTGAGCAGCTCCTCCATTCTTCCTTTTCACCCCCAGTTTAGCCTCTCCCAATGCCCAGGGGTGCTGGGTCACTCCTGTGTTTAATTAAAGTTTGGCTGATTGGTTTAGAATCCCAGGGTTGGAAGAGACCTCAGGAGGCATCAAGTCCAGCCCTTTACCCAAAGCAGGACCAATCCCAACTAAGTCATCCCAGGCAGGGCTTTGTCAAGCCAGGACTTAAAAATCTCTAGGGATGGAGATTCCACTCCCTCCCTACGGAACCCATCCCAGTGCTTCACCACCCTCCTAAGGAAATAATTTTTCCTAATATCCAACCTAGACCTCCCCCATGGCAACAGACTATTGCTCCTTGTTCTGCCATCTGTCACCACTGAGAACAGCCTCGCTCCATCTTCTCTGGAACCCCCCTTCAGGTAGTTGAAGGCTGCTATCAAATCCCTCCTCACTCTGCTCTTCTGTAGACTAAATAAGCCCAAATCCCTCAGCCTCTCCTTGTAAGTCATGTGCTCCAGTCCCCTCATCATTTTAGTTGCCCTCCACTGGACTTTCTGCAGTGCGTCTGCATCCTTTCTGTAATGGGGTGCCCAGAATTGGATGTAGTACTCCCGATGTGGCCTCACCAGTGCCGAATAAAGGGGAATAATCACTTCTCTAGATCTGTTGGCAATGCTCCTCCTAATGTACCCCAATATGCCAAAGGGCCCACTGTTGACTTATCTCCAGCTTCTCATCCACTGTAACCCCCAGGTCCTTTTCTGCTGAACTGCTACTTAGCTAGTCAGTCCCCAGCCTGTAACAATGCTTGGGATTCTTCCGTCCCAAGTGCAGGACCCTGCACTTGTCCTTGTTGAACCTCATCAGATTTCTTTTGGCCCAATCTGATTTATCTAGGTCACTCTGGACCGTATTCCTGCCCTCCAACATATCTGCCTCTCCCCCTAGCTTAGTGTCACCCGCAAACTTGCTGAAGGTGCAATCCATCCCCTCATCCAAGTCATTCATAAAGATGTTGAACAAAACCAGCCCCAGAATTAACCCCTGGGGCGCTCCGCTTGACACCGACCACCCGGCAGATATTGCACTGTTGATCACGACCTGTCGGACCCGACAATCCAGCCAGTGTTCTGGCCACCTGACAGTCCATTTCTCCAATCCAAACATCCTTAGCTTGCTGGCAAGAATAAAAGGCCATTAGCTCTGGCCCATTAGTCCTCCTGTAACTGGCACCCAGGACCTTGGGGCCAGAGTGCTCAGCACTTCGTTTATTGCAGGGAACGTGGAGTTTGCTTGGTTGCCTTTCAGTACGGGTGGAAATGAAGAATTTGTAACATTCCCAAATGGCCTGAAAAGCAAAACCAGCTGTTGGAGTCATGAGGAACTCGCTGGCTTCACTGCCCAGCGACATTCCTCTTACAGCCACTCATCACTGCGCTGAGCCAACGCACCGGAGGAGTCGCGTCACTTACCGGGGGCTGATTAAAAAGGTCCTGGGGAGAACTGGCTGCATATGCAGAGCTGACACGAATGTAGAGCTGGGTTCAAACCAGGGCCGGCCCTACCATGAGGTGAACTGAGGTGGCCACCTCAGGTGCCAGATTGGGGGAGGGGTGCCACTAGGACCCAGAGTGTAGAAAATTGTGTCTGATGCTGGTGCACATGTAGTCTCTCTGCTCTAGAAGCGCAGAGATGGTGGAGCGCTGTGCTGGAGGAAGGAGGGCACAAGAGAGCTTTCAAAGTTTTGGCCCAAGCAAGGTGGCATGGGGGCGTCAGTTGAGCTCCCCGCCTCAGGTGCCAAAACGTTGTGGGCCGGCCCTGGTTCAAACCATGGGCAATCACATCCCAGCCTCGACCAGCCCAGTGGTCTCTTTCTAGCCTCATTGGGACCAAAGTCTAAAATCGCCCTTGGACTGGGTGGTCTTTGCTTAGACTAGGAGTGTTGACAGAAAGATGCAAAATTGTGCAGAGTGGGCCAGGGTAGGGTGGGAGGAGTGCACTGCTCATGGCCCGCTATTTGTTTCTGCTATTACCCCCTTGCTCTCACAGGCACCAAAATGCACTTACAAATTCTGCTCTTTGGGACGGTGTAAATCCAAAGGAATGGAATTGCTCCGGATGGACTCTGGTGTAACAATGAACAGAATTTGGGCCTTTTAAATGATCATACAGACCCCGGGGAAACTACGAAACAGAACATTGAGGAAGTTTGAGTCTGAGCGTGCCAGAGCCAGGAACCAAACGGGAGTCCTGGTCCCCTGCTTTAGCCATTAGCAAAATCTGCCTGAATATACTGCAAGGTGGAACAGCTCTTTGGATGCTCCCTCTTCTCTCTCACTTACACAGGCATTTAACTCTGTTGGCATTTGTCTGGGGCTGTGTGAACATTCCCCGTCTCCAGGAGATGGCAACGCTTTGAACTCTGCTTCAAAGGGAAGTCTCCCACCACCCAGCAAAGCTCAGGGCTTTGCTGTCTCTCCTGCAGCAGGATTTATCTAACCCCCTGACTCTTGCAAACAAATATTTCCTTCTCTTTTTTTGGAGGCGGCGGGGATGGGGAGAGAGCACTGACCCAATTATTCAGGTTCTAGAAAAAGAGGCCATGTACAAATTTTCTTTCCTTTCCGTGCTTGGAAGAGGAGCAACTGGAAAAGACAAACTGCTGCACCCAGCAAGGGAATGGCTTTCTGGCTTTTTTTTTTTCGCTGTGTTTTGATGTATTTAATTTATTGAAAACAAAATTCAGCCTTTGGCCCTGCAGATTCCTTCCACTCCATAAATAATCCCTCTTGGACGGGCTGGCCTGTTTCAGCCGTTAGCGGTCTGGAGCCAAAGCAGCGCAGTGCATGTCTGACGTAGCCAGAAACGCTAGCTGTGCTCTCAGGCAGAGGCACTTGGGGCTCTCTGGCCTCGCTGCTCCCTGCGCGCGCCCCCTTTGCTAGACAAGAGCGGTGCTCTGATCAGCAGTAAGTGTCCCCACTGGCACTTCTGAATCCCTGAAAAGTCTTGGGAACATTAAAGGAGCACACGTGAAAGAATGATTCTTAATGCCTTGTGCAGCAGAGGGCAGGCCAGTCTCTCAGGAGAGCAGGGTCCATTTCCTGCTGGGTTTTCCCTGCCTGACTGCTCAGATCACCCAGTCTCCCTGCTCTGCTCATTGAGGGTAGTAATCTTTCCGGGGTCTGGATCATACGCTCCTCAGGACTGGAGGAGTGCGTCTAGACTTTGCGCAAAAACTTGCCAGCTGTCTACACTGGCCGCTTGAATTTGCGCAAGAGCACTGACTTTGTAATGTACAAAATCAGTGCTTCTTGCGCAAATACTTTCACGCTCCCTCTAGGGAAAAAGCCCTCTTGCACAAGAATACTTGCACAAGAGGGCCAGTGTAGACAGGGAAGAACTGTTTTGCGCAAAAAAGCCCCGATGGCTAAAATGGCGATTGAGGCTTTCTTGCGCAAAATCGTGTCTAGACTGGCCACAAATGCTTTTGTGCAAAAGCACTTTTTGCGCAAAAGCATCCATGCAAATCTAGACGCTCTTTTGCGGAAATACTTTTAACGGAAAAACTTTTCTGTTACAAGTATTTCCGCAAAATCATGCCAGTCTAGACGTAGCTGAGCTGTCTCTACGTCCAGTGCTTAGCCCTGCTCTCAGTTGGGAGCCTCCCAGCTCAGATGAAGAGAGCAGGAACAGTAATTGAGACAGTCAGAGAGGTGTGTGGTATTAATTGCCTTGGAATCCAGGGCCCCACGTTGTTAATGTGAGTCTATGATTCTACAACCCTGCCACTGTCCAGTGTTTGTCCCTTTGTCCCCGAGGCGAGCCAGGGCCAAAGTGACCCTGGCCAAAATAGGGTTGCCAGATGGTTTCAATAAAAATACTGGACACGCTTGACATTACGTCGCAATCTACATGACATCTTAGATAGAAAATACCCGACATTTATATTTTCTCAATTTGTTTCCCGAACAGAAGGCTCAAATACTGGACTGTCTGGTTCAAAACCAGACACCTGGCAACCCTAGACAAGAGGGTGTTTGGATGTGGGGTGAGCTTTGCCTTAGGCCTCTCTCTCACAGGACACTTTTCATCAAACAGGATCTCAGTGGACATTACAGCTTGTATCTCTGGGGCTCACTCATTCCTTACTGACATGCAGCCATTCCTGGGGTGGAAATGGCCTCCGTTCTGCGCCCAGAGGGGCTGAGAGCCACCGTGGGCCTGGGGGCAAGGTGTGTGGGGGCCCGGCTCCACACCCCTGGAAGGGGTGGAGCCTCAGGTGGAATGGGCGTGGCCAAGAGCAGTCAGTCCTTAGCGCCACCCGGGGCCCGGCACTGGGCCCTCCCCTCAGCGCCGCACAGAGTGGCAGAGCAGGACTCCTGCAGCAACGCAAACAGGGCCAGGAACTGCATCACTCTGGCCCAACAGCTTTCTTTTAACTGGCTTGCTGGACCCTGATTGGTCGCATCCTTTGTGCCACTCTATCTTTCCTGGAGGCCTTCTCTGTGGTTTACTGGGCAGGGTGTGGCAAGGTCACAAGCTTCCAGCAGGGGGCTTCAGGGCCTGGTCCACCCCATCACAGGCCCCTTTGAAATGCTAAGCCCCCTGTGCAGTTGCCCCCTTGAGTCCCCTGTCAGCGGGCATGTCTGCGCTCCTGCGCTCCCCAGCATTTAACAGAGGGATTGAGGAGTAACATTTCTGCTTCCCCACCTGGGGGCATGTTTTGGGCAAAGCTGCCATCTGAAAGGGTTTAGCTTTGGCCCGGGACCCTGCCCATGTTCTGCTTTGCCGCAGATGGCAGGCGCTGCCATTTCATTCTGCTTTGCTTTCTCTCACCAACCCCAGATCCAAACCCAGGCCGGGGCCATAACGTGATAAACGTCATCATCCCCGAGAGCCGGGTACACTTCTTCCAGCAGCTGGGCTACATCTTGGCCACCCTGCTCCTCTTCATCCTCCTCCTCGTCATCGTGGTGCTCGTTACCCGCAGACGCCGGAGTCGAGGTAAGCGCCTTGCTGCCAGGCATAGCCGCCAATGGCACAGTCCAAGGAGCTAGTCCTGCCAGGCGGTAGCCAGCAGTGCATGCTCAGTGGAAAGGGTTTGCAGGCGTGGGCCTGCAGAGAGAGCAGTCATCAGGGGTTGGGGTGGTCCTGTGCTGCCCTGAATTGTTAAATTATGCCTCACCCATCAACCGCTCCATGTCACCACTGCATCCAGAGCAGACGACTTGTGTAAAGCCCAATGCACCACCTAGGAGTGCAGTAAGGTGTTGTCTGCAGCCTCCTGTGGACCCTATGCTGTAGGTGAATCTCCTCCATGGAAGGAGATAAGTGCCTACAGACATGGCTATCACAGAAATAGGTGCATATGCTATAGAGCCGTGGTCCCCAACCCGGTGCCCGCGGGCGCCATGGCGCCCGCCGGGCACTTTACATGCGCCCGCGGAGCAATCTGGGCTGGCAGGTGCCAGCCCCGGGCGCATGGCCGGTCCCGGCCCCGGGGGCGCCGCACGTGCCCTGGCCCCGGCCTTGGCCCCGCGGCGCTTACGGGGGCGCGCCGGCCCCGGGCGCGTGGCTATGGGGGGGGCCCCGCCCCCGGGCATGCGGCTGGGGGGGGCCGCCCCTGGGCGGGCAAGTGTCCCCGCCCCCTGGCGCCCGGCGGGCGAACGGCCACGCCCCCTGGCGCCCGCCAACCTGAAAAGGTTGGGGACCACTGCTATAGAGTGTATGGCTGTGTCTTGATTGGCCAAATTTTCCACAAAATCAGCTGCTTTTGCGGAAAAACTTGCCAGCTGTCTATACTGGCCGCTTGAATTTCCGCAAGAACACTGACGATCTCATGTAAGATTGTCAGTGTTCTTGCGGAAATATTATGCTGCTCCTGTTTGGGCAAAAGCCCTCTTGTGCAAATCATTTGCGCAAAAGGGCCAGTGTAGACAGCTGAGATTTGTTTTGCACAAAAAAGCTCCGATGGCTAAAATGGCGATCGGGGCTTTTTTGCGCAAAAGCGCGTCTAGATTGGCCACGGACGCTTTTCCTCAAAAAGTGCTTTTGTGGAAAAGCGTCCGTGCCAATCTAGACGCTCTTTTCCGCAAACGCTTTTAACGGAAAACTTTTCCGTTAAAAGCATTTCCAGAAATCATGCCAGTCTAGATGTAGCCAAAGTGTATGTGTGTGTGTGTGGTGAGAGAAAGAGAGAAAGAGAATAAGAGAGAACCTCCTCAGTGGATCTCTTAGATTGGCACTCTTTTTGGGAGTTGGGACCCTGTCAGTGGTTCCCAAACTTTTCGGCATCATGGCCCCTTTTTGATTTTTGAGAACCCCTCTCCCCCTTCCACCCTATAGCAGCAAAACTTGTTGATTAAAAAAAAAATAAAAAAGGAACTGACCAGGGCCAAAAACCAAAAATAGCAGCAAAACTTGGGGGGTGGGCTGGGTTGCTTCGTGCCCCCCTGGAATTCCTCCACGCCCCTCAGTTTGGGAACCCATGCATGGGGCGTCATTCACCTCACGCAAGTGGCCCTTCCTTTGGCTTAGTGTCTATGCCTTCACTCCTTGATGTGGCAGCCTCCTACAATCCAGCCCTACCTTAGCCCCTTGAACTCCAAGGAGGAACTGCCTCACTCTGGCCCAACAGCTTCTTTTTATCTGGCATGCTGGGCCCTGATTGGTCACATCCTTTTTGCCACTCTGTCTTTCCTGGAGGGCCTCTCTGTGGTTTGCTGGGCAGGGAGTGGCAAGGTCACAAGCCTCTAGCAGGGGGCTTCGGGGCCTTGTCCACCCCATCACAGACCCAAACACCAGTGGACCAAATTCTGATCTCAGTTACACTATTATAAATCTGGAGCCACTCCACTAGCTTGGACAGGGTTACACTGGGTTCACCTTGGTGTCAAGTGAGAATAGAATCTAGGCCAAAGCCTCACTCAGGAGAAGACAACCCCTGAGATCATAGTTCCATCTAAGGATGATACCTGATACCTGCCTTTTGGAAAGGGCACAGACCTAAATGGCTCTATCCTGGTACCTGGGGCCCATGATGGACCCAGATCTAAAGGGCTTACCTGTGTGGAGGTGCCCCATAGACCAAGTACTGGTGATTGCAGCCGCACAGGGGTAGTTATCCCTGAAATGTCCAAGCCTTAAATACCACAGAGAGACATGACAACTGGAGAAGACCAGCGCTTTTGGTTGCCAGTCATCTGCTGGTCAGGGAGGGGTGGGACAACAGGTGAAGATTTAGGCACAAAACGTGACTGGCCAGTGGGCTGGGAGAGGGGGTGGCTGGATGGCCCTTGGGGAAGTGGAGCTGGGATGCACGTAGCCGGGCTGAGAAAGCCAGGCCCAGTGTGAGCCCCGTCTCAGCCCGAGAGCAGAGTGCAGCGGGTTGGGCAGACGGGTGCCAGTGCTCCTGCTCATGGCATGTCTCTTTCCCGGCTAGGCTACGAGTACAACGTGAAGAAATATGAAGAGTAAGTAGGAATCCCTGATCGGTGGTAAAGAAGCACGGAACAAAGCGAAAGGTTCCAGCTCGAAGAATATGGGCCCAGGTCCTCAATGCTGTCATGTGTGGATTTCTGCCAGCGTCAGTAGGGTTGGATACCGGCCAAGGATGGGGCTGCCAAGTGCCTACTCATGGGACAAGCTTTATTCACTGCCTTCCTGCTGATTTGCCTGCAGCTCACTCCCTGCATATGGTTATTGCTGGGTGCTTGGTGCTGCCCACAAAAATTGGGATACCATTTCCGGGGAGCAGCCTGAGCTCGACCAAAATGGGCAAGGGGTTGTCGGAGGGCTGGCTTGGTAGCTGAATTTCCTCTGCTTACACACTGGGCGCTGAGCCTCAAAACACACAGCACTTCCCCAGCGACATCCTCCGGCGTTTGCGGTAAAGACACAAAGTGCACAGGTCTGGGGCAAGCGCGCTCTGATAGTCCTGGGCACAAATCTGTTCCTCCTAAGCCCCTGTGAACTTTCTCTGCAGCTTGGGCCCGTGTCTGTGATGGGTGCTTCTCCATTTATTTCTCCGTAAGGGAGAGACCTTGGCGGACCTGCTGTAAGAGCGGGTGGTACCTCTTCCCTTGGCAAGAGAGAGAGGTGGGGACGTTCCCCTGACTTCAGTAGGAGGCACGATTCCCTTTTGTGAGATCATGTTGTCGCGTGTTCCTTTCCCTCATGGGAAAAGGCGCATGAAGTTGACTAGGGCTTTTATTTTCTGTATTATGGTTGTGCTTTAAGGGCCTGACTGAGGTCAAGGCCCCATTGAACTTACCAGGGATGTAAAATCCCGTTTAATTGGCTAACCGGTTAAACATATTGTTTAACCGATTAAAGTGGGGTGGAGTGGGGGGGGGGGGCCCTGCAGCCCAGCTGGAGCAGTCCCCCCGATCTGCCGCAGGGCTGGAGCAGCTTTAGGCAACCTTAACCAGTAAACCTCACCCATTAAGAACGAGGCTTACTGATTAACCAGTTAAACATTCACAAGCAGTGGGTGATGTTTTAACCGCAGTGCTCCCATTAGCTTTAAGATGTGTAGTGCAGCTGAAATCCTCAATGAACTGCTCTGAAATGACTCCCCTCTGAAGATCAGGAATTGGATGTGGGGAGCAGAGGTGATGGGAAAGATAGGGGAAAAAAAGGGGAACAACTTGCAAAAGCAAAGAGAGCAAATATCTGGCAAATTGTGACTTTTTTTTCTCTTGTTCCCTTTGCCAGGAAGGACGTGAATCTCAAAGAGCTTACAGTTGACCCAACCAACCTGACCCAGTATAAAAGTGAAGACATAAGGCTGGGTATGTGTTGAAGTAGCAGGCTTCTAACCCTGTGGCTCAAAGCAAAATCCAGGGGAACATGAAGTCACGTGATGCAAAAAGAGGATGGAGATTTGCAGGGTGCTAGCAGGACAATAATCCCAAAGCCACATTGATAGGTCTCTCAATGTACTTTGTCATTAACCCCATGTTACAGATGGTCAAACTGAAGCCCAGACCAACTAACTCACTTGTCCAATGCTAGACAGTAAGTCATTGGGAGAGAGAGCAATAGAATCCTCAAATCCAGCCTCTGAGGTCCCTGCTCTGATGATCTGACCTTGCTCCTCTCCCAGATTCACTGAGTAGCCCCTGGTTCATGTATTACGCGAAGGATTAAATAACACTGCCTTATTCACTCTCTCCAAACCACTCATGATTTTATAGACGTCTATCATATCCCCCTTCCGCTGTGTCTTTTCTAACTGTTCCCAGCCCTCGTAATCTTTCCTCACATGGAAGCTGTTCCATACCCCTAATCATTTCTGTTGTCATTCTCTGTACTTTTTCCTATTCCAATATACCCTTTTGAGACATGCTGACCAGCATTGCACATGGCGTTCAGGATGCGGGTGTATATTATGATATTTTCCGTCTTATTCGCTACTCATTTCCTAATGGTTCCTCACATTCTTTTTGCTTTTTTGACTGCTGCTGAAAATTGAACTGAGGTTTTCTGAGAACTATCCATGATGGTTCCAAGCTCTCATTCCTGAGTGGGAACAGCTAATTTAGACCCTGTCATTTTGTGTGTGCAGTTGAGATTATAGTCTCCACAATGAGCATTACGTTGCCTTTATCAACACATAATTTCCCCTGCCATTTTCTTGCCCATTGGGTGAGATCCCTCTGTTACATACCAGGAGATAGATCCTGCTGCTTTTTACCGGAGCTTAAAATGGGAGCCTTGTTTGGATGGTTAATTCTCGGTGGTCAAGCTTGGGGAAGATTGCATTTAAAGTCATCTTGTTCCTCTTCCATGTACCAAGCTGAGCATTCCTAAAGGCGATGAGGGGGACGGGCAAACTCACCTGTAGTGTAACTCTGGGTATGTCAGTGGACTCACTGGTACCTCAGGGAAGAATTTGGCCCTTTCTCTGTTTTGTCCTGTACAGTCCAAATAAAGGCCAACTCATCATCTCTAGAGGGAGGGACTTACTTGAAAAATTATAGGATACAGCAGGGGTCAGCAACCTATGGCACACATGCCATAAGTAGCATGCGAGCCAATTTTGAGTGGCATGCATGGTCATGGGCAAAGCATTGCCTGTGTTTAATGTTCTCTTGGGGTACGTCTAGACTACCGGGTTTTGTCGACAGAAGTTTTGTCGACAGTATCTGTCAACAAAACTTCTGTCGACAAAGAATGTCCAGACACATTGAGTTCTGTCGACAAAG
Source organism: Pelodiscus sinensis (assembly GCF_049634645.1). NCBI lineage: Eukaryota > Metazoa > Chordata > Testudines > Trionychidae > Pelodiscus > Pelodiscus sinensis. Next base: position 16,978,153 of record NC_134733.1, on the reverse strand, counting down.
CAAGCTGCTATGTCGACAGAACCCTGTAGTCTAGACGCAACCCTACAGGCAATAACACCTTCTGTCGACAGAACTCTGTCAACAGAAGGTGTTATGCCTCGTAAAATGAGGTATACCAGCGTCGACAAAACTGCTGACGTCATGTCGACAGAACTCAGCGGTAGTGTAGACGCTGATATAGTTTTGTCGACAAAAGTCCACTTTTGTCGACAAAACTCAGTAGTCTAGACACACCCTTGGAGGCCAGTGTCTGAATTGTGCTCCTCCCTTATGCAGATTACAAAAACAACATCCTGAAGGAGAGGGCCGAGCAAAGCAAGACCTTCCCAGCAAAGATCATCGATTTAGACAAAGGTAGGCATGACCCATCCATCCACTAAATGCTGGATTGGATGCTCTTTATTGTGGGAGTGCAGGGAGGGGGGCAGAGGGGAGCGTGATGCTAAGATCACAGCAGCCCAAGTCACAGATGAAGGGGGAAAGTCCAAGCAGCCTGACACACGCCCGCTGGAATGAGGAGTTGGTTCTGCTTGTGGTCTGTCATCATGCAACCACAAGTTACAAGTGGTGAGTAGGAGCCATAAAAGCTCTTGGCAGCATGTGAGAATTTTCTTCCCATCCTGGTATGCGACAGAACTAGAATACTTTGTTCCAGTCTTCTAACTAATACTTTTCCCAGCTCAGAGGGGGCTACTCCTCACAGCAAAGAAGCCCTAGCTGAAATGGGCTGCCATGGAGGTTAGGAATGACCCATTCTCTGGAAGAAACCACCATGGGCTAATGGAGTTATGGACATGGTCCAAAACACTCAAACAGAACCCCCATGAGTCTCAATCTGTCTGTACATCTGGAGTAACTCCCCTGAAATCAACAAAGTGTCAAACTACTGAAAATGAGAAGGGAATCGGGGCCAGGGCCGTCTGTAATTCAACTTTATAATGTTACTAGAATATTTATCCTTCACTCAAATGAGTTTTGTTTTTCTTTATTTAAATCATTGTTCTGGGAGAGGGCCGGGGATGAGGGGTTCAGTAGGCAGGCTGCCCTAGGGAGAGAGGGTTACTTCAGCTATCTCTCACTGCAGCAGATCGGGGCTAGGAGCGAAGTGCTTCTCCCTGGCCACTGTAGCTTTAGCAGGTACAGCCGGGGTAGGGGAGCATGTCCCCTGGCTGGGGGACAGATAGACAATCAGACACACAAACAAACAAATTCTCTGAAGTATATAGTAACTAGCTGTCCCTTTCTCCACCCCTGCCCCCTACTGGCCCAACAGGATTATAACTGTCCCAGTCCACATCTCTGGCCCTTTATTGCCCCCTGTGGTCATTCTGCAGAATAATTGTCCTACCTAGGAGAGCCTTCCCATTCCATTTTGTGAGAAACAATCGCGTTCCAGGCATATCCCATTGTCCTGGCACAACCAAACTCTGACCTTGCTTTAAGCTAGGATAAGAGGTAGCTGCCTACCTAATTTGGTGGTCCTAGCTCTTACTGCTTAGGAGGAATTCTTGAACAAATGGTCTTGCAGATAGGTGGACAGACAGACAAGACTTACACTACATATAAGATTGGTGCAGTGATCATATAAGTTGCCCTGGAGCTGCAACTGTTTCCATGCTGTTACTGCCCAGATTCTGCAGAGCAGCTTAGAGTAACCATTTAAATAGGTTGGGACCAGTCTGAATCACATCTGTTACATCTGTGAAAGGACCACACCAGATCACTGAAAGAAGCAAAGTCAGTGGGGGGTTGGTAGCAAATGAAGGATCCATTTTGTCCTTTCTAGCAAAATGATTATGTGTTATTTGGCATAATGGAATATTCTATGTGTAAAGAGGAGGAGAGGCTTTTCCTAAAGGGAACCACCTGGCTCACAGAAAAATAGGTGGATGAAAAGCTCCCAAATTCTCCCCCTTCCCACCTAGGCCTGGATGATTTTGAGAGTCACTTTCAGGGAGAACTGAAAAAGTTCTGTTCACTCTTGTCCATTTATCCTGTGAGTAGAGTGGGGTGACATTTTTTGACTAAAGCTTTTTTTTCAGTGTAAAATACAGATTCGGTGACATGAAAACACGTGGCAAATTCTTGTCAATTTTAGTGAATAGCTTTGGTTGGGGGGAGGGGAGGGGCGGAAACCTAAGGGAGAGAGAAATTCTGAAAAAATTAAAATGTTTTATTTTGACTTTTTTTCCAGCCAACTATTTTGCTTTAATTTATTTGAAACAACTTTTCATTTTGAAATTCCCTTCCATTTTATTTTTAAACAATTGTGGAAAAATGCTTGACCTCAAAATGACTCAAAATGATTCTTTTTTATTATTATTATTTTTCAAGTCACCAGCAATTTAGAAAAAAAAATCATTTTTGAGTCCCCCTGAAACTTATGTTGGAATTGCCAACAAACTGAAACATCTGGTTTTTGCATGGCTCAACCTGTGAGGTGGGAAAATGATGTAATTCCCATTTGGGGATCTGAGTCATTGGTGGCAGCAATAAGCTAACCCCCACCGTTGACCTAATCCTTCGTCACTTCAGCTCTGCAAATAGCGTAGTAGCGAAATCGATGTACTTACCGTGGCATCCTGTATAAGGTAAGATCAGCAGGAGATGTTCTCCCATCGACTCTGGCTACTCTTCTTGTCCTGGTGGAGTACTGGCATCGTCAACAGGAGGGTGCTCGGAGATCAATATATCATGTCTAAGTAGACACGAAAAATCGTTGGCCGATGGATCGATCACTTCAGCATGTTGGAGAGAAGCAAGGGCGGATGAGAGTGCCGCGGGGCCCCGGGCAGCAAAATTTCACGGGGCCCCCCCCCTTTGACACATGCGCCGTGGTGCCAAGGTGCATGCACGGGACCTCTGGAAGCACGGGGCCCGATGCAGCCACCCCTCTTGCCCTGCCTTAAATCCGCCGCTGGAGAGAAGGCCAATTCAAGTCTTCCAAGCAGCACTTAGCATCCTTTTAGCAGAGGCATCTCCATCACAATGCACCTCCCCGACCCCAGTGGGGTCTCAGAAAGAGGATTTTTATCGTGCTGTGAGCACCCCACTGCACAGCTATATAGATCACCATGGCTTGATTTGCATGATTTTAAATGAGTCTTCAAACGCTAACTTGCATCCTCTGTGCTTTCAGATTTCCGGAAGGAATACTGTAAATGAAGACATGCTGAAGCTGCTGGCTGGACCAGAAGCTGCAATTAAAGATAAATAGACGAGATGCGTTTCTTATTACAACATCCTTCCAGTTACCGTAGAGCTTTCATTTAGACTTTCTTCCTGGTGGGCACCACGGCATGTACAGCTGCATACAGAAAGGGTTAGACTCTGTGTGATGTTAAGATGATTTTTGGTGGCTTCTTTTTCCCCTTTCCTGATTTTTTTTGTTCTTTTGCATCCATGTTCTTTTCCCTCAATGGAACCAGCAGACATTTAGGTTTAACTTAACAGCAGTAAATAAACCCAAACTGCATCATGACCCTGAGGCACCCTTACATCAGGTACTTCTCCGTACAATGTGTTTACTGGGAAACAACACCAGGCCTGATTCTGAGTTCCCGCGCACTGGCGTAAATCAGGAGGAATAGTCATGACCTTTAGCACTTTCCATATTCAAGATGTGATATAAATGTGAGCTAATTCAGCCTCATGCCCTGCCAGAGGGTGAGCTAATATTCTCCTCTTCAGGTGGGGAAACTCAGGCACACCAGAGCAGTAACATGCTTGTGATTTTAGAGGACATGTTGCAGCACTGGGATTAGATCCCAGATGTGCTGTATGCTTAGCTCTGTCTTACTGCTAGACCAAACCCAGCCTTGGCATGAGCAGGTAGAGCGTTCTTTGAAGTCAATGGCGTTACACTGCTATAAAACCTGTGTACGTTAGACCAGAGCGAGGAACCTTACTATGAACAAGGCCAGATTCTTGGGTCCATCAGGTAGTTCTCTGCTGCATATTCTTCATTTGCCATAGGGGTCCTACCCAAGCAGTGAGGTGCAGACCTTAACTCTACTCTGTAGGTCTCTGAGCTGCAGGACGGATCAGGGAGGGGAATTTTTCACTGTGACCAAACCCAGCCCTAGGCATGACTCCCACTGAAGTAAAGAGAGGCTGTAGGCTGTGGCTGAACGAGGCCTTCGGAGAACAACTGGCAGCAAACTTGAACTCGCTGGATGGCACTTTCAGAAGCACCTTTATGATTTAGGAATACAAAGGCCCTTGAAAATCTATGGAACAGGTGCTCCTAAGTCATTTAGGTCCTTTTGAAAATCATAGGAACAGCCATACTGAGTCAACCCAGTGGTCCACCTAGCCTTGTATCTTGTCTACCAACAGGCCAGTGCCAGATGCTTCAGAGGGAGTGAACAGAACAGGTCAGTTTATCAGTGATCCATCCCCTGTTGTCCAGTCCCAGATTCTGGCATTCAGAGGGTTAGGGACTTGAGAGCAGGGGATTGCATCCCTGACCAGCTTGGCTAATAGCCCATGAACTTATCCAATTCTTTATTTAAATTCAGTTATACGTTTGGCCTTCACAACATCCCCTGGCAAGGAGTTCCATAGGTTGTACATTGTGGGAAGGCGCACTTCCTTATGTTTTTTTAAAACCTGCTGCCTATTAATTTCTTTGAGTAACCCCTGGTTTGTGTATTATGTGAAAGAGTAAATAACATTTCCTTACTCCCTCTCTCTATGCCAATCATGTTTTTATAGACTTCTATCATATCCCCCTTTAGTTGGGTCTTTTCTAACAGCGCCCAACCTTTGTAATCTTTCCTCATATGGAAGCTATTCCATATGCCTAATCATTTGTGTTGCCCGTCTGTTCCTTTTCCAATTCATAGTGACCAGAATTGCACACTGCATTCAAGATGTGGATGTACCATGAATGTCTGCAGTGACATTATGGTATTTTTCATCTTATTCTCTACCCATTTCCTAATGGTTCCTCACCTCCTGTTTGCTTTTTTGACTGCTGCTGCAAATTGAACTGAGGTTTTCTGAGAACTATCCATGATGGTTCCAAGCTTTCATTCTTGACTGGAAACAGCTAATTTAGGTCCTATCATTTTGTGTGCAGTTGGGATTATGTTCTCCAATGAGCATTACTTTGCATTTATCAACACATAATTTCACCTGCCCTTTTCTTACCCAGTCACCCGGTTTGGTGAGACCCCTTTGTAACTCCTCCCAACCTGTTTTGGATGTAGCAGTCTTGACTAATTTTGCATCATCTCCAAACCTGGCCACCTTACTGCTTTTTCCAGATAATTTATGAGCATGTGGAACCCCATTTGTCCCAGTCCAGGTTCTTCAGGGATCACGTTATTTATATCTCTCTGTTCTGAAATATGACCATTGATTCCTATACTTTGTTTCCTATGTTTTCACCAGTTACTGATCCATCAGAGGACCTTCTCTCTGGTCTCCTGAGAGCTTACTTTCAAATCCTTTGGTGAGGGATCTTATCCAAAAGCCCAAGTTCTCTATATCCACTGGATCACCCTTGTCCACATGCTTATTGACCCCCTCCAAGAAATCTAGTAGATTGGTTAGGAACAATCTCCCTTTCCAAACGCTAGGTTGATTCTTCTGCAACGTATGGATGTGTCTGATTAATTCTTTTCTTTACGATAATTTCAAACAGTTTTCCTGGTGCTGAAGTTAGGTTGACGGATTTGTAACTGCCAGGGACACCTCTGGAGCCTTTAAAAAAAATTAGTGTAACATTAGCTAAGCTCCCAGGCATGTGGTACAGAAGCTAATTTCAGTGATAGGTGACACTGCAATTATTAATTCCACAATTTCTTATCCGAGTTCTTTCAGAACTCTTGGTCTGTGTCTAGACTTCCCAGCTGTCTACACTGGCCGCTTGAATTTCCACAAGAACACTGACTTCCTACTGTCTGAAATCAATGTTTCTTGCGGAAATACTATGCTGCTCCCATTCGGGCAAAAGTCCTTTTGCACAAAGCTTTGTGCAAAAGGGCCAGTGTAGACAGCTCAGATTTGTTTTGTGCAAAAAAGCCCCGATCGCGAAAATGGCGATCGGGGCTTTTTTACGGAAAAGCGTGTCTAGATTGGCACGGATGCTTTTCCGCAAAAAGTGCTTTTGCGGAAAAGCGTCCATGCCAATCTAGACGCTCTGTTCCAAAAATGCTTTTAACGGAAAACTTTTCCGTTAAAAACATTTGTGGAAAATCCTGCCAGTCTAGACGTAGCCTTGGGAGAATACCATCTGGCTCTGGTGACTTATTGCTGTTTAGTTAACCAATTTGTTTCAAAAGCTCTTCTTTTGACTCCTCAATCAGGGACAGTTCCTCGGATCTGCCACCTAAAAAGAATGGCTCAGGTGTGGACATCTCCCTCGTGTCCTCTGTAGTGAAGACTGGTGCAAACAATTCATTTAGCTTCTCTGCAGCACCCTGGTCTTCCTTGGGTTCTCCTGCAGCACCTCAATCGTCCTGTGGCCCCATTGACTAGCTGGCATTTCATATCCTCCACCACCTGTTCCCTATTGGAGAAATAACATCCTCCTCCCGCTGTGGAGAGCATTCTTTGTTTGTCAGACCTGGAAAGTCCCACGGAAGGAGGATCAGATTCAGAAGGGATGCAGGCAGTGTTCCCTATAAGCTGTGTGGACTAGCAGGGCGCTCTCAGCTAGGCTTGTTTCTCCAAGTGGTGCCCATTTGCACAGGTCTCGGTGCGCATAACAAAATTTATTCTGCACAGATGGAAAAAATCTGCACAGGGATGCAAAAGATTTCAGGGAGCATTAGATGCAGCGTGTGTGTAGTATCAGCAAACTCGGAAAGCAGGCGACGGGGCGGTTTCACTGTGCTAATTCCTAGGCAGGGAGGTTCAGGAGGCAAAGGAAACAGGATCAGTTCTGTGGATGTTGGTAGGTCCACCGACAGAGGGGGACTAAGGAAGCAGTTGCCCCAGAAGCCAGCAATTCAAGGAGTCTGGGGGCTCTGGCCACCCCTGCAGTAACAGCGTTGGTGGCTGGAGCCCCAGGCCCTTTTGAATCACTGCCCAGAGCACTGTGTGGCTCGGGGGGGTGGGACACCACAGTCAAATGTTTGGAGGTGAGGGCTGGCTGCCTCCGGACCAGCCCCTTCCGAGTCTCCCCACACCTTGCTGCAGGGCCCCCGGGGGCGGTAGGCCCGCTGGATGCTGGCTTCACATTTGGAAGCAGGGGAAGGAGGCTGAGATGCCTTTTGCAAATAGCCAGCCTTTTGGACTGGAATTTCTGGTTTAAAATTGAATCTCCTTCTGAGTCAAGCCTTTGCACGTTGCAAATCACAGCGTGGATTCTGCCAGAGTCCCGTTTCCATTATCTCCTCATTGGCAGAGGCTGAAGTCCAGAGAGTTGCATCTGTTTACCCCAAAGCTGAATTCAGTTCTTCATGCTCCATCAAAGGGATCATGGACAATGTTCCCTCTATTGCCCCCCCCCCCCCCCCCGCATCTTCGTGTAGAATAAATTTGGTTTGATGCACCAAGGCATATGCAGATGTGCACCACCAGGAGAAACATGCTGCCAGCTAGGAGCACCCTGCTAATCAGCTGGGCAGCACCTGAATCTCTCCTGGGTGGTCACCCAAGTGCACAGGGAACACTAATCACAGATGGAGCCAAACTTGTCCCAATGCCATGGGACTCTCCTACATATGTAGAAGCAAAGTCAAGAGGCTTTTTGTACTGTGGCAAGGGCCCTTCTCATCCAGGCCACAGCTGGGGCCAGTCTCTCACCCCTCTACCCCAGGGATCAGGGCTTGAAGCTGGTTTCTGGGATAGGGAACCCAGCCACTCCTCTTGGGACTCCTTCCCCTGTTGTTCCGGTTCTAAAGCTGTTATGGTTTACTGACTGCCTCCTCTCACTCTCCTCCTCCAGCTGCTAACTGCTGAGGCTTTTAAAGGCCTCCAGCAAGCCAGCAGTGGAGACAGCTGGCCCCAATCTGCCTGAGCCCGCTTCCTAACAGCTGCTTCTAATTGTCCTGCCACCCACCATTTCTATTTAGCTGGTTTTTTACCATTGTTAGGCTGCCTTTCTCTCACTCTGCAGCAGCCCTCTAGCCTGCCACAGTACCTAAAGAAGGCTACGTCTAGATTGGCAAGATTTTGCACAAATACTCTTTAACTCAAGAGTTTTTGCGTTAGAGTATTTGGGTAAGAGAGCATCTACACTGGCATGTGCCTTTGCACAAAAGATGTACTTTTGCACAAGAGCATTCGTGCCAGTGTAGACGCTCTCTTGCGCAAGAAAGCTCCAATGGCCATTTTAACCATCAGGCTTACTTGCGTAAGAAATTGATGTTGCCTGTCTACACTGGCCTCTTGCACAAGAACAGTTGTGCAAGAGGGCTTATCCTGAGTGGGAGCGTCAGAGTATTTGTGCAAGAAGCCCTGATTTTATATGTTAGAATGTTAGTGTTCTTGCACAAGTATTTGAGGCCAATGTAGATGTAGCCGAAGTGTCTAAAGGAAAATGGTTCATCAGAGGACCATGCATGCTCTGATTTCTTGGTGGGTGTGGGTGTCTCCTTACAAAAGAGTAATTTTTGGTGGGAGAGCACTACTTTAGTGCAGCCTCTTAGGGCAACGTTAGATGAATAGTGCCGGTGTGGGAAAATACTGAGGCAATATACTTAGGTAATTCTTTAATATCCAGTAATCCTGGACCCTCCTACTGATCCAATGGCCCCATATAGGGATCTTGTAACTGTTGAGAAACCTCCCTTAGCTTCATTTAGCTCTGCTTCCTGCACACTGCTCAGGGACGGCAGATCCCTGATCCCGTGGGACACTGGCCCTTGCTTCCCCTGCCTCGGAAAGCACAGTCATTCTGGGTTTGGGTTTTGCCTGGCTTGATTGAAATCCAACCTATGTCCCTGCAGGTGCCGGGGCAAGTGGGGGTTATTCAATCAGGGCAGCCCAGTCTCAAGCAATTAGCACTAACGTCTCTCGTTGTGTCTTTCATGCCTGCGAGTCAAAGGTTGGAACTTGTATTTGCTGGTTCAGATTGCTCGGTGCCGCTTAGATAGACACAGGCTAGAAAGGGGGTCACTTACTCATAAACCCCAAAGGAGTTTAAGTGTTTCATTTGTAGTCTCGGCTGCAAGATAGTGTGGGCGGGGGAATGAGCTTGTTTTTGGAACTAGGCACAGGGCTTTGAGCGCATCCCCATGTTTGCTTGGCTTTTCCATGGGGATGTGGGTAGCAGCCATGTGAGCTTGGGGGGGGGGGGTGACCCTATGTTGCTGGAGGCGGGATGCTACGTTGGTTCTGGGCCTGCTTAGCAAGCAAAGGAAGCACCGACTCTGAAGAGGTGCTTGTGTGGGATTTTGTGGAGGCTCCCGCCAGTTCCTAGGAAGCTTGTGGGTGGAATTTGGCTTGTGCAATGCATCCTGCAGATACCGAAAGCCAACTGCCTCGCTCGCTGTCCAGGTGGCACGACTGGCTTGGCGTTTCAGCTGGGGTCCAAAGTTTGCTGGGAAAAATGACCCCAAATGTGGCCAGGCAGGATTGTGCCTGGCAGTTGTTGGATGCTCCTCACTGTCCAAGCCCCTTCAAAGTAAGGGCCAGGCTGGAAGTCTCAACAGACAGCACAGGAACAATGAGTTTGCTATGATGGATCAGGCCACTGCCTGGTAACCATGCCGACCAACAGCAATTCTGGGCCCAGGGCAGATATCAATGGGCCCCCTGCATGGGGCCACAAGGCCTCCATCTGGAGAAGCCCCAAATGCTCCCCCCACCAGAGGAGTCCTGGCCCGGCCCCTTCCCCCACTTGCTTGGATGAGTCCCAGGGCAGCTACACCTCCCCTCCTTTCCCCAGATCCAGTCAGCCTGCAGCAGTGTCTCTTGCTTCAGAGATGCTTTCCCCAGAGAAGGAAGAAGTACAGTGACCACGCCCCCCAGGCCCTGTTAAATCCCCCAGGCCTCTGGACAATTGCCCCGTTACCCTCCCTGTCGGCCGACTGTCTCCTGGCTCAGGCACTGTCTGGTGCCTCACAAGAAAGTGCAGTTCCCTGGCCAATTGCACCGGGCTGCACATTGGAGGGACAACGTTCCCTCTTTGTCTGGCCAGCCATGTGAGGCGCTCAGAGCCAGACACCACTGAAGCTGAGCAAGAATAAATTCAAAGTTTCCAAACATTGATGGGGGGAAGAGATTTTAAAGAGGGCCTTTTGGAGGACTGCACCCTCTCAAACCAGCTGAAATGGCAGCATGAAAGTGTGGAGAGGCACATCCAGTGCTCTGTGTAGTAAAAGGTTGGTTTTGGCTAATCAGCTAGGGTATGTGTTGCTGCCCGCTACCACAGAAGTGGGGAGCAGAGGGCCCAGTGATATCTGCCCTTGGCCCAGAATTGCTGTTGGTCTGCATGGTTACCAGTATAATTTACCAGGTCAGAGGCCAGAGAGAAACAAATCCAGGCAAGATTTCAGGACAATCTGGTTAGTGTTCCCAAAGTACTATTGAGTAATCAGCCGCACGGGAGTCAGCAGGGCAGGTCCTTGTGGGTAATGGCGTAGAGGCGTGATGAGAGGTGGACAGCTTTCAGCTCTGATGTCATTGAGCAGCTCATGAGCATGACCTCCTTTGCATGTTTGCTCTTGTACATTATGGGTCTTTCCCCCTTGGCCTGAAGGAATATGGCTGAGGCCGTACATGAAAAGCCCTTTAGAGTCACAGTAACTGCGAAATGGGGAGAGGGGAACAATAAGATGATTGACTCTTTCCCATGCAAGTGTGGGTTAATAGTCCCCAACCCACGTCATATCATAGCTTAAGTTGAGACACATGGTTTGGGGGCTAAGCTTAGCCCCAAAAGAGCAGGGCTTTTTTCCTGGCTCTGTTACAGACTCATAGGATGACTTAGGACGTGCTGATTTCCTTCTGTGCGGCTCAGTTTTCTCATCAGTGTATAGGGACAGTAATTCCTTGCTCACAGGGAGCAATTCGTTAATATTTGTAACGCACTTGGAGAACCTTAAATGCCTGTCCCTGTAGCAGTGCAAAAAAAAATCATTCCACTGAGCAGATGCTGTGTTTAATCTTTAGCAGACGTGGTTCCCTTTTGATTTGTGGACGCTAGTCAAGCTTTGGATCCATATAATTTCCTTTGTGTCCTGAGACTCGCATTCCACCGTAACAATACTAATACCCATAACACACGCCAATGTCTGCTGATTGCTTCCCCTGTTCTGAAGCAAGCTGATGGCAGCCCATGCAAAGTGCCTGCTAGGGTAGTTAAGATTTTATAGACTGTAATCTTTTGTTTGGAAACAAGGCAACAGTTTACATCAGTGACCTTAAAAAGGGTTACGTTCCATACCAGCTGGTCCCGGCTCAGCTCGGCTCTTTGGAAGAAGAAATTTCCAGAAAGCTTTGTGCAGCAAAAGGGCCTTTATTTTTAATTCTTGGAATCAACATCCTCCGGTGTTGGCATGGACATGGGGACTAGGAGGGCAGGGTGGGGGGGATGCTGCAGCACCCCCAGGCTCTTGGCTTAGAAACCGGGTTCCTGACTGCCCCTCCGCATGCAGCAGCAAGCTCTGCTCCTGGTCCCGCACCTAGGGATCCAGCTGTCACCCCACACTCTGGGGGCCCTGTTGCTGGCTCCATACTTGAAGTCCCGGCTGCTGACCCATGTGCCCAGGGCTCTTCAGCAAGCCCCGAGCCTAAGTTGCTGGCCCCGCATGCCAAGGCTGTTTCCTGGCCTTTATTGAGGGAAGGAGAAAACAAGTAATAAGAGGAGATGTCAGCACCTCCACTCTTAAAAAGGTTCCTGCGCCACTGGGTGTTGGTGGCTTTGACTTCGGAGCAGTGAAATCATAAGCCTTTCCCTATGTTTTATGCTCTCTGCTTTGACACATTGCCAGAAAGTTTGCTTTATTGCACTTGCATTCACACGGATGGAGTCATTTTGGCTGGATTCCTCCCCCATGCAGTTGTTTGTAAGGAATTATTGTTAACCTACAGCCTTCTCCTTTTTTTTACCATGCCTGGTAGTTTGGCACTGGAGAAAAAGACAGAGAAAGTCTAGGATGAGTGTAGTGAAAATGACATTGTCATGATCTTAATTGGCAATAAACAGCGGGGAGTCCCTTCTGTAGACAGGAAACTGGGTACCGATAAAAGACTGAGGCACCTAGGCGGAGTCTGATTCGGAAAAGATGAAATAAACAACAGCTCTTGGGTTTCAGAGAGTCTGGGCAAAAAATTATCTTTGGCGTGAGCTGGTGAGATCTTAATTGAAGCCTTCCTGAGTTGAACTTGACTAGAAGCTTGTGAGATGGTGTAATTTGATGCAGCTGTGCACGCCTTAGACAGGTGCTGAAACAACAGGGATTATGTTAGGCTACAATTTCGATATTTTGACAGAAAGTACACAGCTGCAGTTGTTGCTGGGAGTTGATATTGAACTATGTATTTTGGTAATTAGAAACCTGCTAATTACAGTGGCACTCCATCTAGATGAGAACCTGCCTGGCAGGTGTGATGCTCTAACTCAGTCCTTACCTGGGGCTTGCCCAGATTGCATGCAGGAGGTAAGATGCACCTGGATGTTTTGGGGATTCTCTTCGCAAGAAGTGTTTCTCCCCCTCCCCAGATCTGAGTGGCTGGGCAGGTGTGAAAAGTCAAAGGCGTAGATACTAAGTGCAGCTTTGAAAAAGAATAGAGAATAAGCGAGGGAATATCTTATTGCCTCTGTGTAAATCATGGTACGCCCACATCTTGAATACTGCATACGGATGTGGTTGCCTCGTCTCAAAAAAGATATGTTGGCATTGGAAAAAAGTTCTGAAAAGGGCAACAAAAATGTTTAGGGGGTATGGAACGGCTGCCATATGAGGAGAGATTAAAAAGACTGGGACTTTTCAGCTTAGAAAAGAGGAGACTAAGGGGGAATGTGATAGACAGGGCTTGACAAATAATACAATCTACTTGCCCGTGGCGAGTAGATTGCAACCCGGAAGAGCCAGGTTCGGGCGATCTGCGCATGCGCAGATCGTCAGACAGCACGGCTGGCGAGCGGGGCTCGCCGCGGTTCGGTGAGCCCTGGTGATAGAGGTCTATAAAATCATGACCAGTGTGGAGAAAGTGAATAAGGAAAAGTTATTTACTTGTTCCCATAACAGAAGAACTAGGGGTCACCAAACAAAATGAATAGGTAGCAGGTTTAAAACAAACAACAGGAAGTATTTCTTCATGTAACGCACAGTCAACCTGTGGAACTCCTTGCCAGAGGATGTTGTGAAGACCAGGACTCTGACAGGGTTCAAAAAAGAGCTAGATAAATTCATGGAGGATAGGTCCATCAATGGCTATTAGCCATGATAGATAACATTGTTTCCCTTGACTCTATTTGTCAGAAGCTGGGAATGGGTGACAGGAGAGGGATCACTTGATGATTTTCTGTTCTGCCCATTTTCTCTGGAGCACCTGGCATTGGCCACTGTCAGAAGACAGGAGACTGGGCTAGATGGACCTTTGGTCTGACCTGGGATGGCTGTTCTTATGGCTTCCCTGATGATACTGGACTGTGAAGCAAAGGCAGACCCACTTTCTCTGTTGGGTTTCTCCCTAAGAGCTTACTGATTTACACCATTTGCACCAGCGAACGATCTGATCCACTGTGTTTTGTTCACGGAAATAGGAATAATTTTGGTTTGTCTGATGGTTCCTCCTGGCAAGGAATGGAATGTGACAATTTGCATGTGGAAAGAAAACCCCTTGCAAGCACAGGAAAAACTGTGAAGTTAGTTTGTTTTAATTTGTCTGGGCTCTTGGGTTGTCTTACATCACTAGGGTTTTTACTTTAAAAAAAGCCTCCCTGATCAAATTGTAGCCATTGCAATGTAGAGAAGTGTCTTTCTGTTTTTAATGGAAAGCCCAAAAGGTGTTAGCATGACAAACCAAACTTCTGGTCTGAGAGCTGGCTAATTAACCATAGGAACAACTTACCCAGAGACCTGCTGGCTTCTCCATCACCTGAACTGTTTCAGTCAAAGGGGGATGCTTGCGACAAGATTTGCTTCAGCTCAGCCAGAAGCTCTGGGCTAAGTGCAGAAATTAGTGGCTGAGATTCTCTGGCTTGTGTTGCACAGAAGGTGATCAGAACAGTCCCCTCTGGCCATAGGCACCGACTTCTCACTTTGATGGGGGGCTTGACTCTGCTCCAGGCCCCACCCCCTCCAGACCTTTCCCCAAATTCCCACCCCTGCCCCACCTCTTCCTGCCCCTACTTTACCCCCTTGCATCTTCCCCACCTCCTCCCATGCCTCCCAAGTGTGCTCCTCCCTCTCCCTCCCAGAACTTGAATCAGCTGCTCACAGCACTCTGGAAGCAGGGGGAGGAGGAGCTTGGCACCAATAATTTTTCCCTAGGGGTGTTCCAGCCCTAAGGCACTGAAGGGCTTGGTGCCTATGCCTCTGGCTGTAAAAGCGATGACCCCTCTGCTGGGGGACTGGTGCTGCCTTTAGCTTTTTCTGAGGTTCATTTGGAACATGTCTAGTTTATTTCTAATATGGAGCCCTCACAGTTTTAATTATTTGAATTTAGACATGGAGAAATCAGCCAGAAAACCTGTTTATCCAATTGGAGTAATACATGCAATAGAAAATGCCGCCTAAATTAAATATGGGCCCACATTTGTCTCCGTTAGAGCTGTGCAACCCTATAACAGTCATAGCCAGGAGCCCTTCCTCCCACGATCTCAACGTGTTTCGCAAGGTCTGTAACTAGAACTGTCTTCATGCCTCACGTGGGGAAACTGAGGCACACCGTGATTTGTATCAACATGTCCAAAGATTCACTACCGATCAGCAGCAGGACTGGGACACAGATCACCTGCTTTTCCACTGTGTGCACTAGCCCCTGAACGGTGCTGCCTCTCCAGATGGAAAGGAGAGGTTAGCCCTTGAAAGCTGGTTTGACTCTGTGTTGTAATATAATTCATTTCCATGCTATTGTTGTTGCTTGATTGTTGTCATTTATCAGCTCATTGCGTAACGCTCCTTCCATGTAAGCAATAAAGAGGAATGTAATTGGTTTTCAAATGCCATTGGTCTGTCTTCTTGCTTGGCGCGATGCCTCCCAAGGAACCGAGAAGCCGCAGCACGTTCCTCCGTACACCCGTGCCGCAAAGTGCTCCTGAACGCTCCACAAAGCCAGCCTCAGTCCCCCATGCTCCCAGTGCACGGAACTCCCCCTTGAGGCTGGGAAGAGTTCCCCGGGGAAGGGCTCATCCGACTGGGCTTGGAAGGCCCAAATCCTGCAGTCGATATACAAAGCCTCCCATTGACTTCCCAAGAAGTTGCATATAAGAACTATAGGAGCAGGCCGCCTGCTGCATGTACAGATCGGGCCCCCGCTGAAGGTTTAGCAGGCCATGGCGATGCACATGGGTGTAGCACAGAAAGAGATGACACTGCACGGGGGTGTGTGTGGAGGGGAGTCTTGGGCATGACAACTGTATACAGGCCTGCCAATGGGGAGCGGGGTGCAGTGAAGGGGGCAGTTGCCCTGGGGCCCTGCAATTCAAAAGGGCCAGGGGCTCCCAGCTGCTGCTGCTGTGACAGCCAGAGCCCTGGGCCCTTGAAATTAGCACCGGAACCCCACACAGCACGCTCCAGGCAGTTCTGAGGGCTGCTTGGGGGAGGCTAGACCCAGCCCCGCCCATTCCACCCTAAGCTCCGCCCATTCCACCCTAAGCTCCGCCCATTCCACCCTAAGCTCCACCCCTTCCAGCGGCATGTAACCAGCCATCTCCCCACCCCTGCAATTCCCAGTGAGTCTGTTGACCCCATTGACTGTATAAGCAACATTATTACTGTTAGTAGCATTTTGTAGCATTGGCCGACAGGCAAAGAATTTGTCTTTAATGGGGGGCAGGAATCTGCCCCACCCGCCTGCTGCTGTGAGTTACACTTGTAAAGCTCGTGCCCCTTAGTGTGGATTTAGTCAATTCCCACCTCCCTGGAATTCCTGCTGGACTCACATACCCGCCCAGCCTCCCCACGGCCGTTCTGCTCTCAGAGAGCCACCGACTGCTGAGCGATAGTCCGGCGGGCGCGAACAGGTTCTTGCCAGGCCGGCGTGGAAGCCGCCTCTGTTACCCCATTGGCTGGATAGTCCAATCCATGGAAGAGGGAGATCTGAGCATTTGGGGGTGGGAGACAACCAGGAGGTGACCCAGTGTAAACAGGCAGCGGGGAATTGACTCTGCTGTTCAAGGAGCCGTGTCTGCCTGCTTGGCTCGAGCCAAGGCATGGAAATTCAGATTAAAACCAATCCATTGTCACCCCTTGCCCAGGGCGAGTCCGCCAGCACTGCCTCCTTCAGCGCCCCCCACTGGCCTAAGTAAACCTGGTGAAAGAGCGGGCTAGAGCTGAGCTGGAGGGATCCTCCCCAAATCCCCTTCCTGACAGCAGATTGAAAGAAGGTTGGGGTGAGGTCCCTGCCTCTGTTGGCATCACTCCCCTCCCCCTTGTCTGGGTGCTGCCGGATCAGCCCTGATAGGATCAAGCACCCAAAATACTTGTGATGAGCAAACACGTTGCCTTTGGAGTGCCCCACATGGCCCCAGGCAGGTGGAGCCTTCAGTTTCTTTGCCTGCGATGATTTCAGAACCCAGCAGCGTGCAGGGGGACTAGGCAGTCGGACCCATTTGTAAGCTGCAGCGTGTGTTCGTCACGGCAGCGTTGGAGCTGGCCATTCTGAGCCGATAGGATCATCCCTGGACGTGGTGCCAACCAAGGTTCCCTCCCATCTTTTCCTGCCATGTGCGGAATAATGTTTAGTGTGCACCAAGGCATGTGCGAATGTGCACCCCCAGCAGAAATGCCAAATCTAGCTGTGGACGCTCTGCTAATCAGCTGGGTGGCATTTGAGTTTCTGCTGAGTGGCTGGAACTCCTTGCCTGAGGAGGTTGTGAAGGCTAGGACTATAGCAAGGGTTAAAAGAGAACTAGATAAATTCACGAAGGTTAAGTCCATTAATGGCTATTGGCCAGGATGGGTAAGGAATGGTGTCCCTGGCCTCTGTTTGTCAGCGGGTGGAGATGGATGGCAGGAGAGAGCTCGCTTGATCATTACCTGTTCTGTTCAGTCCCTCTGGACACCTGGCTTTGGCCCCTGTTGGCAGACAGGATACTGGGCTGGATGGCCCTTTGGTCTGACCCAGTACGGCCGTTCTTATGTTCTTAAGAGCAGAAGATGACAATGTGATTCACTGTTTCCTACATGAACAAAACATGGTCCCCTGGCATGGTGTTGTCCCGTCGTCCCCCCCCCGCTGGTGCTTTGAAAAGAGCTGGCTTTAAGGGCATTGCAGACAATGTCAAAGACAAGAAAACTTTCCCAATGAAACTTCCCCATATAAGGTGGGTGGGTGGACCAGGCAATGCTGAGCGGGAGGAGAGAGGCAGCCATTCATCTCCCTGCTGAGATGGGACCTTCACTGGGAAAACATTGGAGAGCTTGGGGTGTGGCTGACAAGTGACATGCCACACTCAGCACCTAGAAGAGGACTCCTGCAGATCAAGTGGTCCTGATGATTTGGACCCAGAGGTCTAGTCCTGGAGATGCCCTGTGGCTGGGATTCATCTAGGGATCGTGTCTTGGCTAGAACACAGGTTTCTCCCTATGTGGCCTGTGGAGAGAGAGGATTTGACATCAGATTAAATTAACAGAGATTGCCTATCTCCTAGAACTGGAAGGGACCTGAAAGGTCATTGAGTCCAGTCCCCTGCCTTCACAGCAGGACCAAGCACCATCCCTGATGAATTTTTGCCCCAAATGGTCTCTACCAGGATTGAACTCACAACCCCGGGCTTAGCCAGCCAACGCTCAAACCACTGAACTATCCCTCTCCCCATTTGAGGGTCTGTGATGGGATTAGCAACCCGACACCAGACCTGTAAGGGTTAACCAGGGCTACCTGGCTGAGAGAGCCCCGCCCCCACAGCCCTGATAGGTGCGTGCCAGTGGGAGGACAGATATAAAAGCTGATGGAGCAGGTCCGTCTGGGCTGACTGCTGCTACAGTTACAGATGGACCAACCCATGAAGGCCAGTCAGCAGGGAATGACCAGAGATGCTTCCAGTAGGGAGGAAACTGCGAAGTCTCCCTCGGTGAGTCTGGTAGGAAGGAGCCCAGGGTGAAGTGATAGATCCCTGAGAGCTCAGTGTGGTTTTGGGTAGATTCCCTGCTGAGTGAATGGTGGAACACACCTGCCACTGACAGGGCCCTGGGCTGGGACCTGGTGGAGTGGATGGACCTGGTCCCCTTATCCCACCCCCAAGGTGGGGTGCTACAAGTGTTGCTACTGGCTCTGGCCACTAGGCCTCACTACCCTGAGGGAAGGGAGTGTTACTACAGACTCTGGCAGGTGGGCCTCAGTACCCTCTGAGAAGGGGGTGGACAGTAGGCCGGACTCTCTCAGTGGAGGTACTGTGTAGGCATAGGCCCTGTGCCATCAGGACTGAGACACACATGGGGTGGAGCACTCTTTGAGGGGCCTTAAAGGCCCACCACCCTGCCTCTGAAGGGCTCAGGCACACCCACCCTGTGACCAGGTCCCATTGAAAACAATCGAGAGGAGGAAAAATTGCATGGTATCAAAATGAGCTTGATGCCACGGGCTGCTTTGAGGACCCGTCTCCATGCTCCAGCCCGATGCCTCTTCACAAGCAAAACTTCCATCAGCTTCACAGGGAGACTTTTCTTCCTAAGAGGTGCAGATTCCGGCACCTGACCAGTTCAGAGATGGGCTGGTTTTTGCTGTGCCGGTTGCTGTCAGCGCTTCCAATGCATCTGGTGCATAGAACTCACAGGGCAGCTGTTCCCATTCAGCCTTCACCACTCAGCTGTTACCCGAGGCAAATGCCACCAACTTCACACCCCACCACAGAAACACTCGTGCAGGAACCAATCTCTGCAACGAACTCTGTCCACCCATCTAGTCACAGCATATAACCACATCAGCTGTACCATCAAAGGCTCATTCACCCACACCTCTGCTAATATGCTAGCTGCCATCATGTGCCAACAATGCCCCTCTACCATATACACCAGACAGACCGGACTGTCTCTAGGCAAAAGAATAAATGGACACAAATCAGACATTAAGAATGGCAACATCCAAAAGACTGTGTGTGTAGGGGGGGGGGGGAGGGGAAGCATTTTAACCTCCCTGGGCACACAGGTTGGGACTTACAAGTTGCCATTTTCAGATAGAAAAACTTCAAAAACTAGACTGCAGAGGGAAACTGCTGAGCTGGAATTCAGAGCTCGACAATTAGGGCAATCTACTCACCGCGGGTGAGTAGATTTTAGCCCGGCACGGCACAGCATGATCAGCGCATGCGCAGCTCGCCAAACCACGCAGCTGGCGAGCAGGTCTCGCTGCCACTTGTCAAGCCCTGGGAATTCATATACAAATTTGACACCCTGAACCAAGGTCTAAAGTAAACAAACACAGGGGGTGGTTCTTGCAATACAATAGGTAATTTCCCATTTGGGTACTGTAGTTTTCTCACCACTGTTGGGGTGCGTCTACACTGCACCCATAGCTCAAAACAAGCTACACAAATTGCATTGCTTGTTTTGAGTCCATTTTGAAATAGCTTATTTCAAAATTTGGTGGTGTCTCCCCAGCACTTATTTTGAAATAAACCGCTATTCCGAAACGTCCCTTGCTCCTCGTGGAATGAGGTTTACAGGGACATCAGAACAGTGAGCCCATTATATTTCGAAATAATGGGTGCGCTCAAAAGACGTGGAATAGCTATTTCGGGATGCCTCCGGTATCCCAAAATAGCGCTGCAGTGTAGACGAACCCCTGGAGGTGAGCCACCAGTGCTAATTACATCAGAATGCAGAAGTCACATGCCCATCTCTATCTTTTTTTCTCTTCTGTTTTTCTTTCTTTTTCTCCTCTGCATCTGAGGGAGGAAGCTGTAGCTCATGGAAGCTTAAACTCTAACACCCTAATAAATGTGTTAATCTTTAAGGGGCCACCAGACTCCTTGTTGTTTTTTTCTGAAACAGACTAACACGTTACCCCTCTGAGACCTAGCAGCATCACTATGCACCAAAGATGATGAAAACAGGGGCCCGGCTTCACTTTTAATCAAGTTAGTAAAGCTCTCCTAACACCTTGGCAAGAGATGAGGAATTACCTGTAGGTCTCTGGCCAACTGCGGCCCACTTAAATTATGCTCCACAGCTTCAGTTCAGTCTAGGATTCTTCATCATATCCTTCTCTCAATTGTTTTCTATTGTTGAGCTGCTAAACAGTTGCTCCGTTCCACCTCCGAGGTGGCTGCATGTCAGTGACGGGAGTATTGCTGTCACATAGGTAATCCTCATTCTCCAAGAGCATCTGGCTTTCACTTTGGTTTTCCTGCTGCCAGGAGGGGTAGTTCAGTCTCACACCCCTTTGGTCCCTTTGACCAACAGGGGAGAGGATTAGTGCTGATGACAGCACCGGGTTTTGTGCTGCAGCCACCTGTCTGCAGGTAATTGAACTGAGCCCCCAAAGCAGAGGAGCCAGTGACACCACCTCAGATGGGAACAGCCTCACCACAGACTCACTTCATCCCTTCCCCGGTCCCAGGGCTTCTACCGATATTACTCAGAATTCAGCTGTCGTCCCAGCAGCGTTTACTAACTTTTCCCCCTTAGGAGCATTTTGTTTCTTTTGAACAGTCTCCAGGAGACCAGCTGCTGCCCAGACTGGGATATCAAGCTTTGATTGTTGATTCATTCAGGCAGGTAAAACACGCTTTGTCTCATTCCTACAGCCGTCATGGCGGGCACAGCCCGTGGCCGGAGAACCCTGCAGGGGAGGAATCTACGTTACCTGAAATGCCCAGAATCAAGCCTCCCTCTAGATTCTTTCTTTTCTAAACCTGGGACAGCCAAAAGCAACAAGGAACCTCGCTGGCAGGCGGGGGAGCCGAGTTGCTGAACTGCAATGCCTTTGCCACCCTCTGGTGGCGGACGGTTTTATTGCCACATGATCCTGGCCTGTGCCGAGTTCTGCCATGTCGCATCCAGCACTCAGAAGTGGCAGAAGAGGAAATAGACACATCGGGCCAGATACTTAGCAGGTGTATTGCTTCAATGGCACCAGACCATTTCATACCACCTGAGGTGTCTTACATAAGAATGGCCATACTGGGTCAGACCCAAGGTCTGTCTAGCCCAGTATCCTGTCCTCCGCCAATGCCAGGTGTCCAGCATGTTCACCCATTCCCAGCCTCTGACAGAGGCTAGGAACACCATCCCTGCCCATCCTGGCTATTGGCCAGTGATGGACCTAACCTCCGTGAATTTATCTAGTTCTTTTTTGAACCCTGTTAGTCTTGGCCTTCACAACATCCTTTGGCAAGGAGTTCCACAAGTTGACTCTGTGTTGCATGAAGAAGTACTTCCCTATTTGTTTAAAACCTGCTAGCTATTAATTTCATTTGGTGACTCTTAGGGTACATCTATACTGCAAGCTTATTTTGGAAAAAGCTATTCTGGAAGATATCTTCTGGAATAGCTTATTTTGAAATAGAGCATCCACGCTACAGGGAAGCCTCAAAATTAGTCCAAGGCAGGCTCCCCTAACGTGGACACTCTATCTCAATTTACGGCCCCAGGAGGCATTCGGGAGGAATAACTTAGAATGGCTACTGGTGAGGAGCTATTTCGAATTAGCAGCAATGGAGCGTCCCCCCTGCCCTTCCAAAAGAGCTTTTTCAGAAGAGATGTTATTCCTCGTGGAATGAGGTTTACCAACGTCAGAAAAAGCTCTGTTATATTGATTTTCTTTCGAAATAACACAATTGCTGTGTGGACACTAGTAGGCTACGTCTACACTGGCATGATTTTCCGAAAATGCTTTTAACGGAAAAGTCTTCCGTTAAAAGCATTTGCGGAAAAGAGCATCTAGAGTGGCAGGATGCTTTTCCGCAAAAGCACTTCTTGCGGAAAAGTGTCCGTGGCCAATCTAGACACGGTTTTCCGCAAAAAAGCCCTGATTGCCATTTTTGCGATCGGAGCTTTTTTGCGGAAAACAGTACTGTGCTGTCTACACTGGCCCTTTTGCGCAAAAGTATTTCGGAAAAAGACTTTTGGCCGAACGGGAGCAGCATAGTTTTTCCAGAAAAGCACTGATGATTTTACAGTAGATCGTCATTGCTTTTCTGGAAATTCAAGCAGCCAGTGTAGACAGCTGGCAAGTTTTTCCGGAAAAGCAGCTGATTTTCCGGAAACACTTGCCAGTCTAGACACAGCCGTATTGTTTTTCCGGAATAACGGTATAAGGTACAGTTCTTATGTTATGGGAGCAAGTAAATAACTTTTCCTTATTCACTTTCTCCACACCACTCATGATTTTATAGACCTCTGTCATATTCCCCCTTACTCTCCTCTTTTCTAAGGTGAAAAGTCCCAGTCTTTTTAATCTCTCTTCATATGGGAACTGTTTCCAACCCCCCATCATGTTTGTTGCACTTTTCTGAAATTTTTTCAATGCTTAAGGTACCTTTTTGAGGTGGTGACCATATCTGTTCATAGTATTCAAGATGTGGATTACCATGGATTTATATAGAAGCAATAAGATATTCTCTGTCTTCTCTATCTTTCTTAATGATTCCTAATGTTCTGTTTGCTTTTTTGACTGCTGCTGTACATTGAATGGATATTTTTCAGAGAACTATCCACAATGATTCCAAGATCTCTCATTTGAGTTGTAACAGCTAATTTAGTCTTGATCACTTTGTACATATAGTTGGGATTATGTTTTCCAATATACATTACTTTGCCTCTATCAGCATTAAAATTAGTGTCATTTTGTTGCTCAGTCCTGAGCTTAAGACAAATCCAAGCCCTCTGTTTAGATGTGTGGGTGATACACGACCTGTTTTTCCTCTGTAAAAAGCTAAGGACAATTTCCATAGCTTGCTGCCATCTCCCATTTTTTGATGAGAGGACACATAGGGCAGTGGTGGACAACTTGCAGCCCATGGGCCATATCCGGCTCTCTGGGGTTCTATGTGTGGACTGGAAGACATTTTGTTTACTGATGCTCCTGCTCTGGGTTGCCAGGTTCCACTGGTTTCCGTCCACGTAGGGTTTTTCCTACTGGTGTTAGTGACACACACATAATGCAAGGACACGTGAAGTGAGGTGCGTGCTGATTGGACGCAACATTGACTGGAAGAGCAGTGCGCTCCCTCTGCAGCCAATCAAAATACTGTTATGGTTCAATCAGCCTCCCCCCCTCTCAAATTCTAGGTATTCAAGCACAGTGAGCAAAACTGCCTTCTCGGGAGAGCGTCTTGCTTATAACAATCTTGCGGGCCACTGAGATGGAGGACCTCTCATGTGTCCCCCTCACTAGTGTAGGCTGCTCGTTGCTGATATACAGCCTAGACGAGCTAGAGTCAAAACACTGAAGGAGAACCATAAAGCCATCTCTTTTTTCCCCCAGGTAAGAGTTTGTGCATGTCTTTGCACCCCCCTTCCAATTACACTCAAAATCCACAAAGGGTACGTCTACACAGCAACGTTACTTCAAAATAACTTAGTCTGTGTCTACACTGCAGGCAGTTGTTTCAAACTAATGTCAAAATACTGTCAAGCTAGAGGACTTCTTACTCCGACTCCTGTGACCCTCCGAACTCCTCGTACAACGAGGGTCGCAGAAGTCGAAGGAAGAGTGGTCTAATTCAAATAAGCGCTGCGGAGACTTCCATAATTTCGAAATGTGACGCAATTGACGTAGCTCAATGTGCATAGCTTATTTCGAGTTAAGCCCTAACGGTGCCCAATACATTTAACCCTTGTGATTTGGGCGAACGCTAAATGTGCGGCGGCAGAGAGCAGGGACTTGCATGGGGGTTGGCATGCAGGGCTGCGCTCGCACCTGGAAGTCGCCGTTCCCAAACGTGTGTACGTTGTTCCAAAGTAAGCAGCCAACGTCTCCCTCTCCTTTACTCGTCGGCCAGCAGGGCCTTGCAGGCAGAACCGGATCGAGCCATTCTGGCACCCTGGGGAAGACAGTTTAATTGTGCCCTGGGTTGAGGGAGGGCGCACGCCAGCGTGTGGGGGATGGCACGCAGAGCTGGTGGCGGCAGGACACACGTGCCTGGCCCAGCCCAGCCCGGCTACCGCCACTGGCGTGCAGCTCAGGGCCGGCTGGGGGGGGGGCCAAGCCTGGCCACTCAGGGCCCCGTGGCTGCGGGGGAAAGGGCACTCCTGGCCGGCACTGGGGGGGTTAACGTGGTCCCCACCCCGGGCGGCTGCTGCAGGGTGGCCACTGGGAGCTGCTGCAGCCCGCGATCCGAGCACGCGGCGCCTGATGGCAGCTATAAGGGGCGCTGTGCGCCCATTACAGCTACCATCAGGTGACCCCCATAGGTTGGCGCCCTGGGCAGCTGCCCTGCTAGCCCATGCCTTAATCCGGCCCTGCTTGCGGCCATAATGCCTGTGTGAAAAGCGCCTGATTCCATGAATGAACAGTAAAAATGAGTCCTGGGAAACATTTGTCTCTAGGTCATTGGTGTGGATTAGCCAGCCAGGACTAGTTGGTGGCCTCCATTCACATCCTAATGGAGAAGCCTCCATGGATGTGACACTCCCTGGTGCCCTTTCTGGCATTTTGGGAAGAGCGGCCAAAGGACTGAGTCGGAATGTCTAGGATGGCTAAGGAACGTTGGGCATGGGGATGGGGAAAGTTTGCACTGACGCCAGGCTGGCTGTTCCCTTTCTGTCGATAAGCAGAAGCCTTCATTTACTAGCTGGAGAAGTGACCAAAGGCACCTATGATCTCACAGGCAACGCTCCCATTGGCTGGCCCCCAGAGAAGAGAGCAGGCGTGTTTTCTAAGGCGACACGGACATCTGAGCTCCCAGCTGTGGCTTTTGGCTCCGGTCTTGGCGGGTGTTTGTCGGAGGTGTCATCAGAGGGGCAGTTCTTTTCCTCTTCCCCTGGATTCTCATACCATAGATGGGTCAGAGTGACATGGCTGCTCGGTCAAGGGATTAGGAGCCTTTCTCTTGGTACAAGACCCAAACTAAACGTCCTGCTCCTTGGTGGGTTTCTAAAGGGCAAACATTCCATGCAACGTGCGAAGAGCACTCAGACCTTTATTCATCTGTGTCTTGCCAGTGTCTAGTGGCCCCAGTCACAGATCAGGGCCCTGGTATGCTGGATACCGTACAGACCCAATGAAAAGACTAGGCCTATCCCCAAGGAGTCTGCAGTTGAAATAAATCCGTGGCTTGCCTTGGGACTCCCCTGCCAAAGGATCACCAGGGCGAGGGGAGATGGTTTTTCTCCTGTACGTTCGGAGACTTCTAACCGGGGGGCAAGGGGAAGAACTGCCAACCCCCTGGGCAAGGGGGGGCAGATCCACGCCGGGAACATGCCCTGCCCCCTGCCAGTCCTCAGAGCCATGCTGTGTGGCATTCCAATGGCTGCCCAGGGCCGGATTAAGACCTTTAGAGGCCCTAAGCACTGAAAAGATTATGGTGCTCCCCCATATGTAATTCAAAATAAAAACAATACTAGACCGTAAAATTTATTTTAAACAAAGTTATTTTTTGGTGCCCCTGCTTTGCTGGTGCCCTAAGCACGTACTTGGTCTGCCTATTGGGTAATCCAGCCCCGTGGCTGCCATCACTGATGCATTAGCAGCGGCCGGGAGCCTCAGGCCCTTTTGAATTGCCAGGCCCTGGCCCCCTTTGCCTCCCCCCATTGGCAGGCCTGTGTCTGAAACACCCATGAAAGCTGGGAAGTGGCCTGAGCCACAGAGATCGCTAAGATTCAGGGATGACCTGACCTTTGCTTTTCTTGCCTTCCCACCTCTAGCGCAAATGCTTAGTTAAACGAGCACATGGCGTGCAGTGAGCCTGTGGAACTCAATGCCACTAGAAGCCATCATCAATACAATACAAAAGACAGATGTTTTTTTTTTTTTTAAGGGTTAATAATCAATGAGGCAGAAAAATGATTAGCAGAATGGAAACTTGCTCCATCCATTTAACTGAGCAAAGAGAAGCTTAAGGGGTGACTTGATCACAGTCTGTAAGTAGCTGCCTGGAATATGTCAGAGTCAGGCCCAGCAAGAGAAATTTGGAACCTCCCCGGGGTACATAATGTTCCCTTCCCCTCCCCCCCCCTGTATTTACGCAGATGTTACCTGTATTTGGAGGCCCCCTACACTCAGGGCCCTCAAACACTTGTCTCCCCTTCTCCCCCTTTTGTTAGCCCCAGTTACAATAATTCTAAGTGTTACTGAAATGAATCCAAGTCCCATGCTCACTCAATACAGGCTAGCATAGAATGACACTCTGTAGAGCCGTGGTTCTCAAACCTTTTGGCTCATGGCCCACCCTGCTTAACACAAGCCTTTCCACTGACCACCAACCAACCACCCATGATGACACAATGGATGCAGGAGAGGGTGGAGGGGCAGGGTCTAGCTGGGAGGTAGGGTGCAGGAGCAGGCTGGAGGAAGATCTGGCCAGGAGGCTGGGTGCAGGAATGGACTGAAGGTGGGGGATCTGGGAGGGAAGTTGCAGGAGTGGGGTGGAGATAGGGGGTTTCAGCAGGAGGGGGATGGTAGTACAGGTCTGGGCATGAAGGGGAATGGGGTGCACCTGCCTGGCTCTGTGCCTCTCACTGCTCCCAAGCACCACCCCCTACTGCTCCTATTGGCCATGACTCCGGCCAATGGGAGCAGCAGGGAAAGCCTCCAGGCAAGTGGTTTCCTGTGCTGCCGATCCCACAGCTGGGAGGAGGGGAAGTGGCAGCACACAGAGCAGCTTCTTCCCCCCATAGCTGGATCCTGCCCACAAGGGTTCCCTCTCTGTCCCCTGCAGTGGGAAGCCAGAGCTGGTGCTCCAACCTCATGGGGAGTGGGGGCGGGGGCCTGCGGGGCTGGAGCAGGGGTGGGGGCAAGCCCTAAGCCTGCGGCCCACCTGCAAGACGGCTGCAGATCACTAGTGTTCCGCGGACCACACTTTGAGAACCACTGTAATAGGGAATATTTAGGTTCCTTGCAGGTGAGATGGCTCTTCCTACCCGTATTTCTTATGATCTCAATTAAAAAGAAGCCATGTGCCCATCCCCCCTGCTGGCAGGATCAAACTGTCCTTTGGCTGGGGCATCCAGAAATACTTTTTTATTCCAAGTATGCAGTAAAGATAAAAATTAAAAACCTTCCCTCCTTGATGACTCTTGCACTGCATTCATCCATCTCGCTGCTCCCCCTCCACTCCAGTGAAGGCTGCATGTCAGTGCTTGGTGATGTGTAAGCAAGGCCTGATTTGCACATAAACTTACTACCATATCTAAGCCAAGCAGCTGCTCAAAGTATCCATCGCTACCCTGAGTTGTGTTTGCAGGATCGGGCCCATAGTTTGTTCAAGCACCCCAGGCTGAGAGATGTAAATGTAAGAGAGAGGATAGGCTTTTCAAAGGTGCCTAAAGAAATTAAAGTTAGGCACCCACAGTTCTCACTTTAAAAAATCCACAGGATTTGGGAACCTAGCGAGGTGCTTTTGAAACTTTCGCCCCTCATGCCTGCATTTCAAAATAGTACATGGCAACAATGTTAACGAACCGCGTGGCCGGCCGCAACTGCAGTAACACCGGCACCCCTCTTCCTTTTTTCTAATGGAAAAATCATTCCATTGCCACCGGTAATTCAATTACTGAGTTGTGACTTACCTTTCCACAGCAGCAGCTGAACATTCACAGAAATGAATGTGCTCTTTCGCTGGGGGGTGGAGAATATAATTAGCTTGGGGTTTTGCTGCAGAAGAGGGTTTTTTTTTTTTTTTTTTTTAAATAAACAGCGGATTCCTCACGACCCAGCCCCACTTTTTGGAAGTGCCGGTTGCCCTCCTTTGGCGTTTCTGAGCAGGCAGCTGAAGTCCCTCAAATGGAGGAGCTGTAGAATATGCTCCCCTAAAGATGTGTTTTCTAGAACCAAAGGCTCTCCACAGCACAGCTCGCATACTTGGAGCAGTCCGACCCATAGGCGTGGGAAGGACAGGTGTGGTTTTGCACCCGGCTTCCCTGTGCCTGGGGACCGGCCCTGCTATCAACCAGCTGCCAGCTTCACCAGCCTCAGGTCCCAGCCTCCAGGTGACCCTCATGGTGTCCACTTGGGTTCTGCTACCCTGCCCCCCATCCTCACTGGCTTCACTGCTGCTCAACAGCCTTGCAGGGGGCCCACCGCCCACAAGCCCCACCCCTGCGAATTCCACGGCTCTGCCAGCCCTAAGGTCCAGGCCAATTTTCCCTCTAATCTATTTCTTCCCATGTGCAGAATAATTTTATGTGCACTGAGACAAGTGTGAAGTGCACCACCAGTTGAAACACACACTTCGCTGTGGGCGCTCTCTTAGCTGGGCAGCGTTGGAATCTCTCCTGAGGGACTGCACAAGGGTATAGCTTACAGAGAATCTTGGTCCAGGCCAGCGGCCCTGGTGGCTCTGCTGTTGCCTGGAGTCCCACCACGGGCTGGCGCTCTGCTCCAGGCCTTGGCCCAGGGCTCAGCTGAGGCTCCGGCCTGCGGGCAGCATGCGACTAGAGTTGCCAACTCTCCTGGCCTGTACAGACTGGATGCCATTGCTGTGAATGGCATTCGGTTGCTCCGGTCCGGGAGGGTGGCAACTGTCAGAGAGGCACAAAGCTGCTGTAAGGGAGGGGATGTAACTCAGCACCCATGGCCTAAAAATTGTTCCAGTGCCACTGATCCAACCAAAGCCATTCCAAAGCCTGGACCAGCTTTAGTTGTCTGTCAGCTGACTCCTGAGCGAGGATTCCATTTTTATGACAGGTAAAAAGCGTTGTAGGTGCCAGCTGCCCCATAAGTATTTCCACGGACTGGCCTCCCAATCAGCAACTAGGAAAGCAGATTTTGGAAGATGGCAAACTTCTCTCTGCTTTCTTCTTAGCATAGGCTTTGGAGAAGCCTGCTGGTCCATGGCAAATTGTACCACCTACAGGGGATCCCTGAGCAGCTGGATTAGACAGGAAAAAAATCCACCCAGCTCTGTTGAAATATAAAGGGAAAGCACAACCCTGCTTTGCCCAGTGCCTGCTCTGCTTTCTGTACCTGTTTCCAGTTACAAAGCACAAGACATGTTGAGCTACCAAAAGCTGTTTAGCCATCCCTCCTCCCCCCCCCACTTATTTTGTCCTAAATTCCAGCATTCTTTGGTTTCTCTCTATTCCATCTTTTAATCCAAAGCCAGTGTCACTTGCATCCCCAACCACACAGAGGAGTCTCGTGGCACCTTAAAGATTAACAGATTTATTTAGGCATAAACTTCCGTGGGTTAAAACCACTTTGTCAGATGCATGGAGCTGACACCCAAAGAAATCTGTGAGTCTTTAAAGAGCCATAGGGCTCCTTGTTTTTGCAGATCCAGACTAACACGGATCCCCCTCTGAGACCTCTCTCAGGCTTTTCCTGCAAGGACCCTGAGCAGTTTGCAGAAGGGAAGCAGCTGTAAGGCTGCTAATGGACCAGGCACCAAAATTTGTCCAAAATTGTCAACTGTGGGCACCTAATCTCCCCCAGCTCCATAGCTAGGCACCCACTTATAAGTGGCTTGATTTTTCTTTCAATGGGAACTGTGAGTGTTCAGCTCCCTAAACTTCATTAATAATAAGAACGGCCATACAGGGTCAGACCAAAGGTCCATGTAGCTGCCAGGCGCCCCAGAGGGAGTGAACAGAACAGGGTCAAGTGATCTTGTCATCTATTTCCAGCCTCGGACAAACAGAGGCCCGGGACCCCATTCCTACCCACCCTGGCTAATAAGCGTTGATAGACCTAACCTCCATGAATGTAGCTAGTTCTTTTAAAAATCTTGTTCATTGTACTGGAGTCCAAGAGGCTGCTACAGTCCGTGAAGGGGGCTGTTGGCAAGCCAGGGATGGCCAGAGGGGCCCGGTATCCCTGCACAAGGGCCATGGCTCTCTGGAGGAAATGCCATGGGCCGGAGGAGTTGAGATGTTGATCGCCCCCTGCTAATCGCAGCTTGCCGAGCCTGGCCACCAGGCCACGCCGCTAGTGTGGCTGTCAGGTCACCCTCAAGCCAGCCAGCGTGACCGGCGGTGACTCTTGCTGGCTTCGAAAGATGTCGCCGTGGTCCCTGCCGGGACCGGCTCTGGGCTATTCCAAGGGGGTAGAGCTATTCCGTGGCTCTACACCGGCTCGCTGGGGCGCGTCACACGATCGCCGCGCCGCGCCGCGCCGGGGACCCCTGGGCAGCCGGCCGGGGCTGCGGGGCGTGCGGCGCGCTGCCTGGCACCCGCGGGGGCGGGGCGGGGACGCGGCTGCCAAAGGGGGCGAGCTCCGGCCTGGGGAAGCGGCTTCCTCCCCCGGAGCAGCGGCAGCTGCCGCGTCGCCCAGCGGGGTTCCCCGGGACCGATCGGCTGCGGGGCTCGGCCAGCTGCGTCCCCCGGCACCGCCCGCCGCATGGCAGGGCCCCGCTCCGCCCGGGCGCCCCGCTCCTGCAGCCGCTGGCCCGGGATGCCTCTGCCCGGGGCGGGCGGGCGCGTGTATTTCTCCGGCTGCGCAGCTAGAGAGCAGTGCAGGGAATGAAATCCCCGGCGCCGTAGCCCTGCCTTCCTGTTTGCAGCCGCACGGAGCGGCCGGCGGCGGCGGCTCCCACCCGGACTCGCCCCCCCTCCCCTTCCCCTCTCCCATGGCGGAGACTAAAATCATCTACCACATCGACGAGGAGGAGACCCCCTACCTGGTCAAGCTGCCCGTGCCCCCGGAGAGAGTCACGCTGACCGACTTCAAAAATGTCCTCAGCAACCGGCCCCTGCACAGCTACAAATTCTTCTTCAAGTCCATGGACCAGGACTTCGGGTGAGTCTGGGGGGCCCCCTCCCGCAGCGCTGGGGGGGGCAGCCCCGCCGCCATATGGGGGTGTTTTACCTGCCCCCCCCTCCCGCAGGTGTCAGCGGCCGGGGTCCCTCGGCCCCTCCCGGGAGCCGCGCCGCACCTGTTCCCAGCGCCCGGGCGCAGCTCGCCAGGTGGGCGCGCTGGAAACTTTCGCTCCGCCGGCCCCGTGGCCCGGGGAAGGCTCCGCGGAGCGTTTGGAGGGGGGGGGGGCTGCCGCCGTGGATCCCCAGCGGTAGGGGCTGGGGGGAGCAATCTCGCAGGGGGCGGGGGGGCTGCGCCCCCCTGTGCACGGGGCTAAGGCCGGGCGCTGGGTGCTGGGTGCTGGTGCCCGGATCGGGGCGCAGGGGCCGCGGGGCAGGGGGGCTGATTAGCGCCGGGCCCCCCTGCGCCTTGTCACCCCCCCGCAGCGCAGGCTACGCGCTAGGCCCGGACAGCCGGGGGAGGCGGCTGCTAACATGGCGGCCCGGGCTGGGGAGGCGGTGGTGCCCCCCCAGAGGGGCGCTCCGGGGCAATAGTGAACCAGCTGCGGGTCAGGTTCCCCCTCCCTAACCTCTGCTCCAGCTGCCCTGCGGGGGGAGAGCAGCCCGGGGGCAGATTCCCCCGCCCTCTGCACCAATTACCCTGCTGGGGGGCACCCTGGGGGCAGATTTCCCCTGCCCCCCCCGTACCGATTACCGTGCTGGGGGGCAGATTCCCCCACCCCCCTGCACTAATTACCCTGCTGGGGGGGGTTAGCACGTGGGAAAATTCCCCCTCTCCCCTCCCTGGGACACTCACCCAAGAATCCTGCATCTGCCAAGCTCTGAGGCACTTCCCTGCCCTGATTCCCAGGCCGGAGAGCCCAAGGAGGGATCCTTATCCAGCTGCCCCAGTCGGAACCAAAGGGAGCTGGGTTCACCTCCCTTCCCATAGGCAGACATCTACCTTTGCTAGCCTGGGCCAAGGGCCTTCCTCCCACTCCAGGTAGCTGCTCCTTGGAAGCCAGAGTCCCCCGGGGGAATGGGAGATATTCCATGCCTGAATACCCAGGGGCTAATCCGGGAGAGAGAGGCCAGTACTCTGCCCTGGCAGGCATTAGCCACAGGGAGCCGGGTAGCTCGCCAGTTTCCAGCTAAGCAACCCCCTCTGCTGCTGCCTGCTGAGCTCTGGGCATGTCCTGTGTCCGAAAGGAGGTTCCACCGCGGGTCGGGATAGACACGGAGCATCACACCGGTAATGCAGCCTAACCGCTGTGACCAAAGTATGCTGGGCTCAGCGAAAAGGTTGTCTTCTGGCAAGTCCAAGAGCCCCTGTGCCCATCTCACGTGCTGTCTGCTTGTGGGAGCAGAGCTGTCCCATCCATAGGATTAGTCAGGGTGGCCTCTCCAGGCCTGTGCTTTTGGGGGGATTGCAGTGGCTGCCCCAACCATCCGACAGACAGGAGGGACCAGGAGATTGGGGGGGGGGGGGCTGGAACAGCAGCAGGGGTCGCCTCCCCCTTTGCTTACCACACGGGCCCAGGAGCTGGAGCGGCCTGGGAATCTGTTCTGCCCTGCTGCCTTCTCCTGGCCCACTGCGTGTGACTTCTCAGCGGTGGCAGGAAGCGAGCATCCCGGCCCCAGGGCGCTCTGGTTTCCGCTGCTTGCGGAGAAGTGAGGCGCAGCAGGCCGGGAGGTTGGCACAGTGGGGCGGAGCAGGCTGCTGTGCCACTCCGGCTCCTGCGCCCTCATGGTATGGGAGGGAGGAGCCTGTGGCAGGGGCATTGCCTGGTGGGAGTGGGGGTGGGAGGGGGGAGGGCCCCGGGCCCCGGCCCCTCGCCCCCCCTTGGTTCGGCCCTATGTAGGAGTGAGCGTTTTCACCCCGATAGTGTAATGTGCAAATGCAGATGAAGATGAGGGGCTAGATTGTCAGAAGTTCTTAGTACCCACAGGTCAGGCCATTTCCAATGGGAGCCGTTGGGCACTGGACAGGCTTTTGACCCAGTGTTCCTCAAGGCTTTTCCTCACCCCTGCAGGTTTTGTACATGTGAATTGGTTTGTTTTTTCAAATATGAATGCAAAGGCCAATACCCCTGGACAGCTGATCCTAAATCAGCTTTCAGAATGCAGTCATTCCTCTGTCAATGCCGTGTTTGATACTGGATGTTTGCATCTGTGTCTGTTGCTGGCAAGACATCTCTGCATTTCTAGATTGCTTGTGGAAGAGGACAGAGGAAACATTTATAGAAAAGTAACATGATCAAATGCCTATAGCATCGCTGTCATAATAAGCCTATGAATATAGTGTCTGGTATCTAAAATGACTCTGGTAATGGTCAGACTGTCTTAAAATGACATTCTCTTTAAGCTCGGACCCTAAAGTCGTTAATCATCCAATTGTTTCTCCATCCACATTAGAACATGTTTCTTTGCTGAAGGGTGTTTCTTACGGGGTAGATTGGTTTGTTATGAAGCTGCTTACGCACTGCTTTATTTATTTCCTAGGAGTTGGAAACGTTTATTTAGAAACAAGTGCATAAAGAATTAATTTCAAAACAAACGCATGGCATTGTGTGAAATGGGCCCAATGTTACACCAGCCAGTCTGGGCCTATTGAAGTACTTCCTTTTTAATAGCACAGTTGTGTAGATCTGAAATATACATATGTCCTGTTGGATGAGCATAAAATTTGCCTGACCCTTACACGAAGGCTGCTGCAATATTGTGGCATAGCCTTAAAATGCCATTTCTTAGGGTGTGGGATATAAGCTGAGTAAAACCGGGCTGGAGGCTGAGTTTGTTGGAACTGTAGATCAAGTCACTGGTGTAGTGCTGTCCCTGCTCTCTGTCCAGGTGAGGGAGGGATAGTAATGAGAAAATCCTGTGCATGATTCCTGTCGATTTCAATTCCTGTACTGACTGGATTTTCATCGCTATCCTGTCCGCTTGTCTGCTTGTGAAAATGGAATTGGCAAATATACAATCTGGTGTATGGATCTGTCAAATTAGTGTCCCTTTGGCAAACAATGCACTGCAATATGGATATATAGTACAGTTGAGGCTTTGGAAAAGTGCGGGGGAAGGCGAGAGAGAGAGACGGGTTGAAGTTGAGCTGTCTGTGCTGCCAGTGAAGTGTGGAATCACTCGCTGGTGGACCCTGGCATTGCAGAGAGGTAAATACGTTTGGTTGGAGCCATTGTCTCAGAGTATCACAGTGTTCCAATAACATGGAACTGGAAACATTTTGCTTTCACACAGTAGTAAAGCTTCAGAGGGGTAGCCGTGTTAGTCTGAATCTGCAAAAGCCTGGTGCCACAGGACTCCTCGTCGCTTTAGTAGTAAAGCTATGAGTTTTGGAACGGGGTTCGCAGACATTAACAATAGCAGCTTACATGATGAGTGATGACATGAATTGAGATGTGCCTAGCAAATTCAGAACTGTTCTTTTAACTGCTGCTGCCTGGTGTCCGGAGAAATATCGGGTAAAATGTAATTCCATTGCTGCCGTGTATGGTACCTGGCCTCAAGACGTGCATATGTGCAGACATATGTGCTGAAAAATTGTCCGTTCCAAGGCTTCTGCTTTGGGAACCAGCTGCAAAAGAAAAGCGTGACTAGAATATCTTAAAACTTTCTGAGGGCGAGAACTCTCCAGCCCGTAAAGGTAAGGCGATTTAAAGCACGCTCTGCGACCCTCTCCCTGAAATTAAATAAATTTGATCTTTGTGAGGGCCACAAAACAAACGGCTGACAGTTCAGATTCTGCATGTATTGGCTGGCAAAGCGCTGGATCCTAACATATACAACATCCACAGCTCCGTGGACTTCAGCGAGAGTTGCGGATGTTCCGCATCTGGGGCAGATGCCGTGTGTGCGTGTTGTTGAAGACCGGTCTCTCTAAAAGCTGAAGTTGTTTGAAAGTAAATGTCGAAGTCCCTAAATAATATACAACAAGAGATGACTGCAGCCCTGTGCTCTTTGAGAGTTGAAGGGTCCGCCTGAAAGACTGGGGCCTGTGTGTACAGTTAAACGGTATATATTTACGTTTACTATGCTTTAGCTCACCATGAATTTTTATGGCTAAGTAGCAACCCAATAGAAAATCAGGTTTCTAATGGAAGAGCCAATGCAATGTCACATGTGGAAGGGTGCTAACAGCATCCCCATCGCTTGCCTTTTTTCCTGCTGTGACCACAGGATTTAATCAATTCTGGGGTCTTGGGAACCTCTAGTGATGCCCCTTTCTTCCCCTTCACCTCCCTTCTTGCTATAAAACACCATCTTCCTCTAGCAGGGCTCATTCCTCCAACCTCCATGTTAAATCACCGATGGTTTCTCTGCATTCAAAGTTCATTGTGCAGTTGGTGACTCGAGCAGTCATTGTGGTGTCCTCATGGGTATTTTTTTAAGCAAGTAGCTATTTTATTTCAGGATCTGGTTCAAAACTGTCTATCCTCATGAGCTGGATTTTCTCCATTCTAATCTACAGGACGAGCCTCTCTAATCTGGCACTCTTGGCAACTGACCAGTGCTGAGCCCGAGAATTTGCCTGACCACGGGAGGTCAATATTGTCTAGCAGCATGACCAACGCTTCCACTGCTTGCTGGGATCTTAGAAGACATTTAGGAGTAAATTAAAGCTTAATAACAGCACAGAACACCGAGAGCCAGGCCTGGTGGCTGCAAACAAACTTTATGGGACCGCGGGAAACTTGGCCACGCCCCTGATAAGTGGACATCCGGCTACCAAAAATCATGCCGGACCAGATTGCTGGACTAGAGAGGTTCAGCCTGTACTAATAGTAAATATGAGTTTGTATTTTTATAATATTGTATCCTGAAGGGCGCCTGTTTTCTATAGCACACAGGGAGCGACATGTACAATTTCCATTAACAATAACAAGAATTGTCTGATTGCTTTTGAACACCCCTGAAAATACTCTCCAAATAATTTTTCCCCCTGTTCTGTAAAAGGCACTTCAATTACACTGGAAACTGAAATGTTCCTGTTTCTTAGAGTTCTCTCACTCGAGACTTCTGTTCTTGGCACTGCTGCTCAGTGGCTGTGCAGAGCTATAATTTGGCAAGTTGACTGGTTGGCAGGGCAGTTTATAAATCCCAATATGGAGTGAAAAGCAGTTCTTGTGTTAGGAAGGCAAACGTCTTCGTGCAGAAGTGGAGACTTCTTCCGAAGCTGGCGATTGGGGACTGACTCTGCAATATTGAACATGCTATTTTAATTATGGCCCAGCCTTTCCTGGATCCTGAAATAATGTGATAAATAACGGTGTCCAGGAATTAGGTAGACGTTAAATTGTTTCCAGCCAGGAATTACCAGGGTCACTTAATCTTAGAGGGATAGCCATTTTAGTCTGTAACTTGAAAAACAACAAGTAGTCCTGTGGCATGTTAAAGATTAACAAAAATATATAGGATCACAAGCTTTCCTGGGTAAAACTATTTCATCATTTAGTGCAGAGAGAAATAGCTGGCTGCACAGTAAATGTTAACCAGTTTCTGTTTCATGTACCTATGCTGAGTGAGTGTTTGGCCAGCCTGGCTGGAAAGCGTGTAAGGAGATGTTCTCAGGATAAGAACATAAGAATGACCATACTGGGTCAGACCAATGGTCCATCTAGCCCTCTATCCTGTCTGCCGATAGTGGCCAATACCAGATGCCTCACAGGGAGGTAACACAACGGGTAATTCTCATGTGATCCCTCTCCTGTCACCCATATCCAGACAAACAGAGGCGAGGGACACCATTCCTACCCATCCTGGCTAATCGCCATTGATGGACCTAACCTCCATGAATCTAAATAGCTCTCCTTTTTGAACCCTGTTAAAGTCCTAGTCTTCCCCACAGCCTCTGGCAAGGAGTTCCCAGAGTTTGACTGTGCGCTGAGTGAAGAAAATCTTTCAGATTTCATTAGGGCTTAATTTACTAATGCACAAAGTCTCCTCCAGCTCTGTTAGTGTAACCCTTAGTAATGCATAGGTATAACACATGACAACTTAACATCACTTGAAGTCTGCTTATATCAGGCTCATAAGAAATGTCTCCTACTTCATTCCCCTGTGAATGTTGACCTATATAGGTAAGAAATAGATTTCCTGTACATTGAAAGTACTGTACTTCCCTGCTACCTTCATGTCTATAGCTCAGTGTAATATAGGAAAGCAAATGCAGGCTGCATGAGTCACAATCTCATTTGCATATTTTCTGCCAATCCTTTTTTGCGCAAAAACAAGCAGTGTGGACGTTGTCTTTTCCCCCAAACTCCCTTTTTTCCGCAAGATCCTTATGCCCCAAAAAAGGAGGTTTACCAACCTTGCAGAAAAAGGGGTTTTTGTGCAAAAAGAAAAGGTCCACACTGCTTGTTTTTGTGCAAAAAAGGATCGGCAGAAAATATGCAAATGAGCTAGTGACCCATGCAAATGAGTCCCTCTAGCATATTCTTTGCCGAGAAAACTCAATGTAGATGTAGGCATAAAGTTTGTTTACAGCCACCAGGCCTGGTGCTCAGATTTCTGTGCTTTTATTTAGCTCTAATTTACTGCTAAATGTCTTCTAAGATCCCCGGGAGCAGTAGAAATGTTGTGCTGATAGACAATATTGACCTCCTGTGGTTTGGCAAATTCTCTGGTTCGGGACCAGTCAGGTCCTGAGGGTGCCAGGTTAGAGGGGTTCAACCTGTATTGCCTTGTAGTGGCAAGACCTATTATCACACCTATTTTCTAATGTAGGATTGCTGACAACTTCCATCCACTGTCTTTGAAGTCAGGGGGAGATGAGGGTGCCAAGGACACTGTGGGGTCCGGCCTTAGGCGATGATGATGTGGCTCCCAAAACGAGTCTCTAAAAAGCTGTTCTATGTATCTATCAGTTGAAAAGCAGCATCACCTGGTGTGTTTTACAGTAACTGATCCCCCGCCCCTCCCCCCCCAGTAAGTGACGAGAGGTCATTTCCTATGCATTGACTCTGAGGTTACGCCCATGGATCCTGGTAACCCTTCGTCTAATGCTGCGTCACTGATTTCTTTTTGTAATTACTATTTTGAATAAACAATTAAACATTCTCTGTCCGGTGGCCCCAGCCTTTTGTTCTGGAACCCTGTTTGCTGCACGAACCTTACTGTTCAGGATCTGCCTTAGTCTCAGTGTCTATAATGTATGTACTCCTATAATGCGATTTCCAACTCGTTTCCTTATAAGGAAAAGCTCTGAAAAAAACACCTAGGGACTTGGTATCCTGCAAAACACGGTCCAGCAAGCTACGGTCTCGAGGGAAGCCTTTTCTCTCAAAAGCCTGCTGCTCTAGAAGTCTCTTTCTCCCCTCCCCGGCACAATAAAGCAGACTATATTCTGCCATTCTTCTGGGGGAGATTCAAGACCTGGAGACTCAAGAAGTGATGTTCTGTTCATTATATGCTCTTGGGAAGGATGTAGAGTAGCCGTTCTCAAACTGTTTGGCCCGCGGCCCACTCCTCTCAGCGCAGACCTTTCTGCAGGTCACCAGCTAACCACCCATGATGACAAAATGGATGAAGGAGGGGGTGGGGCACTGGGGTCACGCCAGGCGGTAGGGTGCAGGAGCGGGGGGGTCTGGGAGGAAGGGGGGTCTTGGCAGGAGGGGGATGTGTGCGCGGGGTTGGTGGCACCTATGTGGCTCCATGCGTCCCACTGCTCCCATGTACCACCCCCTGCTCCTCCCACTGTCTGTGCTTCCGGCCAATGGGAGCAGCAGGGAAAGCCTCCAGGCAAGTGTTTTCCTGCGCTGCCATTCTCCCAGTTGGGAGGAGGGGAAGCAGCAGTGCATGGAGCTGCTTCCTCCCCCAGCTACCTGGATTTGGCCCACGAGGCTCTCTCCCTCCCCCCCTTGCAGTCAGAAGCCAGTGTGGGCACTCCAGCCTTGCCAGGGGAGGGGGCGGTGCAGGGCTGGAGCACTGGTGTGGGTCCCTGCTGCACGGTGGGGGCGAGCCCGCAGACCACCTGCAAGACAGTCGCAGGTCACTAGTGGTCCATGGACCACCCTTTGAGACCCACTGATGTAGAGAGAGGCTTGATTTCCTGATTCCATTTTGGTGTCTAGGTACCGAAAGATGCTGCCACCAGTTTTGTGGAAGAGGTCTTCATTTTGATGATTTTTCTGATGCTTGAGACTGTACCAATGCGGAGCTATGGCTTTCTGCGTACTGTGCCGGGAAGTGGAGAGAGTCTTGCTAGCTGTATACTGTGGGGGAGATGTGTGGGGTGAGAATTCCTGGTGGAAGATCTTCCAGCATGAGACATTCATGCTACATTCTCTCATGGGGAGGCTTTTTAGAAAGTGTCTCTTTGCTTTTCCCAGCTAACATAAGTCGTCTAGTCTAAGAAATCCATAACTTAGTTAGGTGCTGAAAATTGTTTGAGCTTCTAAATACATTTCTAGTCCATAATTCCTCTAAAAGCGAGGGGATAAAAGCTTTGAAAAGTAAATTCTGCCTACCACCCCCAAAATGGAACAATAAGTGTCATTTTAAAAAAGACACCCCCTCCCCATAGAGTAGTTAAAAACATACGGCCTTTCCTATTCTAGTCACAAAGAAGTCTACATCTACCAGAACACTAGAAAACACTAGAGTTGGTTGGAAAACTCCTGAGCACAAGGAACTCTGAACAAAATATGGGAACAGAAGATGTGTTTTTAAAAGTTTGTGTGTGCCTTGCTTAGTAAATACTTCAGGGCCAAAAATGTTCGTCAAATGGCTCTTGGTGTTGGACCGAAAAAGAAACATGAACTTGCCTCCGTATTTTGGCTACATTGCAAGAAGTAAGGGGCCAGGGCAAAGGCAGTCTAGCCTAGCAGTCACAGCTGGGCTGCTGCCTACAATTCGAAGACGGTCATCAGGCAGCAGTCCGTGAGCTGCGCTCAGGGGAATTGCTGGGCAAAAGTCCTGGTCTGAGTCAGTCTGGAGTCCGAAAGCAGAAAGTGAGGTGAGGCCTGGAGTTTGTGTGGGTGCACAGATGATTTCCTGGGGAGGAGGGGTTCGGTGTGCAGGCTGCCCCAGGAAGCGAGGTCAACCCCAGCGCTCTCTGGGGCCAGGTGAGAAGCGCCTTTCCACGGCTGCTGCAGCTCCAGCGGTACAGCTGGGGGAGGGGTGTATGTCCAGGTTCGTCTGCCCCCCTGTGCTCCCCAGCCAGAACAAGGAATGCAGCAAACTGTGCTCTTTCCATTCCCCTTGCTTCCTGGCGAAGGGGAACAGCCAGCAATGTTTTCATACAAATCCTGGGAGTAGGGATAAGGAGAGCTTCAGCTCACCCGCCCTCCCTAAAGGGTGCCTAGAGGGTGGGAGGCCCTGGGCGGGGTGTGTGTGTGGGGGGAAGGGGAGGTGCACCGCCAGCCCCTTTCACCTGCCTGGGGATTCTCTTTGCTTCTCCGAAAAACATACAGAAATCCCATTCCAGGCACGTCCCCTGTTCCTGGCATGGCACAACCCAACCCTGACCTTGCTTAAGTGATGACCAGAGGCAGCGGCACCCCCGATTTGGTGGGCCTTGCTCTTACAATTCAGGAGAAGTTCTTGAACAAACAGACTCTCTCAAACATGTAGTCGATTGCACTTAGCTTGTAGCAGGTGATTGCAACGTGACACTGAGGGCATGTCAAGTCTGTTAACGATTTTCCTACTAATCTCGCTCTTTGTACTTGGCATGGCAGGGCAGGTTTTAGCTAGAGGGTGACCCCTCCTCCCCCTTGGCATAAAGAATCCCTGACTCAATCTACAGCACTGAGCAGGTTATTACAACTCCAGGTCAGCAAATCCCTTATACTCGTGCTTCATTCATCACATCTGGGCTGTGGTGTATGAAAAGGGACCTATGGAAATGAAGTGGCCTCCTATTGACAGTCAATGGGAAATCCTACTAAGGTTATCTCCCACTAGCTTTGTGAGACTTCAGCATGTGCTTCAGTGCTGTGCTGGACAAGGGGGGCGTTGGGTGTGGGGGTAATTTTAAGAACGTGCTGAAATGCTTTGCTGGATTGGAGCCGTAAGGCCAAGTTTCCAAAGTAGCTGGATGTCTGCTGCTCCCATTATCTTCAGGGGGCCCCAGGATGCTCAAATACAGGCTTTACCCTCAATTTCCCCATGAATAATATTTACCTACCTGCCCCACTGTCTTGAGGATTTAAATAGTGAACAAATCAATGAAGACCTAGGGCGACAGCCGCTGAAAATATGGCCCATTAGTTTGTAGACCTCTTCAGAACAAAATATATTGGTGAATGTTTAATCCCTCCAGCCAACCTTGATTGCCTGAGCTAGGCTTATTAGAACTGTAGTGCAACAGCTAACTCAACTAGTATAGAAAAGGAGTTTAATAACAGTCACACAACTAAGTAGCAGCTGTGATCTCCAGCAATGGAAAAATCTGTCCAGATTGTATATTGATTACTTGGTACGTTCCTACACAAATGTAAAAGTGCTTGTATCCTAAGGTAACCGATTAGGATAGCTTCTTAATCCATAGACTGCACAATGTTTTCATAAACTAAATAGACAAGGGAACAACAGATGCATCTCAACTGTAAGGTTAGGCCTTGATCTTTCAGCTCTTAGTCAGGGACAGACCCCTGAACCTGCCCAGAGCCCTACTCACATGGACACAAAAGCCTGGTTAGAGACACGAGTTCCAGGCTTAGCAATACGTGGTCCTACCACAAAGCTGCACCCACAGAGTTCCAAAGGGATCTGTGACAGACCACGTCCCATGCTTTATGAAAAGGACTTACGGACACAAATATGTAGAATTCGAAGATACTTAGGACAAAATCTCTCAAATAACCCGTCAATCTTAATGTCACGATCCGCTGGATCTGTAGATCTTATTTTGGTGTCTTTATCGTTCTTGTATGTAAAGTTAGAGATATGGCGCAGGGAATGGTTTATGGTTTTAAATGTGCAAATGAGAGCCATTAAATGTGTTCCCAATGCTGGGGGATCTCAATGTCTGGGTGATCACCTGTAAACAGCCTCTTTTGTTGTTTGAGTCCAAGCTATGGTTGGTCTTAGGAAGTCATGTGACCACCCCAACTGGTAGGGTCTTACCAAGTAACTTTCCATGGAAGGGTGGAATGGAGAAAGAGACCTCCCGCCCAAAGTGGAATCTTTAGTGTAAAACAATGGGAAGCCAGCAGTGTCTTTGTCTGGCGTGGCACACCCATAAGGTTGCCAGGTGTCTGGTTTTTGAGCTTTCTGTCCGGGAAACAAATTTGAGAAAATACTGGACATATAAATATCTGGTATTTTCTAATTAAATACCGTCTCTGTGGATTAATCCTCTGAAAACATCTGCTCAACACACAGCAACAATTGAAAAAGCCAACTGACTGTTGAGATCCATTAGGGAAGGGTTAGGAAATAAGACAGAAAATATCAAAATGTCATAAGAACAGAAGAATGGCCGTACTGGGTCAGACCAAAGGTCCATCTTGCCCAGTAGCCTGTCTGCTGACGGTGGCCAGCACCAGGTGCTCCAGAGGGGGTGGACCGAAGACAATGATCAAGTGATTTGTCTCCTTCCATCCTTCTCCAGCCTCTGACAAACAGAGGCCAGGGACACCATTTTATCCCCTGGCTAATAGCCTTTTATGGACCTAACTTCCATGAAATTATCTAGCTTCTCTTTAAACTCTGTTATAGTCCTAGCCTTCTCAGCCTCCTCTGGCAAGGAGTTCCATGAGTTGACTATGCGCTTGTGAAGAAGAACTTTCTTTTATTAGTTTTAAACCTGCTCCTCATTAATTTAATTTGGTGTCCTCTAGTTCTTCTATTATGGAAACTAATAAATAACTTTTCTTTATTCACCTTCTCCACACCACTCATGATTTTATATATCTCTATCATATCCCCCCTTAGTCTCCTCTTTTCTAAACTGGAAGAGGAAACTAAGGGTGTCACTGTGTAAATCCATTGTACATCCACTCCTTGAATACTGCATGCAGTTCTGGTTGCCCCATCTCAAAAAGGGTATGTTAGAATTGGACAAAGCATTCAGAAGGGCAACGTAGATGATTAGGAGTATGGAACAGTTTCCGTATGAGGAGAGAGTAAACCAGAGTGGGAAAAGAGATGACAATTCTATAGAATCATGAAGGATGTGAAGGTGAATAGGGAAATGTTTACTCTTTCACATAACATATGAACCGGAGTCACCTGATGAAATGGACAGCAGGTTTAGAAGAAATAGAAGGCAGTATTTCTTTACATGAGGCACAGTCAATCTGTGGAACTCCTCGCTGGAGGATATTGCGAAGGCCAAAAGTAAAACTGGGTTTAAAAAAATAACAAGTTCTTGAAACATAGGTTCATCAGTGGCTATTAGCCAAGATGGTCAGGGACACATCCCCAGATGTTGGGTGTCCCCAAACCTCTGACAGTTAGGAACTGGGATTGGATGACAGGATGGAATAGTTAAGTCAGCTAAAAATTTACTTGCAGAGGAGGCGGAGGGGAGGGAAATGTGTGTTTGTCTTTATCATTAACTGAGAAGCTTTTGGTTATCGGTTAATCAGTTCATCAACTACACTATTGCATCCCTGCTCAGAACTGATGGCCATGTGCTGTTCTCAGTCAAACCCGTGTCACTCTGGAGTAGTGGAATCACACGGAGCACAGTTTGGTGCTGAATGTCTGGGTCTGACTGCAGTGGTATCCAGAAGGGAGTTTTCAGCCTTACAGTTAAGCCACGCATGCCTGATACAGGCAGCTAGATGGTTGCGTGGTTAATGCACTACCTGGGACTTGGGATCTAGGGTCAGTGCTTGTCCTGCCACTGACTTCCTGTTGGCCTGGTGCAACTCATTTAGGTCCCAGTTCAGCAAGGGATTTGAACACACATCTGTGCAAAAAGTTAAGACGCGTAATGAAGTGCTCTGCTGAATTGCTAGCTGCATGCTGTGCGTAGAGCCTAGGTTGCCGTTTAGAAAATGAGGAGAATGGTACACATCTGGAGTATTGTGTCCAGTTCTGGGCCCCCCCCACTATAGAAAGGATGTGGAAGCATTGGAGAGGGTCCAGCGGACAGCAACCAAAATGATTAGGGGGCTGGAGCACATGACCTGTGAGGAGAGGCTGAGGGATTTGGGTTTTAGTCTGCAGAAGCAAAGAGTGAGGGGGGATTTGATAGCAGCCTTCAACTTCCTGAAGGGA
Organism: Pelodiscus sinensis; assembly: GCF_049634645.1. Classification (NCBI taxonomy): domain Eukaryota; kingdom Metazoa; phylum Chordata; order Testudines; family Trionychidae; genus Pelodiscus; species Pelodiscus sinensis. The sequence continues at coordinate 16,934,057 of NC_134733.1, read as the reverse complement.
GGTTCCAAAGAGGATGGAGAGAGGCTGTTCACAGTGGTATCAGATGGCAGAACAAGGAGCAATGGTCTCAAGTTACAGTGGGGTAGGTCTAGGTTGGATATTTGGGAAAAACTATTTCACTAGGAGGGTGAGGAAGCACTGGGATGGGTTACTTAAGGAGGTGGTGGAATCTCCATCCCTAGAGGTTTTTAAGTCTCGGCTTGACAAAGCCCTGGCTGGGTTGATTTAGTTGGGATTGGTCCTGCCTTGGGCAGGGGGCTGGACTTGACCTCCTGAGGTCTCTTCCAGTTCTATGATTCTCCAACTTTCTGTTTCGTCTGTTTAGACATAGAGCTGTAAGGAGCAGGGGGGGGGGACTATCTTTGTGCTTCTATTTGCATAGCGGGGGGCTGTAGGTATATCACCCAGCAAATGCTAAATCCGAAAGATATATGTACCAATCCCTGACTCTCTCGGGGCCCAAAGCCAAGCCCTTGTAATCACACTAGTTTACATGTATTTTGCCAAATTCACTCGGATGCTTGTCTATAGTCAACTCTCATTTTATTTTTATTTTATAGTTGTAATCTTAAAACAGCCATTGTTCTAGTGGCTCTGAGGGTGGAGTGTTCTATTTATTAAAAGCTAATGCTATGAAAACACGCCAAAGGGATACAGTAGGGTTGGCCTGCTTCCTGTGGCTAGCGATCTGCAGCGAGACAAGCTAGGAAAACAATTTAGCTACTATTCCTGGAATTTAACGTCCCCCATGATCTATCGTCTGCTGTCCTCTACGCAGGTATCTTAGCTGCAACTTTGATTTAAACACACGTGTAGATTGTGCAGCTGTTAAAATGATGAAGCATCCCTAGGAGGGAAGTTCAGAACACCTGTGGGTTTCCTACACCACTGAACAAATTTGTTTGTGAAGTGAGTGGAATTACACAGGGTTTATTAGAGAACTAGCAGAGCTACCCGGCAGCGCCCGGTAGTGCCAAAACAGAGCACAATTCCAAATTTGGTTTTATGAGAAGCAATCCCGTTCCAGGCACATCCCACTTTCCTGGCACAACCCAACTCTCCAGCAGTGCTTTAAGTTATGGCAAGTGGAACCTGCATGCTGAATTAGGGTGGTCCTAGCTGTTACCGTTTAGGAGGAATTCTCAGACAGACAAACTCTCCAAAATATATAGCAGATACTTTGTTAAAAGATTATCCCTCTTCTAGTTTAGCAAGAGAGTGCGAGCGCACACCCAAAATAGATTGATCAAGTGGGAATCCATGTCTGAATTTTCAAAATCAGCCATAAATAGCATAGGAGTGGATTACAGTTGGGATTAAGGAATTAATTTACATGCTGTTTTAAAATGTGTAAAGATTGCCGTGGCATACTGGAGATTACTACAGCAGGCTGATTTGATTTGGATTCTGCTTGCCTTGGGGTATGTGCCTGGGGTTTTTGAAAACAGTCTTGTTCCTGCTTGTCTTTGGGCTTCTACTTTAAATGCAGCTGGTGAGTGACGGGGTGCACCTTTGTCAGTTGCAATTCTGATTCCTAGCTTGGCGGAGTCTTCAGATGTGGGAGATGTGAGAGGACCAAGAAAGGGCACTGTTTCTTTTGTGTACGTGTGTGTGATGAGGCTGAGTTTGACATGTGACTTGCTGGCTAAAACTAATTCGGGGGAATCCTCACGGAAGCGTGAAACTAGCTTCAGTGTACAGTCTTTTTGTTGCAACTGCGGTGCTAGTGCACTAGCATATGGAAGTAGACGAGGCGGTTTGTATGGCAGCTGCATTGTATACATGGCATTTACTTCTTCGCTTGTTCTTCATAGTGGTAGCTGCCACCATGTTCTCCTTGTTCTTCCAGCCTGCATCTTCCTTTCCATCATGCTGCCTTGATAACTGAAATTGCCTCTCCCACTTCCCACAGTTGCTCCAGGGGTTGGAAATTTGAGCGTTGATCCCATTAAAGCTGACTGCACCCTGTACTGCCAGTTCCAAAGGGCAGAGGGGTTATGAGCAATACTGATTCTATAGGTGCATTTCAGTAATGCTATGTACCTTTCTGCCTCAGCATTGATACACCAATAAATCATGGAACATAAAAGGTTGCTGGACAGAAAGAGTGCTTGTTAGTTTTCTCAACCACCTCCCCACACTGTTCTTGTTCCGTGACTCTTACTCAGCTGCAAACTGACTCTACACGATCTCTCAGAATGGCCCAATGGGCTTTGAATTGGTTAACAGGAGCAGTTATGGTATGCTGACAGCTCAGAAGATGACACTTTTCCGGCTACAGGCTGAACCTCTCTAGTCCGGCACGCTCTGGTACCTTAACTTCCATGGTCTGGCATGATTTTAGTTTGCCACATGTCCACGTATCACGGGTGTGGCCAAGTTTCCCATGCTGCTAGACAATATTGATCTCCTGTGGTCCAGCAAATTCTCTGGTTCAGCACTGGGCAGATCCCGAGGGTGCTGGACTAGAGAGGCTCAACTTGTAAAAGGAAGCTTAATGGGTGCTGAATTGCCCTCTTGCCTGGCTCTGACAAATGTTGGGATTGTATCATGTGGAATTTCCCTCTAGAGAAATTGGGAGTTGGGTGGTGAGAGTAGCAATGATACAAGGATTTCAAAAAACCTCCACATAGTCTTCAAGTTCTTTCCCAATCTCTTTCCCTGTGAGCTTCATTCCTTTTCCTTCTGTTGCCCTGCGACTCTTGCTTTAAGTGACTATCACTTTAAAATCATGAAACATTCTGGTATTTTCTTTTCTAAAAACACTGTTGCCATCCCTAGCCAGGATGGAGAAATGACGGTGCGTCTGCCAGCAGACAGAAGGCATGCACTGCAGCCTCTGTGGCTGTCTGCACTTGCAGAGTTTTGGTGCTGTCAGTTTCACCAGGAACCAGTAAAAGAAAAGCGCTGGTTTTGTGTACCTACCTAAGGTCAAAGAGTGTTTATATTTGTAGCGCTTCCATCGTGGGTGAGAGCAGGGCTCTGAGGGCAGCAACCCACAGTGCAGCTCTCATGAGAAGGGAGGTGATTGCAGGGCACCCATGGGTCCTTACACAGCCACTTCCCAAACACTGGCCAGCTCCAGTCGCTCAGCATTGCTGCAAGTGGGAGATCCTTTGCCCCATGGAGCAGGCATTGTCACCTGGTCAGGTGATAAGTGAGCACTTGCCAAGAAAATAGGAAGGGGAGTTTCAAAGTTCCTGGGGCTGTAGGGGGGGTGGGGATGGTGAATTTCAGTTTACCTGGTAGCAGAGCTGCTGGCCAAGGTGGTCACCTAGGCACTGTGGGGTATCCTGTGGAGACTAAAAGCTCTGTATACAGTAAGGCTGTGTCTTCACGTGCATGGCACCACAAAAGCATCGCCAGTAAGAGCCGCACACCTCGGTTTTCTTTTTGCGGTGGAACTTCTGAGTTTTGCTGCAGAACGTTGTTGGCAAGGATAGCTGTTCCCACAGTTTCTGTGCAAAAATCGGGATGTTTTCCGCTCCCAAGAGGAGACCTGCCCTGTGAAGCTAACACTTGCCTTGGAGATGTAATAGACCCCAGGTAAGGCTATATCTACACTGGGAAGGTTTGGCAGTAAAAATGCTGTCAACACGCGAAAGTGAAAACCGGGCAGACTGGTTTTTTTGCCTCCCATTGTTGAATGTTTCATGGCCAGATTGCTAGCTCCCTGTGGACAGGTAGAGCAAAGCCATGTGGGGAAGCATCCCACAGTACAGTGGAAAGGCAGAGCTGATCCCAGCGCTTCTTGGGATTGTCTCTGAGTTCTCTCTCAGCCACCTCAACTGCTGGGAGCAGCATCACGAATAGCAATGACTCTATGCTGAGGAATGTCAAAGCAGCACAGCAGTCTTTCCAGCCCCCCTCCTGCAGCAGCTGTCTGCCTGCTGCTGTGTTTCTAGCAGGGCAGAACAGGAACAGTCCAATGATTTGCTCTTTGTTTGTTCCCCAAATGGAGCAGCTTACTCAGCTGTCAGATGCTCCCTGGAGCTTTTAAAGGTGCATGCCTGCAGGGCAGCGGAGATCCCAAAACACTGAGCACAGGCAGCAGGGCAGGCATCTCGGGATACTGGCGGAAGCCAGTTCTGTCGACAAAACAGTGTCCACGCTGGCTCTTTGTCGACAATAAAGAGGGGGTGGTGTGTGGGGGGGAAAACAACAGTCTCTCGCAGGGCTGGAAGTTTTGTCACCAAAACTGGGTGTTTTTCCCAACAAAAGTCACATTGTGGTGTGTACACTCTCACTGTTTTGTCAACAAAAGGCAGTTTTTGGCAACTAAACATTCCACTGTAGACAAGGCCTGACTTCCCCATATCCTGATCTCCTTCATTCCGCTCTCTTGAATGCCTTGTCATGATCCGTAGTGATTAGCAATTGAGAATTTCTCCGCAAGGGCCCGGATTGTTAATTTGCATTCATTAACTAGTAAGTCTGTCTTGTTCAGCTTTACCAAGGGCAGAATACCTATGCATGGTGACGTTCACCTGCCTTTGAACTGATTCCAGCTGAGGTTTCTATTCCGTCACCCTCTGATTTATGGTTGGCTCAGGTTATCAATCTGCCTATTAAAGGTGACCAGCCTGGGTGGGTTAATTTCCCTAACAGCAATGCTGAAGCCGATTTCCCCCAAGTAGGTGAAAGTGTCATGGTGTCTGAGCAAAGACAGAGAAAAGTGGCTTCCTCTATGTAGCCTCTGTCAAGTTCCTATACGTGTCTTTCTGAGGTCAGGATTGGGAGCTGATATGCTCTTGGGGCTCCAATTGTACAGTCTTAAAACCTTACCCACATCTGCCTGTCACATGCTGTTTTCTGCCAGTACCCTCTCCTGAGTGGGTCCTGTCAGAGGCAAACCAATTTTCCTATTCAAACACAGCCCACTCGACAAATATAAGCTCTGATACTCTAGTTTCTCCCTGTGCCAATGCCCATTGCCTTCTCTAGCACCTCTGCTCTTATGGAGGGAGCAGAGTTTTGGAAACCAGCTGAGACCAGCCTCTTGAATTGTTTTAAAATGCAGAACCTCAGCAGGCCTCTTAGAAGCCTTCAGGGACGTGCAGTGGGAGAGGAGGCAGTGTCTCAATGAGTTACGAGCAGTGTTCCCAATAAGCCGAGTGCTTGAGCCGCTACCCAGGAGAGATTCAAATGCCACCCAACTGATTGGCAAGAGCGCTCACAGCTGGCAAGTGTGTTTCTACCAGTGGTGCACACATGCACATGCCTCAGTGCACACAACAAAATTTATTGTGCACACGGATGGAAAAAATTACAGGGAACATTGGTTACACGTGCTGATAGCTTGTTATGGTTGAATTTATAAGTGCCCAGCAGAATTTATTTTGGAGGGACAATGCAAGCAAAAACGGTGTGCTGATGAACTCATCCAGGAACAACGTTGGGATGGCAAAAGGAAGTGAAGTTTTTATAGTCCTTCTAAAATATCTAACCTCTCATGGATAGGGGTCTGGATCTTGCTCACATTACTAGGCCTACTTATGTGACTAAAGCAAGCAGGGTTTTTTTAGTCCGTACAGGACTGAAGATGGTTTGCACTCTGCTTCGACTCTCCCCCTTAGCTGCTATCCAGTATGTTTTCTTTCCAAGCGACAAACATCACTTGGACCACAAACCCTGTAAGTATTCAGATCTGGAGGCAAGTAATTAACTGAGCCAAGCAGTTGTATGTTGCAAGGTGCCTAAATACACATATGACAGTAACCTGTGTCAGCAATATCTCCTTTGTAAACATGTTCTTGGGGACTATTTAGTATGATTATTATTGACATGACAGAACACAAAAGACTTTAGGGGAGTGTGCAAAACCAAACGCCCACCTGTGGGTTTTCTTAACTGTGTATTATTATAACAACGTGCTACAATAGCTTGCAAAGCTGCTCTCGGCTGTGCCAAGTTGAGGAGTCCAGTCTGTTTACTGGCTCGTTAGCCTGAGAGTTTGGACTCACACTGTTTGTAGACCCACATTACACATGGGGTTATGTTTGGCATCGGCAGTCCCCACTGGGAATTTGGCAGGAGCGATGTGCTTTGGTGGGTGGAGTTGTGACCCTTTCAGAATGGTGTAGGGCGTCAATACAGTTGCTGCATGTGTCTCTGTGCAGAGCCCTTGCATTCAGCACCCGAATGCAAATAGTCCCTGTGCTGGTCGCACCAGGCCAGGTCTGTAGTAGAGGTAGGGTTGCCAGGTGTCCAGTATTGACAGTCTGGTATTTTCGCCTCCTGTCTGGTGTGTTTAAAAAAAAAAAATGTCAGAAAATACTGGATACCTACAATGTCCCGGGTGCTCACCTGGTTCTGCAGGGGGGCTGTCTGGCCTGGAGCAGGAAGACAAGATGGCGGCAGCTTGTTAGGGCCAAAAAGCCTCAAAAGTGGGCCATGCTGTTATACTGGGTTTTTATATTTTTTTCCCCGCTTAACTCCTTAACTCTGAGGGTCCTTTTTTTTCTCCCCCTCAACAACTTTGGTCTCCCCCTTTTTTCCTCAACAGAATTTTTCACTGTTTTTTGGGGGGGGAGGGGGAAAGAGGGGTTCGGTATTTTTGGTTAAACCATCTGGTAACCCTAGCAGCGGTGCTGGCCGGGGAAGATCGGGAGAATCAACCGGTCAGCCAGGAGGGGACGGGGGTGGGGGAGCGTATCAGCTGGTGGGGAGCGGGACTCAGCCGGGCAGTGCAGATCTCAGGGCGCTCCTGCCCCCCCACACGGTCCAGGCGAAGCGCGAGTCAATCCAGCTGCGGCTCCACCATGCGCTTGACCAGCACGTAGGAGCACGGACCGGGCTGCCCCTCTTCCTCACATGCAACCAGGCTCCCAGCCACTCTCCCCCGCCAGGCTTCCAGGCACCCAGTTGGAAAACCAGAAAATACCGGACATTACACATGTCTGGTATTTTCTGGATTTTTTTTTTACCAGACAGAGCCCCAAAAAAACGGACTGTCCGGTAGAAAAGCAGACACCTGGCAACCCTAGATGTTAGCCCAGGCTCATCGGTTAACTGTGTGGACAGTTACGCTTTCACATCCCTAATCTGTAGCTGTGTAAATCAGGAGTGACTCTTTTGACACAGGTGGAGTTACTCTGGATGCTTTACTGAGATCAGAATCTTCTCTTCATCACTTTCCAACAACTGACATTTAAAGAAGGAAGGACTCCAGAGATGCCCATACCTGTGCTGGGCGAGTGGCCTGAAAAAGTTTATTTCAAAAGACCATCATCGCTTCATAATGTGTAAACACAAAGAGCTAAGTGTTGGTGTAGATGTAGAGTCTGATCCACTGGCTACCGAAGTCCCTCTTGAGTGGGATTGTGCTCTTTTTATGGAACCACAAAACTAGCTCCAGGCTGAGCTGGTTTACTTTTATTTGATGCTTTATAGCCACCTTTGGAGCTTCCAACACTGACCTGTGCTGATTCTACTACAGTGTGTTCATGTACATCTATATTTTTATAGAGAACAAAAAAAAACCCCAAACTGTAATTGTGAGAGCTATGGGTAAAATTTTACCCAAAGTGCCTAAGCGCCTAAGTCACTTTTGAAAATGAGATTTAGGAGCTTAATTCACTTAGATGCCTTTGAAAATGTTACCATTCGTTGTACTGAGTTGTGGCTACATTAAGCATGTACAATAATGTATTTAAATAAGTAAATCTGTTTGCTGACTCTAAGCCAGCTTTATCTTTTTTATGTTCTGCATATGGGGCAGGGGAACAGTTCCTAGGGGAATTGATTGCTAGCCTGTGTCCCTAATTGCATTAGTTAGGTCCTGCCTGGGTCTGGTACCATTCAGTAGTTTCATACATTCATTCGTGATGTGGAGAGCTCGCTTATAACATTTGTGCATGACGCCACGTTGCTAGCAGCCGTGCTAGCACTCGGGGAGGCAGGTTTCGAATTGAAAATAACCGTGACAAATTGGAGAATTGGTCTGGAATCAACAAGATAAAATCCAATCAAGTGCAAAGTGCTTTTCTCGGAAAGGGCCTTTGAATGCATAGTTACAAAATGGGGAATAACTGGCGAGGTGGTCTTGCTGCTGCCAAGGAACTGCAGACTCTAGCGGGTCAGAAAGCGAGTGAGTCAGCAATGGGATGAAGTCGCGAAAGGGCTAATACACTCCAGGAGGGTATTTACAAGTGTGTTGTGTGTAAGGCACAGGACGTAGTCGTCCCACTCTACTTGAGCTAATGAGGCCTCGGATGGAGTACTGTGCCCAGGTCTGAGCGCTGGAAAGATGTGGGTAAATTAGAGAAGGCAGAGGAGAGCAATGAAAAGGCTCAGGGTTGGTAAACCTTTTATCGGGGGGAAGGGTTAAAAAATCCCTAAGCATGTTTAGTCTTGAGAACAGCAGACTGACAGCTGTATGCAAATATGCAGGGGGGGAGTAACAGAAATGCCTGGGTAACGTGGGGGGGAAGCAGGGGCAACTTGGTGCCCCAGAGGAGGCGGGGCTTTGCACAGAAGGGGTGGGGCCTGGGGACTACCCTTCCTCGCCAACACTTCAGTGCCACTTGGACTGCACAGCCAGAGCTCCCATGGTGTTGTAAAGGTGAGGCCACGGCCGTTCCTGCAGTAGCAACGGTGGCAGCTGGAAGCACCATACTCTTGACTGGCTGAGCCCTGGGCCAATTTCCCCTCCCATTGGTGGGTCGGCAAGTCTGTTCAAGATTGTTTCGAAGAGGATCGATTGTTTTCCCCCCTTTCCGCCGAAAGTAGGAGAGGTAATCAGCTGACTTTGCAGCAAGAAGTTGCACATTAAGGTATTAAGAGAAAGGTGCAGACTCTAAGGGTGGTTGAGCTGTGCCATAGTCATCCAAGGGAAGTTGTGGAACAGCCGTCCTTGGAGGCTTGTAGGAGCAGGTTGGGCGAACCCCTAGGAGAGATGATCTAACTTGTTTTGCCTCAACACAATGGGCTGGACTAGATGATCTCCTGAGGGCCCTTCTAGCCTTCCTTTTCTGTGACTCCATAACACAGGACTTCTCCCACCGCTTGTCCGGTCCGTGTAGAGCTCAGATAGTCTTAGGGCGTGTCTAGCCCATATGGAACACACTGTGACCTCTAGATGCTATCGCAGCACCAACGGAAATCGACGGCACTCAAACCCTCACACTACCATGAAATGTACGTGCAACGTAGCCTGGCCAGATAAGAGCTGGTATTTCATTTGCTTTCGGTACAGTAGGGGAAGCCGATACCGCTGTATGCATGGTATGGATTAGCATGTTTGTTTTTTCCTGAGTAGGAATGGGGGTTATTAGCATTCAGATACTATGATAGACCTGTTAAGGATTAGGGACGTAGAAGGTTAACCAATTACACGGTGCATTAGCCTTACCTGCATGCTTATTAAGGGTGTGGAAGGGTAACCAGTAGGGAAGGGAACAGCACCCTGCCTGCTGTGGGCATGGGGCTGCTCCAGTGCCACAGGGGGCCCTCCATGGACTGGGGCTGCTCTCGTCCGGAGCAGCCTTTGTCCACGGAGAGCCCAGCCTGCCACAGAAAGGGGCTGCTCTGGCGGGGGCTGGATTAATCAGGGTTTTACATCCCTAATGCTTACCTGGTAATGGGTAATGCTGTCATTTGACCTACTCACCAGCTGTCTAACCTGGGTGCGTTGTGCTGGGTTGGGATGGAGTCTGTCAGGGCAACTACTCAAAACACCAGTGAAATTTGTGGAAGACAGCGGGGCCAACAGCCTCACCGGGTCCCTGGGCAAGGCGGGGAAGGGGAGGCCAGCTCTGTGCCCCTGGAAGGGGCCGGGGCTCCGGTGGAAGGGGTAGGACCTGCCTGCAGTGCTGCCCAGACCACTGCTCCCCCTGCCCTCGGTGCAGCCTGGAATGCACCGTGCGGCACTCCAGGAGCGATTTAAAAGGTTCGGTCTCTGGCCGCCACCCCTCCCAGCAGGAAACTCCAGGCCATTTTGTATCACCGGGCCCGGGGGGCAACTGCCTTGCTTGACCCCTCCCCCTCTTGGGAGACATTATTACGCTGCTGTTAGGCAGCCAATGCTGCCCTGGCCTTTGAAAAGCTCGGAAGTGTCTCCTGGCTGCTCCCCGTTTGCGCTCAGCGTGCACAAGGATTTCCTTGCAGTTGACTAAGGCTGAAATGTGACAGGAAACACAAACGGCGGATTTTGTACTCCACACAAAGCCCTTTTTCCCAGGTGGGGTGATGACTAATTCCTCATCACATGCCCTGGGTTGTGGGCAGCCCCGGAGAGGGCACAGCGAGCTGTAAACAGAAAGGGGAGGGATGCCCTGCCTGCCTGTATGAATGACATTCCTTCCACAGCCACTGGGGCCTCAGCCCTCCTCCAGCAGGGGAAGTTGGCTTTCTGACCTGTTCCAGCCTCTCTGGCAATCCCCATAAGTACCAGCCTATCCATTTCTAAGCCCGCGGTGTCCCGGGTGAGGGAAATGCAGTGTATTTCATGAATGACATTGCTGTAGAACACTTGTTGATGCTTAACAGATCACACCCTTTGTTCTCTACTAGATTGCTAGGCATAAGCAGACTAAGCAATTGCTTACAACCTATGGGGGGAAGTGTATTTGCTTTTTTAATGTGTGCGGGGTGGGGTATTCCAGCTTAGGTGTTAGAGGGCTTATCCCCAGGGTGTCCGACACGCTAGCCACATGTGGCTCTTTTGGCTGCTTAAGTGTGGCTAGTTGGCTCATGAAATTATTTACATTTTCAGAATAACATGGCTAGTTCACTTCAGAACTGGTTGGACACCACGGGCTTATGCCTGCACCTTCCCATGTCCCTGGTGCTTCTCGCGTGACCAGAGAGCAGCAATACCCGAAGTCCGGAGAAGCAAACAATTCAATGCTGATTGGGGTTAGTTTCCAACTAGCATGAATCCAGTTTCCTTTCCTTTTTTCCCTTGTTTTTCCCACTCCCTTCCTGTTTTCCCCAGTGCGTAGTATTGTAATATTTTCAGTTCAGCCTTAACCAATCATTCTACTGAAATGTAACTAACCAACCCTAACGTAAGTGTCACTTGATTATCTAACCAATTATATCTCATCACTATAATACATTTACACAGAGCAAAATAGTTCGGTTCAATCAAAGATCCAGACGGAACCAGAGAGATAAGCAATAGAGAGAAGGGGAACATGATGACAAAGCAATACAAAATGTGGATTTCATAACCCAAGCTATTGATGAGTGGGTCCCTGACAGAAAGCCATCAGCCTATTTCTAGGCACTTCCCTTTATGTGGGGGCCATAGATTAGCTGGTCTTTCTAACAGCCCCAAATTGTTGGAATGTGCCTTATTTTACTATGAATGGTTTGGACTTGCTGGTTTGGAATGTGCCAGAAGCCTGTAACTTGTATTCTTTGTTCTTACGTTAGCCTTTACAGGCAGGCCTGGCTATCTGTGTCCTAATGTTAGGGCCCCCAATGGGCTGGCGCCACCTCTGGTCCTCCTGGCCCCCAAATAATGGACAGTTTGAGGATGGACGCTGACTACACCGGATGGGCTGGGAAGTGCCAAAGACGGAATACTGATGCATTGAAAAAAATGTCAATATTTCTGCTGTGTTGTGTTTGTCCATCACTTGGACTGGCTGGTGACTTGGGACTGACAGCTTCATTTTCGGTCTTGACAGGCCGGACCTCTCTGATCCGGCACATTCGGGGCCTGATTGGCCCCACACCGGGGAATCTGCCAGGGGAGGTCCATGCCACCCCCTCTGCTGCCACCAGCTGTGGTGCTCCACTCTGTCCCCAGCAGGGGAGCTTGAATTGACCGAGCAAGGACTGCGGGGATCCAGGGAAAGAGGCACGGTGGCTACACAGCCTGTGGCAGGGGACCAGGAGCACAGCCCTGCAGGAGCGCACCAAACCCACCACAGGGCTCTGCAGCCCTCCTTTCCACTTCCCCCGAACGCTCCCCCAGTCCCTGTTTCTCCCTCCCTAAGCTTGAGCGCCGCAAATGAGCTATTTGTGGCACTCGGGAAGGGAGGGGGGAGGATGTGAGTGCTGGGCTCCCGGCTTTTCCTCATAAGGGCTACAGCCCAGAAGCCCCCACAGGGATGCCGGACTTTGGAGGTCGCACATGTAGTCACTTTCATTTGTTGGTCCTCCCTGCTCCAGAAACTTGCTTTGGGTGGCTTTTTCCAGTGCGCTTTGTTGGACTGCCTCTGCCTCCGTGAATGTCAATGGCAAAGGCTTGTACAGATCCCATCCTTTGTGTTCTGAGCGTAACTGCAGGGGAATATGCACACTTTACAGAGGGCTTTCGCTGCAACATCAATAGAAAAGGATTTTGTTCCCATTGGACTCGTGAAAATAGGAGCCTTTCTTGAAACGCCACCGTCTCCTCTCCATCGTCCCAGAAAGTCACAAATTCCTTCTGAAAATCCAGGCACTTGGGTAGTTGAAGTACAAAGGTTTGTAAAATATTTTTCTTGCAAAGCAATCTGCAGTGCCTCTGTTAGGCAAAAGCAGCTGTGCCTCTCCCTGATCCTGGGGCCAAGGTGGTGTTCTTGGAGGGGTGAGGATCCGCTGTGTCAGCAGACTTTTCAAACCAGAGCCAAACTACATCATAATTCAGCACAAGCGGCCAACACAGAGCCAGGGTAAGAATGCCCATTTGCATGACTGCAAATATACAACTTAGTATTATTGGTAACCTTGTACTCACAGCCTTTAATTAATAGGACCTTCTGCTGCTGCATCTTTTCACACATTTCTTTGAAGTTTACATCATAACTGGTCAAACTCAACCCTGACCCAAACTTAGGTTCATGCACACAATCGAGCTACATGAGTCATTATCATGTTGTTAAAATTTTGAAATGCATTTTTCATTTTAATTTAAAAAGTTGTACATATTTTGGGAATGGCAAAAGAGCCGTATTTGGTTCAATACTGAGCCATATTTGGCTCAAAACCCAGAGATTGAAGACCCCCATGCTACGTGACTGCTCGCTAGATCAGAAAGTCCCTTCTTTTTCATCATCTTAACCTTCCCATGACACTCATGAGGCAGTGCTGAGCTGTAGCTCTCCTTTCAGGCTGAAGTGCTGCATCTGCATCACAGCATTTCCCCAGGAAATTAGCAAAAAGCTCTTGAATAGGTGATTTTTCTCTCTCTTGAGACCAATGGAGTCTTGTCCTTCTTTTATCCAAGAGTTCTAAGGCAATTGATTTTTTTTTTAACTTGGCATTGATTTTGACCAATGCCTTCAGTTAAAGGTGTAAAACTAAGTGCAGGCAATATTGCATTTAGATTGTTCTAAGTCTCGCTTTGTCACATTATGGGATGAGGCAGGTAATGTAGCTTAGAAAGCTAATGGCAGTAGAATCAAAATAGCCATGTAGGAGCATGGTACCCATAATAAAACACATGGGAGCTATAGAAATAGATCTGCTTTCCCTATACTAAAAGGGCTCTATATTAAGTCTATTAGACCTTCATGAACGAGGATTGAGTCATCTCAAAGCGGGCTGGTCAAAAATGTTCCCCCTCATTTTTTTCCATCCATGTGTGGAATACATTTTATGTGCACCACTAGGAGAAACACACACCTAGCTGTGGGCACTCTGCTCTGGAATCTCTCCTGAGCGGCCACACAGGCACACAACTTAGAGGGAACATTGCTGGCTAGAGATTCAAATGCCATTAGCAGATTAGCAGAGCACCCACAGCTGGCAGCAAGTGTTTCTACTGGTGGTGCACATCCACACATGTCTCAGTGCGGATCCACACATGTCTCAGTCCACATCATAAATTTTATTCTGGACATGGGTGGAAAAAATGAGAGGGAACATTGCTGCTGGCCTTACCAGGGCAACTGTGAAACAAAGCGTCTGAGTCAGTGGTGTGGGTTGAAATGCCAGAGCTGTGTCACTGCAAGACCCCGGATTAGGGAACCCTTCCCAGAAGAGGCGAAGGGGAGCCAGGGAGAGTGTGGCTGGGTCTAAAGGCAGGGTGCACCTCTTCACCTGGGAGCATCTCCCAGTCCTCCTGGACCACTACTATTACATGAAGCCTGATCCAAAGTCCATTGAAGCAAAATCTGAATGGCCTTTAGGTGAGGAGCATAATGGAGAACCCTGGGAGTGGAGGGAAGAACCAAGAAGGGAAAGAGAATTTCTTCGGCAGGTGCAAGATGGAAGGAGTTTGGTAATCAAGGAAAGGGGAGAATAAGGGACCCAGGGGCATGCTCATTGCTACCGCCAGCATTTTCCAGTGCATGGATGTTCCTCATAGGCACGCCCCCTAGAAATACCAAAGGTGGAAACATCTGGGGAGGCTGGAACAATCGGTACCGTGGGGGTGCTGAGAGCCGCTGAAGCAAACGGCAGATCCTGCCTACAGTGGAAACTCTATGGAGCTGGGTGGTGCAGCAGCCTCCCCTTTTCCCCCAGCACCGATGGACCAGTCCGGTATGGGAGCTTTTGAAATGTTCTCTCACTTAAGGGCAGCTCCCAGTGTTCTGATACTCTCATGCTCCCCGGGCGTGTGGGAAGGGAAAACTCTGAGCTCCCGACACGCCCTTGGCTGAACTCAGAGGATCCATCCCTGGGAACATGTGCAGAGGTCTTTCCATCTTAGGAGCTGCACCCAGCCGTCTTTGGAGTAGTCCCCCTCAGCAATGCAGCTGTTTGGTCTGTCGTTAGAGGGAGGCTCTCTGTCTGCAGGGCCACTACTCTGGTCCTGGTGCTGCTTTGCAAGCTTTGGAGGGGCTGGGATGAGTTTAAAAGAATAATGTCTCGTTTTCCTCTGAGGCTATGTCTACACTACAAGTTTCTCTGCAAAAAAATGCAAACGAGGGACTCATTTGCATGAGTCACAATCTCATTTGCATATTTTCTGCCAATCTGTTTTTGCACTGGGGTTTTTGCGCAAAATCAAGCAGGGAAAAAGGGGGGTTTACTCAAAAATAAAATGTCCACACCGCTTGTTTTTGCACAAAAGTCCTTAGCACAAAAACAGATCGACAGAAAATATGCAAATGAGATTGGACTTGTGCAAATGAGTCCCTCATTTGCATATCTTTTGCTGAGAGCACTTGTAGTGGAGACATAGCCTGAGAGAGCAGTACCAGGCTGCGTGAAAGCACCAGGCAGTGATTGTGCTGCTCGCCGCGGAGCTCTGCATTGCTTCTAGGCAGGAAGGGTTTAAATCCAGGGGATTGAAATCAGCGATTAAAATCATCCCTTCCCTACTTCCCCTCCCGCCCCCCCCCAAAAATTGCTGATTTAAATCAAGTTTCCCACTGACTCGCCACATGTTTCTTCACACAATGGTGCAAATCTGGTCACGAACCCATGTTCATATGCAGCATCTAAGGTACTCAGGTTGAACCTCTGTGGTCCCGGGCTTTCCAGTCTGGCAAGAGCTACCAGCCCTGGGAAGCGGGAAAGGTCAAAGCTATTCTGACACTGCGACCTTCCTGCCGTGCAGACTTCGGACCACTTCAAAGCGCGCCACCTGCACAGGCCTTTCAGCAAGGGGAGTGGACGAATGGCAGAGATCTGCCGGATGCCGGAGAGAATTCTGCCAGAGGCGCAGGAAAGGAGGCAGCTCCGCACAGCAATGCAGCCCTCTAGTTCTGCCTCTCAGTCAAGGGCTGGATCCGGCCCACCGCCCAGCAGCAGCCTCAGCTAGACTCCCAGCCTGCCGCACCCCTGCCCCGCTCAGAGCAGCCACTGCGGGGCTGTGTGAGACTGCAAAGCCCGGGATGGGAGAGGGGAGGGAAGAGGCTTTGCTCACAGCCTCCTGCACAATCTCACAGCTCCCATTGGCTGGTTTGCAGCCAATGGAAACTGCCAGTTTGAAAAATAGATGGTACTTGAAGTAACCTTCCCCCTTCGGCTTGCAGAGTTCAAAGCAGCACACGTGGCCCCTGCAGCTGGCTGCTCTGAGCACGTGCAGAGGGCAGGGAGCCTGGCTGAGGAAACCGGCTTTGCTGCTTGCTGGGACATGCCCACAGCTTACCTGGCACCCCAGCCCCTCCCTCCCCCCAATCCTTTGTTCCACCTGCTCCTGGACCCCTCCCCCAAAGTAATCCAAATCCTCTGCATCCGTGCGCCTGCACCCCTACCCCCTCCCAGAGCCTGCACCCCAATCTCCTGCCCTAGGTCACAACCCAAACCCCTGCACCCCAGGTCACAATCCCCTCCTTCACCCAAACTCCCTCCCAGATCCCACTCCTCTTCCTGCACCCCAATCCCTTTACCCCACGTTCCTTTCTGCACGCAGCCTCCATCTGAGACCCACACTTCCTCCATTAATATTATAGAAGGGTGTGTCCCTGACCACTTTCCAAATTCTTGGAGTGCCCCCCCCCTAAAAATTATCGCTCACCCCTGCTCTAGCTTATCATTCCCTGTCATTAGTGGTGGGTGCCAAGTATCCCACCTGGGCATGAGTGTGGCGGGAAAAGTTGCTATTTATGCTGGCTGGACTGTTTCCAGCTGATCACTGACCGTGCTAGAGTGATGAACAGCAGCTTGCAACTTCTGGTTCTCTGGGAAAACTTCTGAAATTTGGTTTCCGTCCGATGAGGACCAAACCCAGACTGTGTGCGCCAGCCCCAGAAATTCGGTAGCACTTGTGGTTGAGAAACAGACAGGTGGTGTTTCCAAAGGGATGGATGCATGCTCTCGGAATGGCAGTGGTTGGCTGAAATGGACTCGTTCTTATCCGTTTCCCTGCTTCTGCCACTGAACAGCAGCTGTGAAACATTTCAGGACTGACAAATTGGCATTTTCTGGCTTAAACCATGTTTTGCTGTTTAATTCCCAACCAGTTTTGCCACTGATTTCCCACGTCTCTGACAAGGCATCTGCTCTTGGAGAGCTGGTACAAGATACCCTACTCATGGCTGAAGGAAGGGTTGGACAAGTGACCATGCTGAGGACAGTAGTATTAATAAGGACTCTTCACTCCCCCCCCCCCCCCCCCCGAGGCCAAAGTCCACCAGGTGCTACCTGCCTGAACCCTGCTTGCCAAAGGATTGAGACTCAACTTCAGTTGTTGGCTAAAATGTCTTATGATGTGTGAGGCTGTTTGTCTCCCAGACAGACCACTGAGTATTCTCTCTTCCCCCCCCCTTTAAAAAGTTTGTGGAAGATTCCCCTTGTCCCATGTGGATAGAGCTTGTAGGGTAAGATTTTCAAAGCTGCTGAACTTGAACAAGGAAACAGCATATCCAAATCCCTTAAGCATCTTTGAAAATGTCTCCTGTAGCCTTTGGTTGTATGGCTGCCTTGAGTCCAACTGCCTGGCTGCTTTATTAGTTCTGGTGTATAAGATCTTGCATACAGGAAGGCCTTATGGTTCTGCAGGTTTACGGGTTTCCTATCCTGGCTTGTGGGGGCGGGAGGGAGGGGGCTGGGATCCACGGAGAGTTCCCTGCAGCTTCTGGCCCCCCGCAGGGAGCTCACACTAGGGGCGGGGAACCACGGCTTCCACTGTTCACAAATTTGCCATTCATGTGGGAGTTCCCACATCCACCATGTTTCCTGTAGTGACTGAGTGATCGTTATTTCAAATTGTATTTAAAGCCTTTATGCAAAATAGAGATGTTAATGTATAGGCAACTGCACAATTAACTGATAAGCCTGGGCTGCTTGGATAATCTTATCAACTGCATAAATTCCTCCTGCCACCTCTGTATCAGACGCAGCAAGGGGGGAGAGCATGCATGGAATCTGACAAGCTGCCTACACTTCCATCCCAATGCTGCTACCTCTGAGATTAAGATTGCCTATCTCCTAGAACTGGAAGGGACCTTGAAAGGTCATCAAGTCTAGTCTGCTGCCTTCATAGCAGGACCAAGTACCATCCCTGACTAATTTTTGCCCCAAATGGTCTCCGGAAGGATTGAACTCACAACCCTGGGTTTAGCAGGCCAATGCTCAAACCACTGAGTTATTCCTCCCTGCAAGGATGAGCTAGGTGCTGCTTAAATAACAAAGAAGAATGATTCAGGCCCTGATCCTGCTTGTGCTTAGCTATAGTTTCCATGGAGTCACACCAAATGCAGAATCTAGTGAAATTCAGTACACATGGGCCTTGATTTCAGACTGCCACAGTCAATGTCCCTGCTAAATTTTTTATCTGTGTGGAATAATTTTTGTCGTGCGCACCAAGGCATGTGCAGATGTGCACCACCAATAGAAAATATATGCTACCAGCTGTGGGCAGCTGTGAGCACTCGGCTAATCAATTGGTACCTGATTGACTCCTGGGCGGCCACCCAAGCGCTCAGCTTACAGGGAACACTGGCTGTTGTCCTTTCTCTAATTTGGATGTGCAAATTTTGCACGGGCAATCGCTTATGCATGCTTAACATTTGGTCCTTTGAGTCTGTCTCTAAGCAGACAGACCCACATGCCAGTTATTGTGTTGTGGTAGCATATCCTAGTCTTTCGGAAATTGCAGCAAAGAAGCCAGTCAAGCATAGAATGAACAATTGTTCCTGGAAAATTAAAGTTGAAGTAACCCTGAGAGCTGCCTTTTGATGCTGGGATCCTTTGGAAGAGCGGTGAATATTGTTACAATTTTATTCCTTTGGCTAAATTTGGGCTACAAATGTTTTGTACCATCCACAACTGAGGCTAGGTCTAGACTACAAGGTTTTGTTGGAAAAAGCTACGCAAAATGTGCTGTGCATTTTGTGTAGCTTTTCCCGATTCTTTTGTCGGAAGAAGCTTTTCCGACATTTGGCCTAGCTACACTGAGCCAAATGTCAGAAAAAAAAACCCTTTTTCGGAAGCTCCCTTCTTCCTCGTGGAAGGAGGAATACAAGGGTTTCCGAAAGAGCATGTTTGCACTTCCGTCAAAAAAAGCGGCAGTGCAAACGTGTTCCCTGGACACAGCAGGGTTTTTTCGGGATACCAGAGATATCCCGAACCCCCGCCCCCACGTAGTCTAGACTTAGCCTATGAGAGGCTGCAAGAGAAGCCATGTAGGACCCTCGAGTAATGATCACGAATCCAGTAAGTGTTTAGGATAAACAAATATCCGTAGTTGATCAGCAAGCAACTGGCCTCTTTCTTGCCTGGCTTAGAGAAGTGTGAAGCTGATACTCTAAAATTCTGTTCCTGGCTCTGCCGCTCTTACCTTCCTAAGGTGTTTCGAAGCTTCATGATCTTTTAAGTGCATCTAGCCACTCAACTGAAAAATGACACCTAAATATTACATAGCAGGAATATTCCACTTACAGCATCACCAGGTCTCCTGCAAAAATCTCACTGAGAGTCAGTTTTTCTAGATGAAAAACTTTCTTGCTCTGCTCAGCAGTTCTAATGTAATAATAGTGCCAACATGAATTCAGGGAGGAGAATAGACTGAGTTCGGGGAGGCAGACCCTAGCTCTTGCACTGGATTTCGCTGTCCTCTGAGAGAAGGCAGAAGGGAGGAGACCTCAAAAGTTACAGATGGTTTAGATGCTTAGCTAAATTTTAGCATTTATGCAGGTCTCTGATCACATGCAGAACTTCCTGTACACCACCAAGGAAAAGTTGCCCACACTATTTAGACTGAGATCTTGAAACTAAAATATTCCAATAGGAATATTGAGATGTGCTTGCCATGTGCGGTTTTGTATGTGTCTATTTGCCTGTTGCTAGTATACTTTGACGGTGTTTTTTTTCCACTGTTCCAACCCTTCTAGACTTGATTGTCATTTGAAAAACTTCCCTTTGCTGTAAGCAAGAGGTGGCACAATTGACTTTTCTTTCTCTGCATTGCTGATAGGATGCTCTTAAATGGACTAACACATTAAGGGCTTTAGCAGAAGGAATAAATCTGTTGAATGCATGTGCTGGGAAAGAGAATACATTGATCCAAGCAAATGAAACCTCAGGGGTTTTCACAGTCTATGCTGGGGCTAGGGCAGTATCATACGACTTCTACCTCTTTACATATGTGAAAGCTGCCAGGAAATGTTTTTACAAAAGCAACGGTAATGTTTATTATTTAATTCAAATTGCTTAGCAGGGTAACTTTTCCATATGCAGATCACCTCCCTGCTATGCATCATGGTTACTAAGCTTACGAACATTTGGATGTAGCTAACCTTGCACTGTAAGGCAACTGGCAATTTGCAACACACAAAGTCTCTAATCTTATTCATTTGGGGAGGAGAAGGAAAACTACTTTCCCCCCTTAGATTGTGGCCTAATTGCACTAGCTGTAAATGTTTTGCTGAACATGATGTGGCTTTGAACCTAAGGGAATATGTTGTTCATAATGAAAAAGTAGGTGGTTATTAAATATTGTTCTGAAATTATAACATTCCCCAGTGACAGCAAAATGAATGATCTTCCCCCATCTTAACAAGTATTCTGTGGCAGTCCTTGCCCACAGTGCTCTAAAGTATCCGCTACATGATCGTAGCTAGCGGTTTGGGATGCTAAATTGATGACTGGAATGTCTGCAAGGGGAACAAAATATCTATTTATCTTCATTAATCATCAGAGCTGACTTGGCACGAGGCATTCTGGTCAAAACAAACTTTGTTGTTGCTAAGGTACGGCTTTTCAAGTACAAAAGGCCATTTCGCTGCCGATGCTTTTCCTGGAGCGTGGCGGGTGGGTTATTAAAGGGATGATCCTGTTGGTTTATGCCTAATGTCTCAGTGTTGCATTTTGCTGAAAGGTTCGTACCATGAAAAGAAACATTTTGATGGATAATTTTTTGTGCATCCTTCCTGTAGAATTATTGTGGGCAATTACAAGAGCAGTTGTCCACATATCTCTTACAAGAGGGAAGCAGTGATAGAAGAGAAGTTCCAAACGGATACATGTGAGATTATTCAATGAAGTCTGCTAGACTAGTGGTTTTCAAACTTTTTTCCCCCTCATGATCTTGTTGAAGAAAATGGTTGATGCTGTGACCCAACATAATGTGACTAGAGTGTGGGCGCCAGGGTGGGGCTAAGGATGAGAGCTTTGGGTATAGGACGGGCTCCAGCTTTGTGTGTGTGTGTGTGTGTGTGTGTGTGTGTGTCAGAACTGGGGCAGGACCACCTTGAGCAGCTCCTGGCCAGTGATGCAGTGGGGCTAAGGCAGCTTCCTGCCTCTCCTGGCACCGCAGACCATGCTGCACTCTAGAAGCCAGGCCTGTTGCCGGCTGCTTCTGGGGTGCAGTGCTGTGGTGCTGGACAGGCAGGTAGCTGCCTTTGTACCCCCATTGGACACCTGATCGCCCTGCAGCAACAGGACCCAGTGGCTCACATTCCACGATAGTTTGAAAACCTCTGTGCTACAGGGCTCCTTGCTTGGAGTGAGATTTTGTTGTGGGGTTTGTTCCTGTTGCTACTCTTCCATATTAGTGCATTACACCACACAGTAGAGCAGTGGTCACCAACCAGCAGAGCAGGATCTAGTGGTAGATCTTGGAGCCTCTGACAGGGGATCCTGACTGGTTTGGCCGGGAAGCCATCAAGTGCTGGCACTTCAGTTGCCCCTCCATCTAGTGTCATGCTGCTCCTGCCCTCTGCCTTGGAGCTGCCCCCTCCCTTCCCGGGAGCCTCCTACTTGCTGTGCGGGGTATGGACGGAAGAAGGGGAGAGGCTGATGTCAGGGTTTCCCTCCCCACTACTCCTGTACCCTGTCTCCACACAGAGAGAAGAGGATGGAGGGAGCTTGGCAATGCAAATCTCTGTCACTCTCACAAACACACACTGTCCTTCACTCTTATTTCCCTGGGGGGATATACATGCGGGGAGAGTTGTTACTTCTTTTACTGCTTGCAAAGTGGGTTATTTTGGTTTTTGACTGGTCTGTGCATTTCACAATTTCTCTCTTAGGCTTAAATTTAATGCTTTGAGTAGCGAGTTCTAAAATGCCTAACCTGGCGTGGCTGGAGTCATTATCCCTGTGGTAATTGCTGCTCCTGGAAGTGGCTGGCATGTCCCTGTAGCCCCTGAGAGAGGCAGAGCAGGGGTTCTCCATGTGCTTTCCTTGCCTGCCAATTCCACTCCTGCAGCTCCCATTGATCAGGGATGGGGAACCGTGGCCAGTAGAAGCTGTGGGCTGTAGATGAGGGGCAGCACGTGGTACCATGGAGCCATTGCTGTACATGCCAGCTGCTCTCAGGAGTGGTGCAGGGCCAGGGCAGGAGTAAGCCTGCCTTAACCCCACTGCTCCACCATTCAGAAGCTATCTCAGTTAAATGGTGCCCAGTCAAAGCCTTCTTTCTGACCCCCTGTCCCAGCCCTGAACCTTCTCCTGCATGCAACCTCCTGTCCCAGACGTGAATCCCCCTGCACCCAAACGCCTTCCCAGAGCTTGCACCCTGAACCCTCCTCTTGGACCCTGAACCCCCACTCTGGGCTAAGCCCGGAGCCCTTCCCACACTCCAAACCCCTTGGACCAAGACCAGAGCCTTCACTCCAAACCCCTACCCCAGCCTGGTGAAAGTGAGTGAGGTTTGGGGAGGAAGGGGGATGGAGTGAGCAGGGTGAGGCCTCAGAGAAGGGGTGAAGCGGGGCGGGGCTTCAGAGAAGGGGCAGGAAGAGTTTTCACTGGCGTGATGCTTGGGAGGTACTCCTCTGAAACCTCTGCAGAGCTACGTCGTTAGCCAGCTTCCGATCCCGCCTCCGACGCTGCTTTGCCATGATGCCTGCCGAACGCTTTACAGTGGTGAGGCTACGGGTGCGCAGAGACCATGCCCATCACGCAGACCAATATGGTCTAATATGTTATATCCACCTGCCTGGCTCGTGCCTTGTACTACGATTGTGAGCTCCTTGGGGTTGGACTCTTCATTGTGTGGGCTTTGTAGAGCACTTAACACAATAGTCCCTGATTAAGGCTTCTCGGTGCTACAGTAAACCCAGGCCTGCTGAACCCAGGGTTGTGAGTTCAATCCTTGTGGAGGCCGTTTAGGGATTTGGGGCAAAAATTTGTAAGGGATGGTACTTGGTCCTGCTGTGAAGGCAGGGGACTGGACTCGATGACCTTTCAAGGTCCCTTCCAGTTCTAGGAGATAGGCAATCTCCATTAATTTAATTTAGTAATACAACCCGTAAGTGGTACATCAGACCCATAAATCCAGTCAGGGCCGCTGATGGGGAGGGGGCCTAAATAGGGAAGTTGCTCCTGGGCCTAGTGATTTAAAAAGGCCCAGGGCTCCGGACCACCACTGCTGTTACTATGGCAACAGCAGCGGCTGGAGCCCCTGGCCTTTTAAATGGCTGCTGGAGCCCTGCGCAGCACAGTCTGGTCGGAGCTGGGAGGAGGCTAACCATGAGCCCTGCCCCTTTCACCCAAGTCCCTGCCCTGGGGGCTTGGAGCCAAGCTCCTTCCCAACACAGATTGCCCAGGGTCTGCTGAAGGCTGTCGCCAGCCCCAGTGAATAAGGGCCAATGGATCTCTGACTGGGCTTGAATTCTCTGCCAGATTTAGAAAGCTCTGGTGCTCACTGGCGTGCGCACGCATCGTTTCGTTGCATCCAGACTAGAAGGCACCAACATGGAGTCCCATCAGATATGCAGCCCTGTTACCCTCTCGTGGTTAGAGGGCGACACAGGGCAAGCCGACACTCCAGTGCTCTGCACCACTGTCGTGCGTGTGGTGAAGACACACTGTGCCGACAGAAGTGTCTCGTGCTGGTGTGGACAGTGCAAAACGTGTGTTACAGGGTGGCTTTTTTCACACCCCTAAGTAATATGAATTAGACCAGTGTAGGCTGTATATAAACTCCTTAGTATAGAGGTTGAGAACTTAAGGCTTGGGAGCCGGATGTGGACCCCAACTGGTTTAGATCTGGCTTTCAGCACTGGGGAGATCTCCCAGCTGGATCACTACTAGATCTCCCAGCACTGGGGAGCCCACACTGGTGCTCCAGCCCCTTCCTCCCCCCACCGTAGGTCTGGAACACAAAATCATCTCTCCTGGACCCTCCCTAGGCTCTGGTGTGCGAGGGGAATGTGAGGAGTGTCTTTCTCCTTCTCAGTTGGAGGCCATATCAGGGTTTGTTTTGGGGGGGGCAACTGATTTTTGAGAGTCAGTACTTCCCTCCCCCTCCCAGACCCCAAAAAGGTTCCCCACCCTTACCCTAGTATATACATTCTTCTACTTCTACAGCTGAGATTCTTTTAGTGCAAGTGTTAGGGGCGCATGCTTTCTATAGCAAAACATCCTGAGTTCTGCACTTGCAGATGACTGCCTCATTTAGGCATCCACGGCACTGTTGCCTCTTTAAATCTGTGGTGTGAGCTGTGCCTGGCTGGAACCGCGCACAGAGATGTGATGCTGCTCTGACAGAGCTTTGAATCCTCTGCTGTTCCAGATTGGGATCCCAGCTCTCTTTATGTCAATTACACGCTCCGAAGATGCCGGCCTCTTTGAGCCCTAGACTCCAGCAGGGATACCCATGTGGCATGTCTCGGAGCTGCCATCTGCTTTCAATGAATGCCGCAGTGGAGATGGAGTGCTTCATGTGGGATTTTATTCCACAGCTCCCTGGTTATCAGCAGCATGCAGATGTTCATCACGTTCTCCCCCGCCCCCGCCCCTCTGTGTGTGCGTATACTGAGGCAAAGGGAGCTCGCCTAAATGAGAGCGCTGCATGTCACTTGCACTGGGTTTTTGTGGAACTTAGTGTGAGCCCGGATGATGCTTATCGAAGTGGGCCAAGAAAGGGCAGGTTTGCTAGAGAGGATATTCCAGTGGGTGTGAACATATTGTATGTCCTGTTCTCCCTGCGTGGGGTTTTCTTCATGCAGTATATAAAAGAGGCGCAAACCCCTGGCGTGTGGGTGGGGGAGGAGAGGAATGCATGCCTCAAATCGCAAGGCATGTGAAAGTGCTTAAGTTTGAAACAAAACACAAAGTTTGCATCCCAGGGGAGACGAAGAGCAGGGTAGTTTGCAGGGATGGAAATTTTAACTTAACTGTTTTGATGAAATGATCTTAGTGTTTGTTCTGTTTTCTCACTGGCAGGAAGTGTTGGCTGTTTCAAACCTGTGCCAGGTTACCTCTTGTGAGGGCCTTGCTTACATTTCCTCCTTGCTTTTGCTGACTATCTAAGTCTTATTAGAAATCAGTGTTCCCTGTAAGCCACCCAGGAGAGATTCAAATGCTGCCCAACTGAGTAGCAGTGCGCTCACTATACCCATATGTTTCTACTAGTGGTGCACATCAAATTTATTCCGCACTTGGATGGAAAAAATCAAAGGGAGAATTGTTAGGGATGGGCAGACACTGAAAAAAGGGACCCGATACAAATTTGCAGCTCAAACGGGCAGAATGTCCTGTTTGGAGCTAGACTTTGAACTCTGTGGTTCAGACGTGATCAGAGGTAGGGATGTGGTCTGTAAGAAAGACGAGCGTTTGGTTTCCTGCTCGAGAGCTCAGATTCTGACTTCTGATGGAGGCCCATCTAATGTAACCATATCTTTGCTTATGTAGATACACTTGGTGCTTTGTAAACATGGCATCCTAAAGCACTTGACAAAGGATGGCTGAGATTTGGATACTATTAAGCTAACATTTTCGAAGCTTCCTATCTGTAGATCTCACTTCAGCAACCACTCAAATGCAGCCACTTTTGAAGAGGAACATGAATCGCTTTGATCTCCTGCAGAACAGTTCAGGTTCAGGGTGGAGGGAGGACAATATGGCCAGCCCCATGCCTTCAAAACTCCAGAGTTTGGTTTTGAAATCAAGAGGACTTTTGTTTTGGATTTTTTTAACAATAGAAAAAAAAGATTTTGAGGTTTTTTGAGGGCTCATTGGCAATGTTTTCAAGCTTTCCTCTGCAACCAGGGCTAGAAACCTACTTGGTTAAAAAAACAAAACCCGAGCTTCTCCCCCTACAGGAGCTGCAGCTATTGTGAGATTGGCGATAAAATCGTGAAGAATGCTCTCTCCCTAGGTGGGGATGAAGGCCAGCTAACTGTGATGATCCAGATGAGGATTTGGCCTCAAGCTAGGAGATTCCCAGTGGTCAGGGCCTTGGTGCTGTGCCTTGTTTGAATGAGTGTATGTTTCCTCCTCCTGCAGAGATGTTCTATTGCTACCTTTTAGTGTCCTCAGTCACTTCAATGGCAGCAGGAACTGATGTAGCAAATACAAGAAGAATTCTTGGCCCTTCCCAGGTGCTCTCCATTGCAAAGGATCACCCAATGTTTGGCAAACAAATAGGAGGCGCCAAAGGCTGCTTGCCATATGTTTGCAGAGTAGTCTGTTGGAGGCTACTGGGCTTTGGCTTGTAAGTGTTTGCAAAGCACTTTGAGAATCTTAGCCTGGAGATCCCTAGGGATTCCACAAGCTTGGAATTGCTATTCCCTGCTTCCTCCATTTCATGGAGAGGAAAACTGAGGAACACAGAGGCTGAGTTTCTCGAAGCCAGGACTGGACTGGCAGACTCTCTGTCCCCTGCATGCTTCCTCAGCAGCAGGGCAAATGCAGCTGGAAGAACAAATGGCTTTTTGCTGCCAAGGGATTTTTTCCATCCTGCATGGAAACCCCTTTCGAAGAAGGAATCGTATTGTCCTTGTGCTCTCTCGGCAGTAGTGCTAATGGCGGTTCAGAGTGAAAAAGCTCCCTATGCATCAGGCCTAGCCCAGCGCTTTTCCATGCTTGCTTCTGCGAGTGACAAGGTAACTGAAGAAAATATATTAAAGCTAATGTTTAAAGATGACAAGATACAAGTTAAAAAGGAAGGCATTGTGCACCTCGAGTCAAGCTTGGGTTACGAGAAGTTAGGCGTATCTGTTGACACAATTGATGAGATACATAGTGTACAAAACTAACATTGTCCCAGGCTAAGACAGGTGAGTTTTTGAATGGTCAGCAAATAAGTGTTCTCCATGCTGCCACCCCTAGAGGGTAAAGAATCACAGGCCAGATCTATGCTAAAGCAGAAAGTCGAATCAAGAGAGGCAACTCCAACTACATTAATTACGTAGCTGGAGAATTCATACCTTGATTCGAGTATCCTCACAGCAAGAGGCCATCAGCTTCCCTGACTCCTCGCAGGAGCAGGAGTATTGGCTGCTGACGGGGGTACCCTCTGAGTTCAATTTAGCAGATATTTACTAGACCCGCTAAAATGAACTCTGGAATATCTATCACGGCAGTGTCTGTCTTCCCCGGAGTGAAGACATGGCCCTAGTCTATGGCAGTAAAGTGCACTGGCATGTAGGAGGACTGTGTCCCTTGGTCTGTCAGTCACTTGTGGATCATCTCTAGAAAGATGTATATTTACACCTTCTGGTACTTCAAAAGGAGGAAGGCTCCAAACGACTTTCTGCTTCAATCTCTTATAAACTAATATGTGGACGTGGTGGGGAAACATGCTTGTTTCTAGGTTAGCAGCTTTAACGGCTGTTCAGGCAGTCGGGAATCTCCCTTTCAAAAATAACTTTGAGTCTCTGCAGCTCAGCTTCAGATCTCTGGTTTTGTCAGCTGTGTGTGCTGCTACTTTCATTATTTGTGTTTTAAGGCACCCATTGCTACCATATCAGGGCACCGTTGGCTTGGGTTTGAAAGGCTTCCGTTTCCATGGCAGCCATTGCTGACTTCAGAAAAAGGGATTGCACATGGATGGACTCGGCAGATTAGTTATTGGGCACGAGCCTGCATAGAGCTGAGTTACAGCTCTCGCTAAGAACACTGGGTTTGTTCTGTGGCAAAATGAAGACCTAAGGCTCCTCCAGTGAGAACTCCTGGCTCCTAGGAATTCAGACCTGTTCTATTACAGAAGATCTCCAAGAGCAGAGGCCTAATCTGAGACCAGGATCCCATCATGGTGGGAATTAGAGATGTAAAAGGTTAAACGGTTAACTGGTTAAGCATAAGCCTTACTGGCATGCTTACTGAAAGACTGGCTAACTGGAGGGCCTGGCCAGTGGGCAGTAGCGGGGGGTGCGGGAAGGGGTAGGTGGGAGCTGGTACACATGGGGAGCTAGCTCATAAGGTCATCCCCCTTGAGTAATGAAAGTGAGAGATGTACAGTGGTTGCTTCACCCCTCCCCCCCACATAATGATTATATTGGGCTTGATAATAATAAAAACACTTTTTTTTAGTACAAAAAGTAGGATTTAATGGCAAATGAAAACACTCCGATCCAAGTAAGTTATTAAATTAAAATCAATAAAACCCGCATAGCTAGTTCTAGTTCGCTAAGGCTACATCTACCCTGCCCACTTATTTAGGAATAAGCTATTCCGGAAGAAATACTTCAAAGTAGCTTATTTCAAAATAGTGCATCTATGGGGAAGCCTCAAAATTAGTCTGAGGCAAACTCCCCTAATGTGGATGCGCTACCTCGATTTAGAGCCCCAGGAAGCACTGGGGAGTAATTACTTGGAATGGCCCTGGGGAGGAACTATTTCGAAATAGCAATTTCGGAAGAGATGTTATTCCTCGTGAAATGAGGTTTACAGAAGTTGGAATAAGTCATTGGTTATTTCGATTTTATTTCCACGTTAGGGGAGTTTGCCTCAGACTAATATATTTTGAAATAACGGAATTGTTCTGTAAGCACTTGCTTTGGTATTTCAGAATAATGGCTGTTATTCCGAAATAACGCTGTTGTGTAGATGCACTCTAAGAAACTTGTCCCATGCACATTCTTACCCTAAATTGCTGTTCTTATCTCAGGTAAAACGTTTGAGTTGATGTTTACTCTGGATCAGGTCTACAGCCTTTCAGAGTTCTCTGTTGTCCGGGAGCCTCTTAGGTTGAGCCAGACAGTTGCAAAAGCCAGCTGAAGGCAAAAGCTGATTGCTTCCCATTGCTTAACTAAACTTTCCCCTGGGGTGGGAATCCTTTGGGGGAAAAATACCAGGTTTAAGATGGATTCCAGTGCCAGGTGGTATGGTCACATTTCTCTCTAGGACCAATCATTACAGGGCAAACAATACTATTCACAGGTGGTTGATTTGATCACAGAGCCATGGCTTTTCTGAAGTATCAGTAATGATTCTTATTAGCACATTTAGAATTATAAACAGACCCACGCTTCATATACCCAACCTCACATACGAGAATGATACATGCAGCAAAATAGGAGCTACCGATGTAGCAGATTGTGACTACCAAATTGATGTCACATGATCTGTTTTACATAAAGCATCTTTGAATTGTGCATATTCAGATTCATAAGACAGTTCTCATAGAGCATGGGGGCCGTCACATGGAGCATTGATCTTTCTGTGCTTCAATAACCCGATGTGGCACATCAACCCTGGAGGCTGCCTCTGTCCAGCTACACACACGTGGCACGTACCACATATGCCCACCTTTGACCAGCGTTTAGTGTTTGGCAGCGAAGTCCTACAACTGGATATCTTCTTCATCTGCAAAAAATCCCAGTAGTTTGCTAGATTTCTCTTTCCTTCTTGCTTTCCTCCACGGGGCAAAATTTGTCTCTCTCTTTCTCCTGGCTTTTGACAGTTGTTGCAATGATTTCTTTGTGGCACCCATCTGGAATCTGTTGCTGAAGTTTGCGCGCAGCAAGGGAAATCTGCTGATTCAGAGAGCAGGACCGTGCAAGGTTTTGAGAGAGGCTGATTTCCAGTGATTCATTGTGCCTGCTGGATTATTTTAGTTACAGGTCAATTTGAAAACTGGATGCATTGCATTAGGAGGGATTAATTTTATTCTGAAACATGCCATGGGGCAGAGAGCTTCAGTCCAGCTTGTACCTTTCATGAGATGTCCAGTAGTATTTAAAGGGAAGGGGAGATGCTTGTTCAATCTCCATGCACTGGGGCATACTTCACATTTTACATGCCATGTATCTGTGTATTCCGTCTGATTAAAGTTAACTGTATTCAGCCATATATAAAACTAGCAGATTTACCCAGCGTTGCTTGGGTCCATAATGCGGGAATTCTATCAAGTATATTTTGCTTCTATGTCCCTATAGACTCTTATCATTTGCTATGTTTTTAACCAAAAAGGGCTGTAGTCGTCAGTATGGTTTCCAGTAACATTTTGTTGTTTTCAAACTTTAAGCATTGATTTAGCTGTGCCAAAACAGAGCACCACTCCAAATTCTCTCTTTTCTGTACGTTTTGAGAAGCAATCTTATCCTAGGTCGTGGGTGAAGGTAGGACTGGAGGAGACAAGTCCCACCCTTTTTGCCTTGGCCCCACCCCCAGCATCACGTGGAGGTGGGGTGGTGCATGCCCCCAGCCTCCCTGACCCAAGAGGACAGGAAGGAGGTGCAGTGGGTGTTCTTGAGGCTGAGAATGGGTGGGGCCAGGTTGGCAGTTTGGGATGGTAATGCCTTCCCCCGCCTAGCATATTGGCTGTCCATGCTTTTGGTTCATCCTATTTTTCTGGCTCATCTTGGTTTAGTCTCTTTCAGTATCCACTCAGTTATGTCAATTTTGAGGACTGTTTGCTGTGCTGATTCTGTCTTTCTTTTCCTCTTTGGTTTTATGAGATGCAATCCAATTCCAGGCACATCCCATTTTCTTGGCACAACCAAACCCTTCCATTGCTTCAAGTTAGATAAGAGGAAGCTGCATATCTAATTTGGTGGTCCGAGCTCTTACCGTTTAGGTAGATTTCTTCAAAAAACCAGAAACTATTTAAAATATAGAGTAGATTTATTCTTTTTGAGGAAAAGCTACAAAGTGGTAGCTAGCAATGTTGTGACCTGTGATGTCGCAAAGACCTTCTGTACCCCAGAATTTTTGGTCGCCATGCCACTTCCCCTCTTCAGGGGCTGCTTGGATTTTCTTTTGTCATCAGCAAGACTAGTGGGAGCCCAACCACTGTGGACTTTGGAGCAAGCTCATATGCTCCTAGCTGTGATTTGTGGAAGGCCAGTTGGATAACAAAATTCAGAGTGGCTCTGGGGTGGGGCAGAAGTTAGTTTTGTAATGGTAGAGAATGCATATGGTGCTGAAGAGAGGAGAAGTTCACTCCCATGTCCAATATTTCTTATAGGCATGGTAATTCTGAGTACTGCATCTGCTCCCTCCAGCCCTTAATTTAGAATCCACAAAGGAAGAGCACAGCGGGTATCTGTATCCAGTTCAGATATCAGCACTGTATCCCCATTGGTTCTTCTGGCCCCCTGCCAACACCTTTACTGACAACCTGAGTTTAACCCTTTTATTCACCGAGTGCTGGCCAGCACTCCTCTTATTCATCACAATAGCGTAGACCTATCGGTCTTTGCCCTGGAAAGCTTATGTACTAAACAGGAGAAACAAAGGGTGGGAAGAGAAACCGAGGCACAGAGAAGAGGAAACGTCTTGCTCAAGGTTATATGGCAGTTCAATGGTAGAGCAGGGAATTCATCCTTGGTCCCCAGCGTCCCTCAGTGCTCTAACTACTAGACTGGGCCTGGGCAAAATACCCCCCGCGGGCTGGATCTGACACACAAAGCCACCAGATTCGGAGTGCAGATGCAGCAGGGAGCCTCAGGCAAAATACCTTGCTTTCCCCACTCCCTCCCCGCCTTGTGTGCCGCTCAGAAAAGCGGTTGCCGGGCCATTTGTTTTTCACAAACTTTGAGAAGGGGGGTGGGGGCATTGGTGCTTCATGAGCTGCTCCTGTCCCAGCACAATCCTATTGGCCAGTTTCAAGAACTGGCAGTGGGTGAAGACCAATCCCCACTCCTCTCAGGCTCTTATTCACAGAGCACATGGCCCTGCAGCCTGTGCAGGGGCTGGGCTGGTTCCTGCCACAGAAACACGCTCTGGTGCTGGTTTGGAGTCTCACTGGTAAGTGTCCTGGCCAGAACCTGCCTTGGGCACCTCCGCCATTCTCCTCCCCTTAATCCCCCTATCCCATATAGCCCAAATCCTCTGTATCCCTCCTGCACCCCAATCCCTCCCAGACCCTGCACCCCAATCCCCTGTCCCAGATCACAATCCCCTCCTGCCCTAGGTCACAACCCAAACCCCTGTACCCTAATCTCCTGCCTGAGGTCACAATCCCCTCCTGTACTAAATCACAACCCAAACCTACGCACCCCCTCCTGCATCCCAGTCCTCTGCCCTAGGTCACAATCCAAACCCCTGCACCCCAATCCTGTGCCCCAGGACACAACTGCCTCCTTCACCCAAACTCCCTCACAGGCCCTCTTGCACCCGATTCCCTTATCCCAAGCTCCGTTCTGCACAAACTCCATCCCAGACCCCACACCTACTCTGTTAATATCATGGACGAGTGTGGCCCTGGACCGCTTTCCAAAATCTCGGTGGGCCCCCATCAGAAATTATTGCCCACCCCCGTACTAGACCCTGGTGCCAGCTCTTCAGCTCAAACGGCCCAGGGAGCATGCAGATTCAGTTCCTCAGTTCTCCTTGTGTTGCGTCCCTGCTTGAGGACCATGTTTCTGGGAAGCCCTACTTTGAAGAGGAGGGCTTTTCCTTTTATAGTGTTTGTAGAAACGTGAGGGTGCCTGTCTCAGCGCCTTCCTCGTTGAGAGACACTAAACAAAATGCTCCTGCCTGAATGTGAGGTCCCTGAAAGGGTTCCGCTCACAGGGTGGTGTGAGGACTGTGCAGGAGTGATGGCCAGGCTTGGCAATGTTCCCTGTACCTGGACTATGCCATCCAAAAGAGCTGAGGTACGAAGAGTTGGTACCATGTGGCCACTTAATTCAGGATGGTGCCACTGTTCCATAATCTCTCTCTCCCTGTACAGCCTGTAGCAGCATAACTAATCGAAGAGGGCCGCGTGCTTTTGGTGTATCCCTCTGCTATGCTCTCTACATCATCCGTCCCCACAGCTACCACCTTCTGAGCCACACAGGGCCAGCTCTTCTACAATGTCATCCTGTCTTTTCTTCTCCTTGCATTCCGAGGGAAGGGGAAGCGTAACATGGAACCTCTTCCCTATGCCCTGCAATTAATTGGTTCCTGTTTACTAAAGGCCCTTTCACTCAGCCCTCATTACCAGAATGACACAGATGTCCTAATGCGTGAGCCGGTAATGAAGCACTCGGCAAACGCTTGATTCTCTCACAGAGATTCCATTGTGCTGCTGTCCCCATGATAGCCAGCAAGCCCCATTACAACTCTGAAGGGGTGGAGGGAGACTGAAAAAAATGTAAGAGTCGCAGCAGCAGGGATGATATCTGACTAGTTCTGGACAGCCCCTCACCAAGCTCCTAGCTTTTTGCAAGGTTCCTTTTCATCTGGCAAAGTCTTGATGTGCTATACTGAAACACTATTTTTTTTAAGCCTCCAGAGAGGTGAAGGTGTCAAAACCCCCTCTTGCGGTGGAAGCCCTCTCTGTCTCTTTCAGAAGGAGACGTTGCTTTTCTCATCAAGTCGAACAAAAGAGAAAGCAACATACGGCGAGTGAATGGGGTTTGTAGTCACCGAAGGGGCCACTGTGCCCAGCACTGGGACTTGCAGGCTGGAAAGGATCAGACACGAGAACAAGTTGGTGACATAATTGATCTAGCCAAGCCTGACAGACCAGACTAAAGGCTGTTGCCTGTGATTGCCTCTGGTTGCAATTGGTTTTGACAGCCTTGAGTCAATCGCTGACAGTCCCATAATACGTGTTGCTTCAAATTAAGCAAAACGAGAGACCTCTTTTTCTCCCTTTCTTTTGTGCTGTAGACTCAGCGCTCGCGTTATTCTTTCCCTTCCCCCACTGGCTGGTGGGGATGGCATGAGCCGTAGCAGCAGTGATTTATATCTGGATGCTGAGCCGATGGCCAGGGGCTTTATATTATGCCAGCCAATAATTGGGCTCTCAGCTGTTTATGGAATATCATTATTCAATGCCACATCTATTTGCTTTCTTTAGAGTAATGTCAACTAGGAAATGGCTTTATCGCTCTGTACCCCAGTGGAGTGTTCTTCTGGGCTGGGTGATGCCAGGGAATTGCTTGGGACCTGCAGGTCCCATTATGTTGAGGCTTCAGGGGGCTGGATCTAGGCTGGTAATAGCTGTGGTGCTGGTGTGTGAGAAATGAGCTGCCAGCTTAATTCCTAGTGGATGTGGGTTTCATATCTCACAAACCCCCATCGCCGTTGGCTCCTCTACTGGCATGATCAAGGGAGAGGCCATGGGCTAAGTGGTTCTATGGGATGAGCCTTTTCCAGGTCAGGTTCAGGTAAATCGGGGAAGCCTCCATGGCGACTGCTTGTGCTACATAAGTGTTGGCGAATGTACAGGGTGTCGCCTGCTAAGGCTGTGAACGGACTTAAATAAGAAAAAAAAATGTCGTCCTCCTCTTTTGGGATTGGAAATGCCCGATAAATGCAGGCTGACCATCTTTCCTCCTGCTCTGTTTTAAAAATAACCGTCTCAGGTGGCTTGAACATTGAGGGCTGTTGGAGTCGTTCTATGTTGAGCTCCCTGGCCCCCCAAAGTATCTGGGGCATGACGACTCCTGAGAAATGTGTGTAATAAATGTGTTAAGAAGTGCTGTTACTAGGGATGTAAAATCCCAGTTAACCGAGTTAGCAGGATCCCCGTGGTAGAGGTTGCCGACTGCCGCTGCCAACAGCCCCAAATGTGGGGGAGGGGGCTGGCTTCTGTTTCTGCCCCCCCCCCCAAGATTGAAGGGTTGGTGCTGCGCTTTATCCGTGGCAGGCTGCAAGTGGGGGGCTGTTCCCGGGTACTGGTTAACATCACCTGGTAAGGGTGATACTTACCGGTTACCCGTTCACATCCCTAGCTGATACCATCATTATGTTTTGTAGCATTTACACTGATGGCCGGTTTGCCCTACAACCAGAGGGACGGTACCATGGGCAGGCCTTCACTGCAGAGTTAAGTGGGATCTGGACACCCAGGGGAAAGTATCCAGGTTAGCCAAGCCCACCTGCCAGCATCATGTGTAGGGGCGTTCATACTGGGACTGCAGTAACCTGGCTTAGGCACCAGGGATCTGGGGGTATGTTCCAGGGTTCTAAGTGTCTCTCTAAACTGAGCCCCTTTAGCAATTGTTTTGCAGAGCATTGAGCAACCTCTGAGTGCAGTGCTGTGCTGAAATCCCTCTCCTGGGAAGCTGGCTCCCTCTGAGCAGCATGCTTTAAAGGAGCCTTCTATTTGAAATCAAATCAGTTTTTAAACTACAACCAATTCCAAGTTCCCTTGCCAATCCTTGGGATTTTCAAACCTCCATTTCCCCACTTTTTAAAATATGTCTCTTGCCTCTTTCAGTGGGATAGACCCATGCAAACAAACTGGCTCTGCAGGATAAACAGACAGCAGTTGGCAGCACTTAGTATGCACAAAGTAAACAGAAATAATTAGAGAATTATGGGGTTTGGCTGTCCCCCCCCGCCCCATCATCCTTCCATTCTAGAAATCTTAAGTGTTGTTTATATAACAATAGTCAGCATAGCGTGTTGGCTTTTTAAAGCTTTTTAAAGCTGACGGGTCCCTTTAACGCACTGTCACGGGCTCTGTACTTTGGAATTTCGCCAAACTGGAGGCAAAAAAGCAGGACACACACAATACAAAAGTTACGGAAACCTATCTAAAGCCTGTCAATGTGGCATTAGAAAAAAGTTATGCCCCTATAAGCAAAGGCACAGTGCTGCCCCAGGACATGCCAAGAAAACTGAGGAAGAAAAAAAGCTGCCATCTCAGCAGAACTAGTGTGCAATTGCCTTGTCTGGGCTCAGCTTTCCCAGAGATACATGTCCTGGTTAAGCATAGTGGAGCAGGACAGAACAGGGCCCGAAAGGAACACATTACACAGGTTAAACCTGCTCTACCAACTGCTACCTTTATAGGCCTTAAAGAGAAAGATGCCCCTTTTTTTTTTTTCTTCGGGGGTGTGGTATAATGGAGTGCTGTCCCTGGCATGCTAAAGTGCTACAAATATTCCAAAGGATCTGGAGAGTTTGTTTGGTGTGTGGTGGTGGTGTGTGTGTGTGTGTGTTTGTTTGTTTTTAATTACTTAGGTTTTGTTAGGGATGTTAGAAATTGTTTATTTTAGTAACTGTGTAACTGCAACAATTCTTAGCAGTTACACAGGTACTTGGTGATTTCTCCCGACCCCCTGGGGCGGAGCTGGCAGCCAGTGCACTCCTGGCCCCACTCCTAGAGAGCCCTCTCCAACCCTGCGCTGCTGCTTCTGTATCAGAGGCAGCAGTGTGGGGTGACAGGTGGATCCCCTGTGTGCTCTTCATTGAAAACTTGGACTGGCATGCTGGGACTGAGCCAGCCTACCGGTCCAAGTTTTAAATGCAGAGCATGCAGGGGGGTAGAGGATGGAGTGAAAGTGTTGTGGTTAACCAGGACTGTTTACCAATAATCAATCACTTTATTGGTTAACCCCATGGTGTCCAACCAGTTCTGAAGCAGTAGCCGCTAGAGTGGCTATTGCTATAGAGAACTAGCTACACTCAACCGGCCAAATACCCACATGTGGCTAGTGCAGACATGGGCAAAATACGGCCCGTGGGCCGAATCTGACCCGCCAAGCCACTGGATCTGGCCTGCGGATGCTGTGGGGAGCCCCGGGCAGGCTCCCCACTTGCCTTGCCCCATCCGCACACCACCCAGAAACGAGGCTGCTGGGTGGTTTGTCTTTAAAAACTGAGAGTCTGGAGGGGAGGAGGAAAGCTTTAGAAGTTGCTCCCACTCCCAACACAATCCCATTGGCTAGTTTCTAGCCAGAAATTGGCCAGCGGGAGCTGCCTGTTTCAATAACAGGCAGACACGCAGCACAAGGGGCTCTAGAGCAGTGTTCCTGATAGCGTTCCACGAAATCGCTTTCAGAAACACATTACCTGGCTGCCCCAGATTGTTGTTACTGGTGCCACAGCCACAGTGCCTTGCAGCTCCCGTTGGCTCCATTTTGTCCTTTGCAGCCAAGGGGAGCCACGGGAAGTGGTGGCATTCATTAAGAAATCAGCCTTTGGTTGGTTGGATCACAGTTGTCAACTGCCACCGTTACTGAGCTTCCAGTCGCTGCTGGAGTCGCGGAGCAGAAAATGCATGAATGGGGGAAGGGACAGATTGCGAAGCCGTAGGGATGGGGTGTTCTGGTGTTCGGCAGAGCCGGATCAGACTAGACCTGTCTCAAAGAAATGAGAATAAGGAAATGGCAAAACCGGGCCTTTGTTTTGGGATCTGCTCTCCAGCAGACTTGAGCAGCCAAAGAAGCTGTCGGGGTCCTTTGCACAGCCTGCCCCCTGATAAGCTGCGGAGTGGCTTTATTTACCGTACCTGTAGCTTAGCGGTCCTAAGCTCCTGCAGAGGTGGCCTGGTCTGAGGCTGCAGACTGCACACTGATGCACTCAGGGCCTTGCATCTGTTCAGTAGGCAGCCCCTTGTGTTTTGTCGCTGGGCTGGAAGCTGAGATTCAGCACATAGTCTTGGTGTTTGAGACCTGCGATCTGAGCTTGGGCTACTCTTATCTCGTCCGACCCTGTACGGCAGCCGGTTGTCCCATCTCTATAGGATTTAAGACCTCCCACCTCCCCGCCGACACCAACGAACCGGAGCTGATGAGCCCTGGATAACCACAGGGTCTGTGTATCTGGTGGCCATAAAGCACTAACTTTGTAACAATGAAGTCCAGTCTTTTAGGTACCACAAGGGATGCTGTAGACCCCAGATTGCAAATGGTGCCAAAGCTTTGTCTTTCCTTGGCCCTTGTTCCCTGGACTGGGATGTCCACAGTGGAGTTATTTGGGTTCAGTTAGAGATGAATTTATTGGGTTCTAGTACAATAAACACAGGA
The DNA here is from genome assembly GCF_049634645.1 of Pelodiscus sinensis. Taxonomy (NCBI): domain Eukaryota; kingdom Metazoa; phylum Chordata; order Testudines; family Trionychidae; genus Pelodiscus; species Pelodiscus sinensis. The sequence continues at coordinate 16,896,423 of NC_134733.1, read as the reverse complement.
AGCACCTGAAACAGAGTCCCCAAAACCCAAATTCCGAACCTCGTCACTTCAGCAAACTTCTCCTGACTGTTTCACCTTCCACTTCTCAGTGTCGTTAGCCAATCAGACATGATTCCGAAGTCTCTCGGTGAGGGGTGAAAGAGCTATGATCCTCCAGGCCTTACTCACATAACCCTTCTCAATGACTTTGTTATGTTAGTGTTGCAGGGAGCTGGCTGAAGAGTGACTGGCTTTCACTTCTACAACTTGCTGGCTCACCACTGTGCAGGCGCTGTCTCCTGCTGCATTCCCAGCCTTCTGCAAGGCTGGAATGAGAAATAGGAATCCCACGCAGCAAAGCATTTTCTGGGCTCACCAGGGTCTTACGGTATGATGTAAAGTCTGAGGGATTTGCATGCCCTGGTGGTGGATTCCACAGCCGAGGTGGAGAATAACTCGAGGCTGCATGGAAAACTTAAAAAGAGACCTTGTGGTTCTTCCTGCCTGATGCAGCTCTTTGGGATATCTCTGGTTAGAGAGCTGATGAGAACGAGGTGGTAGGTTACGGTTCTTGTAAACAGAACAAATTAGGGTGGGAAGCCATGACACTGTTGACCTGTCAAAGGCATTTTCAAATCAATAGAGCAGCCAGTCGGGCAATCAGTGAAATTAATGTGGGCTGTGTGAACAGTTTACCGATTTCGGTTAACTGGTAGGGGTTACAGCAGCTTCCTGCCTGCTGCGGGCAGGGAGTTGCTCCAGCCCCGTGGGTCCCACCCTGGGCACCTCCTGGGGAGAACTGGGACCACTGAATACGGAAAGAAAAAATTGCTGCCGAGAATGGAAAGAGAGTCTGCAGCCAGCTCTCTGCTGGAGGGTAAGTAGGATTAGTGCACTAATGGGCACAGGACTAATTACATGGGCTGAAAGGCAGTGGTGCTTAAATGGAGGCCTTCCTAATGGATTTTCACTCATTGTCAACGTCACCAGAGTTACCTCTGCTGAAAATGTGGAAAGAATTGGAGGATGGTTGGTCTTTTGGTGACGGCACTGACTTGGTGGTTAGGAGATCTGGGATCAGTTCCCAGCTCTGACACGTGCCTCCTGTGTGGTCTTGGGCAAGGATCCTAACCCTTGCTTGCCCGGCCTCAGTTTCCCTTCGATTAAATTGGGACAACAGTCCTTGCTTTGTCTTGTCTGCGTTGCAAGGTTTTTGGGGAAGGGGCCATCCCGTCATGTTTGCACAGAGCCTAGGTCTCAGTAGCAGATCTCTATCGACTATGGCAGGGGGTTCTCAAACTTTGTGATACCATGACCCCCTAAAATGCTAAATGAATTTGTGTGCCCCCCGACCTCCTCACTGCCCTGGGTTGCTTCCTCCCCCCTTCTCACCAGACTTCTTGCCCTCCTGGGGTTCCTTCAAGGAGTTTGCGGTCCTCAACGCCCTTCCCCCCTGCAGGCTCCTTCCCCTCCCCCCCCCATCTCTCCTCTGTGCCTCTTTTCCACTCCATGTTCCTTTGGTTCCTCCTCTCCTCCGTCCTCCACTCCTCTGCCTCCTCCTCTGACCCCCACGTGCCCTCATTTACCTACCGGTTCTCTGCCCCAACCCAATCCCCCAGCCCGCTGCCTGAGGGACCCCGCCCTCTCCCAGCTGGGGAAGTGTTCAGTCACCCGGCAACCGTACCCCGGCTGGCCCCTCGCGCGTTCGCTCCTGCGCCGGCGCCAGCCTCACTCTCCCGCCGCCTTGCCTCCTGCTGCAGCTGAGCTGCGCTCCCGGAGTCCTGCGGCCTTCCGCTGCCCTGCCACTCTTCGCGACCCAGGGGAGGGGGGTTGCAAGTGAAAAACCGGATCCAGCTGCGACCCTCTTGGGGGTCGTGACCCACAGTTTGAGAAACTATGGAAATAGAGTAATAACCTACCCCTGTACTGTACTTTTCTTTAGTATGTGTAGCAGTAGACTGGTAGCCTTAAGAAAGGCTTTGAGGTTCTGTTGCATTCAGCACTGAAAGCTCTCATGCTTCGCCAATAGACCAGAACCTCTTGGGTCTCCAAAGAGTTTCGGTCAAGCTTGGAGCAGAGGGTTTTCCCCTCCTTCCTACCCCCCCCCACCTGTCAAACACACAGGACATGGCCCCCCACTCCAAATTGCACAGAATCTAAAATTCTTTTCTTACCTGCATTGGTTTTTCTAAGCCAGGAGTGGGGAACCTAAGGCCTGGAGGTCAGATGTGGCCCCCAGCTTGTCTAGATTCAGCCTCACAAGGCTCAGGGCTCCCCCCAGCATTGGGGGGCCCGTGCTGGCGCTCCAGCCTCCCCACTGGCCCACTGCAGGGCTGGAGCACAC